>NC_134012.1:44127817-44727817 GCF_047716275.1 Strix uralensis
CAGGTAGAAGTGAATGGTGATCAAGGCAACTGTGGTAAACAGAGTAAGAACAACATGAAACTGTAGAGTGTAAAATATGAAGTCTGTGCAGCGGAGGTCCAATGCAAAGAAATGATGTTCAGAAAATCTAGATGTGAAAATAATCAAGGAGGACAGACATTGTGAGACATGGTCCCCAAGGTAATTTCTAGTTCAACATTTACTGGGAGTCTCAGAAGAGTAGGTGTGTAGAGAGATACTCTTAGATTCAAGACAGAGGGTCTGAAGGAGTGTCCTTCTGAGACTATACCGAAGCAGGAGAGATGAACTTTAAAATATATCTGTAAACAGGAGGGTAGTGCTCTACAAGATTTACACTGTTAAGTTCAAGCATAGTACATGTGTAGCCTATAAAAGTTGTCTGACACTTTTTAGTTGAAAGGTAAGTTGCTCAAGGTTAATAAGCATGTCTCCGGGAATGGAAAATAATTTTATAACACTCTGATTGTGTTCCTTCACTGCAGAAAGGCAAAAGTGACATCTGACAAGACCTTTGTAACTGAGACCTTTACCCATTAAAAACTCTATATAACACTTCGCAAAACTTTTTGAAGTAATTCAATAGTAAATGTTTGTTTTCTTCAAAACTAAAGCTTCTTTGTCTGCATATAAGACTCTTTAAAACGAATAAATTTAAAATGTTTACAATTGCTGTTTTGGGGATTGAACAGAGGCAGCTGTGGCCATTTGGCCATGCATTCCTTGAAATGGGTGTTAAATTTTCACTATAAAGTGATTATCTTACACACAACAGATTTCACACAGTATACTTTTGCTTGAAGACAGTATGGAGAGAAGCAGCAGGTCTCTGCTCTTCCTTCCCTTGGTTCTTTGCAAGAGTTCATGCAGTCCTGCTTGTCATTGTTGACTGATGTATATTTTAAAGAGAGAGAGTGTTTTTGTAAGTATAGCTCATACTTGTTCAGAAGAATTGACCTGTAGCTCATAATTTTTGAGTTTGAGATTATTCATTTAAAGGGTATAGGATTATATCAAGAAGATTGTTTCAGTTCCATTTATGACAACTGTCTTGTGAGAGTGGTATTTATTTGTCTTTTTCTATTGATAGTATAGATTTGTCATTTTCTATTGATGATCTGTTGTTCAGGTAGTCGTCTCCAAGCACACTACTGCTGTGCTGCTTCTTCCACAGTAAAAATTTTACCATCATCTTTTTCCTGCTGTTTTTTGAACTGCTCTGTGTGTGGCCAAAATATAATATAGCTTAAATTATGAAGAGGTCAAAGGTAGCAAAGGTCTTCCCTTCAATTTCAACTTCTGTGGTTATAAATTGATAGACCAAATCGGGAAAAAAAATAGTGCAGTATATAGAGATTTCTAAGCTGTTTTCCAGTTTCATAAAGTTTGTCAAAGTAGAGCAATTATATCCTATGTACTTGGTATTTAACTGGACTCGGTCTGTGCACAGGTAGTGAATAGAGGACCTTAGAAATTTCAGCTGCATAAAACTCTTTGAGCAATCCTCACCCTGCAATAGAGGAAGATTTGCAAGCAGCTGCTGCTGAATATAATATCCCAGAATCACAGAATCATCTAGGTTGGAAAAGACCTTGAAGATCACCTAGTCCAACCATTAACCTAGCACTGACAGATCCCAACTACACCATATCCCTCAGCGCTATGTCAACCCACCTCTTGAACACCTCCAGGGATGGGGACTCCACCACCTCCCTGGACAGCCCATTCCAACACCTAACAGCCCGTTCTGATATCCAGTCTAAACCTTCACTGGTGCAATTTGAGGCCATTACCTCTTGTCCTATCACTTGTTACTTCCTTTTTAGCAGAAGCAGTTGTGCCTTCTAACCTGCAAACTCTCTGACAGCTCTCCTCAGTGTGTAAAGCCCCAGTGCATCTCTTAAGTTTTCACTATCCAAGACTAAACAACTCCAATTACTGAATTTTGCCCCATCTACCAAGATACAACATCTTCTGCAAGAGTCAATGTAGAACAATATTCAAACTATGTTTAATAGTTATAGCAAATGAATTAAATATGAAAATCTCAAAAGATGGAGACATTGCGCTGAATAATGACCTGGTTAAAAAAGGCTGTCATCCTGGCAAAGTAAAACAATCTGACACTACCGTACGATCTTGGGCTATTGGTAAATGCATTATTTTCTTTTCCCTGTCAGGGAACTACCAGCAAAGAAACTGGAGACTCAGAGTTTGTATTTGTAGAGTAATTATTTCCTGCATTACTTGACTAGGAAATCACAGGCATGAGATGACTCCAATTATGCTATTATATCAAGGAATAACAAAACAAAATCCATGCAGATTTATTTTCTTTTTTTTCAATGACTAGTTTTGTAGATGAACTAAAAGCACATTTTTGGTTGAAGCATACCACTTCTTCCACCTGAAAAAAAGATTCACAGGCTAAAACTTAGAAATAGACTTTAACTCTTCCTTGAGCTGACAGTTTATTAAGTGGAAACTTCATTGGTTTTTCAGAAAAAGCACAGTGATACTTTGTCTTTGTGTAAATGTCTTTTGAGGCAAACTTTGCATTTCTTTTTGAAAATATATTATTTGCTGGAATATATTTCCCCCACCCAAACAGGAGATCACTCTCCATTGTTGTGTGAACCTACAATTCACGAACAGATGAAAGAACAGTCTGGATGGAGGAAGACATAATCACAACTGTGGAGGATGTTTACCAGGGTCCTCCCAGCCCTTGCAGCTAGCCAGGTGATGTGGCAGCCTAGGAGAAGTGTCGTGCAATAAAGAATTGGCATGGCGTGTGTCCAGCTCCTAGCCAAGGTGGCATATGTGATGACTCAGCCTGTTCCTTGGGTGATGCCTGTTACAAAGCTGCCGCTAGGTCCCCCTTTTTGCTGTTGTTTTAAGCTGCTGGCTGCTACCAACCTGTTAGACTACACGTTCTTGCAACAAACTTAAAGCACAGATATCTCATAATAACAGTTCAGCTGAAATATCTTTTTCAGAATGCAGTTAAACAATCTAGGGTATTCTAAGAGATGAAAGTATTTTACAAGCTTTGTGAGAGAAGTGGGAAAGAAATCTAGAAATGTTAACTTCTGTTCCTCAGTCCTGCCTTTCACATTTCTCTGAGAAAAATGTTGCATTTTGTGAGAACCTTACAAAGGGATTGAGGTGCGATGTGACCGCATGGTAAAAATGCATATCTCCTTTCTGAATGTGTGACGTGGTTATAGGACAGCAATATTTATTTTTCAGAAGAAACCGAATCATCTCCCTGTTTGTTTAAACCTAACAGAATGTTTAGTATACTTTGCTTTCTCAATTCGTGTTTGCAGATAATCATGGATACTTTTATAAGAGAAGCTCATTGTGTGTAATGTTCTTTCCCTAAAATGTTCTGGTTTTATTGGTAGCAATGACAGAGAATTCCAGAGGAGTTCTGGACTCACTGACTATGGAAAATTAAGACCTCAGATTTGCATTATTCTTTAACTCAGACAACTCTTCAGTTGCTGTTACTTCTCTACCTTCTCTTCATTATAATTTTGGCCAGGAAACGTATTTCCAAATGCATCAATGAATGGGGAGGATGTTGCCAAACATGTGCCCATGCATTTTCATTCTTTCTTTTCTGCATTTCCTTTTTCCAAAACAGGAATATTACTGTGGTGTTGTTGCTGTTGCTGTTATTTTGTTTCCATGTATTGTCACATGTATCTGGGCACACCTGCCTAAAAGCTTCAACATCTGCAAGCTTTCTGTATATGTCATTTCATCTTAAGGATTTGTTCTGCTTTCAAATTTCCTATTAACTGCCTTTGTGAGAATTTTGGAGATTAAGCTCCTGTAGCAAATAATTTCAGCTCCAAGTGTGTTACTGAAGTTTTAGTAACTTATATGAGGCTCTGTGGCAGCTAAAGGCGACAAAGTATGAATGTAAATGCATGGCGCAAGATGATCTTTGAATGCAGAAGCTTAAGATACCTTCAAATGAAACTAAGTCAACTGTAGTATTTGTGCTGTTTTCCCAACTATGGAGTCTTTTCCAACAGTCTGGCCAACCAGGTAGAGGAGACCCTTAAGCTAGAAATGACAGGAGAGGGAGTGATTCCATAAAGAACGTGTGTCCTAGTTTTGGCTCGGACAGAGCTCATTTTCTTCCTAGTAGCTGGTTCAGTGCTGTGTTTTGGATTTAGAAGGAAAATAATGTTCATAAACCACTGATGTTTCAGTTGTTACTAAGCAGTGTTTATACTAAGTCAAGAATTTTTCAGCTTCTCATACTACCCTGCCATTGGAGGCTGGGAGTGCACAAGAAGCTGGGACGGAATGCAGCAGGGACAGCTGACCCATTGTCTTCAATGTAATCATGGAAGCTTAAGTTCACACCTCCATTCTCAGGATTTGCCCAAGAATCTGTGGTTTTATCTGAATACTGATGAGAAGTGAAATAGTAGGGTAGAGAGGTAGAGAGGATGAACAATTAGCAGTTGTCTTATCGGGTTTTGGAGAGAAATTACTGAAGTTGATGAATTGTTAAACCTTTTCTGTGTTGTGTTGATGAGCTGCTTACTCTGTATAGTCATAGGATCATAGCGTAATTCAGGTTGGAAAGGTCCTTCGGAAGGTTGTCTTTCTACCACCTTCTCAAAGCAGAGTTAGATGCTGGTGCTGATCAAACCAGGTTTCTCAAGGTTTTGTCTAATCACCCCTTGAAAAACTCTCAGATTGAACAACCTGCTCTACTGCCTGCCAGTCCTCATGGCAGGAAGATTTCTCCTTATGTTCAGCCTGAGTGTCTCTAGTTTCAGCTGATGTTGCTGTCTCTTGCCCTCCTGTCAGGTACCATTGTGAAGAGTCCATCCCTGCCCCTCAATCCCTGCCCCATAGGTGGTAGGGTGCTGTTAGGAGCCCCAAAGTCACCTCTGCTCCAGGCTGAACCATCCCCCACCCTTCAGCCCCCTTCTTGCAGGGCGAGTGATGCAGGCCTGTCATCCCAGTGGCCTCCTTCGATGCGCTCTGGTTGCTTGATGTCTCTTCTGTCCAGGTCCCCCGATGGGATGTGGTGCCTAGATGAGGCCTGATGAGTGCTGAGCATAAGACATCAGTCCTGCCTGCCCCAGCTTTCTGCCCTAGGCCCTGCTCACACTGCCCCAGGCCCTGCTCTTGCATGCATCAACTGGTCCCTCTGCTTGGTGTCATCTGCAATGTCCACACACCTCTTTCCCCATTACAGTTCACTCACAGATGTTAAACAGGACAGGTCTCAGTATAGAGCCTGGTGGCCTGTACTTGTTACTGGTCCCCAGGTAAATACAACTCATTGACTGCTACCCTGTAAGCCTCTTTCATCCAATCAGTTTTTCACCTGTCTGGTTGTCTGGTCATCCAGACTATAACATCCTAATTTAGATACAAGACATTGTATTATTTGGCAGTGTTGACAGCCCTGCTAAAGTCAGGATAAATAATATCCACTGCTCTCCCTCCATCATGTCGTGCAAGCATTATTCACCTGTGGTAAATTCATGCTGACTATTCTCAATCTGCTTCTACTCCTCTATGTATGTAGAAATATGCTTCAAGAGGACTCAATCCATGATTTTACCTGTGGTCAATGTGAGGCTGGCTGGCCTGTAGTTCTCTGAATCATCTTTTTTGCCTTTTTTGAAGGTGGGTATGATTAACTGTACTTCTCTGGTCTTTGGAAATCTCTCCCAACCTAACTTGTGTGGGTTAAGTTCTCACAAGTGATTCCTGACATAACCCTCATCCACCACTGGTCCTTCTCCTTCCCCTTGAACACTTTCACTGAGCACAGAGGTCAGGGTAGCTCAGCCCTGCCTGTGTCTACTATCACTAAGACACCCACCCCTTTCAGCAGTGGGACCACATTTTTCCTTGTTCACCCTTTTATTACTAACGTGGTCAGAGACACTCTTCTTGTTGCCCTTGACATGCACTGCAAGTCTCCAGCTGAGCTATGGTTTTACTGATATTACCCCTGTATTCTCAAGCAGTGAGAATTCCCTCTTTGTAGCCTGTCCCTGCTTCCTTCAGTGCCTTTTTGAAGTGGAGCTCTGCCATGAGGCCTCTGCTTAGCCAGACTGATCTCTTAATGTATCTTGTTGTTTTCCTAAGCATCAGGATGGACTGTGCCTAGAGGATGTCATCCTTAAAAGCCTGCTAACTTTCCTGAGCTGCTTTGCCTTTCAGAGCTGCCTCTCATGGGACCCCACCTGAAAAGTTTTCTGAGCAAGCCTAACACTGCTTGCCTGAGGTTCTGCATCTCTAGTCAACTACTTGTTTTCCACTATCCCCACAGGATCCTAAACACCTCTATTTCAGGCTCCCTACAGTCAAGGTTGCTATTGATTATCACTGCTCTGACCACCTCTTCCTTGTTAGTGAGCAGCAGATCCAGGACTACATGACCCCAGGCTGCTCTATCCAGCATTTGTCTCTTATCCCTGACACCACTGAGAAATCTCTTGGATGGCTCATGTCCTCTCGTGTTTCCCTTGCAGCAGTTGTCAAAGATCCCAGGAGAACCAGGGGCAGTGATCAGAAGCTTCATCACACTGTTTAAAGAAGCTTCATCTGTTTTCCCCACCTCAAGGTGGTTGGTAACAGCAGCTCGGACCCCTTCATATGCTGCCAGTATCTCCTTTTCAGTTGGAGTATAGAGGTCCTCTGATCCTCTATATCCCCGACTCCAAAACCCCAGGGGTCGACCCCAAGTCTCCCCTGGTGCTCTCTGCCAGAGACTCCCAGCTGCAGTGTAGAGCACATTTTTAACAACTTGTCCTCTCTGAACTGACCCGAGAGCTACTGCATGAACTATTTCCTGTGTAATTTGTTCAAAAGCCTGTTGCTGCTCTGGTCCCCATACAAAACCATTCTTTTTCTGGGTCACTTGATAGAGAGGACTTACAATCTGACTGTAATTTGGAATGTGCAGTCTCCAGAAACCCACAACACCCAAGAAAGCTTGTGTTTCCTTTCTGTTAGTTGGTGGGGACATAGCTGCTATTTTATTAATCACCTCCACTGGAATCTGACGATGTCCATCTTGCCATTTTACTCCTGAAAACTGGATCTCTTGTGCAGGTCCCCCTTACACGCTTTATGGCAAAACTGGCTCTCAGAAGAATTTGGATTATTTTCTCCCCTTTCTCAAAAACTTCTTCTGCTCTATTACCCCATATAATGATGTCATCAATGTACTGTAAATGTTCTGGGGCTTCACCCTGTTCCAGTGCAGTCTGGATCAGTGTATGGCAAATGGTGGGGCTGTGTTTCCACCCCTGGGGCAGTCAATTCCAGGTGTACTGGACACCCCTCCAGGTAAAAGCAAACTGTGTCCTGTGTTCTGCTGCCAGAGGGATGGAGAAAAATGCATTGGCAATATCAATCGTGGCGTACCACTTGGCTGCCTTCAACTCATACTGGTTCTAGCTCGTTCATACTGAAGTTCTAACATGACTGGCACGGCAGCACTCAGCGGTGGCATGACTTCATTCAGGCCACGATAGTCCACTGTCAATCTCCACTCTCCATTAAACTTTCACACTGGCCATATGAGGCTGTTAAAGGGGGAGCATGTCTTGCTGATGACTCCTTGGCTTTCTAGATGACAAATCAGTTTATGGATAGGGATTACAGAGTCTCGATTGGTGCGATATTGCTGTTGATGCACTGTTATAGTGGCAATTGGCACCCGTTGTTCTTCAACCCTCAGCAATCCCACAACAGAAGGATCCTCTGAGAGACCAGGTAACACAGACAGCTGTTTAATTTCTTCTGTTTCCAAGACAACGATACCAAAAGCCCACAGATACCATTTTGGGTCCTTAAAATACCCTCTTCTGAGATAATCTATACCAAGAATACATGGAGCGTCTGGGTCAGTGACAATGGGGTCTTTTTCCCACTCTTTTCCACTTAGGCTCACCTTGGCCTCCAATACAGTCAACTGCTGAGATCCCCTTGTCACTCCTGAAATACAAACAGGTTCTGCCCCTTTAAAATCTGATGGCATTAGGGTGCATTGAGCACCAGTGTCCACTAGAGCCTTATACTGCTGGGGGTCAGATGTGCCAGGCCATCAAATCCATATGGGCCAGTAAACTTGGTTGTCCCTGTCCTCCGCCTGGCTGGAGGCAGGGCCCCTCTAATGTTGGTCATAATACCCACTAATGACAAATGGGTTAGTGTGGTGTGCAAGGGTTTCAGCCTCATCTTGATCACTCACTTCTTGTGAATACTAATCAGAAGTTCTTCTCATAGGATCATGAGCAAAGTTGACCCTTCTGCTCTATTTGGGCATTTGATTACTAAAACTGATACAGAGAAATGATTACTTGTTTTAAGACTTATTTACTTATTTACTTATAGAAAACTGCTTAGCAACTTACTTACTTACTTATAGCAAGTTATAGTATTACTTATAGTGTTTTTGAATATTGCTAAGAATCCTGCTTGCCCAGACTATTCTGTGGAATTTTACCAAGGACTGCTGTGTTCATCAAAACAAAGCAGTTTACTGTGAAAATCTACCAAGAACTGCAGTGTTCAGCAAAATATCATGTTTTTGTCCTTGAGGAACAGGTGTAGTCTAACTAGTTGGGCCTCAGTAATGAGTAAAGATAGACATATACGGATTGTAGAAGCTTCATTGGTTCCCTTAAATAAGATAGGATGAGTAAACTGGCTGAAAGACATTTTTGTTGTTCAAGAAATTGGCTAAGAGAATCTGCGCATGCTCCAGGGGAAAAAACAAGGTGAGAAAGACTACGAGCCTTCCTCCCGAAGACAACCACCAGGAGGCAATGCGCAGGTGCAAAGAGAACATAAACTGCTGACACCAGCCTCTAGAGCTAACCCAGCCTTACTCATGCATATGTATGTTTGTGTTATGTAATCCAATGAATATCTATATCCACACTCTATAAATTTTTGGTAAAAAGTGCTGTTGGTGTGCAAGCTTTGTGGAGAAATCCCCTTGCACCCTGGCCAGAGTAAAACATACCTGCTTTATAACTCTGTTTGAGTTGTAGAGTCTTTTTTCCGCGAATCAAAACCGGAGCAGCCTTTCTCTTAAAAGAACCATGGTTTGTACTTGTTTTTCCTTCCAACTCACATACCCACTCTTGTAGGAGGTAGGTAGGTTTTCCATCCCATTTCTTCATGTCTTCTCCACAGTCACACAAGTGATGCCACAGCTTCCCCCATGGTGTGTACCGGTTCTCTCAAGTAGGGAAATTATTGTTCCTGATAGCCAAGATTCTAGTCCATGAAGGTGGGGAGTAGGACATGTCCTCTTTAAATTGCTGGAATTCTTGAGATAATTTCTCCACAGCCGCGACGAGGGAGGAAGAGACACTTTTTTCATATTGTCATAGTTTGCGAGCCAGTTCATCCACTGTTGGTCCCTCTTTGTCTCTCCAGTCCATTACTACTAATGAATTGGCATATGGTGATGGTGTGCTCCGTAAAAACTTCCTCCACATGGGCTGGGTGCATGGGACTTCATCTAGATTTGTGGGTAGCTGTGCATTATCTGGGTCATAGTAAACTGCCTCCCGCACAGCTAGCTCCCTCAAGTATTGAATACCTCTCTCCATAGTGGTCCACTTACTTGGATGACATACAAAATCTTCCTTGAAGGGATACCTCTCCCTCACACTTGACAGAAGGCACCTCCAGAGACTGAGATTTTTGTTTCTTCTTTCCAATGACTTTGTCAATGCCCACTTCCCTAGACAGGGATCCCAACCGCCTGGCTTCCCTACCCTCTAGTTCCACACCACTGGCCCTGCTATCCCAGCACTGGAGAAGCCAGGTAACAAGTTGCTCATCTGGATGGCAGCTGAAATCTTTCCACATGTCTCGCAACTCACTCAGGGATAAGGATCAGGTGACTATCACCAGCTCTGCCTCCTCCGCCTGTTCTTGTGATGGGCCTGGTTAATCATCATCCTGTACACTGCAAGGGGATTTTCTTGTGTATTTCTTCTTCTGTATGGGAGCAACTGACACCATCATGGGTTGGTTCTCTGGTTCAGCTGCAGCGCCCGTCCTCGGGGTTGTAGTGGTTGCAGTTTCTGTTACTTGGTTACCAGGTGCAGAGCCCTTCTCTTCCTCTTGAGGGTGCTGAACAGTGTTTAATAGCACTCGGTAGGCGTGGGCTATGCCCCAGCATGTTGCAGTGAGCTGTGCCTCTCTGGAATTACCTGGTTGACAACACACTTTTTCCAAATATTTCACTAGTTCTTCAGGATTCTGCACCTGTTCAGGAGTGAAGTTCCAATACACTGGAGGTGCCCACTGTTCTAGGTGCTTACCCATGCTACTGCACACCCCCAGCCACTCATAATTCCCCAACCTTGGGGTACATTTCCAAGTGATACTCTTAAATAGTTGTTTAATCCTGAACAAAACCTGAACCACATGCAGGAACACACTAGCTCCTAACAACAAGGCGACCATGTTAATGTCAACATTCCAAGGATATTTGAAATTCCCGAATTTCTCAAACACTATTGTAAATAGCCCCAGAGCTGATGACTGCACCCTATCATAGGTGAGAATCACATAGTAGAGCAGAAACAAAATCTTAACCCAACTCTCACGGACTGTGAGCAATAGCATGGGAAATACATATTGCAAATGAGGTGATAAAATCTTAAGGAGCCAAGCAATCAACATTATTACCAGTTTTGTTGTTATCTCAAAAACTTCAGTGCCCCACAATGGGAGCCAAAAAAACTGTGTGGTTTGAACTCAGCCGGCAGTCAATTGCCACATGGCCAGCCGTTCACCTGCCCCCTCCCCACTTCCCAGTGAAATAGGATCCAGCCGCTCCGGCAACGGACAAAGCCGGCCCACCACGCCAGACACAACCAATCTGAGCAGCTTGTTGTGCCTCTGAACCAACCAGAGGCGTTTCTTCCGGGTTGTGCGAGGAATTCCTCAGGGCGGCATGTTGGAAGGTCTCCTCATGCCTGGCCGATGGCATTCATTCCACTATCCTCCCATGAACCTGCACTCAATAAATGCAGGTGGAGCCTGACTTCCCCCAGTTGCTCTGTATGAGAAGTCTGATAAACTGAAAGGCTCTGCGAAGCTCGTTCTGCAAAGAAAACACAGCAAAAAGACATGTCACTCGCGGTGCGTAAGGAGCGGCAGGAGGCCCCGCGTGTCTTCCTCTGCCAGCCTGGGCTGTGCTCTGGCAGGCGCAGCTCCCGCCCGGGCCGAGGGAACAGCTTCTCTCTCCTTCCCTTCTCCCACCCAGGACCCCTGCGCCTCTGCAGAGCAAATGCCCGGCCTCAGAGAGTGGGCCGGCCCGCTGTGGAAACCTGAGGCTTGCTGGGTCTGGGGGGAAATGGGGCCTGGGGAAGGTCCTGTTGCTGGGGCAAAGTGCTGGGTGTCCCCCCTGCCGCCGTCTGCCCGGCTGGGGCTTGCTCCCTGTCCCACCACCCCTTCCCTTCCTTCGCTGCGGCCTCTGTGCTGGCAGAGTGGCCGGGGAGCGCACCTGCGCATGGGCTGTGGCAGCACCCAGCAGCTCCTCCAGCTGCCTCCCCTGCAGAGCCCAGGCCCTGGGGATGCTGGCCACCCTGCAGCTGGGTGTGGGGCATCCCTGTGGTGCTGCCTGTTGGCTGTCGCCCCCCAGCACTTGCGTTTCAGGGCACTGCGCAGCGCACGTGGGGTGGCGAGGCCGTGGCTGGCTCTGCCAGAAGCAGCAGCAGGCGTAGGTGGGGAGCTCTGGGGATTTGCATGGCTGTGGGACTGACTGGCCGACCGACCTGGGTCTCACTCTACTTTTGCTGCCCTTGCTGGGTGCTGCTCAGCCCTCCAAACCCTGCCATGTCTCTCTCGGCCAGGGTTGGGCCCCTGCCCCGGGAGGGACCGTCCACACTCCTTCTGCCACTGACTTGCTGGCAAGCCTGCCTTTCTGCCCTGGCCTCTTGCCCACACACACTTCCCGTACCTGCAGAATGAAGGTCTGGGTCGCCTTGCTCTCTATGTCGTAGCTGAATGTCCCGAGCAGAGTGTCCTCTTCTTCCTCACCCACTCCCTTGGAGATAAAGCACAGGGGAGCAGGTCAGGCTCGACTCAGCCACCCACAGAAAACACGCATGCCAGATCCGTGCCCACGACCCGCCCCCTCTCCCACAGCTCCGGCACAGTCCGGCGCAGGATGCGGTGGAGCCGAGCTGTTGGGCCAGAACACACTGAGCAAGCCTCAAGATGGGATGACACCGCCCTGCACGTCCTCTGAGATGTCTCCTCTGGGCACAGCAGTGCTCGGGAGAGACCAGCACAAGAATCTCAGCAGATGCGCAGAGAGCAGCAAGTCCCCCTTATGGCTTTTCCCCAGCACCAGGTCCCAGCCCCAAGTGCCTGACAGAGACTTACGAAGCTCACAGTTAGTAAACTCTCTCATTCAGGAATGGGAAAACAATTCCCCACAACATTTGTATTCTTATCCTGAACTTAGGTAACCATTAAACAGCCATGCAACCATGAAAGAAACAGCTAAAATACAGCAACGGTGCTCTCTGTAGGCAAATTCAATTTTACGTGCTTGGGAAAAATCAAACTCACTGGTACCCTGAAGTAGGTCAGGGACCTTGGAACTGTTTTGGGATCAGTAGAAACAGCAGGAGCAACCCTGAATAGCATAAATCTTGGAGTTGTCTGGAATAAGTTAGTCAGACTTGGACAATTTATTAGCCGAACCATACAAAAGCAAGTGACCATTAAAGCTGCTCATCATTAGAACCGGGTTAAAACTCTCAGAGTAACTATCCAGCCTTTGCAAAACGTGGAAAATATCCTAGGGGTTTTTACAAGCAACACTGCCTCTGCTATTGCATCTAGTAAAATGCAAATTAAGCACTATGGGTTAAATCTGAAAAGTTCCGCAGTCGTATCAAATTCATATTCTGAATGGTGTCTTGCATGTAAACCCCTATTTACTAAAATTATGTCCTCCATACATACATGTTCTTAACCCCAAGATACACTGGAACACTCTCTCTATGAATATGTACCTGTTCCCTCAGTCTTAAGAAACTGCATGCAGGCTCCTTGAAGTCTAGCTCACTGAATAACCAAATGAGAATCTCATTGATTCTCCGGGATCACTGAAGAGTGCCAACAATGGGGACAAAAGAAATGGATGTGCCCCCAGTGAAACATCTTTCTAGGTTCCTGTCCTCAGCTGGAGTCACAGAGGCATCTCAGAATGCATGAACTGGGTTTCCTTTCAGATGAAACTAAATCATGCAAAGACAATGCTACAGCTGCTAATGGACATTCGGTTCATGGGACCAGACTAGGGATAGGTCATGGTTAAAATGGTGCTGAAATGCATCAAGAATCATCAGGTCCCCATAAGCTACTGTTTCACCCACTATTTAGTTCCATGTAATAGGTTCTGTTCCTATTGGAGCATTTTATTGGGTCTTGTAGGCATATCATAAGGGACCTTCATTTTCAGCTGACACTGTCTTGAATCCAGAAACCAGAGACAAGATAACTGCTCTCATAACCCTCCAAATTAAAAGCTGTAACCAAGTAATATCTTTTTAGGATTTTCATTAGTAATAATTTTTTAGGATTTTCATTATTTGAGCATGCCTTTAAAAAGCACAGCCCATAATCTTGCAATGTGCTTTGCATAGAGCAAGCTATTTTAACTGGGATACATATACCTTGAAGTTTTGTAAGCATCCACAGTGAGTGATCTCAAGGCAATTTCTAGAGAAGCCTTGTACGCTCTTAAGATGAGATACATACGGCTTTCCTCAGTTAGTGCCATGCACACATTTGAACAAAATAAAAGATTGTTTTTAAGTTCTTGAGATGCAGTCTAGACATTATGAAATTAACATTCATATCAGATGTAATTCATCAGAATGCATATCTGAAGCTACTATAAAGCTTTTGGAAGGGATAAAGTGTGATGTGTTTGACTATCAGGAAACAGAGCAAGCTCTTATCAAAAGTAAGAATCATAAAGGGCATAATTTATTCCTTACTAAGGTTTCTCCTTCCTTCTTTTGTACAGTTTTGTGGAGTTTGGGACTATGTTATCTACTGACCCACTGTACCAGAAAAATAAATCAACACTACCTGCTGTGATGTCTCTTAACTTGGCATCTGAACCTTCTAAGGCAGCATAAGCATGACGAGCCTTTGATCTCTGGCTGGTAATCAGGAGTTAAGTGTTGCAGGTGCCTATGTGGTTGCACCAGTGTTGTGGTTTGAACTCAGCCAGTAGCCAATCACCACGTGGCCAGTTGTTTACTTCCCCCCCCCCCCCCCCCCCCCAGTGAAATAGGAAGGGACAAAAGAAGAAATTCGTACATTGAATAAAAAAAATTTACTACTAGTAACAAAACCAACAGTAACAATAGTGAGTCTAAAATGGGTAAAATGCAGCAGTGGCTTACCGAGCACAGTGACCGGTACACAGCCCGTCCCCCCACAGCAGCAGTCTGACCACACCAGAAAATCCCGCCACACTGACCCATAAACTGAAGATGGCGCGTGAGAGAGAGCCCACGTCCGCCTATAGACTGAGCATGGTGTCACATGGTACAGAATGCTCCAATGATCGATTGGCCCGGCCCTCTAGCTGGGCTCCCTCTCAGGCCCAGGAAAGTTAACTCTATCCTGGCCAAAACCAGGTCAACCAGCTATTTTAGCTTTTTAATGATGAGTTACACCAAACATGTCAAATTGATATAGGACAAACTTAGTTTTTGTTTTCCTGTAATAGTGTCACATCAGATAAACTATTTTCTTTTTAATACTAAACCCCCACATGCCTCTTTTTTAAGTGATGCAAGAAGCCCAAGGGAGTTTTAAGTGTCTTAATTTTGTCTGCAAAATAGTATGAGCAGTTATTAAAAATAAAATCCAATTTAAATAAACATTCCACTGTCTTGAAAAGTATCTCTGAGACAGCAGAGGCCTTTGGAAGTCCACTGCTATAGTGAGTTCAGATTATTTATGATTTCTTAATCTGTTTGTCTAGCCCACGTAAATGAGTTGTATCTGAGGAGCTATAGAAAAATTTGGAATCTTTACAGTGATCTGGTGGAGATCACACAGCTAGAATACAGTCTTTCATCTCAGCGAGGAGAGTCTGTGCGCGAAGGGGAAGGCCGCCTCCCGCTCCCAGCCGGGGACTCGTCTGACCTTCAGCACGTCACCAAGATGCGTCTCGCCATTCCCACCGCCCGCCGTCCTGCTCGGGAGCTGCGGGAAACGCTCCTCGGGCGGCCACTGCCCTGCCAGGACCTTGGCACGGGGAGCCTGGTGCTGAGGGAGCCCTTGCAGTGGGGCAGGGCTGAGCTGCCCATGGGCGGGGCCCACTGGGGAGGGGGCCAGTGTGCCCCACCAAAGGTGGCTTCACCAGCAGCCCTGTCCCTGTTCCAGTCGGAGAACGTTCCCGGGCACAGGCCTCCCTCCTCTCTGAGAGGGGAGAGAGGACAAGAGCCCATCACCCTCTTGTCAGCTCATTCTCACCCAGCTGGTGCTGAGGAGCTGGACAAGTGTCACTTGACTAATGGTTGGACTAGATGATCTTCAAGGTTTTTTCCAACCTAGATGATTCTGTGATTCTCTTTATATTTTTAAAAAGTGATAATTTTCTGAGGCCACTAAGAGTATCAATCCACAGATAGAATGCTGCTGACACATGCCTAGAAAAAGTGCATGTGGTTAGACTCGTGACAAAACTAAAACCAAAACCAATACAACAACTTGTTTGATGAAAAATCCATGTATGCAAGTGACAAATTGTAACTGCTAACTAGAACAAAAGCTAAAAAAATAGAACAATAAAAAAAGACCTATTTTGTCTTCAGCATTATATGGGGGAAGAGAGAAAGCTGGTCATTCCAAGACCAAAGTCTGTTCTGTGGATGCTGAGATCTGTTTCCAGTGGGACTGAGAGGGAAAGGAGGATGTATTAGCAACATTGCATAGACTTTCAGCATCCTACAGAATACCAAAGCATTCTTACAGAGTTCAGATACCCTGATACTTCAATGAGAGTGAAAGCTGAATATTGCTCCCTTTAAACTCTTTTGTTAAGACTGTGAAGGAGTAGTACTTTTTCTGCATTACATGACACCTTAAAAGTCTTCTGAAGTGAGGGAACCAACATCTGTTGCTAAAAATTTGGTTGAGAAAAATAAAGCCACAGTCCTAGAATTGTTTACAGACTCAGGAACCGGTTGGGAGACATTACTGTCTTTGCTTCTGATTTCTTCCCTCATCAACTTTGAATCCATCCACCCCTCTACTACTAATCCTCCAGACCACTCCTCTGTAGGGGAAGAAGAAAAAAAAAAAGATGCAATCCCAAATTATTTTCTCTCGCTCCTGCACCAAAGAAAGCAAACAGATGAGCTGCACATCAACACTTAGTTTTGTGTCACCTACACTGCAGGGCTGCTCTGAAAGTGTATTTCCTGATGTTTGCAGAGCTACTCAGGAGCAAGCAGATATTAAGGCACAGCAGCTTTATTGGGAAGCACTGTGTTTCAACAGATGCTTCCCTCTAGATATCCAGAAACAGGGATATTTGGGTGCACCGAGGATTTTGTTTGAAATTATAAAAACAAACATGTAATTTTTAATACTATTTGTTTACCGGGATAAAGGGAGGGCATCTACAAACTGAATACCAAGGAGAAAAAAACCCACAGAATAATTACCCCCTAAATAAGAACTGTCCATGAAATGAATGAGTCAAGGATCTTGGGTTGTGGTGGGGAAAATTACACTGAAGAACTGATGATCATCATGCATATTTTAGCTTTCTTATTACACAATCAAACTATAAACTACATTCTAATATAGGCAGTACTTAATCATTTCAAAGATAAGAGTTGTGGTACTGAAACACAGATGAACCCACATCTAAAAACATATAACTGGAACAGAAGAAGTTTTAATGCTAACAAATTCTCCCCAGCTGAATGTAAAGAAGGCTTAATTAAAGTAATATAGTTAACAATATTTTTATATATTTTATTCTGATATATATTTTATATAGTATACCTCTATTCTATATATCAATTTTTATATTGATATCTTTAACATCTTTATCAATGATCTGGACAAGGGCATCAAGTGCACCCCAAGTTTGCATACGACACCAAGTTGTGCCAGAGCGTTGATCTGCTTGGTCGTAGAATGGCTCTAACAGAGGGATCTGGACTGGCTGGATCAATGGGCCAAGGCCCATTGTATAAGGTTCAACAAGGCTGAGTGCTGGGTCCTGCACATGTGTCACAACAACCCCATACGATGCTATAAGCTTGGGGAACTGATTGGAAAGCTGCCCAAAGGACCTGGGGGTGTTGGTCAACAGCCAGCTGGACATGAGCTGGCAGTGTGCCCAGGTGGCCAAGAAGGCCAAGAGCATCCTGGTCTGTATAGAAATAGTGTGGCCAGCAGGACTGGGGAAGTGATTGTCCCCCTGTACTCGGCACTGGTGAGGCCGCACCTCGAATACTGTGTTCAGTTTGGGGCCCTCGCTATGAGAAAGACACTGAGGTGCTGGAGCACATCCAGAGAAGAGCAACGAGGCTGGTGAAGGGTCTAGAGAACAGGTCCTGTGAGGAGCAGCTGAAGGATTGTTTGGTTGTTCAGTCTGGAGAAAAGGAGGCTCAGGGGAGACCTTATCGCTCTCCACAGCTACCTGGAAGGAGGTTGTAGTGTGGCAGGTGTTGGCCTCTTCTCCCAAGTACCAAGTGACAGGACGAGAGGAAACAGCCTCAAGTTGTGCCCGGGGAGGTTTAGATGGGATTTGAGGAACAGTTTCTTCACTGAAAGGGTTGTTGAGCACTGGAACAGGCTGCCCAGGGAAGTGGTTGTGTCACCATCCCTGGAGATATTTAAAAGCCCTGTAGGTGTGGCACTTAGGGACGTGGTTTAGTGGTGCACTTGGCAGTGTTAGGTTAACGGTTGGACCTGATGATCTTAAGGGTCTTTTCCAACCTAAATGATTCTGTTCTATGATTCTAATTTATGGTGAGCAGCACAGGTTTCCTCATCTGAGATGCATCTATTCTTTTGCTCTAACAAGAAAATTCCACCTTTTTCATTTCAAGAGAGCATTAGAAAACCATCTTTTCTATCACATCAGCAAAAATCAACCCCTTCAAGGATTTTTCTTCTATATAGCAGAATTAAGGATAAAGAGCAGGAATGGGGAGGCAGAAGTTAATACGATAAAAGGTAAGTTTTTGCAGGAAGTCCATAGTTCTGCATCAGTTTTCTTTTAAACCACAACAAATTTCAAAACAATGCTCAGAACACTGGGAACCAACATCAACAGTGATGTTTCTCGTTACCTGAACAGCAGAAGATGAGACTCTGACCTGAACAGTGTGCTGCTGTAAGTGTACTCTTGAAAGTCAGAAACTCTAGAAAACTAGTACTGTTCAAAAGAAAAATAAGATAGACAAAGTTTGTCTAGAATACATCCTTTATTATTTTAAATTTTAATACATGATGGAATTTCTACATCATTTTGTCTGTTTAAGCACATCCTCCTCTTTTCCAACAACCCAGTCAACTGCACCCTTATTATGTACAGTCAGTATTTATGAAATATTGCATACTCATCTATGAACTTAGAATAATAACATGCAAGGAAAATTGTTACCATGAAACTGATAAAAAATAAAGATAGGTAAAACAGTCAATCCCCTTTTAGTGTATTATGGCTTTTCACCAAGTATTAATGTCGAAACAGTTTAAGATGCTTCTTGTTAAAGGCACTTACTGTTCTTCAAATACACTTTCAAATTTAGTTCTATTGCATTAAGAAGTTTATCTCTGGGATCATACTTTCATAACACAGCAGAACAGTCCAAAAAGGCAGCATTAATAAAAGGGAAAAAAGGGTTTTATGTTAATAGGAAAATACCAAGAATTAACACAAACTTTCAAGATTTGGTCCTTATAAAACAGGCAACAGCATTCAGGCAATAGTGATTTCTTTTCTTAGATGCTAACAAAATAATATCCCCAAAAATGAACTCTTCCAGTTCGAGTGTATAGATATGTCTGAATTGAGTAGTGTACCCTCTAACAACACCCCCAATAAAAACAGAGCTTTTCAAGGCTAACTACTGCGCCACTTTTCCTGTGAAGGAAGAAACCTCAAAAGAACATTACACACGCACATACTAGCAAGCCTACAATTCTGTGTCTCTGTATCTGGATGGCTGTCCATAATACCCCTTCTTAGAGTGGTCTGATAGCTGACGCCGGTATTCCTCCTCCTCCTCTGCATCGCTGCCGTAACTGCCACGGTTCTCTAGGTGAGGTCTAATAGGAGGTTTCTGGGGTTCTGGAGGTCTGGAGCTAACATAGTAAGACAGAGAGATAAAGTTTACTTCCATTCTGAAAAGCTGAAAAATAATTACACTTAGTATTGGCTTTATGGCCACGTACAGTTTAGAAAGGCACATGGAGCAAATGAAACCCCTTCTAGCCCATAAACAATTGCATGGCCATGGTAAGCCTATCTGAGAGGCATCTTATTTCCACCAAGCTGGAGTCTGATGTTCAGATTTGATCTACTCAACCTGCCTGGAAGAATGCTGAATTTAAGATTATTAAACACACATCCACCCACATCAAGAGGCTTTACAGCACTTTAGTCCCTGAGCAGAGAGGTTTTCAATCATTAATGCTACTCCAGTTGACATTTTCCTCAATTGTTTTTGCACCAGATTATTTCTATGCCTGCTTCTTTTGCATCCTCAGTTTCCTGTCTCAAAGTCTGAAGACTTCTTTTGTGATGTTTCTTAAATTGATAGCCTTCTCTCCTCACTCAAGGCTCTCACTAGGGCTCTTATCCTTAAAAAGTGTGCAGAAGTATAGAGATAGAAATATACAGTGTGTAGGGCAAGATAACACAATGGTCAACCAGTCCAGAACTCACTGAGTTTTAATGAAAGACTACTATTTTCATGAGACTTGATGGGTGACCTCAGGCAAGTTTCATCCTCAGTTTCCCTACTCACACAATACATCTGTAACTGAATAAGCATTTAAGTGTCATTAAGTAATTAAAACAGCAACTACTTGTTAGAATAGACTAACAGTCATCAAGTATCTAGCACAGGAGTAATGGACATAAGAGGACATGAATGCAGAAAAGCTTCTGAGTAATACTGACAGGGGCAAAAAACTGGCTCTGCAAATACTTCAGCAAAAGAATAGTGTTTCTTCCTAGGTAACCCAAACACTATGAATGAACTAAAAGAAAAAAATATCCTGAAAACCAAGAAGAGTTCACTGAAATTTTGCCCCACCTTTACAGTAATCTTTGAGGCACAATAACAAAGCAATACCCTAAGGCAGGATTATTTGTACAAATAACTGGCAGGATCAGTCTTCCTCCTGCTGGTGAAGTAAACAATCAAGATAGAATGCTTTAAACTGTATACACCTTACCTCACAGGCTGGGGCCAGTTCTGTTCTGACTTCTGTGTTTTGACAGGGACAGCATAAATATCTGGGTGCTTCTGGGCTATTTCAAGCTTTAAAAGAAAGCAGGAGAAAATAACTGTTCAAGTCTATCCATTAGGGATCCTAGACTGAAGATCTAGCAGGTCACAGCTACATCTCAAACAATTAAAGCACAAACTGATAATGGATCTTGTTCATATTCCTACAATTACATAATCTTTTGATAGAATAGTAATTCAAAGTGCACATGAAAGCAATGGATTGCCAAAAGCAACAGGATTATTAGAAGTCAGCTTTCTATGGTTACAATATGAAGTCTTAAAATATGTCCTCTTTTTACACCCAAATACACACAATGGTACGTTTGGATGTGTGGTTTCCCAGACTTCTCCCTCCAGAAACAACACAATGCAATGATTTTAACTTTCAGGATGCAGGCTGTTCTATATGCTGGAAAGCACAGCAAGGGGAGAATGCATCTCTTCATACCCTGGCATTCTGGGCCTCTTGTAGCTCTTGCATTCTTTGCATCCTTGCCTTATGATCCATCTCCTCAAATATTTTTACTTTCCTCAATACAGATTTTGGAGTATTTTCTTGTTCACTTCCTTCCTCTTCCAACTTTGACTCCTCCTCCTCCTCTGCAGGTGGGACTGCTGGCTGAGAGTTTCTCAGGATGGGACGCCCAAAGGCAGGTTTCACCGAAACAGGTGGTGGTGCTGCTTTAGCTGATATGGTTGAAGTCTCACTGCTGACAGCAATATTACTTGATTTGGAGTCATAGTTCTTGAGAAAGTCATGTAGATCCTCTTTGTTTTGTAACTTTCCCTGGAAGTATAAAACACACAAACAAAGTTTACATCAGCAACTTCATAATTTTCATTTCAAATGAAAGCTTTAATCTGAAATTAATCATTTTGCCTACATATTTAACAGTGTCAATATTCATTCGAAGTAACACTGGAGAAGTATTTGAACTGCTGCAACATTTTGGCCAGATGCTCATACACTACACATCAACCTACAGAAGACTAGCATGTTTAGACTTGTTTGTTCCATTTGTTAAGGCCTATCAGAACTACAATGTGTGTTAGAGTACAGTACAGAGAAAACTGGCCTCCCAAATGATTTTGTCAGTACCACCTAATGTAGAATATCACTACCTAGAGTCTAGAAGAGCACAGAACCCAAGTCTGTTTTCTCTTCCATCTTTATCCTTACACATGTCCTACTCTGCCCAATCTCCATTGTCAAGGCATACTTGAATATATTTTGAATACGTGCAGTATGTGAGGGCACCCATCCTCATAAAGGACTGACTTTGGGGTCAGGGGAAATCACACACTGCTAAAATAGAATTTGGGTTCCAAACATCATAATTTTTTTTCCTTACATCATTCCTGAGCAAGGTTTGAATATACAATTAACATCAATTTCTAGTGATGGAGACTGATTTCAGAGGTTGTAGATTCTGGTTTTGTGCTTCACAATAATGGCCATCAGATATGCTTTTCCTAATGATTAGCTTACATTTGTTCTTGCTGAGATAAAAAAGTGCCTTTAGATTTGTTACCAGACACAAAAAGAGTCTAATGTCTTATTCCATATAGAGATCACACATATTTGAAGAGAACTGTTATCCTTTAAGTTTTTGCTCTGCTTGATCCTGAAACACCTTCCAATCATTCCTTCTCTCCACACTTACAATGTTTTCTAGGTTCTGATCATTCCTACTACTCTTCTTAATATGCCACCCTGGAGAGTTCTCCAGAAAGAGGAACTCTGTATTCAGATTTGTTTTCTACAAGTTTACCTTAGGTGGTTCAGGCTTGAATGCTGGAGGTGGACTTGGTTCTCTAAGGATCTCCCTGCTACCAGCTTTTCTCAACTGAGTCCTTGGTTCGGGACTAAATTTTTTTAAACTCTATGAAAGAAAATAAGAGATAAAATCACTGCAGTATCCAGTAACTGAATCATTTTTTCTCTTTCTTTACTGTTTTGGGAACAGTAACCAGGAGCCAAATGACTGTCAGCAACCTGACCACAATCACTGCAGATATAACTGCAAAGTTCAAGGTGAAGAGACATCATCAGGAAACCTACAGTTAGGCAGAAAAGCAGAGCCATTATTATTTTTGCTCTACACAACGTAGATCTAAAACACTATTAGAGGTAAGATGAAGGTGCAGTTTAAAAAAGCTCTCATTTTTAAGGCATACATACAGGGCTTTCAAAAGGTCCAAAGTACAGTTTTGTTGAAAATCCAACCATCTCACCTCCTCATGATGCACAGGTTCAGAGGACCGGCTAACAGATGAAATCTTTGGTTCGTCCAAGGGCTCATCAAGTTCATTGTCAGTGTATGCACCTCCTTCTCCATCTGTGTCCTCCAGGTCACTGATCAGCCGACTGTCACAACTCAAATAGTCAGCACCCATTGCAGTAAGGTAAGACATACGATCATCTGCATCGTCTTCCATGCCGTCCATCTAGAGAAAAGTCAGTAAGAATTAAGGAAAAAAGATTAAATATATAAGAATTAGAGTTTAGTTAGGTCTCAACATCATTCCAAACAACTCCTTAAGAATGACTTTGCAGAACTGAAAGAAACTCTAATGCAGAACCATAAAGTCCTGTAAAAGTTTATCCCTCCTCACCGTTCTCTCCTAGCCACAGTATTAGTGATGAAAGCTCCAAAGTATCTGTTCAAAAAGAACAATAAGAAGTAATTTTTTGTTACCAAGACATCAACTGACTACTTGTCTAACTTATCCAGCACTGGCAAACAAAATTTTGAACAATTTTTACTGGCAAGAGGTACCTTGAGACATCTGTATAGCTTAGTACAGTACAGACTGGCTGCTTACCTTTCCTTCTGATACCCATACTGCTTCTCCTTGCTGTTGCTGAATTGTATCTTTCAGACTACCATACCAGCTATCATTGGCTGAATTCAAATTGATGGTGGCTGTAAAAATCGAAGGAAAAAGTATATATACACAGCAAATGCAATGCGATCCTTTATCCAGTCCTTGCTGTTTAACGCTTTTTGTCTTAGTTATGTGAGAATGTAAACCAGCCATTTCATTTAGATCATGGACAGAAGCATTGTATTTTTATTTTATTGTTTGTCCATTCCCCAAGCTTATTAAATCACTTATCTTTTAATGACAGTATGCCAATTCACAACCTCTTTTATATTAGAATTTGGCAGAACAAGGAACTTTAAAAAAAAGTCAAGGAAGGGATTGTCACGAACATACCTTCACACCCTTTTAGCTCCTGCCTCCATGAGTTAATACATGGAGTATGAGTGGATATCTCAAGACTCACACATGTGACTCACAGTCACATCCACTAATCTCTTGGTAAGCAGGTAAGACACATATTCTACCTTACCTGTAAAGAGGTGGGAACAAGTTTTCTTCAGTTTGTTTGCTTGCTCATAAAGTTTTCTCGAGCTCTTGTTAGATGTGGAACATAGCCTTTGTCTCATGGTTTTCACACCCTGCTTACTGTCTGGGTTAAAGAACACCACAATTGGAAACCACTGGGTATAATTTAGCAGGTCCACCGCTTTAGGAGTCACATCCAACAGAGCATGTTTATCCTGTTAATAACAAAGTGCAGTCAGTGCACTGCTTGTGGGGAACAAAAGGAGGTGGTTAGAACATGGTATGCTAGGAAAACCAGAATATTTTTGCCCAAAAAAGACCACAACTTGTTGGATTTTTTCCCACATTTATATCACATTCACGAGCCACAGCAGGCAGCCTTTTTCTTTCAGCTCAATTTTCCTGAACAGCTTTTGCCTGAATGTCCACATTCTTATGTTAACTAACTCTCATGTTAAGTAAAAGGCACTTATTCCACCTTTTTTTGTTTGTTTTTAATAGGTAGTGAAAGTTAACTAGCTTTTCTCTCTACCTGCTCCTAACACAGCTTCCTTTACCACAACTATTCTGGGTGCTATCTGTGAGCTTTTATCTACACTTACTAGCTGAGTAAGTCTCACTTTTTCGATTTAATATATTCCTTCTTAGCTACTTCTAGTGGAAAGATGAATGGGATTTTCAAATGTGTGCTTCAGTGAGGCCTGAGCTCTGAACAGACTTCTGTGTGACATTCTAACCCCTCTGACACTGATTTTATTTGGCTTAGGGCAATATGCTTCAGAGTACATTCTTTTTGCCTAAGTTTTTTAGGCTTCTTGATTACCACCTATCTACTTGATCTCTAAATGCTATTATAGAAAGTCAATGCAGTCTCAGCAGATGCCACTTAGCCATCATAGTCACTTCCTGTTCAGTTTAATAGTAGAAACTCTGAAGCAATCCAAAACTAAGTTTCTGATGACAGTAAGAGCAAGTAGACCACTGCATGACAAGTAAAGCCTTTACGGCAAATTCAGAAAGCATACAGTAAAACACAGATGTCCCTCCATTCAAATTTAGAAGGGACTAAGAAAGAATAATTTAATTTCTAACATCAGGTTCACCCTTCCACTTGGAGGACAGCTATCAAAATTATAAAAATTGTTGAACAATCTCAAAACAGCCCTATCATTAAGCCAAGTCTGCTTATTGCAGAAATAGATGCAATAAAGATTTGAGGATGCTGAAAGTTTTAGGAGCAAACAAATCAAACAACATGCTTTTGAGTGTAAGCAATTTTCACAGAGAAATACTCTACCTGCTCAATGATTTGCCTCACAGTGTTCAAGCGCACTACCCCAGTTGACTTTTCTGAACCTGCATCTCTGGGTTCTGTCTCTGCAAAGACAACATTTTAGCTTATCTAGAGTGGCCAGGCAGCTGTGATTATTAAGTTATTCATTCTCTCAGTTAAGAATGATAAGGAACCTAGGAGGACAACTTACTTGCTGTCTGGTACAGGTGAGGCAAATCATTTGACAACTTCTCCATAGCGACATCTGCAAGAGGGCCAAATATCACCACAGGTCTCTTAAAACCAGCTGAAAAAAAAATATTTGGAGAAATGGTAAGTCTGGTAAGACTGATTTTATATATAAGTGAAGTGGCACAGACAAGATCCTCAATTACTATCCAACCTTATGAGTAAGTTGAAGATATTAAAAAAATATATTTAAAAAATTTTATTTCTCAGAAGTCTGTGCAACGCATACAGAAAGCTATTTTTAACAGTTGAGAAAGCAAAAGAGATTGTTTTGATTTTAACAGCTTCCTTATTCCTTCTAATGAAGATGTATTGAGAGGATTCTACATTCTGAAAACATACAGCAGATCTTCAGTAATCTTTCCATCCAGCAAAATAGCTTGAACCTTGACGCAGAGGATTTTGTGTGAATAAAGATACAAATGCTAAACCAGATGTAGGGCAGCTTGATGAAGCAAAGAAATACAAAATTCTGTTACGTTTATGTTAAAGCAAGTGCAAATATGGTCTTCATAAGTTAATGGGGGAATACCATTCTATTGCTCAGTCTCCATCTGGACATCTGGGAGCTCCTTTAAAGTACTTTTTACTATTTGTTTTGCTCCACAACACTGTCATGTGTGAATACCCAGAAAATGATCTTGACTTGCTCAACATGACTAGTAATATATCTAGTTTAGAGTCACGGAAATGGCTGACCACATTAACCTGGATTACATTTGGACAATCTGCTGAAAATACTCAGGTTTTATTTGCTCTCAAGGTAATGTTAAAGTGCTATTTATGAGTAAGCTAAAGACTGTGATTGATCTCAGGCATATTGAATGTACTTTCAGAGCTAGCCAAAGGGAAGCTGAGAAAACAAGAAAACCCTGCTTGTTTCTTCCTTTTTTCATTTTAAACCTTGTAATTTGGAGGCAGAAGAGAACAGCAGCTGTTTAAAAACATAAAAAGCTTTTTGTCTTAGAGTACTTAATAGCATCCAGAAATTTGCATTCTGAGAAAAATATCATCCCTTCCTGTTGCTCAAATTTAACATTGAACCCAAGTTGTTAGAAATTACTTACTTAGCTGACCAAACATTTGGATGTTAAACCAGCCAGCAATACATGGGCAGCTGGCTCAGAGCAGTCTCACTTACCCTCACGCAACTGAACTCGCTCATAAGCTGGGAATTTTGTGCTCACAGATACAATAGCTGTCAGATCTTCACGACTCTTCCTCAGATTTTTCTTCACCCCAGATCGCTGGCCACGTGTTCTCCAGAAGTCTGCCCTATCGCTTGAGCCATCTTTTTGGGCATTCTGAACGCTGGCCATCTGCTCAGCTCTGACAGAGAAAGCACAGAGCTCATTTGTACAAAACTAGTCAGAGGGTAAAGGTGCTTTCACTGAAGAACAATGGATTTTGAATTTGCAACAGGTAATTTGTCAGAGAGCCATGAGTGGAGGTAAGAACAGAGGAGTCCAGGTTCTTCTGCCTTGGAGCAAACACAATGTCAGAATGATGCTCCAACTCACCACAGCTACAAGACTGCTGGGCAGAAATGAGTTCTCAGGTCAGAAACTGGTAACTCACACAAGCATAAATAAAAGAATGCAACTGCAAGGAGGTGGTGAGAGAGTGCAACTTAGAACCAAAGAGAGGCCTAAGAAATTACTCTCACTATTCTCTTCTCCATTAAACCTTATAAGCTAAGTCACTCCAGCATAGAAGCAAAAGCTGGTTTGGTCAGATCAATTAACAGAGAGGAGAGAATGTAGTAAACCAGGAAAGAGGCAAGGGAGTCACATAAGCAGCTCATTTCAGGAACTTCTGTACAACACAGCTGTGAGCTTTTTTCCTCCATCTTAAAATCACAACCACACTCAAGAACTTAAAAGCTACACTCTAAAAATACCCTGATTCTTTTGCTGATGAATTTTAATACTTTTACTCATTGCACACATTTGAACACTTATTATTACCTCACATGAATTTTGACTAGGAAAGCATATTTAAACAAAAAACATTGCTGTGATTCACTCAGTATTTCACACAAAAATAAGGACTACAGCTACCAAGAAATATGGAATAAATGGAGTAAATTCTTGAAGTGTTTTCTGTAAGGATATACAAAAGAAATTCAAGCACTGTACTTCATTTAAAAGATTAATCATGAGCTTCCTAATGTGTAGTGGTTTTGTTTGATTCGGTTAGGGACAGGGTGAATAGGGGGACAAGAAGGGGGAAAAGACACAAAAAAGGCAAAAACAGGACTCTCCACCCATTTTCTAGAAGAGGAACTGAAGCAGCTAGTGGTCAAAGCTTGGTTGATTGGTGACAGTAGCTCTAGGTCTATGTTGCAAATACCTGATCAAGTATGTAGGTAACACCATCCTCTCTTATCCTCCCCTCACATAATGGTTCTAAAATCTACAGTTTTCTGCGCACAATTGTTGTGAAAGTAAAGACAAAACAATTTATTATTCTTGTAAGGGGAAAAAAAAAAAGGAAGAAAGGTATGATATAGGAAGGAAAAATCATTTGGAAAAATACAAAATCTTATTTGTAACAATAGGCAGAAAGACAGGAAGCCAACTTACCTGCTCTTATTTGGAATGAGGCCCTTTTCCAGTTCATTTCCAATTCTCACAGCCAGCCAGTTTCCCAGTTTGCCATCATACAGTGTATCAACTACCCTAAAGATCTCCCCTCTGGTGAATGCTAAGCTCTGTGGTGACTCTTTTTCACACTCAAAGTGGCTCCTGATGAAGAATGAATCTCCTCTGCCACAGGCCATAATATCTCTGTAGACTAAAACAGGAACTCCCCTTTAGTTTATAATTTTTTACACTGGAAAGAAAGATTAAGCTGTCATTCTAGATAATAGTTTTGAAATTCTTCCCCTCCACTCGAAAAGATGCAAAAACCCAACCTTCACATCCATTGCCCTACACACACATTATCAAGGGTGTTCTATACTTGTACATGTACAGCCCTTACAGCTCTGAGGGAAGGAGGTACTTGCACCTTCCCAAAGCAAAAAGCAGCTACAGTACTGAATATTACAGCAAGCTGTGTCTCCAACAGGAAAGCAAGAGGCTTTGCTTGCTTCTTAACTGTTCATTAATAAAACTGTCCACTGGCTGCTAGCTGACTGAATTCTTTATGACTGCCAAGGCACAGCAGAACAGGAATGCTAACAGCAGGTCTTGGGCCAGCTGATACAGACAGAAAAGCAGAAGGAACAAGAAGTATATTGCCACTCTTCAGGATTAAGAAGAGATACTATTTGCTAATAAGGAAAAAGGTGGAGAAGTGCTCTGAAAAACACATCACATATGCACATCTGTATGACCCTTTCTATCTTCTAAACTACTGAAAAGAAAGGTAACTAAAATGCTACCAAGTATAAGCACAAGAGATTATTTGTGGTTTCACTGACAAAACAGAGCTTAAAAGCTTCATGGATATACACACATTTTGTTCAAAGTACCTACCTTCATATTTGCTTTGAGCCAAAATTGTCACTGTTTCACCTTTGGGAATTTCTAAGAGATATAAAACAGCATCTTCCCGAACAATGCCTCTGAAGTCTTGAGTATTTACCTGTGTACAAAAAAACCCAAAACAAAACAAAAAAAACAATACCTGAAAAATCAACGATAAAAGGAATAACCAAAGATTTTTGTTTAATCTAAAAAATCTTAAATATTCTCTTCCCTTATTCTACTTATTAAAGTCAATATGGATGTCTGTTGCCACAAGAAATATTTTTTTCCAGCCCTTAACAGCAATCTTTCTGAAATAACAAGGTCCTGGATATGCACTGCTAGATTGTTTCTTCTACTTTAACAGGCTCCAAAAGGCCTTGAAAATCAAGACTATCACAAGAGAAAAGAGGCAGAAGAGAAAAAAATTACATTAGCCTCCTATTTGAGTTTTCAGAAAAAAAGGAGAATGTAAGAGGACAAAATGGCATAGATGATATAATTCAGAAACTGGAAAAATAGATTACTGTTACCCAAGAAAACTGGAGAAAGATGAAAGAAGAAAAATATGCTGGCCTCAATTTTTTTCCCTTCCAAGACTAGGAAGAAGCATTGTACAGAAAATTTATTCTTCCATCTTCAGGCATTTTTCTTGATTAATATTTCTCCTACCTACCACTTCCACAGAATCTTAAACAAACTAAAGCTCGATATACAACTGTCCTTCTAAAACCCAATTTCAGTAAGATCCTCCACCACACATACACACTTCCAAAGCAATAATTTGACTTCCTAAGATCATAAGTTCTTCCATATTTCCACTGAGCAGCAAACAAAAAAATACAAAAGTAATTTGCATTTCATGGGCACATGCTTTTACACATACCTTAAGAATCTGATCTCCCTCCTGCAGTCCCTCCTGATCAGCTGAGGTGCCTTCTTGAATTCCAGCAATAAATATCCCTACATCATTTCCACCAGCCAGTCGTAGACCCACGCTGTCCCCTTTCTTGAATCTCACCATTTTCGTGTTAGGACTACAAGATTTACATGCAGAAAAATGAAGTAGGCCAGATGTTAGGCATGTGATAATAACAGGTTGTCAAGAGAAAAAAATTGCAACCCTTTCAACAAAATTGTACTAATAATATTCTTAGCCCCTTTCTTTCACTATATAGGCTATATTTACCCAGGTGACTCTTCAGTGTAGGAAAGAAGTAGAGAATTCACATTTTTCAGAGTAGAAACTGAACTAGGAAGTGTGACTAAGTGGCATACACAGAGTTGACAGAGCAGGAAAACAACTCCCTGTTCTTGAAGTCCCAAAATAGTTTCCTATCTACAGGATCCTCTCTCAGATGAGCAGTTGGGTTTTTTGTGTAAACAGCCTGAGTTATAGGTAATCATACTCCTTGTTTTTTCCTCTGTATGCTTGAGAACTGTCATATGAATTAAATATATACCTATTTTCTTTGCAGTTTAACATGTTTGTTAGACAGAAGTCTTCCAAGTTTTCTTGTACTGAGAAATATTTCCAAAAATACTCTACTAGTATGTTAACAATCAGTCCTTTCATATTGCAGTGGGAGAGCTTAGTGGACCAGGTTCAGCTTTTCTGCTGTCAGAAAAGCTGTATGCCTGAGTGACCTTCCAACACAGAGGACAGTACTTATCTGCCAGCCTTTCTCAGTAATACCCTAAGCCTGTATTATAAATACCCCTTCACCAAAACAATAACTTGATTAATTTGCACATCAATGACAAAATATGCAGGGTCCAACCCAGAAAAGACCTGAGAAAAGAATCCATCTGAGAAAACACTCCAAGCTACAGAATGTATTCAAAAGCTTATTTTTAGGCTTCTCTTTACAATCTCAGTGCTTCTCTCCCTTTCCATATTTGAAAACTCTCCAAAAAAAACATATAAGCTGACTTCCTATTAATACAGTTTGCAACTTTTAGTAACTTAATTGTTAAAGAATCAACAGTACCAGGTTTCATTTGATTACTTACAAAAATAATCCAAAAAATCCCCACAAAAATAAACTCTGGAAGCAGTATTTTGTTCATATCTAAGCAGAGACTAGAACTGCAATATGGACTGCACAGGTTTGTATTTGAAGAAAAGACATAAATTTCTGTAAGATGTTTCCAGCTTGTCTTGCAACAAGCTTATTAACAAATTAGAGGACATTTTCTTTGTATCTTAATATTGTGGGGAAGGGCAGGATTATCTTTTGTATACATATAAAATAACAGAGGAAGTGTAAAATACATTTCCATAGAATTGCACAGGTTAGAATGGCCCTCTGCTCAAAACAGGTTGATCAGGGCCTTGACCAGTTATGTTTTTGAGTATCTGCGGTGGTAGAGATACCACAACCTAGAAGAGAAAACTGTTCCAGCGGTTAAACACCCTCATAATAAAAACTTTTGTTCTTTGTATCAAAACAGAATTTCCTGTGCTCTTGCTTGTGTCCCTTGCTTTTTGTCCTATCACCCCTCAGTTTTCTCTGTACTCTCTACCCATTAGGTCACTGCAGATAGCAATAAGATGTCCCTTCAGTCCTCTCTTCTTCAGGTTTAACAAAACCGGTTTTCTTGGTCTTTTCTCATGTGTCTTATGCTGCACCCACCAACTCCCTAGACTCGCTCCAGTGTGTCAATGCCTTTCTTGTCCTGGGGAGCCCCAAAATGGACACAGTACTTCAAACACTATCTCAAAGTGCCAAATAGAGCAGAATAAAAATATAAAAATATACCATTGTGTATGTTCCCATGCAAGCCCAGAAACACAGGGTGCTTCCAGGTAGGAGGCAAGTCTATACCTTCCAGGAAGATACTTCCAAAACTAAGCTTAACTCAAATATGGTCAGTTAGAAGCTGTGTCATCTCTTCCTGTCATTAAGCTATAAAGGGAGTATCACTGCAAATGGGCAAAAAACCCCAAAACCCATGCAACTGAGAACCAGGTACAGGTCACTGCAAGAACACTGAGTGCAAAAGAACACACCAAGTGCTGCCTTACCCATATATTGCTTCATCCTCAGGGCTGGGTTTAAGAATTGTTCTTGTAACTGCTTTTGGTTGAGACACTACATGTAAAAAAGCAACAGAAGTTACTGAGCTATTAAAAAAGTTACAAATGGCAGCAATTTTTAGCTGTCAGATAGCAATCAAACTCCTCCATGACAAAGATTAATACAGGTTTAAATATCAGGCACCTTTTTGACTAGAATTGATTTACATCCTTTTCCCCCCCCCCCCACAATTCTTGAAAAATTCGAGTCAAGGGAGGGATACACAACTCTTTCAGGCAAGTCAGATCAGACTTTGGCTGCTTAGGGCAATAGGCTACAGTAGATGCTCTAGAAGAGTACTTGCTTTCTGAGGTCACAATTCTAATAAGCAACTACTTTCAAATAATCTCAGTTACTTCTCTCTCTGCACCTCAAAGGAAAGACAGACGTCTTCCTGGCGTGTCAGGATGGGATTGACATGAAGAGTATACTAGATATGTCAACATGATTGGGGGATTAGATATTCTGTGGTCAGGGAAAAAAAAAAGCAACCAAAAACTTCAAACTCTGACCTGCTGGGTCATCTTGGTACTTCAGTTCTTTGTTTGTGTCTACAACTGTAACAGCAGAAGTAGCAATGTCACCGGTTGATTTGAATGGTGTAGGCATTGCTCCCATCCTGGACATCCTACTAGATGGATCATCTTTTGCACTAAAAGAAAGAAAAAGAAAAAAAAAGTAGTGAAATCAGATAAGAATGCCAGGTATTTTAAGATTTTCTTTAACTAGCATTAGAAAAATGGACTAGAAATGACCATGTCTTACTTTGGTTTCTCTTTCAGCTTTTCATTGGATGAATGTGAATCTAGATCAGAATGATGTAATCTGTCATCTTGAGGGGAGAATGATCTGTTTGACTCTATTTCAGAAATGTCTGTAAAGAGACCAGCAAAGCTATAATTGCAGGATTTAAATTATCTGCATGTCTGATCACCACATTTATTTACAAAACTTTCACATATAAAATGTGCTGAACCTTTAAGCCTACTTCCATTTGAAGTCAGTTTTGACTAGGGTTCAAAAAGTGCTGTATGCCTTTTAGTGCATCCACACCTCCATCCCCCTGAAAATACTTTAGGCAGGTTTTACACAACCTTTAGGAAACACACTCACACCACACAACTACTTTGAGCATACCATAGACTCATTAACTAGTGTTAGCAGCCTTTTATTTGAGGTCTCATGGACGTTCCCAAACAGAAGACCACCTTCACATTAACAGTCCTCACATCATTGCTTTTCAGCAATGAAAGAAACAGAGTAGCTCTCAGACTTGAACTGTTCTTGGTCTTCACAGTAAAACCTAGAAAAAGCTGCATGCAGTATTCTGACATCAGAGAAACAAACATCTTGCACTAAATAACGTAACATCCTGCTCCCCGAAACATCCTGAGCCCTTCCCAAAGCAAGATTATGTTGAGTGATACATCTCATACATTGTGAGAGATCATTTGTACAGAATAGATACTGGCAATAAAAAACAGTTGTCCAGGTGGACTTAGATTTCATCTCGTCCTAACATTTTTTCTCTCCTGTTGAATGCTGTCATGAGTGTTAATGACCTCAGAAAGAGATCAGTCCAATCCACTTATTTTAAAACTGAAGTCTTTTATTAAAGCAACTGACTTGCTTGTTCTGAGAAGTAAGACTGATTTTGCCAGAACAACATTGCTTCTTCTATCTCTGCCCCTGCCTAAAATGTAATTATATGATTACTACAAAATTCTTCTTTCACCTAAAGGAAGTGGACCTCATCCTTAATTGGCTATTACTTAGGTTTGTTGTGTTTGGAATTTTTTTTTTTTTTTTAAAAAACCTCTTACCACTCTACTAAAGCAAAACACTATAAGCTGCATTCTGTCCCTGCACAGAGTCCAGAACTTTCATCGACATTAAACCTCACCATCCATTTCTGAGTCACTGTCATTCAGGGAAGGAATGTTGAGCAGTGTCTGCTTTCTGTCCCTGAGGACAACCAGCTGGAGCTTCCCCCGTGACTTCTCAATCAATTTTCGGGCATCAGCTAAAGACATATTCTCTGTCACTGTACCATTGATCTGGACATAAAAAGGCAAAAACAATACTACAGGTTAACAACCAAGTCCATATTCTGCTCAAGTTTAATAGTGAACTTGGCTATAACATGACTTACTCCAGACTAACCACTGTAACAAGTGCCTGCTAAACTGCTAGCAGTATAACCAGAACAGACCTTGAGAATGATATCCCCTTCATGAAGGTTGCCATCTTTGGTTGCTAGGCCAGTACGGGTCATTTCTTTTATGAAGATCTGACTTCCAAGCCGGAGTCCATATTCTGGAATCAGGGAAATAATCCACTGTATCTTAGATGAGCAAGGATGTATTTTTTTAAAACTACACAGTATAGATCCAGCATACCCCATTACACCATGAGAAAAGAAAAAAACACACAGACAAAGTAAACCAACTTAACCCTAGGCTAACTATCCTGTAAGTCAGCCTCATCAGGGGCCCAACTTAAATTCAACCATACTTAGCATGGGAAATAAACAAGAGGAGATAAAGATGTGTGCATGCCCACAGGGCTACAATCTTACTGGCATCATGGAGATGTGGTGGGATCAATCCTATGTCTGGAGCATTGGGACAGAAGAATACAGGCTCTTTAGGAAGGACAGGCAGGGGAGACGAGGAGGGGGTGTCACCCTCCATGTCACTGACCAGCTGGAGTGCATGGAGCTCTGCCTGGGGATGGATGAGGAGCCAACCGAGAGCTTGTGGGTCAGGATTAAAGGGAGAACAGGGACAGGTGACATGATAGTGGGGATCTGCTACAGGCGACGTCACCAGGAAGACCAAGTAGATGAGTACCTCTATGGACAGATAGGAACATGGTCATGTTCACAAGCCCTGGTCCTCATGGGGGACTTCAACCACCCTGATAGCTGTTGGAGGGACAACACAGCAGGGCACAAGCAATCCAGGAGGTTCCTAGAATGCGCTGATGATAACTTCCTTCTCCAAGTGATAGAGGAGCGAACAAGGAGAAGCACTATGCTGGACCTTCTTCTCACCAACAAGGAGGGGCTGGTGAAGAGTGTGAAGGTCAAGGGCAGCCTTGGCTGCAGTGACCATGAAATGGTGGAGTTCAAGATCCCTAGGTCAGTGAGGAGAACGCACAGGAAGCTCACTACCCTGGACTGCAGGAGAGCAGACTTTGGCCTCTTGAGGGATCTGCTTGGCAGAATCCCATGGGATAAAACCCTGGAGGGAAGAGGGGCCCAAGAAAGCTGGTTAATATTCAAGGATCACCTCCTCAGAAGTGATGCATCCCAACAAAGAGGAAGTCAGGTAAAATCGCCAGAAGGCCTGCATGGATGAACAAGGAGCTCCTGGGCAAACTCAAACACAAAAAAGAAGCCAATGGAGGGTGGAAGCAAGGACAGCCCGGGAGGAATACAGACAAACATCCAAGCAGCCAGGGATCAGGTTAGGAAGGCCAAATCCCTGATAGAATTAAATCTGGCCAGTGACATCAAGGGCAACAAGAAATGCTTCTGTAGGTATGTCGGTGACAAAAGGAAGACTAGGGAAAATGCGGGCCCTCTCTGTAAGGAAACAGGAGACCTGGTTACCTGGGATATGGAGAAGGCTGAGGTACTCAATGATGTTTTTGCCTCAGTCTTCACCAGCAAGTGCTCCAGCCACACCACCCAAGTTGCAGAAGGCAAAGGTGGGGACTGGAAGAATGAAAAACCACCCACTGTAGGAGAAAATCAGATTCGAGACCTGAAGGTGCACAAGTCCATGGGACCTGATGAGATGCATCCACAGGCCCTGAGGGAACTGGCAGATGAAGTGGGTAAGCCACTATCCATTGTATTTGAGAACTCGTGGCAGTCCAGTGAAGGTCATGCTGACTGGAAAAGCGGAAACGTAATTTCCTTTTTTAAAAAGGGGAAAAAAGAAGACCCAGGGAACTACAGGCCAGTCAGTCTCACCTCTGTGCCTGGAAAGATCATTGAGCGGATCCTCCTGGAAACTATGCTAGGGCACATGGAAAATAAGGAGGTGATTGGTGACAGCCAACATGGCTTCACTAAGGGCAAATCGTGCCTGACAGGTTTGGTGGCCTTCTATGACAGGGTTACAGCATGGGTGAATAAGGGACGAGCAACTGATGTCATCTATCTGGACTTGTGCAAACCTTTTGACACTGTCCTGCACAACATCCTTGTCTCTATATTGGAGAGATGTGGATTTGATGGCTGGACCACTCGGTGGATCAGGAATTGCCTGGTTGGTCGCACTCAAAGACCTGTGGTCAACAGCTTGATGTGCAAGTGGAGAGCAGTGACGAGTGACGTTACTCAGGGGTTGGTGTTGGGATTGGCACTGTTTAACATCTTTGTTGGTGACATGGACAGTGGGATTGAGTGCAATCTCAGCAAGTTTGCCGACAACTCCAAGGTGTGTGGTGTGGTCAACACACTGGAGGGAAGGGATGTGCCATCGAGAAGGACCTTGACAGGCTTGGGAGGTGGGCCTGTGCAAACCTCATGAAGTTCAACAAGGCCAAGTGCAGGGTCCTGCACATAGGTCAAGGCAATCCCAAGCACAAATACAGGCTGGGGGATGAGTGGATTGAGAGCAGCCCTGCGGAGAAGGACCTGGGGGTACTGGTGGATGGAAATCTGGCTATGAGCCAGCAATATGAGCTCACAGCCCAGAAAGCCAGCCATATCCTGGGCTGCATCAAGAGAAGAGTGGCCAGCAGGTTGAGGGAGGTGATTCTCCCCCTCTACTCCGCTCTCATGAGACCCCACCTGGAGTACTGCATCCAGCTCTGGGGCCCCCAACATAAGAATGACATGGACCTGTTGGAGCTGGTCCAGAGGAGGGCCAAGAAGATGATCAGGGGACTGGAGCACCTCCCTTATGAGGACAGGCTGAGAGAGTTGGGGTTGTTCAGCCCAGAGAAGGCTCCAGGGAGACCTTATAGCGGCCTTCCAGTACTTAAAGGGGGCCCACAGGAAAGATGGGGAGGGACTCTTCATCAGGGAGTATAGTGATAGGATGAGGGGTAACAGTTTTAAACTGAAAGAGGGTAGATTTAGATTAGTTATAAAGAAGAAGTTCTTCAGTGTGAGGGTGGTGAGGCCCTGGCACAGGTTGCCCAGAGAAGTTGTGGCTGCGCCCTCCTGGAAGTGTTCAAGGCCAGGTTGGATGGGGCTTTGAGCAACCTGATCTAGTGGAAGGTGTCCCTGCCCATGGCAGGGGGGTTGGAACTAGATGATCTTTAAGGTCCCTTCCAACCCAAACCATTCTATGATTCTATTTCTGTGCTGTCACCAGAGTAAGAACAAACAGCATTCCAGAAACAATCACAGATGGATGATTAGTCTGCATCTTAAACAGCAAAATAATGCCTTCATTCTAGAGGTGCTTATCAACATGCTGGACTAGATCCTCTTTCTGTATCGTATTTTGCATGCTGTAGAAAGGGAAAAGGGTCAAAAAGCACTGCAGAAGAGCTGGTTTTTTACCAGTTTCTGCATGCTGACCCTGTTCTATCTGTACACCAGTGTCTCAGTTGTTTCAGGCAGAAGATTTTTTTTCTTCTTTTCCCTTCCCTTTTTTTCCCCTTTGAGCCAGGTTAGTTGGATCAGTATATTTGCTACTTGAAAAGAAAGGCAACAGTCTGAACAGCTTCTTTCCTTTTCTGTTGTTCTAGGATGTGCATGGTTTATGTGCTTTAAAAAAATCACCACATTTGAGTGAGTCTGCAGAGTATCCATATGCATGGCAGAAATTATTATGGAGTTACTAGCTACATATAAAACTTAACAAAGACACCTCAAATTTCTTCCCATTTGTATAGCTATCTGCATTATCTTTACAAGTGGAAACATTATATGCAGGGGAAAAAGAGGAAGGAGAGAAAGGGATCCTTGCCAGAGTCAATAAAGAGGTTAGCTCCTGCACACAAAGCTTACATGATCAGAAAATTCTTACAAATGACAACAGGGCACACTGGGGAAAAAAACCAACTCAAAGTCATCACAAACAAACCAATCAGAAATGAATGCACCACCTAATCTCAGATATGTTTCATAGCACAAGAGTGTTTATTTCACAGCACGTGAAAGATCAAGCTTTCGTCTTTCATTTATACACTCCAATACACAGCAAGGAAAGGCTGTTTCAGCTGTTGCCATTTCAGTATTCTTTAACTACATTCTGAACTATTCAGAACCAAACAATCTTTGGAACTAATTTAATTATACTCAAGGGAAGAAGTAAATGCACTATTAAAGGCAGCGTCTACACTTCACCCTTTGTAGCTGACCCTTTTGCAGATGTGCCACGTATAATCTGAATCATGATCAGATCCATGTTTCCCACCAGAACCAGAAGAACAGGGCAGGGAAAATGGAAAACCAAAGGACACAGTGGCTTGAAAAGACTGAAATGACGTGGGTGAACAGTTTTTTGTTCAAAGGTAAAGTTCAAGGTGCTGGGGGAAAAAAGCACCCCAAACCAGACAGGAAGAATTAAAACAGCTTAAGCGACCAGTTAGAAGAGCTCAACATTTAACCTGTAAAAGCAAAGAATGTTCAGCTTCTCTCCATTCCCCACCAAAATTACATGCTGTATTAAAAGGCAATTCCTTTCCTCCCCTACTATACCTACCTTCATTATGTCTGCCTTTTGTTAAGAGAACACTGATCGGTCCATTCTGATCCTGTGGTCCTAGGTACTCATGTTGATGGTGCATTTCAGGTGAAGGACTTCGGGAACGAAGCCTGTCCCGACTTCGACTCCTCACTTCCCTCCCGTATCTAGGATCAGGTTGAGATCCATGCCTATAACTGGGTGGGCTGTAGTCTCCTCTGTAGTTCCTTTCATACCCACCATCCCTGTCAATGCTCCTTCCCCTGCTCCGATCTCTTCTATAGTCTCGATCCAAGCTCCTGTCAATGCTCCTACCACGACTTCGATCACGGCTGTAGGTGAATTCCTGATCACGGTCTCTGCTTTGGTTACGCCCTCTGTCTTGTTCATCTCTATAGCTCTGATCCAGGCTGTTTCCCCAGCTTTGGCTGCGCCCTCCATTACCACTATGCCAGCTTCTGTCACTATAGCCACTTCGAGCACTTTTGCCATCAAATTCTGCATGGTCATCCAGTACATCTAAAGCTCTGTCCTCGTAGTCAAGGGAGGGGCTTCTCTTCAATGCAGCAGCCTGCACTTTCCTTGGTCTTTTCACTACCTGTTCAGTGCAATATGAAACAAAGAAACCCCCTCCAATGGTCAGAATGTGACATTCAACAGATTAATATTCTTCACACTTTAAAGGGGGGTGGGGGGGTGGGGGTGTGGTGTGTAGAAAAATGTTCTGCTTCTAGAACAACCAGTAGATTAGATTATTTAGATGTTCAGAAGCAATAGTTAATAATTGGGAGAATCACAAACACTAGGAGAATTTTTTTTAAAAAAAATCAGATGAGCAACCACATTCTTTTACCTCTGGAAGAGTGAATAAGAAATATTTTTTTCTTTACGTAGATGACTTCTAAAAAGATGTGACAAGCCCCCACAACAGAGTTGGAGATTCCTCTCTCAACTAATGAAAGGCAAGCTGGACAGCAAATTCTTAGACAAGGTCTGTGTATGCAGGACATCATTTGCCTCACATAACTTTAATTTTTTCTGACTACTACTCATTATTCGGTAAAAGTAAAGATGGAGGACATATATTTTATTCCTGTTTTTTCAACAGAGTACATTTGTGACACTGTTGTTTAATTTCCATTTGTCTCACCTGTAGAAACTATATCTTGTCTTTGTTTTATTTACTTTGTACATTCTGTTGGGCAAAGGCTTGCCTTGCTTTATGCGTTTATAGTACACTTCATAGAAGGAAACCAAAACCTTGTCTGGTTACACAGGTACCACTGTAGATGAATACATTTGTAATTTACTTACAATGGTGGCCACTTTTCCACTTTTCCTAAGCTGTTGGACTGCAAAAGAATGTGGAACATTTTCCATTGGGGTTCCATTAACTATGACCACCCGGTCATTTTCTCTGGAAGAGGGGGGAGGGAAAAAAAAAAAAGAAAAAAAAGAATTTAAGAGGAGTCTTCATGAAAACACCACAACAAAATTTCTTTTTTGTGTTGGTTTTTTTTGTTTGGTTTTTTTTTTTTTTTTTCCAGGAGGAACCTATGGATTTCATTCACTTTAACAGGAAGTTTTGCTTAAAAACTGTTATACAAACATTACAATACCTGAATACTAGAAGCAGCTTTCAGTATGTTTAAAAATTAGACTTTGGATACTGCAAATCTTTGCACACATGCTATGTCCAGCTTAAGTACCTTACCATAATGTCAAAGATTTTTTTTTTTAAAAGAGTATTTGTGATGACCATTAAAACTTCTTTTTTTTTTTCCCCAGTTCTTTCAGGACTTCTAGTCTTTCACACCAAGTGCTACATTTTTTTCACATCAACATAAGAATTTCAAGGGAGCTTCAAATTGCTGCAGCCATAGCAGTATTCAGACAAATTTTGCCAAGTACTGCTCTAGTACACTCTTCTGAAAGACTGGTATTCAGGTCCCATCCACTCTGAAGAAAGATGACCCAACCAAACTATAACACACAAAGTCCTCCCTGTCCTAAAACACAGGCCAAAAGAGATTACTAATTTATCTATACAGACCTCCTGCATGTCAAATAGACCATTAAGACTTAACTCAGTCATCCTCAGGAGACAGCCCAATAACACATGATTAATTGAAAAACATATCTTCCAGAAAGGCATTTCAGTGCAAAAAGTGCAGGAGATTAAAAAAAATAATTTACAACTCCTTATATTAGTTTATTCTGGTGACTACTCAGTTACTAACCTCACAGTCAGAGCATTAGCTCAACCAATTACTGGTTACCATGTTGTTTTCTGCTAGACAAAAGAAATCTTTAGTACCCAGTATCTTTTCTTAACTGTAATAAAGTCACATCACAATCTTCTTTTTAATTAAGATTACATAGTTTAAGCCTCTCTTTGTAAGGCACTTTCTCTAACTTCTGAATGATTTTTGTAGGTCTTTTCATACCCTTCCAATCCATTTTATTGAATGAGTGTGCCAGAACAGCATGCCATATTCCAGTATCAGTTTCATCCAAGATTTATGTGAGAATTAAAATAGCTCTCTTCACAATCTGTACATCCAAAGACAGTATCAAACTTAATGCTGTAACACTACATCAAAAGCTCCCATCTATTCATGTTCACTATACCCTAAAAAGGATTGTAATTCCCCCACGCTCTGAAGGTTAGGCCTATATTCCTTGTTTGTTGGAGCAACAGCTTTGCATTCAGTTTTGTTCAGACCATGTTTTGTCTGAATGTGCCCAAATTACTTGGTATTGCCTTGTCATCATCAATTTACCTAGGATCTTACATAATTTGTGGAGATGATTTTATCCCCAAATCACAGGTGATTATGGAACAGGATGGATGACAATGGTGCTTAGAAGACATCAGTGCTATAAAATGAAGATTTTGTGCGTTTATGTTGAGAATCGTTTGTTCCCTGCTTCGCAATAATCCCTTTATCCAGTTCTTCAATAACTACTCCCATGTAAGCTTTTTCATTACCTCACCAAAAATTAATGTTTGGCAAAATAACCAGAGTCTACTCTTTTGAATTACTGTTACCGCCCAACTTCGTCATTCTTCCAAACTGTCTAGTCCCCATAAGGTATTTCAGGTCAAAGAACAAAAAACTCATCAGCAGTGGGCTAGAAACTGTTTATCTCGGTCTACAGATTTAAAATTACTTGTCCATGATAGATGCTGCCTCAACAAGGATGATGTTACCAGAGGGACTACAGAAATCTTAGGAGTGAAGACCCTTCTTTGGGCTGACTTAAGCCATTCTCTTGAAAACTAATGATTGATCACTAAATGTGTTTCCTGGAGGAAGAACAGGGAGAATGTTTTAAGATACTAAGTATTTCTACTGCTTCTTTAAAAGAAATGCAGTCTTAAGAGAAACATACTTAACTATAAAAGCTTTTCAACACCACTGAAATGTAATTTCTTACAAAATAGCAAATAAAACCGCTTCCAGGTGGAGTTTGTTTTTGTTACTTTTGTTTGGTTTTTTTCCTAATGTAAAACAGACACCTAGGTTCTCAAGAGGGCATCAAATCTTGAGTTGATTAGATCACCAGGATTTCAACAAAGCCTGTCTGAAGGTTTTACGTATTCTACAGCCATGCCCCTCAAAATATGCCAGACAAGAAAAATAAGAAATTGCTTACTGAAGTAATCCATCTGCTGGGCCACCTGGAAGAACATCTGAAATGACTATCGATGTTTCACCATTTTCAAAATGAGGGTTATCTCTGCCACCAGAAACTGCAATCCCAAATCCTCGTTTTGAATCCTTTACAATGAAAACAAATACAACAAAACTCAATTTCATCCTTAGGAATTTTGATAGAAAGAAGAGTAACATGAATGTTCCTGTGATGGCACTCTACCTAGATATTATTTAAAATATGACAGTTGCGTGTAAAGAATTGCAGAAATACACCTCTTTAAAAAGGAATGGGTTTACAAATCCATATAACAAGATGACACGTTCTGTGTTCCAAAACCTCAGTCTACAACCTTTTAATGGTTAGTAATTAAGCAAATGACTCATGAACTTACTCTGTATTTTGCTCCACCGTCCCACTAGTTATTCATATCAAACTTATCGTTAGATAAATCTACTTTGTTAGTGATGCTTGGGAAACTGGAACATCTTTTCCAGGATCTCATCTTCATTATGATTTCTATCTAGTTTGTAATAACTACTTACTCCTCAATCAAACTAAACAAGATCATGGCTGATTACAAAAAGCAAGCAGTGAACTTGTGAATTCTCTATGTTATCCTCTCTCACAATCAACTACTTTAAATATGTAATTTATGTCAAACCTGTCATCATAGAAATAGCAGATACATAAAAGCCCTAAGATGACATTCATAAAATCAGAGAAATAATAGGGTGTGAAGGAAGCATGTCTATAACACTAGACCTGAGAACTGTTAGCATAACTGAACTGCAGACAAGAAGGTATGCAAAAAAAAACCCCCATTTTGTTAAACACGCAGGTTTAACTTTATCACCTATTTAACACACACCTCCTATCACTATAAAATACAAATTATGCTACATTTAAACAAAATGTTTTAACATAGTGGCAAAGTAATACACCAAATTAAAGTAGTGCTTTTCCACAACTCACACTCAGAATGTGTAATTCATTACATGCCAGCTCCACTAATCCTGCTCCACTAATATCAAGTGGTTATTTCTTTGAGGAGAAAAAAAGCAATGCTTTTTTGTTTTTAACAGCACTTTACTTGCTACACCTTAGTCTTACAGGAAGCAGTTTGATGCTTCAAGCCAAAACAATACAAATTCAAAATAATGATAAAATTCATTGGTCGTGGCTGATGCAGCAAGTCTAATAGCCCTTTGCTACTTCAGTAGTATAAGCCCCTCTCTGAGGCAAAGAAGTAATGCTCATTTACATGATATTCAAGATCTGAAAAGTTGGAAATTACAGGAACTAAGGTCTGCTTCTGCAGTGTTTCTCCTGTCTACCTCTAACCTGAAAAACAATCCTTTCTCAACAATTCAACGCATAAAACAGGCTGTGTAGGAGAGATTGCTATTTTACCTTAGGTCATCAAACTGAGTTCATTGCAGAACATATAAAAAAAAAAAGTAAGCAGCACAGTACAGGCTGCTCACTGAACCCAGACCATCAGAACAGCTGGGAAGACTACCACTGCCGCCAATGCACACATCCTGCACCATGGTGCGGCAGCTTAGCCATTAGAAAACTCAGAAACAAGCAGTCTACCTTCTTTAACTCAAAAGGACTCTACATAATGAGATACTTCCTCTTTTCTTAGAAGAATTGTTAAAAGTGACATCTATAGTCCATGTATTTTACAAATTTTGAGGACAGTAATTTTCCACTAGATTCTGCACTGGTAGATATTAAAGTATATTAAAAAAAAAAAATCAGTGAAATCATGATCAGTGATTATTATAAAGCTTGGACATTCACCACAACTGCTTGATAGAACCATCTGCTTTCTTTTTAAGGTTATTCAACAATGAATTTAGCTATGTGGCTGGCATGTGGTATATTATACTGTCGTTACAAAGACCAAAGAGTAGCAAATATAGCACTTAAATTGTTAATTTAATTTACTCTTAACATTAAAGAGTTATGTTATTGTATGAGTAACTAGCAATTAAAATTAAAAACATAACTGATTTGGAAAACAAATTCATCCTGTTCTAGACTCAGATATGCTAACAACATCTATTGTAAAGCATATTTAGACTAAACCAGTGCTTGAATATTTGGAAACTAAAAACATAACAGGCACTCACTCACCTTTTGTAAGGTCACAGTGTACTGTTCCCATATCAGCTCTTCCATGCCTGGGGCCTGTTGCACACAGAAACCAATTAGTAAAACACAAAGCATACAACTATCTAAATTAAAATGTGAAACACTGCATTAAAACACAGGTGTAAAAATAATATATGTATCCTAATAATTTGGTAGAGTTAGTATGAAATGTATGTATTTCAACTAATGAGGATTTTTTCTTTAAAAGGGCAAAAAATATTAATAGGTCCAGAGTGGTAGAATCCCTTCACATCTCACCAATTTAACAGCTCATTTTGATTTTCTGGAAAAGTCTCACTCAGCAAAGGCATTTAATTTGGATCACAGTAGCATTATACAGCCCTGATTCAAATAACACACAAAATACTTAAGGAAGACCTCTCCATTACAGTATGCAACAACAAGATTAGCAGTTGAAACTGAGGTTTTCAAAATAAACTAACCTTCAGATCTTTTGCTTCTTGTCCATGTTTTGTCCACTACAAATTACGTAACTGAGTATTTAGGTTCCCCTCAAGAAATTAAATTTTACAGGAAAACACAGTGTATGACTATATAGCACTGGTATGTCCATTTCTGTGACACTTCCCAGAAACATTTTTTTTTTTTTCCACATTTCCAGTTAAAACTGATCCTGAACTGATCAGTTTACCTTACACGATATAACCTGAAATCCTTCTAGCATCACAGCTTAAAATATAACGCACACTAATCACCCAGCAGTGATGCATCATATAGTACACAGCCAGGCACTTCAGTGCCTCCTCCATAAAATGAGGAGAAAAGTAAGCCATGATATTTGACGCACTACAAACATTTCAGAGCATCCATTGCAGAAGAAAAATCCAGGCATTGCATGAGTACGTGCACACACATACTCAAGCCACAGGTTTATTTGGTTTTACTGCTAAAAGTGGTCTTCCTTCTTGGGGAAGCTAAGAGTTTGTTCAGAAAACTGAAGTTCAGACTGAAACTCAGTTTTGACTTAACAGTCTTTTTAAAGGCATTAAAGGGATTACTGGCAACTAAACTCCAAAACAGGGAAGCGACACAAGAAGGGTATGCCTGTACTTTAAAGCATTCCCTGTATTTCCAGAGTAAAAGTCTTCTGGCAGTACACAGCTGTTTAGCAAGCTATGGATGCTGTTTCTCAAATGCTAAGAACCCCATGATGTATTCTTCCAGTAGATTCTGAGCACCCTGAAGAGGAACTAGATTTATATTTTCCATTGCACATTCACTGTACTGAAAAAGAAACTTAACATTTTAAGTTTTGCTCAGAGTTCCTGAGGGAATACACAAAACATTCAGCATTCTTACCAGGAATTTTACAACACTGAACAGTGTTAAAGTTTCTACTGTTCTCCCAGAAAGTGAACAATGCTCTCCAGTTTCCAGAATCTTTTGGGTCTAATTAAAAATATAATTTAAATAGCTGTAGGAGAGGATGACATATTAAAAATAATACAAGTAAATATTTCTAAATTTCTACTCATCAAGATCCGACAAGAACGAGTGGCATTTATAACTGTCAGTATTAAAACACATTTGACTTGGGTCAGTGAACTACTCTGCTGAAGCACATGGTAAAATTATTTTCTCTGATATTCCCATTTAACCAGCTGTCACGTCTAACCCTTCAAACTAGCTGACACTGAACTGTCTCACTACATATACCTCACACAGAGAACCTTCCATAAGTAAAAAACTTCTCCTTAACGAAGCACTTTTTCTGAGCTGCTGTGATGCTGCCGTAAATAGAATTGACTGAGGGGAGACCTCATTGCCCTCTACAACTACCTGAAAGGAGGGTGCAGAGAGCTGGGGATGAGCCTCTTTAACCAAGTAATGAGTGATAAGACAAGAGGGAATGGCCTCAAGTTGCGCCAGGGAAGGTTTAGACTGGATATTAGGAAGTATTTCTTTACAGAACGGGTTGTTAGGCGTTGGAATGGGCTGCCCAGGGAGGTGGTGGAGTCCCCATCCCTGGAGGTGTTCAAGAGGCGGGTTGACATAGCGCTGAGGGATATGGTGTAGTTGGAAACTGCCAATGCTAGGTTAACAGTTGGACTAGATGATCTTCAAGGTCCTTTCCAACCTAGATGATTCTGTGATTCTGTGACTAAGCTTGCTTGTCTGGCATGTATAAAAATGTGTAAATAGTTCACCTACTACTGACCCTATAAAAATGTGTAAATAGTTCACCTACTACTGACGCTATAAAAATGTGTAAATAGTTCACCTACTACTGACGCTATAAAAATGTGTAAATAGTTCACCTACTACTGACCCTTGGCTACACCACCACTGACCTGCTTTTCTATATTATATTTTTAAGCTTCCCAGAAAACCAGTCTGTGCTAAAGAAGGGCCTCAGTGTAATTTAAATTCCAGTTGACTTCACAGAAGAAAGTTTTAGAAATGAAAGACGGTATCAAATGAGGGTAAAATTTGAAGGACAAGCAGGTGGCTTCAAATTTTGTAAATGCGGGGGAGATGAAAAAGTCTTTTCCATCCTTCTCACTGTATAAAACCTCAACAACTTACACATGTAACAAGAACATCACTTAAATTCAGTTTGCACAGTACGCAGTTCTTGCCAACGCTACCTCCCAGCCTAGAATACTGAGTCCAGCTCTACGCAGGCAAAATAGCAAGGCAGGCAGGATGCAATCGACTAGAGCTTACAATCTCTGTGGACAAAGAGTAACATAGTTGCCTTACTCTTCCTGAAACTCTTAACACCAGCTCTTTCAATACACTACCTACTAAAGGAAGGCCTGCTTATCCAGTCCAACACTGCAGAAAAAGGACTGAGGAAAGCACAGTAAAGATCTTTGTGTGAAATACATAAGCTTAAAGAAATTTCCTTCCAGAAAACTAGGCCTCCCATGAGTAGTGGCACAAGTAAAACCTTGTACACAATCAGAGATGCACTGTGTAATAAAGCACTGTAAACTAACAGGGTTAAATTTATTTTGCTCTATTTGTCTTCTGATACCTGGTCACAAAAATAAGTGATAAGAATGGAAGAGAAATTGCTGCATACAGACACTACAATTAAGGTTTTGCAAGATGTTGAGCCTATAGTATCATCTCATCTGTGCCTAGAAAAAGTTCCTCATAGTATCAGTGGCTCTCTCAGGTACTTCCTGTGTAAATTTTGAGAGTTTATTTTTATCTTGGAACTGTGACTGAACATTAAACAAAAACTAATTAAGTAATTCACTTCTAAATTCACAAGTATTTGTTAAAGTAATACATTTTTAGAAACTGCTCCTTGGGAAACTGTCTCCCATTTGATGTATGCTATATTAGTGAAGGAAAATACATACTCGCAAAGCTGATTTTGTGCAACATAATTACCAGGACAACAGGACTAGTTCTGCCATAGTGATAAAACTATGCAGGCTCTGTAGAACAGTCCTTAGAACTGAATGGTCACCTTGGAAGCTCAAAAGGCACAAAACACATCTGCACGCCCACAAATCTCTAAGCAATAATCTCTTTAACATTATAAAATGTACTGCTGCTTGCCATTGCCATGATGCTAACCCATACTGACAAATTCATGGAGAAGACTGAGAGGGAGGGAGAGACTACAAAAAGTCATCAGTTGAGGACTTGGTCAAAGCTAAGATTGAAGTCTCCACTATAATTGCAAAATTGCTGTATTCCACATCTAATAATATGACTCTCCTCTGAACGCATCAGGTGATGGGTTACAAAAAGCCTCCATCACCTTGCCAATTTCTTCATACTCCATCTGTAAGGAAACACAAACGGATCCTGAGCAGCCTGTGCATCCCTTTATAGGATCTCAATTTCACTACAAGATTGCACACCAAAACACTGGAGAGAGAAATGAGGGCAGAGTGATTAAGAATCCCATGTCCAGCTACTAACAGTAACTGTTTTGCAAGTTTACCCAGGTTTCACACAGATAGCAGGCTACCTGCAGCAAATGCAAATTACTGTAATTAGCTAGTCTAAATTAATTAGTGACTAAAGTCAGTTCATTTCTAACTAGAACACTGTAGTCAGGTTTTGCTTAAGTCTGCCTAATGCTCATATACCAAAATGAAAGGTGCTTTCTACATAACGAAAATAGACTGCTTAACAGAATCTTTGGCAGGAAACTGGTCAAAGTGCTAAAATCCTCTGTGTGGTACGAACAGGCAGCTGTTCCAACTCTCACTCAGAGTCATCAGAGATTCATGCAATTACTTGTTACTGAGAGATCACTGAAGACAACTTCATTCACACTGAAAGAAGAACAAAACCAGAAGACCTGCCACAACAGTTATCTGGCTATAAAAGTCAGTTGGAAAGGGGAGGGATATATGGGGGGAGGAGAGGGTGTGGAAGAAAAAGCTTGGAGCAAGATGTAAAAAAAAGCAACTCACGTGCCCTTTCAAAATCCCCAACTTTTTGACTGCATGTGACCACATTCTCTGCAGAGCTTGAGCTGTCTTCATTGTTGCAGGATATAATCTGTGAGCGGACGCCGTACATCCCCGTCTTTTCATCTGTTTCCACCACTCAACACTGTTATGTAATTCTAATACAATAGTGGCCTACATACTCGAACAAATCCTGCCGTCAGTTTCACACAGAAACACAGCAAAACCACAGCAGTGAAATCTAACAGGAGTTTAATCCTCACTTTAATAGATACCAGAAAAAAGCAGTACTGTAATCTTACTTTTTTTTTAAAAAATTGTCTGAAACAGATCAGTATGTAGCAAGTTATTCTTCCAAGCACATATGTGTTCACTCCACCAGGAACCTACTTGGAACTTTAAAGAAAAAAGGCTTAAGCAGCACAATGCAGATTATTTGAAGATTCACATTCTGACTATAATATCTTATAGTAAAAATTACCACTTGACTCCATTATCTTGAGTAACACTGTGGTTTAGCAGCCTCTATCAAATCTTGACAATTTAACTGCTGAATCCAGGAAGTCCTTATGCAGCAGCAGCTGTATACATGTGAGCAATCCCTTCAACTGCATGTGTAAAGTTACATATAAACACATGCAGAACTGTGGATTTGGCTCCAGCAATCAAACAGTCGCAAATAAGATACTCCCTCTGCCCTCAAACATTTAGTAAGGTATTTGTAAGAATCATAAGCTAATCATACAGCCAAACAGATGACTTTATTGAAAAATAGGTCAAGCTATCAGCTCCATCTATGCTGCATGAATGCTGTGAAATTTAAGCCTTAAGCAAACTTTTCTCCTGGACTTTATACAGTTTCACAGACAGCGAACAGATAGGAACACATGCCAAATTCAGTACACAATGCTAACCAAAACAGCCATCTGTAAATTTTTCATTAGTGAAACAATTTTAACTGCTGAAGAACAGCAGCAGAAAATGTGGAGGGTTGGGGTTTTTTGGGGGGTTGGGGGTGTGGTGTTTTTGGGCTTTTTTATGTTTCTCACTTAAAATCAAGACTGAATCTAACATCCTGTGTTTTGACTGTGACCCCATCTCTGCACCAGCCAGAACTAGGATGAAACTTCATCCTAGGTTGAGGATGAAGTAGAATGAAGCTTGCACCTTCAGCGCTGAGCTGCTGAGGGTGAACACCATTCAGCCTGCACTGAGAGGGTCCAGGAAAAGCACACTGATACCAGCCTCTGACCGGAGCTTCCCACTTCCAGAGTACACATTGGACATAAGTAGTTTAAGACTGTCATTAGAGTTTGGTCAGAGTTTAGAATCTCTGTCAACATTTCTTAAAAAACCCTCATTCCTCTGAACACTCTCACTGACAGCTTCTAAAATTGTCTTTAAAATTTATTTATTTATTTTTACAAAAACAGCAGGAAGGAGAAACAAATATAAGGATGTATTTGAGACCTTTCTAGCCTTAGCTCTCCTGCTTTCCTTCTTCTTGCCCTGACAAAGCTTCAACAGCACCCCAAATAGAGAAGTGTCACTGAAAAAAGACTGTTATGACATGGAGAACAAAAATGACAAAACATTGTCGATGAGCTGTAGTGTCTTTTCTCTAAAGGAAAATGAGAAAGACAGATGGGTTGACTCTGCCAAAATTTAAAAGGAACCTGAAAAAAATTTTAAAAATATAATCAGGAATTCTAGGAATGCTACTACAAGTTTTCTTGCATAGTCAGAACAGGAACTGTGAAGGGACTGATAAGCTAACAGAAAGATGAAGACTTACGCATTTTGATATTTCATTTTTGAGGAAAGCAACTTATCTGGGATAGGAATTCCTCTATCCAATTTTTTAAAGTGAGATAGAAAATATATGGTTTTTAAACAAAGGGGAAACTAAAAGCCTAACTTCAGTCCCAGCACAAGATTACAAATGCAATTACAAGCCTTTCACATTTCATGTCTATTTGGCATCTATTATCCACAGACATTTTAAAACTGAAACTCTTTTTGAAAGCAAGCTCAACTTCAATGAGACACACACACACCTTGGTTCTTTACGGGAGTCTATCCAGACAATAATAATGAATCATGTGGGGAAAAATAAATTGAAAACTAAGCATGATGATCTGTTCTGTAAACTGGGACTGTGAAAAGAAAAGCAGAGTTCCCAGAAAACTCAACAGAGCAACCTCAGAATGTCACCACAAAGCCTTACAGCAGAAGGCAGCATCTCTCCACTCACCCAGGTGAAGAAAGGGCTGCCTTACCTTGGCATGGTCCCCCCAGCAGAAAACCTAACTAGAAGTCTTACACCTAGCACTGTTTGTTTTGATGTCTTACTCTCTAGCCAGCGAAGAAAAAGGGTGTTTCCACACACATAATCTAGACAAGTCTGTGTAAGCAAACAGAAGGGAAACCTGAAATGGTTGTCTTGGCTTTGTTATGGAAGTGACACAAAAAAGAGGTCCCTCCCTATGCCCCACCCTGCCTCCTTCATCTGCCACCATGGACTTAAGCATAGAAACCTTGAAAGCTGTGTCCAGGTTCTCCCTAAAGACAGACTCCTACACTGAAGATGACCAAGAACTTCAAGGTTAACTGAAAGCCACCCACCTGTAAAGGATGGGAACAGAGGCTCTCCTAGCCACTGATATAAGCAGTCAAGTGGAGGGGCTCCAGAGCTGCATCAAGATGTTGGCAGCATACCTGGTCTCAAAAACCAGATACATTATCAGAAGATTCAGAAACTGCCCTCTCATGTCACCTGCCTGCATAAAGGCAATTACGACAGGCAAAATTGGATGGCCCTAGATCTACAGGCATTCAAAGATGCTGATCTGTTTCAATTTTTGGAGGATCCCCAAGAGATCCCCTCAATAGACAGCGGAGGTTGAGTGAAATGAAAAGCAATCTGTACAACAGTGTGTGGTGTGAAGGACCACACCTCCTCTTTTTCAGCCTACTGGGCTATCAAAGATGACTGCGTAACATCAGCTGCATATTCAGAGCTTACCAAGTATGCTTAATTAACATAGTGAGAAATGACTGAACAGGAACAGAACCTTTACTAGGTCTTTCCCCTGCAGTAAGGAAGGATTTTCAAGCAACTTTGAAGTAAGAAGGCTTTGACTGAACTGTTTTCATGAAGTATCTGCATATGGTACGGCAGATCTTTGATTAGGGTCTAGAAGAATGAGAAAAACTATTCACCCATGGATCTTTTACAATACAGCCAACATCTTACAACAAAGGAGGTACCTTGTTTTCTACCAATAAATACTCTAATTCAGAGAAGCATTTCCTAATTTTTGTCTAGGCTCCTGCACCAATATAGCAACCCCCAGAAGAGCAACAGATCATCCTGATGAAACAGGTTCCCAGAACGATGAATGGCTCAGATGAAAGGAAGAGAAGTGATAAAAAATGGTTTGCAAAAGATATCCACTAGGAGTAACATGCAAAAAGGCAGAAACTCCTTTTTTTTTTTTTTTTTCCTCCTCAGGTCATGAAGTAGAAACACACATAAGGGATAACTTCATGTCAAGAAGTCATCAGTTCCACTTTCACATTCGAATAAAATCAAGATGGTTGTTAACATCAAGAAGGTTATATTAACAGGATGCAGGAAGTATTTTTTTTAAAAAAAGTCACATACTGTACAAGTATACTTCTGCACTGGAATACAATATCTGAAGGAGAAAAAAAAATTAATGTAGAAATGAGCTGTGGAGACAATCCTTTCTTCCCCTTCCCTCCAATGGAGAATTATCAGTTACCATATAGCCTTTGCTTCCTCCCAAATTACCTGACACAAACAAATACCTTGCTAACAGAGCAAAGGTATTTTGCTCGTAAGAAGCACATTCATCATGTATTATTAGACTTTGTGTGAGAAACATTTTTCTCCAAAATGCATTTAGAAGCAGCAATCTAAGGGCTGTCTAAAAAGACCTATTTAAAGAAAATACAAACCAAGCATAACATTTCTAATCATTTGTTCTTCATAGATTTGGAAAGTTGAATGTCATTACACAGAAACACAAACAGAACTGGTTTTAATGCAAAAGAAGTCACGATGTCAAAAACCTTTCTTAATCATATTCCACTTGAAAGTTACACAATTCACTTGCTGTAATTTGTAAATACTATCTACAACAGCATTGGCAAATGCCACATAAATACAACATGCCTATTACAGGCATTCAAAGACCAATCTTTACTTCGTTTACTAGACAACAATTACATTTTTTTTGTTTTACTTCTTTCAGGAACAGTTTGAATCCAGCATAACAACACCACCCACGGTCATTACTTGACACTGTGCTCAGCACTCTTTCACTAATTTTGCTTTCAGCTAGCAAAACTACTCCTTCTTAAAAAATACCCAGTGCCAAAGCTGCCATCTGCAAAGCCACGAGCATAATTCAGGTTTCTTGACTTCAAGTGGCCTATCCACTGAAACGTGTTGTGCAAGGAAGCAAACACAGATTTCCTCCATTTCTGTCAAACATAAAACCAGACCCTGTAATAGGAAAATACGGGTCAACCTTCTCCCACTGTGGGAGTTTTAGCCAGCTAACAGATGGGGAAAAATTCCAGGGTGGCAGAATTTGCATTCACTTCTACCTCTTGTTGCACTGTGACACTCCAAATGCCTTGCAGACTGCAAACTGAACTAGAATCCAGTTCTATGCCAAACTGAGGAGATGAAGGGCAACAGCACTGTTCACCAGACTATTGAGAATATTAATCAACAAACACATTTAGGTCTCATTTACACTGTAGCCCTGTTACTAACATCCACAGCGTAATGCCCCGGATTTTCTAATGCACAAAAATTGTTTAAAAAACAAGCCAAAGGAGATGGGAAAAAATTACACACGGAAGATCTCTGCTGATCTGAAGCTTTGATAAGTTGTGTGCTTTCTAATGCAAAATAGAACAATCCAGCTCACACCACATCAATGACAAACAATGCTTAAACGTAATGAAGGATATTTCCCCAGTCTTCCCCAGTCTTCTAGAGGTATCTCAGAAGACCTCCTAATGGCACATTCCACTGCCAAGACCTCTGGCACACCTAACTCAGCCTCAGTGCCCACTCCATGGTCCCTTTTTTGGGCTGCCAAGGCTGACTACAAAAGCTGTAGATGAAATCCTAGACTTAGAAACAATCGACTATTATATCACAAAATCTGTCCATAATAGCAGTTCCTGTACTAGCATTCTTGAATGGTTCACAGTGATGAAAAAGCATCCCCAACTGAAATAATTTTTATAAAAATTTGCCCGAGCACAGGAAAAAACACATCAAGATAGATGCATGGGATTTGAGTTTTGTAAATATTCAATTATTCTGCAATTCCAAAAAAATAAAGTGAATAACAAGTAACCTGGACACTGAAAAGAAGCCAGTAAAGAATGTGGCATTAGGCATCCTTTTACTGGATTACTGAGTAAAACACATAATCTCTGAGTAGTTTTATTGTTTCAACTGCATATTAAAGAAACACCTAAATAAAACTGGGGAAGCTGTACATATAAATATCTGATTAATGCATACCCTAGTCTCTTTTGGGGGAAAAAAAAATCAACTGTTTTTCAGGGAAATATTTATCTGTCCATGGCAGTAAGATACTGCCTAGGAAAACTGTGTTTCCACTACATTTAAAGCCAAACATTTACCAATTATATTGAAGAATTTCAGCAAGCAGGACTATCACTTGGTACTTGGGCGAAGAGACTGACACCCACCACGCTACAACCTCCTTCCAGTAGCTGTGGAGAGCAATAAGGTCTCCCCTGAGCCTCCTTTTCTCCAGACTGAACAACCAAACAATCCTTCAGCTGCTCCTCACAGGACCTGTTCTCTAGACCCTTCACCAGCCTTGTTGCTCTTCTCTGGATGTGCTCCAGCGCCTCAGTGTCTTTCTCGTAGCGAGGGTCCAAAACTGAACAAAGTAATCGAGGTGTGGCCTCACCAGTGCCGAGTCCAGGGGTAAGATCACTTCCCTGTCCCTGCTGGCCACACTCTTTCTGATACAGGCCAGGATGGCATTGGCCTTCTTGGCCACCTGGGCACACTGCTGGCTCATGTCCAGCTGGCTGTCAATCAACACCCTCAGGTCCCTCTCTGACTGGCAGCTCTCCAGCCACTCCTCCCCAAGCCTGTAGCGCTGCTGGGGGTTGTTGTGGCCCAAGTGCAGCACCCGGCATTGGGCCTTATTGTAACTCCTACAGTTGGCCTCAGCCCATAGCTCCAGCCTGTCCAGGTCTCTCTGCAGAGCCTCCCTACCCTCGAGCAGATCAACACTCCCACCCAACTTGGTGTCATCTGCAAACTTACTGAGGGTGCACTCAGTCCCCTCATCCAGATCATTGATAAAGAGATTAAACTGAACTGGCTTCAATAGTAAGCCCTGGGGGACACCACTTGTGACCGGCTGCCAACGGGATTTAACTCCATTCACCACAACTCTTTGGGCCCGGCCATCCAGCCAGGAGTAGGGAAATAAAAGCAACACAGAAAAAACTTTCAATGAAAAAGACAGGAAAAATGAAAGTTCGTAAGTGGCTTTATGGGTACTTAAGACTTATGAAAAAAATATATTATCTGCTGCTTTTTAATCCACCTTTGATAAAATGACAGATTACTACCCTCACTCATATACTCTACCCTAACATATCTTGATATCAATTAACAGGCTGTGTGTCTTGTCTGTTTGCCTATATTCTAGAATACACATTTATGAAGGCTTTGCAGGTATTAATGTAATACTAGGATATAATCTGATAAATAAATATATTATGATATATTGAAAGATATTTTTATATACACGTATATACACACACTAACTTTATCTGTCCCTGTAGCATAGATGAATAGAAAGCAATCATGCTTCTTCCACCTCATGCTGCATATTAAAAAGGCATACAAGCACCAGGAGCTGCATTTCCATCTCCTGCAGAATTTGCAGGACATTTAGAAGTCTAGAGCAAACCAGCAAAACAAGCAGGAAACCTCATATTCCAGAATAAACCCACCAAGTTTTGGACAAATTGTTTCTGCACAACGCAGACAATCCATTAAAGCCAGCAAAGCTCAGCAGGGAGATTCAAGGTGCACAACTCACAACTAACCCAGAGAGACAGACACTAGGTGGTGCTGCAATGCTGCTGGCACACACTGCTTCCCTGTCCCAGAAACAAGATGGTAAATACAGCACTTCTTTCCAGTTTTAGAAGTACAACTTCAGGTTATTGCTTTGGCACACAGCATAGTATTATCGCTCTGACGAGGAATGACTCAACATTACGCAGTATCTTCATTTATTTATTTCTCAAACAGGTTGGCATTTGAGTGATTTTCATAAATATAATTTCTATGTTAAAAAATTCTGAGAAAGGCTTAACATTTTGTTAGGCCAAAATCCTATTTCAAAACCTTCGTTTCAGACTAAAAATGACAGGAAATGTGATGTTAAAACAAGGTGTCAGGTGTTTTTTGCTTTGTTTCTTTAATCTCAAGCACATATCCTATGATCAGACAAACTTTTGTTTTTCAATTCCAGCTTTATTAAGTGACTTTCCACCACATTTATTTCAAGATTACACTGTTTATACAAAGGAAATAAACATATTCCCCAAGCAGTCTTATGTTCTAAAAACAAAGAAACATCTGGTACTCCAAAGATATTACTCATCAGTCACACCAAAACACTATGGAAACGGGTAGCTGAAAAATTCTAAATGAGATTTTGAACCAATACTACATGACAGTTGCACCTAAAGTTAGAAATGCTACATTTTAGCACTAACAATAAAAGAAGAATTATAGTTACATTTTTGGAGTGAAGCTTCTTCTTCCAGGCTACTTTTAAGGTGAACATAAGAAGTTTACACTTTCAAAAAGTGACTCCTTTAAGGTCCTGATTTTGCTGACATAAAGGCCTAATTTCTCATTACACCAGAAAAGTCAAGCAATACACACACACACACACTGGAATTTTCTAAAATTCATTCCCTGGTATTTCACAGTACTGTGATCTCTGTCAGCAAGAGCAACGGTTAATCATTTCAATCCAGTACCCAGAAATTACTTAGGATTGTGTGGTGCCTTTTTAAAACTATGATGCTTATTGAACAACTATCTTTTTTACAACTGCCTGTTCCCCCTCCAGCTACTGGAAGGGGATAAATGCAAAAGCAGCCACTTGAACTGTGAACTACTGGGAGCAGGACCATTATCTGGGGCAGAAAGGGCAGAATGGCGAGAAGGGCAAAAAGTGGTATTTACCCAGCAGAGTGTAACAAATTCAGAACATGAAACTCAGTATCAAGTTACAACCTTCACATGTTACACAAACTAAAAGTATAGATGCAAAACTTCTAAACTTTTCTGGGATGAGGTGGAAGACACAAAGAAAGTAGTTTACACTTGTTACAGCTGCATTTTACTGAGCGTAGATGCATAGACATGCATCATCAAAAACCAGTACAATATCCCATTACAAACTGAACAAAAGCCTATTCAAGATGGGAAGGAAAAAAAAGAAACTGATTGTACCCAAAACACAGCTGCAAGATACACAGGTCTTACCTACTGAAAACCTAAAACTCATAAAAATATAGCTTAGATCTATTTGAGGAGCAAGTTCCCTTCACTATCTTTTGCCCAACAACAGTTCTGTCATTACCCTGGTGAAATTATGCTGCAATTGTTCCAGTGCTTCCCCCAACAGGAAGCAACCAATTGTTCAAAATTCATGAGGGAACAGCTTCAATACGAAATTGCCATTTTGGAGAAGAAAACAGTTCCCATTTCCCCGTCCCCTCAAAATATTTTAAATTATTTTATTTTTTAGAAAACAATTCTGCCTCTTGAGAAATAACACTCTGGGTACTAACATTTTTTTCATCAAAGGTTTCTTCCTTTTCACACGTGGCTTCACAGAGGAAAGCCAGCTGTTTGGAGCACCAGACCAGCAGAGGAGCCTTGGAAACGATAATTTACTCTCCCAAAGGTGTTGAAGAGGTTCTAAAGAAAAGAACAAACCTCACCTCTTGGGGCATGGCATGTGCCCAAACTTGCAATAGATTTCTCCACCACCCCTCTTTCAAAAACACAGCAAGGCTTCAGGAGATAAAACCTGGAAGCCAAGCAACTTCGGTTGAAGATCAAAATTAATCTAGGTAAAAGACTGACAGAGCAATTATACTTGTGTATGTACCATACGTACATACACAGTGGAAAGTGAAGAGAGTTTATTTGCTGTTTTGTTTTCTGAACGGTTTTCCTAGACTTTTGCCTTGCCACACAGACTAAGGTGGCGATAAGTTTATTGTACACACTAGAAGAAGGTAACCCTACTGGAGGGACACTAAACTTTCAGTTCACCTAACTGACAGCAGCTTTAAGTGTTACCTCTGACTTAACCATCCTCATTCACTTTAGCTGTGAAACCTCATACATTTCCTTCCAGTCACACTGTTTCTGCACCTTCTGCTCCTTAAAATGCCCATGCAAACGAAGTCTGAGAATCAGAGGACCACCTTTTTCTTAGCATTATGAAAAAAAGTTTGTTCTGATGCACTTGCAGTATCAGGAATTGATGGGGAGGTAAATTAAACTCACTAGGTATGCATAATCAATTTCATTATGCTAGATAAACTAATTAAAAAAAAATTAACTGTGAAAAAATGTAAGTGCAGCTGCCACTCCTTAAGTGTCTCATTTCAAAATCAGTTATTCTCTGCAGCCAAAGCATGGCTTTTACTCTTTTTAACATCTTAAAATAAAAAACTGAAAGCAAAAAACAAAGCACCATATGCATTGCATGGTCCAAAGCACTAATTACAATTTTATTCGACTCTGGGGATACACCTTCTACTGCTACTGTTTTTGAATGCTTCGGCTACCTGCACCCACATTCAAAACAGCAAACCAAGCAATAGAAGCAACCAACTCTAGCATCAAGCGACTACTGGTGAGATACTGCATTTCTGCTATTGCATGGTCCTTACAGACTCTCTGATTGCATAAACTTCATTATTCAACAACTACAGCTCCTGAATCAGAGAAAAACAAGCTGGGTACCTGCCTACTGTTTCCTGTAACCGGTTTTTAAAGGCCAATTCATTGCTGGGATAGAATCCAATCAAGTCAGCATTTATATTTAACCATCCAGTCATAATGCAAGACAATTCAAACAATGGTACAATTGTTAGTTTCTGAGCTTAGTCCCAAACCAAACCAGATTTTCTTTCCCTGTTAAGGTTTCTAGTATCCTTTGTTCTAACTCTATTAATAGAAGAACGATATGCAGTATTCCTGGAAGCATTTTACTTTTGTTCCAGCATTCCTGTGGCAGTAAGATTACATATCGTCACTTTAGCTTTCTTCTCTTGGCTGATGGAAATAATTCTGAATATGATTCTGTATAATGAAAAAATTTTAATACTACATTTGACCACATCTAAGACTAAAACCCCATAAAATTCACACAATATAATGCATTTCATATAACTATCAATGCCATATCACAAACCTCACAAAATGTGAACGTCAAACAGAAGGTCACTGATACACAAAGTAAATAAATAAAAGCTTCAAATGCATTTAAACGTCCATAACACTAAGAACCTAATTCAATTTTCTGTTAAAAAGCAAGTTAAAAATGGACAGTTCAAAAGATATCAAATCTCTATAAAATTAAGTTGTTCTGAACTTGAAGTCATATGTTCAGCATCATTCAGATATATGCCACAACAAACAGCTTGATCTATTAGTCAACCCTTAGCTGTTTTCTAAACACACTGGTCATACCTCTCCACGTTCCTTTCCTTCTACCACCATACTCCTGCCTTCAAAGTCTTACGCAACTCACCTCTCCCTCTCAAGATGTCTCAACAGCCTACACAGTCATGCCAGAAAGCATTGCTGAAGTTCATCCCTAAACTTTAAAGCATCTTGCATGTATCTAAAATGAAAGCAAAATCTGTTGCAAAAGGGAGTTCAGTAATTTTTCTGTTATCCATACAATGCAATGCATGAATGTAAATGCAAATCTGGCAATTGCATTTGAAGGATTTAGGTCCATAAGTCTTATACCGATACTCCTCCAGTACATTTGGAAGAGGAAACAAGCAAGCAAGCAAACACTCACAAAAAAAATCACTAAGCCCCTGCCAACCTCTCAATCACCATAAGAGAGTCGATTAAGCCAGCTGCACCTGCCTCAGTAAAACATACTCATAATCCCTTAGCTCACAGCAAAGTTTCCTCCTCGGGGCCTCCAAAGGGCTATAATTGCTTTTTCAAACAGTAAGTGTGAATGTTCCCCACAGCTCTGAATTTTTCTGGGACAGTGTCACCAGCAACCTATTGTCCTATATAAAGTTGTGTTACACTGAAATTCACCATGCATCTGATGACACTGATAAAGCACTTTGAAGTAAGAAAACAACAGAAGGGCAGATCAGAGTGGTAAAATTGAAGTATTTTTCATTCCTTCTCCTCAATCCGTTTGCAAGGTTGTATGTGAAGCTGGACATCAGAACATGTTGTTATAAAGAACATTTCAAACACTCCCCAACTTGTGTAGAAATTATGCCTGCCAACAGTGCTGATGACATCAGTCAACCAATAACCAGTAAATCAACACAGGAGGTGGACGGGTGAAGACAGCTAGCCCTTTTCTTTAGTATCAGGATAGTAACTTTCACTTGGCTGATTCATTCCCAAAGCACTAATCTGAGTTTATCTACAGGTGTTCCTGCTTCACTTGAAAGGATGCCAGCAGACCAATTTGAAACTAGAACCCTTGATGCAATCTTTCTACCAAATCAGCATTTCACATGTATGTAATGTCAATTTAAGGAACTTCAGGCTTTGCTCCAACCAGTAAATGAAACCAAACTGACACATCCCTATGAAACAGTGCCATTTCCACTGAACTGCAAACTGAAGTACACAAAGAATAAGCTTACCAGAACAAGATCAGTGAGCGACAGAACAAATTTTATTCCTGCTTTTGCAACTATTAGTCACTTTCATAAACCACATGAGGCTTTGAAAAGAACTGGGAAAGAAAACTGAGAGAATCCTTTTGCATATGTGGCTAAATGGAAATTAAACATCTCACAATCATTAAGGTTTAGAAGTGCTTCCATTAAGTTACCACCCAGAGCAAAGCCCACTTTGGTATCAACTGAAAATTCATTCTCCACTGAGGTTCAGAACAGAGAGTTTTCTTCTTGTGGTCTGAGTCACATAAAAAGGCATTATACACTTCAAGGACCTTCAGACACACAAAGCAGAAGCAAAGCATGACCAAGTGTTCTGCTTTTTAGCCATCTGAAAGAAAAATAAGTTATGTACTTGCCCATAGACAAACAAGCTTTACAAAAAAGGTAAGAAAAATTTAATCCCTTTTCAAAACATCATGATCCAAGAGTTTTAGTCCATCCTTATTGCTGCAGAAGACATTAGGAACATATTTACTGGCTTCTATAAGGTAAAGCAGGAAAAGAAAGCTTGGAAAAGATTAAGTCAAATTATTACAAGAGGCAGAGAGTTAATGAATGAAATTTAACAAATGAAATTCTATAGTTTAACACCACAGCAACGTTAAAATTAAGAAGGCATCATAATAACCTGTTAGACAAAAAGCTACAGAGAAAATCACAAAACATACTGAGGGCATCCCCATATGCCAGACTAGTTTATACATGTTTCACATACGCTGAAGGGACAGCAAAGACTAATGTACCAGCAGTACTCTGGTATGGGGTTTTTCACATTTTACCAATAGCTTGACGAGTGTGTCTGAGGCAGATGACTGAAGATCTCCCCACCTTTTTCCCCCATCTTAACGTATCCTTAAACCTTTTAGGTGCAGTGGGCACAAACAGCTAGGGAAGCATAATTGCCAAAGGGCAACTGAATGCATAGCAGCTACTGGAAATGCCAGCAAGCATCCATCTGCAATTAACACTATGACTTTAAAAGTCTCACCCCAGAGTTTCTGCAACCTGACCTAGTGTAACACATCATACTATGCATATGCAAGTATTTGTCAACTGTCAGCAACATAAAGGGAATTCACAGAATCATCAATTCCTGCCAAAGTACTTGTTCAGGAACAACATCCCTACCTTGACAATAGACTGCAAGACTTTCAGGAAACTTTGCTGCTAGAAAATAAAAATTTACAGCTAAACTGTAATTAATACGTAGTCCACAGACAAAACAATGCAAGTACAATTCTACACAGAAACAGGAGTTCTGATAGCAACATCTAAGGAGCATGCACAGGCATGCTACCAATCAGCTATGTTACTGTCACTTCAATTGCATTGAAAATGTATCGACTTAACTCTATGAACAGAATAACCATAACCATTGGCCACTTTTCATTTCTGGAATAAAAATTACTTAGGAAAACAAAGTACTTAAAAATGTAAATTGTTTTTCATCCTGTTCTGCAACTCTTCAGAAAGCTTCTTAAACACTGACTGGACAGAAGAATCCTCATCCCTGGCCAATAGAAGAAACCCACATCATCCAGCAGATTTTTGCAGTGCTGGAACATAGAAAGACAAACAACCAGTGCCAAGCGCTGACCCTGGCTGCAAGCTGCTCAGTTCAGTCAAAGGCCAACAATTTGCCTCTCACAGCTTTGTTTGTGGAGCCTGGAATTAAGAGTCTAGCTGGACACCTTGCATTATCTCTGAAAAGCTCATACTGACTAAGAATCACAAGGGGTGAGCGTCCAAAATGCTTTCACATCATAGGATAGGGATGAATGTGCAAGGGAAAAATATGGCAGGCTGAGTACATACATTATTAAGTAATAAATAAATAAATAATGAATAGGTGTATCATATCTTCTGTTTGTATAACGAAGCCGTTAGATCACAGATGGGTTTTTTGCAAGTGTTTTTTCTTTTTTGATAGTGTTTTTTTAACAAGAATCAGTTATCCAAAATTCAGTTGGGAAATGCTACTGCAGTACTGTTAATCACATTCAGAGACTCCAGCAGCAGAATATGTAAAAAGATATTGCTCTATGATTATTTAATAGGGCACAACAAACACCTGGAAACCTGCTGACAATCATCTGTCTGCTTAGTTAACTGCTACCACCATAATCCTTGAAGGGAGAGTTTTCATCTTTATTCTATTTTTAAGTTACTGGATAGAGATGTCTGAAGGGTTCATGAACGCACTTCTGCTGTTTAGTAAGTTAGATGATGTTTTATTCTTACACAGCATCAAGAATAATTGCATGCATATATTAGTTTCCATGGTACATTCCAGCTAAGATGCCTTCAGGAATGTAATTTTGCCTTAAGGCTGGTATTTCCAGTACATGTCTGTCTTACCAGCACAGATCACAAAATTCGTGGCGAGAGTTTGACTCTGATAGTAAGAAATACACTCCAGACACATTTTTAAAATACAAAGTGATTTTAAGTTCATTTGCAATTTTAACAGAGTCATGAATTACACTATACTATTTGGCTCATAAACCATATACAGTTCAGGTCATTCAAGAAAGATTCCTTCCTAAGAAAATACTGCAATTTACCACTTTCTTGGTTACACAAAGGACTCCAAAAATCTTTCCAATGTCAGCTGAATCCTCATTTGTCTTATAGTTCTAACAACTGCAAGCTGTGAAATACAGAATTCCTAGTATAGTCATAAATTTTATATTGTTTGCACAGTTTCATTAAGAAAAATAAAGAGGAAACTAGAAATCGTAGCTGTAGTACCTCTCCATATTATTTTTCTGTCGTCTTCTACAAAATAATGAACAAACTGTGTCTTTATAAAAGAAACAGAATTGTGGTCTTATTAACAACTGTAATATAATGAATATAACCATTGCAGGAACCACACTGACAATTTGTCCATACTTAAGTTCAGTACACATAAGAAACATGAGCTTTTTCACAGTCTCAAACAACAGGCAGAAGGAAAGATCAGCCGAAGTTTCCTTTTTGCTGACAGAGAAGCTGCCACTGAACTCACAGCCAGCACAGACTACTTCCATACTGCATGGACTCACAGATGTGAAACAAAAAGAAGTTGCACCCAAACCATATAATTCCTATTTTTTCACATGAAAGGCAGATCCTAGAACAGTTTGCAGTACAGAACTAACAACCTACACTATCAAGCCAAAATAAGTGTTGTCATTAACTTCCAAAGGGCAAGGATTTCACCAATATTGATGAAAGCAGGCCCAAAAAATGGTGCTATTTGAGACAAATGGGAGGAGACCAACAGCACAGTCTACCAGTATACCACTTGTTGAAATACACTGCAAGGTCTCTTATTTCAGGAACCATTCCATACCCACTATGATTTTGTTTAAAGGAAGTATTTAAGCAATAGCCATGTACAGTATGCATCTCTAAATACAAGCTCTGTAACTGTTACAGCTCAGTGCAGAGTCAGGCTTTCCATCCATCTCAGGTCAACACATTTAAACCTCATCCCCAAGAGAACACTGCAAGGCAAGTCACCAACACACTGTGATGGATATTTACATTTCTTTCACCAGAACCATCAGCAAATTATTACACCTACTTACTAAATGTACTGCAGCATGGAAGTGTCAAATACAATGGGATCTGTGTCAAAGAACTTACAACAGGGATTCAGAAGAGACGAAACAGACAAGTACAGCAGATGATGAAGCTAACAGAAGGGTAGAGTAAGAATGGGATGGTTACCCAGCTCAACTGTACAACCTCTGTGATTAAAAACCCACAAAAAACCCCAAACCAACCAAACAAAAAACAATCCAAAAACACACGCTCTGAAAATAATCACGTAACTATGGCTAATAAATAGCCACACCATGTGCAATATGGGAAATTGGCTAACACACACAGACTCTGTACACAAAAAGGATACAGTACTACTTATTCTACAAGCCACAAACTATGAGGCACAAGTAAATTCTGTTTACGGCTTCCATCCACGTTTTAGTGGGAGTAAGGGAGATGACTACAGATCATTTCAGTTTCCTGCATGCTGGCATGAGCACCATGCCTCTCCAGTCCTCAGAGATGCTGGGTGCTTTGTAGCTATGTTGATTACTGCAGTTCAGCAATAGGTGAAGGAAAACACGTTTTCTCATAAAAACTCAACAGTCTTTAAAATTAAAAAAAAAAAAAAAAGGGGAGGGGGAGGGCGAAGGAGAAAAGGTTTTTTTTAACTTGGGAGTTTGTTTCTCCACAGAAACAGGAGTATTTTCTGTTAAAACACTGACCTGCATCCTGAGCACAACCAGTATTTAAAATCTAAAATTATGTTTTGCGTTCCGGCGTTGAATACGTAAGAAACAGGCCAGCGTTACAGACAGGGAAGTCCACGCACCGCAGAGCTGAACGCCCCTCTGCTCCAGCCCGCCGCTCGGAAGTTCCCCGCTCCGATTTAAGTGAAAAAGCCACGGGATTTCCACCATCCTTCGGCTCCGGCAGTGTCAGCCCGCCGGCCCGAGGCGGTGGGGAAGAACGAAGCAAGCCCGAAGCCGCACTAACCGGGTCCTCCCCCCTCCTACGAGCGACTTCCCCTCCTGAAGGGCCGGTGGTCCGGGCCCGGCTCGGAAGCACTGCCGCCACAGGTACCCGCGTAATAAGCGGGTTTGAAACGCACGTTAACAGCTGTCAGTCAGCGTTACACACATGCACACGCCCCTCACACGCTCCCACCTCCGCACCCCTCGCCGGCCCCCTCCGCACACCGCCCACCGCGCAGCCCCCGCCCCGCGGGGACACTACCACGGCCGGGGCGGGGGGCGCCGGCGGGCGAGCCCGGCAGGAGGAGGAGCACGGTGGGCGACGGGGAGGCTACCGACCTGCTCCGCCCCCCCCGCGGGCTCCCGTGGTTCGCTCCCGGCGGAGCCCTGCGTCGCTCCCATAGTAACATCGCCGGCCCTGCCGCGCCGCCGGCCGCCGCCGCCCGTGGCCCCGGGCGCTAGCGGTCCAACCCGCCAGCCTGGGGCATGCTTCGCCCCCGCCTCCACCCCGCGGCCCGGGAAGGGCCGGAGGAAGCCGGTCAGGCCTCTGGCCGGCGGGAGCGGCGCGGGCGGCCGGAGCCCGCCGGGGACAAAGCCGGCACTGAGGAGCCCGCCACAGAGCGACTTTGTAACTGCCGGGGCCCGGCTGCCCGCCGCCGCCAGCCAATCGCGCCTGCTAACGCCCCGGGGAGGAGAAGAAACATTGTCATTCTCCCCGGGAAGAAAAGAATTGTTATTCTCCATTTACAAAAATATTTCTTGTATTCTTGCCCTTGGCAGTGGCCAGTAGCTGACGCCTGTCACAGGGTAAATGGGAGACACGAGGCCTGTGGTCCAAGCCCGGGCAGCATTGCTGACACGAGGCTTCTGCACAGCATCCACAGCCTGGTTTTGTCAGACAGAAATGCACCATCATTTCTATCTTTTCTGTTTGTGTGGTTTTAGGAGGACACGGATTTGAAAGCCCCCCCACACCTGATGGTTTCCCCAAGTCCGTGGCCTCGGCCAGGTTTCCTTCCCACCACCTAACAGCCCTTCCACATTGGTCTTAAAGTCAACGCTGCTGCTACTAATTCTGGATTGCTTGGTGCTGAGGCTGTAATTATATATTTTAAAAAAGCATGTTCTCAAGGTAACGTTCTCAGGAGCTTGTAGAAATGTCTGGTCACTAAGAGCACTAAGAAGGAGAAGACGGGCAGAAGTTCAACCACACATTTATAAATAAAATATTTCCTTCCCAGTGCTACTGTCTTCCTGGAGTTATATTATTTCAGGTGGATGAGTCAATACTTGAATCAACTCTTGAAGGAACAAATTAAGAACGAGGACAAACTATAAGGGAATAGCTTTCTTAAGACAACACTTTAAAAAAAGAATGCAAACAGCATGTTACTTTGTATGGCCTACCCTCAGATTTGCAGAGAAAAAGGCAGAAAAATGCCAAAGTGTGAACTTTGCTCTTCTTTTATCTGGTTGCTCCTCTCAGTTTTACAAGTGAGTGATACCATCCAACTTTTGTTGCAACACTAGCAGTCTGGTATACAACCAAAGTAAAGACCACTTGAAAAAATGGGCGAGGGTCCAGGCTCCTCACATGGGGTTCTCTGATATCATCTGGCATCAAGAATTTCTCCACAAGATGCAGCAGGGCAAGGCAAAACAGCTGCCACTCTCCACACCACTGAGCTCTTCTGCACATCTCTGCAACCTGGAGGCAACTTTCCAAAGAGCTACCACTGGCTGGCAACCTCGGCATAGGACATTATGCCACGGCATCAGCAAAGAAAGCCACTGTCCAATACTTACCTCCTTGAAATGTCAAAACATGACGAAAACAACATGAGCTAGCTTTCACTTTCATAGGATATGGTAAGATTTTGCTGCAGACGACTATGTAGTTTTAGATGCAAGGTCAATATTTGTTTTTAGCCAGATAGCAATATACCTTTTCAAAGGAAGCAGTTGGCAGACATGAGGTGGGACAGGGAAAGGACAAGCCACTAGATTCCCGTGACTGCAGATTCTTAACACATATATCAAGTTTGTGACAGCACAAAGCAGAGCACCAGCCTCCTGAAAGCCGCCTCCCTCCATACAGACTCTGGCAGAAGATGCAGAGCTAAAACACAGCCTGTTGGGGAGTGCAAGCAGTGCCAGTCAGAGCAATGTAAGCATCTGCCCATCCTGTCCCAGGCCAAGGAGGATTACTTCTTGTTCCAGACAAAAGCTGGGGCTTGGCCTAAAGACTCCTTTTGGCATGTTTTGTGACTTTACCAAAGCCACAAGGTGTTACCACTAATAGGGCGGTTATCAGGCTATACTTCCCTGAGCTGTAGGGGGGGCAACCAAGGTTTACACACTTAGCTAACCCAAGGTAAGTGCAACACAGATGCAGGAACTGACCACAGTTATGCAAGCAAAATAGGCTGGTTTTCAATCCGTTACCACAAATCATCACCTAGGAATGGCCTATCAGTTTGTCTCCATTCAGTTTCCTGCAAGAACAGATGGAAAACAATCCATTTGGGCTTATCAATATACTTCCCACGTTTGTCCATAAAGTTTCTCACTTGTAAGAGTACAGAGGACACATATCTTGTCCTGCTTTATTTCTTTTCTCAAACCAAACAGCTACTCTGCCACAATGGGCAGATAAATCACCCTGTACTGCTCACATCTGCAGGCTAGTAAGTGACCTCTAGTGCTCATACTCACACTACAGCTTGGCCAAGTGCCCAGATGCCCATACTGTTTGCATGGACTGATGTAACTATCAATGTAATAATTTACAAGTTACTTACCTTGCAATTCGACTGCACAGAACAGACTTTCAGACCTTCCTGCCTTTTGACTGAGCTATCCTACCAGGGTGGATAGACAGGTAGGCCTTTCAAGGGGACGATGATGCCACCTAAACCACAAATGGAAGGATACAAGACAGCAGTGTAACCAGTGCCAAGACCTGCAGGAACTCCTCCAGCACCCCAAGTTCCTGCTACCTGTGGCAGGAAAAGGGAGAACAGGTACTCAAAACACCCAGTTCACCTAACCATGGGAGGACAGCATCCCCATTCTCTTCCCTTGTACGCCAAAGGAAAACAAAACCAAGCCCATAAACTGCAGCTCAAAGAAGCACATCTTTAAGTGTATGATTAGATATAACTTCTCCTCCTGACTCAGCTTCTCTTAAATGTCACAAGATAATGCAGGCATTGTGGATCACAACTGACTATACAAAATACTACAACCTAGCCAAAACTGACCTCGGACAACAGCACAAGCAGAAGAGGGGCAGGACACCCAGCAACATGGTCTGTTCTGTCTATGCAGGTCTCTGTGCACTTTAGAGCATTTGGAGGCATGGCTGCACACACCTGTCACTCATTGTCTCCCTTTGAAACAGGAGGTGCAGGTACAGTTGTAGTCAGTCCTGGAAGGGATAGTGCATCATGAAGAGTAAAGGCTGGGTACCAACACCATGTCAAAATTACACAAATTGGGCTATAAACATGCAGCTCTGTCCTCTGCAGTGCTTAGGACTAGCTATTCTGCATGTGCAATAACTGTAAAAAGCAGTATCATGTGCAGGGGATTTCATGAAATCTTATGTAGGTGTGTAGAGATTTTAAAATTAACTTCCATGGAAAGATTAATTGGTCTATTAACTCTATGAGAAACATGCAAATAACTTCTAGTGACCACATTTCCCATTGAGATTTTCAGTTTAAGTAATCAAGGCACACATTCTTTGCCTACAATCATACTGAATCTACAGTCTGTGTAGCACTAATTTAAAGAGATCACTTGCCATAGCTTGAGTCATGCAAAACCTAGGCTGTATTCCATAAATTATCTAATGCCACTATGAATGAAGCAGTTGTGCTGCTTCCAGCATCAGCACAGGGAACACCCATTTAACACTACACTACAGGATGCAAATTTAAAACAAGCAACTGTCTCTCACAGTTACTCCTGCCAACCAAGTAAGGCTATTCAACAACTTGTCTGCAGCAATCAAGAGCAGTTACCGTGTTGTGATTCAGGTTCTCTCCACCTCCTCCCCACCACCATCAAGCCTTTTAACTGGCCCCTCTGACAATCAGTCCTTCTTTTTTTTTTTTTCAAATGTTCAACACTTAGTGGTGCTGCTAGACATCATGACAAACAGGCAACCTCCTTAAAAGAACTGGGAACTGATTTCAGCAAGAGATACTGGGAATGTAGGCTGCTAGCCCAGTTGTTGAACTGTCTGAACAGAGATGTCAGTTTTGCTTTTGGTTTTAAGCAGGTGTTCATGATCCTGTGATGAAAGGTACTGTAGAAGTTTCTAAAAATACCATGCTGCCAAACAGCCTTTCCCCTTTTCCTTCCAGGCAATCTCTTTAGGCTGCTCTTTGTCATCAGCCTGCAAAATCACACAAATCAGTCAGCCCAGTCCTACGTAAATGATTCATAAATCCAATTATGTCAACTACTTTATATAGAGTAAGCTGGGCCGCAGCAGATTCAACCTTCAGGATTAGAGGATGTGTAGGTAGCTGACCTCTGACTTTCAAACTGCTAAGGAGCTACATATGGTTCAAATATGCAGCTCTAGACTGGGGTTAAGTCATATGTATGGCACAATAAACTTTATCTTGGGGGGACTGGAGAAGAGAAGCCATGAATACTATCTCGGCACTTCTTATCACATGTAGAAGTGAATCCAACGGAGGGCCACCAAGATGGTGGGGGCTGAAGCACTGGCCCTTGAAGAGGAGGCTATGGCAGTTGGGCTTATTCAACCTGGAGGAAAGATGGCTTCAGGACACCTAACAGCAGCCCATTGGTACTGATGGGAGGAGGCTGAGGAGTTCTTAACAGCACGTGGTGTGTTGTGGCAGGATAGGAGACGATGGGCAAAAGTTCAAACAAGAGAGGTTCAGATGGATATAAGAAGAAAAATTTTTCCCCATGAGGGCAGCCAAGCCATGGACCCAGGGCACAGAGAGGCTGTACCATCTCTGTCCTTGGAGGTTTTCAAAGCTCAGCTGGGTAAAGCTCCAAGCAACCTGTTCTGATCTCACAGCTGACCCTATTTTGGGCAAGAGGCTGGGTTAGAAACTTCCTGAGGTCCCCTTCCACCCAAATTAGCCTACCATTCCTGGGTTACAGCATGACTCAAATGTCAGCTTAAAGCAGAATGACATGTTCATTAGCCTGCCCCTTGTCTCCACTTCCAAAGTACAGCTTGTGATTATGCAGCATAAAGATTTTGGCATACAGCTTGCAGGGTCTTGTACATTGTCCACCTCGGATCTAGTGTAAGGTTGCACAGGTATACACACCTTCCAGCTTTCAAAGCAGCAACTCTAAGGCTGTTATTTTAGAAAGCACCAGATGTCCCTGGAAGAAACACAGAGCCCAACATAAACAGCATCCCACACTTCATACATACTTCTTCCAGGATAATCAACAGTACAAAATCCTCTGTGGCTCACCTGGCCACCTATTTTGATGTTCTCACGGTAAGGATTTTTTATTTTAAGACATACAGATTTACCTAGATACTTTAAATCAACAAAATTTAAAACATGTAGATACTGATTTAAAGCAAGAAGCAGCACTGTTCTAAGTCAATTATAAACTCAATTTCAAGTTTCCAAAAAATGAAAAAAAGAAAAATTTACTGTTACAAACGCTGTTTATGCTGAACAACTAGGAACAGCACTAGATATTAACAGTATACAGTAATATAGTGTATTTTTCTCAACAGGTTTGAAATATTACTCATCAGTTCTGCTAGATCTCACATCACAGGTTTACTCTGCTAAAAACAGCAGAAGACTGCTTGTTTTGTTTGTTGCTACATCCTTGCAAAGAATATGCAAATTAGAAAATATAGATGTATAGCACATTTCACAGATGAAAAGCAGCATGAGAATATGCAGAGGTGTTTGATAATAGTCAATAAAAAATGATAGTGGGAAGAATGAAAAAAACAGTATTTATTCTAAACACATTTTCATCTGTGCAAGATTTTAAACTACACTGCAGTGTCTTGAAAATTACAGTACTATGGCAAGCAAACGAAATAGTGTGACTTATTGCTAAAGAGTGAAACAGGGACTTAACAGTGACTCTACCTGAACACACACACACACCACACACCCCCCTCTACAGACTAGGCAAATTAAAGTCACTTTCCTTGGCATAAGCAGTTTGACCTCTATTAATTTAAGAGGCTACAAAAGCTAGTACTGTTGATTCTACAGAATGAAATAACAAAGTAGTTTAAACAGACAAAACCACACAACTGTGAACTGTTTTTCTCCTCAAACACCATAAAGAAGTGCGTATCCACACTTGAAAAGAAATCTCTTCCCCACCCCCAGCTTGTTCATTTTAAACAGAAGGCACCACATTGAGCACATTCTGTTTGAACATTCATTTTGCTCACATCTTATTTCCTTCCTCTCTTCTCCATGCTTCTTGATTACTCCTTGCAAGGCTGTGAAACAATCCTCTGCTTTCAGCAATTTATCTGCTTTCCCTCACTAGAAGTCAAGCCCTACAACATCAAAGACTTTACCATGGTAATCACCTGTTACGGTTCAAATAAATTAAGACAACACGGTAAAGAAAAAGATCCCATTCTCATGGAGATCATTATACTTATCAAGAACAAGCAAAAGAATATGCAGAATGCACAAGATGTAACATACACAAAACTTTGTTAATTCTTTTCTGATACAGAGGTGAATTTAAAAAACAAAGCTCCAGAGAGCAGTTTTCCAGACAAGTTAGTCCTTTAGAGCACTAAACCTATGCTTCAAAGCTCTGCCCCTCCCCATCCTATTTATACTGGCAAACCTTCTGCCGAGGAGCTCATTAAGAAACAAAACAGTTCTGCAGCCCTATTCACTAACAGCAAGGTCTCAGCTAGAGTATTAAGCTCACTTCTGGGTGCTGTTTTTCAGGAAGAACTGAAATGAGCTGGTGAGAGTCCAAGGCAGAATAGTGAGAACAGTCATCAGAGAGAAAGCAGATGGACACAGCCACCCCAGTCATTTACTTGCCAGTTCCACAACTCCTGGGAGCCCACAGGCAAGGTGGCTAGACACAGCTTCTGAGGCATCTTTCTCAAGTGGATACATGGTTCTGGAGTTTCTTTCACTAAGAGTTGGGCTTGCAAGTATCCACACCATACCATATCCTTGAAAGTTTTTTATTTTGAGGAAAATGCTAGGGTCTGCTGGAGACCTCAGCTGGGACATTTCTGCCTAGCTATGCTTCACTGATTTTCTCATATCACATCTTCCCCTGCACAGTGCCCTAAGTGAACAGGGCTTGCTCGTTATTTTATATAATGCCACCTTTTTTTCTTTTTTTTATCTTTTCTATCACGTCTTTAGAGTCTTATTAACTAGCATCCTCTCCCCTCACTCCCAGAACATTAAACTAATGGATGAGTAGCTTTGGTTAAGTATATAATAAATTAGAAAGACAGGACAACTGATATCCACATTTGCAAGTAAATTACTAAAGCAGCAATAGTTATTAATCTCTCAAGAATGAAAGATGTCAGAGTTCTGCAACACACCAGCATAAAAACCTTTTGTTCTCCTAAATTGTCACCTGCCAAGCCTGTTTGATCAACACATAAAAGGATATTCTCTCTGGAAGCACTTGAGAAAGGGTTTCAAAAGCAAGGTTAAGATGCCAAAAAGATTATATTTACCTTTATGATGTATTGTAAGAAAATATGCAGCAAAACAAGTCTCCCTACGTGTGGCTATTCTGTTTCCCAGGACTCTAGTGAGTCACTAAGCAATTGCCATTAATATTACTCTCCATGCTTAAAGTAATTTATTTATCCCCAGATTCATGCTAAATATTTATATTTGCTGAAGACACCACCATATATTAAATCCATTCTTTACCCGTGTTTAGCTAAGAGATGAACTTGTACAGGCTTGTGCATTATTATTTGCATAACTTTAGCAGAACACTGAGTTCATTGCAGAAGTCTTTCCTCTTCTGCAGGCCTGTTGTACATCATCAAGCTTTCAGCAAATGCTCATTGTAAGTTGCTTGAGGAATCCAAAAGAACTAGTTCCAATTTCAACCTATTATTCCATTAAGTACAGTTTCTTAAAACCTTTTAAAAGCATAGTTCAAAATGACCATGACAAGAATCCATTGTTTTAAACTAATGGCCAGTTCTAACTAATGCAAACTTGACTAGTACCTTGTAAGGAATGATGATTTTTGAGTGCTTCTGTCTGCTTGCTGTGAGATGCTTTGGGCTTGATGTACAGCTGTGCTCCCAGTCCCACTCACAAGGAGATGGCAGTGCAGTAGCTTGCTCCCTGAAAAACAAAGTTTCATTTAAGTTATGGGTAATCACAAAAGAGTGACTGTGGAGCCTGGGACACCGAAGTCCTAAAGAGAATGTAAAATTTATTTCCTTGGTTAGTTGGCATGCTTTAGCTTCCCTGGCAATCAAGTGGAAACAGTGCTTGAATAAAGGAGATACTGGGCAATATTTACACTTGCAGCAACACTGCAAACTTCAATTCAAGTACTGTCCCTCATCAGGCATCCACGCAAGCCTGCACACAAGGCAACAATGCATTTTTGCAAACAAAACAGGGTATAGACAGGAAGCATGCTCATATTCCCCCTTCGTTGCACTGGTCCTCTCCACAAGGCATTTGGTTTTTTTTGTTTTAATTTAGTCTTAGTCTGATAGCTTAGTTTGCACAAACTGTACAACACTAAGATAGTAAAAGCATCACATCTTGAGCATAATCTCAGTAAGAACAATCAGATACATGCACTCCAGTGATTTATATCGGTACCTTAACAACTCCTGTTGCCTAATGATAGAAAAGAAACAATTCCCGATGTAATTTTCTACTCCTTCTGCTCATCAGGCCTCAGCTAGCCCTCTTCTGCACAAGCTGTATGTTAGCTTTGACTCAGCATCTTTGTCAGAGAGCTCCTCCTCCCTCCCACCCCTTATCCTAGCCCTTGATTATCCTGTGTAGGAAAACAAAAAATGTACGGTTTAGCTAAGATGAAGGAGGAACTTTTGACAGAAATAGAAAGAGAAGCCAGTGGTTAGGGTTTGTTGGTGGGTTTTGTTTTGTTTTTAAAAGAAAACCACCACACATCTTGATCATCTTAGTTCTTCTCAAAGAGCATCATTACTAAGTGCTCCATCTTCAAAGAAGAATATAGCCAGACTTCCCTAGAAGAGTATCTTACCCATACCTGTAACAGGTTTGGGTTTGTTTTGGGTTTTTTTTTTCCCTCTACAATGTATATGTGGGTTTTTTTATTCTTAGTTCACAAGCAAGCTAAACCCAAACTACCACTGCTGTCATCACTTTGCCTCTGCATGAAGATGCCAAAAGTTGTAAAAATTGATCTGTCACAGAAATCACATCACTATTCCAAGCAAAAATGGAGGTAGAAGAACATACTTTACAATGCCTTTGATATGTAAATGTAAATTAATACCTTAGCAAAATAATGTACTTGCATTTTCTGCTTTCTTTTGTGCCTTAGTTTGGGTTTTTAATCAGGATTTTCACAGCTTTCAACTGATGGCACTGAAGCTGGCATCACACTCTAATGTTATTTTTTATTTTAGGAGATGATTAAGAGAAATAAAGGAAGTATTTGAGTTAAGCGTGCACCTGAATTTGTGCAGTGAGGAGATGACTGATGAGGACCTCTATATCCTACATACAGTATTAGGTTTTGGAAACCGTCTCATAGTAGGTTTTTCCCCCCCCCTACACACACACATTTTTAAAACACCATTTTTATATGAATAAGACAGAGTACCTCTAGAAGCTGAGTGCTAAGCTGATGTTAGCAACGTGAGTTATTAAATTTTTCTTATTTCATTGTCTAGAATAAGCAGTCTCCAGCTACAAAAAGAACAGTGCTCTTTTCTTCAACTCAGTTTACTTTGTCACAATTGTTGGTTATCAACCTTTAGTTCCCTGAGAGTTTTAATCAAAACATAAAAGGGATCCCTATTACAGTCCAATGACAACAGCTTTTCTGCTTTTGTGAAACTGTTGGAATGGCAAATCCAAACATAATCCAAATACATCTTAACCAGTTTGGAATTCCAAGTGTGTACAACAATCGCATTAACTAAACCTCTCCCTGAAAGGAGGGCGATGCCCTATTAAGAATGCTGGAAAGAAAAACAAGTATTAGCAGGGTAGTGTCTTTTGCACTTTGATACTAACAGTCAGTAGTAGATGAAAGCCAAGCAGTCACAGTTACAAAACAAAAAATAATGGATTAGTTAGCAAGTTTCGGTTTTAGATGGCTTGTTTCAAGCTGTGGCCAAACAAATCTGCTTGAAAACAAAGAGGAATTCTGCAAGAATGTACCATTACTTTCCAATGCAGCTCCTCAAAGTATCAAGAGCAATCACATACCGTTTTATCGACATGTAAAGAGTGGCTGCAAAATTCAAACTGGATTGGCCTGTAGGTAACTTAGATGAAACAATCAAAGGAAGTCACAGTCTAGGACACTCCACTGTCCTGTATCCAAATACATTGTGATAAGAACCCCTTTTAATGGGCAGATTTTTAGCAAAAAGCCCTACAAGCACTCATTAACACGATATCAGAAACCTAGGACCAAATTGAAGAATACTTGTGTTAATAAGAGGCTGGAAACTGTTGGCATCAGTGTATTTTCTCTCTTCCTAGCAGAGAAGGAAAGCTGCACACACCGAGGAAAGTATTTTTCTTTTCCACTTTCGGAAGATGCTAGTTCTCTCATGAATAAAATTAAAATAGGTACATTATTAAATGGGAGGGAGGGGGAATGCACACATGCACACATCAGGCAATAAACACAAAACAACCATTTAATTTTCATTCTGATGAGTATACACCTGTTTATCCTTTCTGTTCTTCAGCAAACTCCTGATTTAGAAATAATACCTTCTCCTACTTATTCTGCTAGCCAAGGACAAGAAGTATAAAGAAATTTCTAATGAAACCACAAAGTTTAACCACACCTGCAGAAGACACACCATTTAGAAGGTACAAAAAAAGTTACCTGTTTTATGAACGATTCTCCTCTTTTCTGATAACAAGTTTTAAAATGGCATGAACAAGGTAAGCACAGGTTTTCCCATAGTTACTCACTGACTGCTTTTTAACACTTACCCTGGATGTTGCCACAAATTTGCATGTCTACCCTCAGGAAGCAGCTCCCTCTTGTTAAGGGGAGTAATACCTATTGCTGCTTCTAAAATAGTTATGTATTTCTTGTACCGCATCCTGCCTCTCTCAAGAGTTCCACCACACTAAGTTATCATTCAAATGCACATGCTGCAACTGAAGTCATGCTTCTTCACTTATCTGAACTGCTGTTTTTTAAAACATGCTGTGAGTTTGAAGCGTAAAAATAATGCTTCTTCCCCCCTCTCCCAGGCTTGGAGAGTTAGCAGAAGAGAAAAAACAAAGCAAAACTCCTACCAGATTCCCCAGGAACGTCATTGTTACATAATTCGATCTTTGAATAAGACACTAATGAAAACGATTGAAGAGACAATCATGGTTCTAAGCCTGGACGGATAATGCACACTCTACAGTTGACTAATCCTTTGCTAAATCTCTGCTGTCTATAATCTTTCAAGTACTAATGGAGCACTAGGTAACTTCTCTGTCAAATCCATCCAGGGAATAGGAGAAATCTGCACAGAAAACTTGAGACTGTTTTAGACACTGTGACTGACAAAAATAGCTTTTGCTTCAAATTTCCTCCTCAGCCCCAGAAAGCTCTGTGCATTGGAAGTGTTACAAGGGATTTATCTGATATGTTCAGAAGAGGCATGGGGAAATATTTCCTTACGTGGCTTGTACAGAATTAAGAAAGCTAGAGACTGCCATTATGATATCCACTAGTCATTCAAATGTGCCTCACACAATGCCATAAGCCACTTTGCACGTCAAAATTGTTCTAGCCATGAGGTAAGTAGCTATGTGTGCCAAACACCTCAGGTACTAACACAAAGGTGGAGACAGATACACATGTTGAAGCAACGGTGACATTTTCAAAATGCTGCAGTACTGACAAATTGCAGTATTAAGAAAGATGTACTTGATTGCAAAAAGACTAAGGAAATGTTGTTGTAATGCTACCTAGATACTAAGTAAGATATGAATGTTTTATATATAATTATATAATAGATCAGTATTATGTACTTACGCAGTAATATAGATAAAAATGTAAAAAGAACAGATGGGATAGGAAGACTGGACTTCAGCCACAAACCCCTCTGTAAACCGCACATATTAGTTATTCTGTAGTATTATTAGACATGTCTATATTTCTGTTGGGGTGACTTTTTATTGCATGCTACTTATTTAGATGCTAAGATGAAAACCGCTAGTTTTCATTTCTTATACTGTAAAATATCCCACTCTTAACAACAAGATTTTTATAACCATTGCCAGGTCCTACATTACTTACAATCCTGTGTTACCTTTATTTGGTGTTTAATATTCATTCACATTTGTAGTTTATGTTAACACATGCATACACTGAACTATCTCAAGTTATTACTAAACAGTAATCCATGGAATTCATCTTGGAAGAGCAAAATAAAATCAAGCATCTTTTAGATTCAGGTAGTACCACTACAAACATCTGTCAGAGGAAAATATTTAGTTTTCACCTACCTAGTTGCATGCTCATATGTAAGCAATATGCAGTCTGAAAATTTGTGATGCATTAAGATAATTAATTAATATATTAAAAACAGAAATGAAATTAAGCCAATAATTACTTCTCCAGGTCCAGCAAAAAAAGCACTTAACTACAACTTCAAACATCTGTATACAGAGTATTAAGAAGCTGTCTCGGTTTGAGTGAATGGCAGGGTTTTTTGGTAGCAGAGGAAGGGGCTACAGCGGTGGTCCCCTGTGAGAAGCTTCTCAAAGCTCCCCCAGCTCCAAGTCAGACCCGCCTTTGCACCAAGGTCAAGCCAGTTAGCGACGGCTGCGACTCTGCGATAACGTATATAAGAAGGGGAACATGGGAGGAGGAGTCGAAGTTGTGAGGAGGACACCTCTGCGAACATGGAAGTCAGTGGGAAAATGGAGGAGGAAGGGGGGAGTGCACTGGAGCAGAGACTCCCCTGTATCCCGTGGTGAGATGGCAGGGCCGCTCCCGTGCCACCCATGGGGGTCTGCTGTGGAGCAGATGCTGATTTGCGGCCTGTGAGGGGCCCCACGCCGGGACAGGTGACTGCACCCGAAGGCGGCCGGGACCCTGTGGGACAAAGCCCCCAGTGTTGTAGTTCAGTGCTGGGAGGATTGCAACACATCGGGGTGACCCACACGCCTGCGGGAGTGACTCATGTTGGAGTTGGTTTGTGGAGGACTGTCTCCTGTGAGAGGGGGACTGCGCTGGAACAGGGGAGGAATGCCAGAAGTTCCAGCCCCCTCCCTGAGGTGGAAGAAAGAGGCAGGGCTGACTGCACGCCCCATTTCCTGCCCCCTGCACTGCTTGGGAGGGAGGAGGTAGAAAAACTGTGAGCAGAGCTGAGCCCGGGGAAGAAGGGAGGGATGGGGAAAGGTGTTTTCAAGATATGGTAATGCTTCTCATGGTCCTACTCTGTCTGTCACATGTTGTTGTTGTTATTGTCTGTATTAAATTTATGTTCTTTTTTTCTTCCCCTAACAAGCCTGTCTTTTGCCTGTGCCTTAATGGATGAGATCATCCCTCCCTGTCCTTATCTCGATTCCCAAGCCTTTTACCTTCTTCCTTCCCAGAGCTGGGGGGGGAAGGGGGAAGTGAGTGGCTGTGTGGCGCTCAGATGTCCTCTGAGCTCAGACCACAACAGAATCTTAGGAAAGCAAAATACTACTAGAAGTCTGCAAGCACAGCTAACATCATTAAGCCTACATGCATCCTAACTTCTGATAGCTTTGGCAACTCTACTGCAAAGGTTATACTGACCAGGAAAAAACAAGGCAAAAATGGGCAGTTTTTTGAGTATTTCAGTATTTAAGAACCTTCTGACTGTAGCAGTCCACAACAATATTCAATTTTATTTAAATGCAGAAACATTTTGATAAAATCCAGTCTTTTCTCAAAGTCAAAGTTTGTTAGCAACATCAGTATCACTACAATTTCTTCTATGAAGTTTTGGTACTTTTCTGTGTGTCCCCCTCCTCAAAACACTTTTTAAAGTCTAAATTTTCCCCTTATAGATCTAAGAAATAGTTCTTACAAAAACTACCCCAAAGTACTTTTCAAAGCCAGAGTCCTATGCAAAGTCTAAAAAGCATTTCATGCAGCTCTGGTCCATCTTTTGTCTCTTTGGGCAAATCCAGTTAATTCTGACTGGAACAGGTGCCCCACAAATAGCCTTGTACACAGAGAAGCCAAGCTCACACAGTAAGTACAAGTTAGTCCGAAGTACTGCTTTTGGCTAAATGGTTCATGAAATCTCCGGGTATCCAGAGGGACTAAGACTGACTCACACTTTATCAACTTTATTTGAAAACAGAAATTCCAAGCTGCTAGTACATCCATTGTTAGTGAAGGATGGCTTTTGCAGAGCAAACAAAAGGTCTAAAACATACCTTCATCTATTGTTTCCTGTTGGGGAGTTATCATCCACTTCCCTTCTCCTGGCTTTGTATTTTTTTTCAGGAAGAACAAACACCAAGTTTTATTGGAAAGAACACACTGCAATTTTCCTAAGTGGGAACACACAAGTGAACAAACATAAGCTAAGAATTAATCTGTTAAGAAAAATATTTGTGTCAACTTCAGGAACTTATGTTCTTCAGCCAAATCCAAAAAGATTAACAGTAAGAAACCACCTCACAGTTCAGCTAAAAAGATTAATTGTTTATTCACTGTATTTGCATTCTCTGCTAACCCTCTCCCTATGGATCTCTCACATTAATTACTAATCAGTTTACAAAATAGAAGAAATCTAGTAACATGCATTTCTATCAAATTGATATAGCATATTGTGGCAACATACCCAAAGGCTTGGAGCACTTATCATAGCCTTACCAAGCTACACTGGCTATAGGGAAAGAGGACTCCATGAAAACTGTCAGCTTTTCTTCATCTGTCCAAAGTTCCCTACTCTTTTTTTTCTGTGCTTCCTTAGCTGAAACAGGAAAAAAAAAACACCAATGTTTCAGTCATGGGTCAGTGATTTCAATCCAGCTAAAATTCTACAGATGACTTTTGCAAAAGCAGTTCTGAAGTTTGCTTATTTTCATTCACACTGTAAAAACTGTACACTCAATGGCAGTGGATGGTTTGGAAAATAAGGCATTTCTGGGAATGGGGAAAGAATGACAGCAGCTGTTTTCTGCATTAAAGAAGCACTTATGAGATCAAAGCGAAAGCTTCCTTTTGCTCTAATCCTTGACAGATGAAAACAGTCATACTCCCTTAATTAAATGTAGAGCATACTTCATGTAAACTGATGACAGAAGCATGACCACATCTTCAGTCACTTCAGACCCAACTACAAGGGAGACAACCATTGCCCAACGTAGCCACAAATTACTTTCCACCTTTTGAAAGAGACAAAATCCTTTTGAAACGAAGGTCTTTTCCTACATGCTTTTTCTCGGGTGACAAGAATAACTACGACAGACAATAGTTAACTTCCAGAATATACATGTGTTTTGTTTGGGCCATATAGCTAGAAATAGCTTGAAAAACAATCAACCTATATGTAAAAGCTTGATCTCTTGAAACAATCTTGAGGTAAAGAGCATCAAGGATCAGACTGGGGACGGGAATGGTTTCATGGAAAGAGGAGGACCAGGAAACTTTTGCACAGCTTCATGGATTGCAGCTGCTTTTGGCCCCTCCTTAGAGATCATCCCTTGCCTGAACAGTCCATATGTTCCTGGAGATTCTCAGAATCAGCTTACAAAGTTGTGCTAAGGAGGCTAGAGACACCAGCAGTCAAATCTGCTGGCTATTAAGCAGAACTAGATGATGAAGCAGATGTAAGAATAGAGAGAGAGCAAGCCGGACTGCAGACAGCCTTGCTGTTAACAGTGATGTGCAAGAGAGATTTATGGGTTTTCTGTAATGTCTCTTAAAAAAACCCAAAACAAAAAAAGAAAAACAAGCTAACAAAGCAAATAATAAATAGCTTGAACAAATATGTGAAATGTTGGTTTAGACGAAGCTGAACATTGTTGAGTTCAGGCTCAGTTTATCAATACAATGCAGGCTGATATTAAAGAATTAGTTTGATATGCCAGAGTAATGACAACAGAAAGCTTTTGGGAGAGGTATTATTGAGCCAATCTGAGTAAAAATCTAAAGTGGTCCAAAATATCTGAACTCATGCCTATCTTAATGAAAACATACCCACACTTAACTAGACATCCTAAATCTGGCATTTCACATGTATATAGACCACACCCAAGATAATTTGCATACCTTTAAGAAATAAGAATAAATTTCTCAAAAGCAGTTCTGGATTTCTGGTGCAAAACAGAAGCAAAGACAAAAGCATGGAAAGGGAGCAGGCACTGGGAAAAATCATAACAAAAGGGGATTTGCATTTTTCCTTGCACAGTACTTACTGGCCCTACTATTGCCTCACACAGTATTTTTGTTTGTCATTTTCACTTATACATGTGAAAATACAGCACTAATGAGTTTCATTTTCTTCCTAGATTAGGAATCATGGTTATCTGAGGTTCCAACACTCAAATACACAATGACAATGCTGACCTAAATTCAGGAAGACTTGGGTAGCTCATGTTTCCTAAAAACAAAGCCTGCAGCTGATGAATACACACCAGGGTAGATGCTGTACAAGATACCAGCCCAGAGCTCCCACAGCTCACTCTGTCATTTCTAGGCTTGGATCATAAACATCCTAAACATGTTCACAACTGCAAGGGTCATCTAATGCTGGACAGAAAGGAGTTGCCACAGTCTGCATTCTCATTTGAAACAGAAATCTACAACACTCCTCAGCAGTGTGCACTTTCAAAAAGCAATCACCTGATTTAAAAGAAAGCAAAAAGCAACAGTAACAACGCAACTAAAAAACAACCCAAACATTAATAGCTGAAGCTGTGAAATGACCTGGAGTGGTCTTTACTGATGCATGAAGCTGTTTCATTCCCATACTGCAGTCAGTACCCGTGTTAATTATGCAATATTTAAGTTAAAAACAACCTCAGACCTCTACTGTTAAATGCAAGCTTTGTTTGATAAAATAAATGAATTCTTGCAACAAGTTCTAAATGATAATTTACATCTTCAGGTACTGGTAAAAGACCACCAAAGGGCAACAGAAGGCTCCAAAGACTCTGAAGACACGAAGCAAGCACACTTTACAAGGGAACAGACACAAGGATTTAACACAGTGCTGCTCTGAGGAAGAGGATAGGTTCAGATAATCGAGGAAAGCACCCGGTGGTTGAACAGCTCTATTTTGACAAAAGCATCTGGGAGAAAAGTCTGTGTAGAAATTAAACCCGAGTACTTCTGTGAGGATTCCCAAACAACTTAAGAGTACTTGGTTGTAGGACTGAAACCAAACCCTTAGCTGTGAAAGCTGACATGCACTGGTGTGTACATGTCAGCATGGTCATGCAAAACCAAAAGTCATACCCACTTTGGTACTGCAACCTTTGTAGGTAACACGCCATTTGCATTATTCACTATGGCAAGATCCATATATATTAGAAGACAGGCCTAAAAGTTATGCCCTATATCGTTATTGCCATAAACATTTGTTTTACACATAGATTGCCTTATTTTTTGAGGAGTCTTCTAAAGTTCACAGAAATTCGCTGCAATTTGGAATGGAGGTTCACAGGCCTTATGCGGCTGATATTGAGATTTAATAAATTCATTTTTCCCAACAATGAGTATTTTCATACCCGTTTGAAAATCAACCAGCCAGGGAAGTCTCTAACCTCAACAAGCCATAGCTGTTACACCATGTCAGTGCTTTCTTTCCCCTGTTATTAGAATGACTGGTTCCAGGATTACTACAACAGGATGAAACTGATGCAGCCAAGGCATGACAAAAGTTACACCGTCTTGAGAATGTAAATACTATTATTCCAGCAATTAAAAGAGAACAGTCTTGTAACAAGAGATTTCCTTTACCCTACAAGGAAGTTCTGGAGACAGACAACATTGGTAACTGTTTAAACACACACACAAATGCCACCATCTAGATTTGCTCTTAAATGCGGCTTTGAAGTAGTTCTGGAATATTAGGCCATTCCCCAGTTGAGGATTACCATGATCCAGGAACTTTCTGATGCTTTTAGGCATCTAGATTTTATAGAAGTACGAAACGTCCCATTTTGTGAACTGTGTCAGTGCCTAAACATTTTTTCAATCACTAAGGAAGATTTCCTGGTTGTCCTTAGAAGACACTGAACCAGAAAAGGGGGGATTAAGCAAGCAAGAAAGTATCGGACACTTAATTACTTTGATGCCTCACTCTGAAGAGCTCTATTGAGATTATAGTTCATGCAAAGTATTGGGATCATCCTAAACCCACTGCATAATTCCCAATACTCATCTTTAGTCACAAAAACCCAGTGTAGTAGCACTGAGCACAGTAGCAGTTACTGATACTGTGATACAGGGCATGCAGAATGTAATTAAAGTTAGTTGCAGTTTCTCTAATCCAGAGTGATTCCCTTTTGCAAAGGGGAGGAGTCACTATCATTACCTGAATGCAATGTTTAGGGTATAAGATGATGTTTGAATGTAACAGTCTGGAAGCAATTGTAACAGTACACTTACCTAAAAGTCAAATACATGCAGAAAGCTTCCACAGAAGCCTGATGAAAGTCCTCACAAGCACTAGGTGATACTAATTATAAATCTTATAATTTATTATACTAGTTATAAATCTTACTGACCGTGTCAAAATGGCACACACACGCTTACTACATGCAAAGCGTTTCCAAGTCTCCTCAAACAGCCTGATGATCTATCAATGAATACCAATTTATGCAAGCAAACTTCCCACGCTTTCCAGTACCTTATTCTTGCCATGCAGACCTCATGGATCCTAACAAGGGTCACTGCTTGGAAGAGTTTATAGATGGATCTTTAGACTATGAATGCTTTAGAAACAAAAGAAGCAATTTTATCAGTCATAGCACATGTTTGTTTTTCTTTTCCTTTCTTTGAACCACAGCTGAATCACAATCCTAAACCTTTAGAACAAAACCTTGCTGAGTAAAAGAAAAGGTAAATCATTTTAATAAGTTTCAAACCGTCCCACCTTGATCATTACATCCAAAGGTTGAAACAAAGCAGACCTTTGGTGGCCTCTGCTGAAGCACAGATGTGGTGCTGAGAGCTTTCAAATACCATCCTAACTGCTGGATTCGACACCAGTTTATAAATTGAAGCTAGGGAAGCAGGTTATTCAGAGATTTCACGTGTTTTAAGTGAGTCATTATTAGAAAGCAACACTGGAGTTACGGAAGTTTTCAGAAAACCAATCTGAAAGATGAGTATACAACTCTTACACAAGTATGTTCAGACAGCGTGTACTTTTTCATCCTGGAAAAACACGCAGAGGAAACAGATTTCACGTAGGGGGAAAGTAAGGGCAGAGTTCTCTAATAAAGCATGTGCATGCCACTGGTAGATCAACCTTGACATCCACGATGCAAATCTAACGTACCTGGGGCTCCAGCAGCGAAAACAAGGCCGATGCCAAGGCACTTCAAGAGGGCAATCAGGCGTTTGGCTCCTGGAACTGCCTGTTCCTTTGTTTTACAGTTCACTGTTAACTTGAAACTTCCCCTGACCCACTTAGCCAAAGCCCAAGACACGGCTGGAATCCACTCGGGATGTGCCAACATAAAGATTTCAGGAATTCTGCGTGTAACAAAGGCAACTCGAGCCCCCGTCGCCTGGGGTGTGCGCCCGCCGGGGGACCCGCCCCTCCTGAGGGGAAAAAACCCGGCTAAACAAAAACCCTGATTCATCGGTGACATCTCTCCCACTTCCCACGCAGTATCAGCTCTCCCGGAAAGTACTTAGCACGGAAAAAGTCACCGAGAGCCGCTTAATCCCGTTAGGGAAAAGCCGATCCCCGACCCGAGCCCGGCGGCTCCCGCGCCCTAGGTGCGCGGCGGCGGCAGCGGAGGGAGCGGGGGGGGGGGGATTGTGGGTGTCCCCCGCGGCGGGAGGGCAGCCCCCGCCCCGGGTCCCGCGGACAAAGGCGGCAAAGTGCGCCCGAGGAATGAAGGGGTAGGGGGGAGGGGAGGAAAATCCAGAGCACACAATGGAGGGAAAGTGAGAAGTCGCGCAGCTCTTCCCGCAGCGCGGCCCCTGGAGCGGCGAGCGGCAGCAGCGGCGCCGGACGGGGCCGGCGAAGCGCCGCACCTGCCCCAGCAGCGGGGAGCGGCGGGGAGGAGGCGCGGAGCCGGGGGCAGCCCAGCCCGCTCCCTGCGGGGATACTCGCCTGCTCGCGGAAGTAGCCCCGGTGCGGCGGCAGCGGCGTCCGGCAGCGGGAGGTGATGTCCCGGGAGGCGGCGCGGCGCTGGCACTGCGCGCCCTGCCCTCAGCCCTGCCCCGCCGCCCCGCTGCGACGGCGGCACCGGGTGCAGGTCGGCTGCGGCCGCTCCCGCCGCGTCGGGCGATTTCCTGCGGGGCGCGGGCGGGGGCGGCGCGGCCGCGACGGGGGGGGGCGGGGCCGCTCCGGGCAGGCTCACGCCGCAGGTGCCGGCCTCGCCCGCAGGTGGGGGGGGGGGGGGGGGGGGGCAGGGGCGGCCGGGCCGGAGGTGGCGGGCGGCGGACAACGCGTCCCCTCCGCAGGCACGGCTCCACCTGCGGCCGCCGACCCCCCCGCCCCGGCTGAGGGGTGACCTCGCCCCGCTGCCCCCCTCCCGCGCTCAGGCTCGCTCGCGCTCTCGCACACGCGGTGACGGGCGGGGGAACAGGAAATACCGGTCGCAGCCCGGTGCTCCGCGCCGCTGAGTCACCGCGGCGGGGCCGGCCCGGCCGCCTCGCCCCCCCGGCTTGTCTCAGCCCGTCCCGACGCTCGGGAGACGGGCCCCGACACCGTCCCCCGGCCCCGCAGGCGCAGCCCCCGCGGCGGGACCGGGGCGGAGAGCCGACCTGCGGGCGTTCGCCGCAGCTCCCGCGGCCGGTGCCGGCGGGCCGGGGCGGAGCTGGCGGAGTCCGGTCGCCGCCGCTGCTGTCACCCAGCACCGCGTTTGTGTGTTTCTTCCGCTTACGTCCACGTTTTGTTACGAACGTGGGATCATTGCCCATCTAAACTTTTCCAACTGAAAGACCTCTGAAACAGCTTTTAAAACTACGGTGCAATGCTTCACGTATGCTTCTGAATCTGCTTTTTTCCTGCCTTCTATCACAGAAGAGCTACGGCCAACTTCCCGCCACTTTACTGGCGTGCTCTGGCACCCGGCAGCTCTGAGGAGCTGGGTGTTCACACTGTCACGCGTAGCTGAAACACCCAAGATGAGGAGAGGGCAGAGCAGCTCCATTTCCAGGCCAGAACACGCAGCATCACTCCACAAGTCGCACCAATGCTGTTCCCGAAACCTTAACTTGACAAAAGGGAACTGCACTTCAGGCTGGCATTCCACAGGTATCAGCTTTCCGGCATCAGTGATGTCCTGCAGCCGAAATGAGAAAGGCGAGGCCAAACAGCCTTGACAGGATTCTTTGGAGTCGTATTTCTTCCGCACTGTAGAGCACTAAATGTCACCAGGAATTCCTTACCAGCTCTCTTGGACATTAAACCCCATGCAAGCCCCTCTAAAATCAAACAGTATACATTTCCCTGGTACCAGGCCTGTGAAACAAAATCTACTGGCAAGTTTTCTGTTTTGTTCTGAGTTGCCTGTGAGAAAGAGCAGAAGATTTTTCAACAGATGCTAAATATTCTAGCTTTCCACAGCATTCCTAATTCATACTGATTTCTTCCTCATTAGGTGCAGCTGATGTTTGCGCAGTATGCCTCATGCAGAGATTAAGAAGGCAAACAGTGTTCTTCATGAAGGTGCTGGACTTTGGAAGGAGGCACTGAAAGAGCCTATTTCATTGAGAGCAAATACAAAACTGCATTCAGACGTTGTATTGAAAAAGCCTGCTTGTAGCGATAGTTAATAATTAACATGCATGTGCATACTGTAGTCTTCAAGTGACCACTCCAGTCTAAAAGTCCCAAACGGCAAAACCAGGGGGGGGAATAAAAAGGACTAAATCAGTAACTTGACGTTTTCTGTCAGCCATAGGCAGACCCAGCAATCAGTATGAAATACAATATTGCATTCAAACAGAATCAAGGCACGATGAGTGGAAATTTAGTTTTACTTCCAGGTATGTGTCAGATTATTTGGTTTACACTGTGCTAGGTGTCAATTTCCTTAATTAATGTTTAAAAACTTCATCTGTTCTCTAAATGTTTTCCTTTTTCTGAAGCTACTTTTGTAACAGTGACCTTATGGTGCTTGGTCAATGGTTTTAAAATGCTGTGGAATAATACTACTGACATATTTACTGTATTCCTAATTTTTTTCAGTAGAACAGTAGAGAACATTGATGGCTAGCAGAAGAGCCTACATCTGGAAACTGACAATGCTTACAAAATTACTCACTGTAATACTGATCACTTAGCATGATTACCATGACACAATTTTTAAAACAATTCAGCAAATTGTAGAGGGCAGCAACATTATATGGCTTGTTTTAAACATCTATTGTTTCCTTATCTGAACTTGTCTTCCTTTAACCTGAACTCCAAAGTACGTTTGTCATTAGTAATTGTTTAAAAAACTTTATTTGTTCATAGCTCTGTTTATTCTACCCCCAGTAAAACAGCCTCTTCTGGCTCCTTTGGTAGAAGTCATGAATCTTGTCTTTGTTCTATGACTGCCAACAGTACAATTTACATAAAAGACAATTTAAGACAGAGGGGGACATAACTCCAAACAACATTTTCTTATCTTTAAACAGGAGTTAAAAAAAAAAAAAATCTCAGTATCAAAATGAACTGGAACATGTTTGATTGATTACAATTATAAATAGTGGTGTGCAGTAAATTTAAAATACTATCCCCTAAGGTGCCACAACATGATGCAGCTTGCCCCTAGTCTTTCCTTGCCTTGCCAACGACATCAGCCGTTGGGCAAAGTTATTCTCTTCCTGATAGCCTTTGCCTCTGCCCCTCCTGTGCTTCCTTTTCTGTTTTGAGTACTCTTCCACGTATTTTGGCAATCCTCCACCTTCTTCCCAGGACTCCCACACATTCCAGAGCTGGTTAACACAATCTCAGAGTTCAACCATTAACCAGAAGCTAAAAGTAATCAAACACAAACCTCCCTGCAAATCCGCCTTCTCTTATTTGACTACCACCTCTTCAGGACAGGTCTTTATCCCATTTATTGAAGCTGCTAAAAGACTGGGAATTTTAAGGAAACAAGATGTGATGATTTTATCACATGGAACAGTCTTGCAGGGAAAAGGTAACATTTCTTAAGAATTATCACAAGTGGAAAGGAAAATGAACCAGCAAACACCAGACAAGCATTTAGGCACGTAACTCCTGTCAAACAGATGTAGTATTTTGTGACCAATGCAGACTGTGGGAAGTTGCTCTAAGTTTAACTTGACTACACGAATCAATCGCAACTTCCAAAGAACTCACTGGCACACAGGAAACAATGAATTTTAGCAAGGTTAGACATGCTAGGACTTTCAGACTGTAGGCCTGAAGCAGAAAAATACAATCATCAGAGAGTGATTAGCTATTGGTGAAAACTCTTGATATACCCCAAAAAATCCAACACCCCCCACTTTCTCTGCTGAGCCTGAGCATCTGGTGCAACTACAAATGCTGATACTCATCTTTCAAAAGTACTCTGTACATTTTCCTTCAGTGAAGTTGGAGCAACTGTCTTGTGGAGAGAACACTGCCAGTAACACGGTGGTTCTTCTTGCCCGTAGTGCGTATCAAAGGATTTTCCTTCAGCCATTTCTTTTGGGAGAGGTAAAGCAAGGAACTATTGATGTGATGTCAGGTGCATAACCACAGAACAATCTGCTTATTCATGTAAGTTATGGAAGTAAAAAATAGTACAGAAGTGTTATTTGTCTTGGGGCAATATGCAAAGTCTGACATGAGGATCAGAGCTTGTCCTGGGCCTCCACTGTATGAACATGATGGCTGATGGAGTCCTTGCCCTTATTTACATTTTCATGCAAGTATTAGAGCAAAAAATGAGTCACATCCTATGATTCATTTTATACACTGAGATAAAACTCATTCTAACTTGCTGACGCTGTTTATCTTCACCAGTTAGATTAAATCCATTTGTTACTCAGATACCTAAAACCAGGAAATTGTTTGCATAAATAGCAGTAGCATTATGGATGAAGGGCAAGGCATGTCAAATGTAAAAGCTGAAGCACTCTTACAAAATCCAGCCCAACTGTCCAAATCTTGAACAGAATCTTTCCAGTAAGTGTTTTATAAACACAAATAATTCAAAACAATATGCGTGTCTGTGGTCTTAAGCTTTATCAACATAGCCTGAAATCACACCTTTACATGGTAGAAGAAAGAATTCTACATGCAACTTTATTTTGGTATAAATATTTGCATGAGACGTTAAGGGAATGGAGAATGAACCTCCAAATACGAATCCGATGCATATTAGTGAATATGCTGCATGCAAATGACTGAAAAATTTTTTTTGAAAAGTCAATCAGATTAGTAATTACACAAGCTATATGCGATAAGGCAAAAGAAAAATGAGGAAAAGTATCCTTGATTCAAATATCAAGTCATTAACATCTATACAAATGTGTTTAAATAGCTATTTGAACTAGTAGGAGATTGAGATAAAATACTATTGTTTTCCATATGCTGTAAATTATTTTCAGTATTCTAAATTCAAAACAGTAAAAAGACATTCTATTATTAGCTTTCCTTTGTATAAAAAAAAGCATGGTTAACTCTTGTACTCATGAGTCACTGTATTTACCTCATCCAGTACAGCTGAAATTTCAGATGTCATATTTTTTATTTTGATTGAAAAACACGCAGTGTGCACAATTAACCAAGAGCTGCTTCCAGTGAAAGGTTACTGTTATACTTTAAATGCAAATACTGTGCAACAGTACTATATAGCTATTATTTTTCAATGACAAAATTAATCACATCTGTAATAATTCTTGCTATCCAGAGAAGCATGCCAAACTAACCACAAGCAGAGGAAATACCACCAGTTTGCACTGAACATCTTTTCATACATTGATAAAACAATTTATAATAGTATGGTATAACTGTTTGCTCAAGAATCAGTCAACAACTTTGTGCTTCCATTTTACAGGCAATTAAAAATCGCCAGTGGTAATAATACAATAGTGCAAGTGTTGAAGACTTGCTCTTGCAGTTCATGATTTCTTTTAAAGCTTTTTGGTTTAAGATCCGGAGTGTATAATTTATTTCATTCTCATTTTTTAAACAGCCTCAAAGAGACAGCTTCATCAGCGTTAATTACCATACTCAGTTGTAAAAAGCAAAAAAGGCAAAAGTTCCTGCATCAGCACGGTAATAAGGGGAACCTTTTATCATGGTGAAAAAAGATAATCTAAGTTCTCTTACTTAAGAAATGCAACAGAACAAAATTAGTGCAAATTTTGGTACCATGAGAGGATCCTAATTTTGCTCAACTCAAAAAGTCAATAAATTACATATTTTTACTCTTTGAAGAACAAAAGGGAACAGAAAGACAAGTCCACAGTAACAGAATGAAGCATTTGCAGAGGTGCTGCTGCACAGCTTAAACATCACATACCAGCCTTTTCATTTTTTTATGATGCTTACATCCACACAGACCTCTAAGTAATTTAAAGTTTAGCTCAAAAAAAATCCTAATGTGTAAGAAACTAGAATTTAGAATTTGGAAAAAAAAGCAAGTTCCGCAATACTGAGAGAAAAACTCTTACTACATGCATTACGCAATATGAAAAGTTTCTACCTGCTACAGTCATTTTGTTTAGAAGATGTTCAATTTGACTGTGATGCGTTATTCACCTGCAGTAGCCACAAATTTTAATGCAATGCGTTCACAGTACCACAACTTAGGTTAATGGGATTCACAGGCATTTCTTGGTTTGGCTGAATGTCTCACCAAAAAGAGTTTAGCATCTGTCCTTACATTCAAACAAGACAACAGACAGTAAGAATTCATTACTTACTTCTGCAGTAAGAAAGTAAGGAATGCAGTAACAGGAAGGGCAACCTCAACCACCTTTACTACATGGACACAGATGCAAGCAGTGGCACAGAAGCCCAAAGACTGGGCACTAGAGAAAAATACGTTCATTTTTGTTGCACAACATAGCGATATCAAGAAAAACAAGAACAGAATTAAGCTCAGGTACTTCAGAAACCAAGGAAGGGCGTGGTTAAAGTCTTTAAACTTCCATGAGGTAGAATATTATCAAGTGTCGTCTTTCCCAGAATATATTAAGCAGGAGAAATCCAATTTAGTTTTTAATGCTGTTGAAAATTCTTTTGATAGCAGTTCATGAAGGGATACTCGGTCATGAGAATACACCCAATTCCGTCCAGTCCAGTCATAGCGCTTGGGCCCACTAGAAAACAAAACACACTGTGTAAATACAGATTATTCATGGGAAATTGCTGGAAGCCTGTATTTATAATGTACCGCAGAGAGCCCCGGAAAAGGAACAGATAACATGGAGAAAGACTGGTGGGGTAGTCTGGGGAAGTGGAGCAGAAGAGGCCAGATCTGCCAGGAACTGCTGAGCCATCCAACAGATGTATCTGAAAGGTGGTAAGACAGATACATCAGTCACTCCCAACAGACAGAAGCTCCTTCCCTTCTTGCTTTTGGCACCGACTTCCCCAATTTCTTCCCCTACTCCCTTCTTCCCTCACCCATATCATTTTCTTGCACACAAATACTACAAGGGATATTTGTATAACGCTGAATTAATGCTATTGATTAGTTCTTGCAGCAGTCACATGCAAATATTCTTAGCACGGCAGAACACAGATCACTTTCTTCTCAGATGCAACAAAAGAATTTCCCAGCTGAAAGCAAATGCCTTGGCATGTGGGAGATTTATATTTAAAATGCTGTTTTCCTCTATGCTATCATACAGTTGTTAGCTTGATTTTTCAGGCCTACATAAGTATCAAGAAAAACGTGAACACGCAGGTTTCATTCCAGACCTTTCTATGCACCCAGTTCTTCACATCTGAAACAGGAGAATGAAAGGCACTCACTACTATTAACGTCAGCTAGAGAAACTAAGAAAAGAGAAAGCAATGAAATGGTAATCTGGGATAAACAGACAAACCATCAGTCTTATTCTTGAACTCACAGGACAAAATGCCTTGGAACTCAAGACAATCCATGCACAAGGTCTGCTAGAAAACAGACTATCCTATGTATACACAAGAACAATTTGCAGGTTCTCTACAAACATAAACACTAATCTGAACCTTGAATAACCTGAACTGCTTGCAATATTCAAATGAAGAACTTTTCAACTACTAACCAAACTACAAGAAGTCACAAATGCAAACACAAATCAGTCACTTCTGCTGAAATCTCACTTGCTGTATGGTAACTATCTGGAATCGAGATTACGTGCTCCAGTTACTTTACTACGCATTTCTCACTTCTTTGTCTTTGCAGCGCAGGTGTATGTTTATAGTGTCCTGCACCATGACAGAATGGGACAGTCATTCATGAAATCAGGCTAAGACAGGCCCTTTAATCAACAATGACAAAGAAAAAAATGCCTAAGTTATCTGAACTGTTTTTAAATGTTACATAGTAAATATCAGTGATATGGTTAGCATGTGAAACACCTCCACAGTTATCTGAATCTCCAAAATACTGTACAAATGTTATTTAATTTAAATTAATAATTTAAGCAAGGATCTTGTGAATTCTATAAAATGCCTACAATATAGGCTAAACATATTTCTCGTGGAAAGTCGGCATATATTTTTAAACAGTAAGAGAGAAGAACTAAAATACCACATTAAGGTATTAAGAGATGCTGTGTAAGGTTAAAAAAGTCTTTTTAGTCAAAGGAGCTACATGAAATTACTGCAATCAAACTGCTGGCAGGTTACATGCACCCTCTCACACCCTTTTTTTAACAGTCAACTAAGTAAAGCTTTACAAACCCAAGCTTAAGTTCACTTTGGTGTATAGATGCATGATAGCAAACAGAAGTCAAAAAAATTCAAGAAAATGTCTCTCTCCCACATCTTAAGATTGTCTTCCTTGGGATATGTTCTTAAAGACTCAAGATTATACATTTACTGTACAAATTTCCAAAATGTAACATCCAATTCAAGTGATCACTGGCAGTAACACTTGCTTCTTTCACTTCCTAGAACACTGCACTTAAGAAGTATGTCACTTCAGATCACATAGTGTTTGCTGGAGTTGCTTTTCCAAAGTCAGGAAGTGAACAAGTAGCATTGTATTTCAGGAAATACCCCGTTTACCATAATACCAGTTAAGGAAGCACAAAACTTGATGTTTGTAGGTGAATCATTTTTCATCACAGATGATGAAAAATACCATCAAAGAATTTTCAAGTTTATCTCTTTCCTTGCGTATTTATATTCATTGCTGGAGCAATCAAAAAAAAAAAAAGTTTAACATTTTTTCATCAATTCCACATTCTGGAGCATGTATGTCTCAGTTCAGTTAAGAGTTGGCTTTAAACAGATAGGAATTCTCTGAACTTTGGTTTTCATAAACTGATGAAACCTTTGTGTTAGTGACACAAAAATCTTATAGTCATTTTAAGCAGAATCAAAGTTCAGAAATTATGCTTGTTGCAAAATATATCTGGAATGAATAAGTTCTGACACACAGCCTGCATCTGTCTAAACAAAAAGGTTTGTTAGCTTGCTAGGTCTGTGCCTTAGCAAGTGATGTACCTGTTAAGAAAATTGTTTAATTAATAAAAGGATTCTGGGATAGGAGGAGTTTGTAGAAGAAAATTACTAACCTAGTATGCTATGCACCAGCCAGTACATATATACACTAAATCAAAAGTAGAATTTTCTTTATGTAAATTTTATGTCCATTAAAATTGTTTCTCTTAAATTAAATCTTAAATTCTATTGTGCGTTGTCTTCTCCCTGACAGAACCCCTACTACAGAATTCTACTACTGCAAAACCCAGTTTTGTATCAATACGTTCTTTCTGAACAACATTCAAGAGGTACACCTGCATAGTTACTGGGTGTGCTCATACTTTCCAGTTAGCTGGTTCCTTCACCAGTAACACTGACCAACTCCCTGCGTCTTCTCCCTGTGGTAGTGACAGAGAATACAAATTTTCTTGGGAGACAGCTACATTTTCCCACATATCTAGCTGCCCTCCCTGCTGAAACCAAAGAGAAAACCTAGAATGGATCAAAACACAGCATTAGAGAAGGCAGAGGGAACAGCTAGCCAAGGCTCCCATGAAGTGCAGATGCTTGACAAAAACAACCGGTGGGAGAGTACATGAACATATAAAGCAGGAAATCCCAAACGCTTAAAGGGGAAGGAGCCACCCTGTTTAAATACAAAGAGAGGTTTGGATCATAACATCATCATCACTTTTTTTCCAACAGAAGCTTTGGTTTTGTTTTTTTTTAATAATGGCTGTTTATTTTTCCTGTAAGTAGGCTATATTCCTGTAGACATGGGTTTGGACTTGAACAGGTTATGAAAATTCTGTATTACACATTTCCTGGATTAATTTAGGTATGTCAGTAGACTGCACCATGCCTCAAACCTCTGTAACAAAGTATCGAACATTTAGATTATATCATGTTTTGAGAATACACTAAGTAAAAGGGTTACTTATGAAAAGGATATTGCACAGTCCATGCCGTGCTATAAAAAAGGGGAAGTACATTTCCACCCAGTCTGCAGACATTACATAACTAATTTACACAGAACTTACCTAGTGGGTGATGACAGCCAAATCTGCCGGTTTGGTGTTTGCTTATTGATTACATATGTTCCCATGTCTCCACCTAATTTAACTGTTAGAACTCCACTCTTAAAACACAAATAAAATGAGAAATTAAAAATATGTATCCTGTTACTTGACAAGAATTACATCATCTGCAGCAGATAAACAGTAACTTACATATCTGTATCACACTCCTAACTATTTCCCAAACAAAAATAGCTTTGAAGAGTGATCATTAGGTATCAAAAACTTATCTTAATACCTAGGACAACCTGCATATCTTTTAGTCTGATCTAGACTTTAAACCTTCTGGTCAGAGTTCGATTTAGTGTGTTTACACCATTCACAATGGCACTACTTAAATAATACTCTTGAGCTTTGACCTGTCATCTTGAAAGGACTGCTAGTTCATTTTGCAATGATTAAAACATCATCCAGTAACAACTTTTTCTATTCATCAACAAGGCAGAACTGGTGTGGTTCAAAGTCAAGAAGCTTTGTGTGTCATCAGTAGATTCTTGAGCCATGAAATTTTACCTAACTTTTCTTAAGTCACAGTTCCCCAGCGAATAAACGCATTTCTTTCTCCAATAATTCTGATGAAGTGCCTAGATCCTGAATCCTACCTCAAAAATATTCCACTTTTAAACTCCATGAGGTCTGGTTTGTTTTACTTATGCCAGCTTTAGACCATTATCCTAGTAAGCATCTATTTTCTCTTTCTTACTCACTTTCATTACTGACAACATGATTCATATTTCTCTGATATTTTCACAAGTGCATTTGAAAAGCATACATAACTGACAAAAATATTTCTCTCCTAACATTGAAGGAACAACACTACTTGGACTAGAGTTAACCTACAGACAATCTAAATTATGCTAATGAAAAAGGATATCTCTACAGAGTACAGTTTGATGATTCAGGTAATAGGTTAGTCATATTTAATCTACAGTTTCTCAAATACTTCATGCCCTGTAGCATGATAAAGTTCTTTCAGGGAATCCTACTTTTCATGCTTTAGTCAGAAGATACTACAAGAGCTACTATCATTGCTAGGGCTATTTGCTATATATAAACACTTGCTGTGGGGAAAAAATATTTTCATTTATGAGTAGCTGCTACTTGCAAACTTACTCTGTAGCACAGGCAGCAGTTTAGAGTTTCCTTCCCCTACAAAACAACTCTGTTATTGGTTTCTGACATATCTCAAGGATCATCAGCCATGAAATAATACTCTCAAGGTCTGATTTTTTTTACTTTAGTTCCCATGCTGTTTCTGTGCTTGATTAGCGATTTATATCTGTGATCAACAAAATAAAAATAAAAGGCTCCCCTGGTTAATATTGCCATCAGGTTGTCCTGCCAGTTACATTAATTGGATATTGGTTTAGTGCAAAGAAGGACAAGAACAAGCTACTTCTCTGGTTGTCAGAATTCAAACTTTTCTGTATCTCAGTGGCCTTAGAACTGTAGAAATACAGCAGAATAAGAGCAGGTTGGGGGATTAGGCCTGAATAGCGATATAAAGGTTTCACTACTCTACGTACTCTTTAGTGCCATATTAAGTATTCAGCATGATGTTATGCTGTACACTACAAAAAACTGTAAGTAAACAGGTTTCCAAAGAGTTAATAGAAATCTATACTATTGCTTACATTGTGTGTCAGCTGTTATAGAGTGTTGTTACTGTCATTACAAATTAAATAAAGGTTAACTTCTAATGCTGTGTTTAAACATTTTCTCATACATTTTGCAACACTTTTGAAATACTAGAAAATACAACTTGAGTTTTTAAGAACTTAAATTGCAAGATATTTTTACCATATTTTAAGAAATACTACTGTATGTGTTTTGTACTACTGGATGAATGTTTGTTAGCTCCTGGTAACAAGAATATTCTTTGAAAGAGATTTTTTTTTTCCCTGGACAAGAAGATCTAAATAGTTTGTAATAGTTCACAGACATAACAGACCTTTATCACGTTCGCCACCTTGTGGCTTGCTATAGCCCTAGCCTTGTTTGGAATTAACTTTGGCAAACGGGACTATTTAACCTTTCGTTCTTAACAGAAACGACAACACATTATTATGTCATCATACAGTCTATGAAACAAAGGAGTACTGGTAAAAATTACGATGGATGTAAAAATAATTCCTTTTGAGCCTCACAGGGAGTCAATGTCAAACACAATCCACTCTACAGAAGGTGGAGATAGAACTGCCGTAAGATGAAGTGTCTAAGGATACTAAAGAGGTAAATTATAATCTTGTTGCTAATTTTTGTCCTAAACTCTTTAAATCAGGCTAATAGGTGCTGATACACTAAAACATACTGAGTGATTATGGTTAAACAATTATTTGCTTTTCACCAGATGAACAATTAACTGTAACATTGACTACATAAATTAAAGTAACAAATAGTATTTGCTAAGGGCAACAACAGACTCCTACTAATAAGACATTATTTTCTATCCTAGCTATAAGAAATAGAGAATGAACATTATGATGACAAAGTTGCACAGGAGCAAGTCCAAAAACTACAGGGTTTTGGGGTTTGGTTGGTTTTTTTTTTTTTTGCAAACCATCTGCTTCAACATCCCTGAACATAAAACCTTAATTGACAGGGCCAGTAGAAAGCAACCTCCTTGTGGTAAGACATGAAGACAGAGCAGCAGTTATGTGACCTCAAAAAAATGCAGTAGTGAAAGACCTGTGTTGCAGACGGCAGCATAGGGAGAAACAGCACTCTCCTCCAAGTCACGTAGAGGGCTGTAACATACAAACCACTTCAGAAATTGTATATAAAACTAATAAATTCCCTATACAAATATAATAGACATTTTTAACCTGAGTCTGTTGCTCCTGTAAAAGACTTTGAGTGGCTGACCTATTAAAGGCTCCAATTATCAGGCTAGCAGCCACCCAGTGTCTCCCATGACAGTAGCCTTCTCCCCGTGTATGCTGTGGTCCCCCTTCCCCCTTTTGCATCCAAACACTGCATCCTCTTCTTGCTTCTCTGCACCACGGGCTGTCATCAGTGAAGCCAGGACAAACATACCCTACCCACTCAAGACAAATGTGGCATCTCGGTATTCAGGGCAATCAAAGAAACTGCTCTACCAGTCACATGTGATGTGCACGTACTATGCCATATAGGCCTGTCCTGGTTGGTATTCACCGGGATGGAAGTGACTGCTGATGTCAGAGGTCTATGCATGTTTAGAAAAATTTATAGACCACTGTGAAATTGGAAAGCAGTTTCTGTCTCCTCCTGTGCTCACTTATTATTCTATATTATGTCTTTGTCTATACACTAAACATTTTAAATACTCAAATCATATAACAGCATGTGTTACTTTTTATCAGAATAGTTGCTCCAGTCAGTATAAACCGGCATATTTTAACAATAAAGCTGTAAAAACTCATTGTATTTTAGGTGTGGGCACTAAGGTGACTAATTTAAAGTGCTCCTTCAAAGAAAAAAAACCTCTACAATAACTACAGAGGTAATAGAATATTTAAAACATACCCCTAAAGAGACATCATAATCTTCTGGGGTAAAAGGCTTATCTGTCAGGTCCTCAAAGAAATCTGCTAAAGAGTCCAGTGTTTCTTCAGCCAGTTTTTCGTAAGTGGTCTCATCTAAAGGGCTACAAATGACATACAAGCCCATAATTAAGAGGAAAAACATGGAAGACAGTATTTTCCCTATAATAAAAACATACCAAGACCATGACCTTGGAGGAAATGGTAATCATGAAATAATCATATAAAACAAGTAGTCATTTTTCTGAAGGTAGTGTACGTAACAATCCACCTTCTAAATGAAATTTTTGAAATTTTGGTAGTAGAGATCTCTTAACTGAGAAGTATGTTCTTCTTTCCTTAGATATACTGACCCCTGTGTACTAAGAGGACAGAGTTAGATTTCAAAATAAGGCATTTTCATAAAACGCCTCTGTGCAAGAATTATTTAGTTTTGAACTCTATGAATAGAGACTAGCATCTCCTGTTTAGAAGCATGTTATTTGACTCTTAAGAAACTCACTGTAGCTATAAGCAGTTTAGAAGCATCAGTATCACATGCCCTGCCTACGTACTGCATTTGACTTCTCAACTGGAATTACAAATGCAGCCTGGTAATTAGATATTACTTAAAGTGTGCTTATGAACTAATAAATATATGGGAATACAACAGAAGATTGGCAAGGATTGTAAACACCCTCAAACGACTTGCAGCCGGGGTGTCAAAAACCACATATATCGTACTAATTGTTCTTTAGCTTTGTGTGCTTGATGGGTAGAATATCTCCGTTTAGATAACATATGCCTGTAAGAGACTGAGAGGCACCTTATCGACCATCCCTGAGATTCCTGCGCTGCTGTGGGAAAGATCAAAGCACAGTGGAAAACACCACCTGCAAAAATCCCCAATGTATGCAGGTGAAAGCAGCAGGTTCAAGATTTTCCCTTCTCTTTTTTGTGGCTAGCAAGGACCGAGCTCCGCGGTGCCTGTGTCCCTGCTTGCGTGCCTGTGGCTGGATGGTGCTACAGAGATCCCCTGGGTCACAAGGTAATGAGAATAAATTTGCTCTTTGCATTTCATCTGTGGTTTTACGGTTGTTCCTGCATCCTGCCTGTGTCAGCTCACACAACATACCATTACCTTATTCTTCAGAGTCTCAAAGCACCCTTGCAGCCATTATGTAAGACTTACAGCACTTGTGAGACTGCTTCTATTATCCTCTTTAAATAAGTAGAAAAAGTTAGTGGAAACAAAGTCTAGATCAGTTTAATTAACCAAATGTAATTAAATCATGTAAGTTTTTCTATCTGTATCAGTGTCAACTTTTAACTGAGTGTGTAGGTGAGTATCTCCAGCAACAGACAATTCAGTGAAATAAGTTCAGTTTTTGCTAATGGGTATGGCAATACAACAGTTATTATAGACTTCGGTGACTCAGTATCAGTTGATGATCCAGAACACAGGGGTTTTTTTTCTAAAGTTTCTTGCTAGTCAGTTACTGAAATACACTCTATGCCACCCATGTGAGGGACATCACAGAAACACCCAGGGGCATGCAGAATGGAAAGCCTTAGGATTAGACATGATTCATGAACTGGTTCAGGGTGCAGTTCAGGTACTTAATGGCAAGAGACATTTTAGACTTCTGCACAGTCCTTCGTTGGGCCTCCAACTGCTGAATCAGAAGGGGAGAAGTCTCTGACAGGCACTGTGTTACACCCTCTCAGCACGACCACAAATTTCATGGAACCTGACATATGTGAAACAGTGCTAGACACCTACATTTAGGTACATGAATTACTTCCTAAGTGACTTCCCAAATTCACCCAAAATGCTTTTTGCTAAAACTGTACTTTTCCTTTACATGATATCAACATTACATTAATTTGATAGTCCTACCATGTCTAGAAATTATTTTTAAATGCAGAGATGATATTTTCATATGAATATTTCAAAATAAAGTTTACCTTGTGTCATTCAGAGTTCCTACATTTCTTAAATTCATGAACTGAACAGTCTTGCTCTTCACCTCTGAAGCATATTGTAATTGCTGTTGAAAGCATAAAATGGAATTAAAAGCTAAAACATGAAGAATTATAAATAATGTATTTGTCACATAAATTAAATAGCTCCTTGAAGTCCTTTCCATCCCCCCCAGTAAAATAATTCTGTATCACAGAGCTAACATGGAAAGATGCAGCTTTAGTCCCTTGATGATTGAGGCAATCTAGAATATTATTGTTCTCTCATACAAACTAATAAAAAAAAGATTTATTCACAGAAGAGTGAACTAGGAAAGAGAAGAACTATTTCTTACTGCTCTACCACAGAATTACCGAGCAACTTCAGACAACTGGCTTAGGCCAAGATTTTCACAATTCATTTTATCAACAACTTGTATTCCTCTGTTAGAAACCATGAATATGTTCAACTGAAATAAAATGAAGTCCTGAATCCTACTTACTTACAAAAGAGCTAACATCACACTTCACATTCTAAATCTCTTCTGTAAAAGAAGCTGTTTGATTTCTAATTTCCGTTTTAAAAAAAGCTTTAAAAAACAAATCAAAATTACAGGAAAGCTGTATCAGCATACTGGCAATAAAAGACAAGGGAGCAAACGGGCAACCCCTCTGAGGGGCAGCAATACATCAACAGGGATAAAGTTGATCCCCTTGTCGAACACTGTAGCAGAAGCACTTATGCTATCCACCAAGAAAGAAAGATAGCATGCTTGCCATTTTCTTCTTAACCTGGGCTATGATGGTATGTATTTTCGGATGAATGGTAAGATAACATTCTTGATTTGCTTTTTGTGTACTTGCACAAGGTTTTGAAAACTAACAGAGTGAGTCGCAAAAGCGAGTGACATTTAAAAAGGAACCATGACAGCCTCTCTTCAAGCATACACAACAGCAAAACACAAAACCATGTCTCTCCATACGGTCTGACATCTATCCTCTGGCTTTACAGGTGAACTGGTCTGTTAGTCCAAAGCCATGACACAGACATAAAGGATAGAGAACAGCAAACTCCTTGTACAATCACAGTGATATAGGTTGACAGAATACACACTGATGCCTACATGTTCTTGACTGCATCCTTTAGCACTTCCATAATGCTCACTTAGGGTCAAAAGCTACGAGACCATAAATACGTTCAGGTTCTGGCCGTATCGAGAGGCTGTAACCCTGTTAGTGTGCTCCTAATTTATGACTTGAGGCTGCCAGCACGATGCTAGCATAGAGTTGGTATCACCCCTCCATGTACCAAACCCAGGGCTGAGGGTGGCCCGCATCTTCTGCAATCGGAACGGGGTATCAAACAAGTCAACAGCTTCAGAGTACAGCAGAGGCTGGGTTCCCCGCCGGGCAGCCCTGACTGCTGCCGCTCCTTCCGCCCAGCGCGGCGGTACTTGCAAGGGCTGGGAACCAGAGGCCGCCGGCCCAGCACTCGTGCGCTCCCCCGTGTCCCGCGGGCGGAAGGCCGAGGCGCGCCGCGGCGAAGACGGCAGCCACCCGGGCGCGGCTCAGCCCTCGCACCGCGCTCGGCCGACCTCAGTGCCGCTCGCACGGGGCGGCGCGGCAGGGGAGCGGAGCGGCCTTCCCCCGGCCACAAAGGGAGGACGCGCCCCGCTGCCGGCCGGCGGGGAGGCCCGGCGGGAGCACTGGCTGGCCTCACGGCCGCGGGCCTGGCGGGGGCCGGCGACGGGCCGGCGGAAAAAACCCCTCCAGCCGCTCCGCGGCGCCGCCCGCAGCGGGAGCCCGGCCCGAGGCCGCCCCGCCCGCCCCTGGGCAGCGCCGGCGCCGCCGGCTCGCCGCCTCCCTCCCGGCGGCGCAGGCCGCGCCTCGCCGCTCCCCCGCCTGCCTCACGCTCACCGTCCGGCCGCGGCCGGCGGCGGCTGTTCCAGCCAGCGAGGCGCCCCCAGGCCCTCCGCTCCGCCGCCGCGCCGCCGCCGCTCGCCGCGCCGCGCGCACCGCGCCGGCCGCCCCCGGCCTCCACATGTCGCCGCCGCCGCTCGCTACGGAAGCGGCCGGGGAGGAGCCAGCCCACCGCGGCGGCCGCCGCTACCGCCCTCCGCCGGCGGCCGCTGGCGAGACCTGACCCCCCGCCCGGCGGGCCCGCCGGGAGCGCAGAGCCGATGCCGGGGGAAGGCAGGGCGCGGAGGAGCCCCTCGCCTCGCCTCGCCTCGCCCCGCCCCCGGTGGGCCCCGTTCAGGCCAAGCGATCTTCCGGGGTAGATTTACAAGGAGCTGGAGCTTGGGAAGGACTGAAATTGCAAGCAACGGTACTCACCCCCCTTCACCTCTTAAAAAAAAAAAAAAAAGCCCAGGCAGGGTAAAGAAAAGTTGTTTACTTCTACCTTGCAAGGGCTAGCGATTGTAACATACAGGCCGTTCCGACGCACCACACGTGCTGACAGCTAATTTCAGCAGCCTAAGCTACAAAGCAAAATACTCTCTGACAGTGTGTTGTAATCACAGTTATTTCCTAAACTGCATGGTAAGAATCCACTTCCTGTAGTTGTGCTGTTCCACAGTTCCTCCTGTCCTCTGCGAAATTTTCAAGTACAGTATCTACAGCTTTTCCAGGCCTAAGCAGTAACAGAGAGGGATTCCCCCTTTCCTGGCAATTTAGGACAAGAACTTTAGGACACAGTGGCAGTACAGAGAGGGAACAATGGGACGAGGACCAGGGCTAGTATCTTGGGTTCAGAGTTTGCAGCAGGCCGCTTGGACAATGGATTCACACCCCAAAACTGGAATAGCTGCAACTCACTCAAAAAAACGGTTGAGATTCCAATTCCTGTTAACTGCGGTTAATTAATTCCAGGTAACTGCACTGACATAAGCCGCTAATATGGACCTCTTGAGACGACGGTCACTGGTTTTGTCTAGGGGCTGTTTTGGTTGTGTGAACACTTTAGTCCACAGAAAGGTACATTATTACAGAATATAGCAGCCACTCAGGGACACATTCTAGGACAGTATTTTCTGTGACTGCAAGTGTTCTGATCCATTACCTCCTGTAGGTAAAATGTTACCCTGAGCCAGTAAAGTGAAAGTAAAGCACATCATTTATCACACCTGACATATGTTTGATAGAACTTCTGATGGTGTGTTTCAAAAAGCAGGGAAGAAAGAGAAGGGAATTTATGTAGGTGAGTGGCCAAGTTCCTACTGGGTGATTTAAATGCTGGTGATACTGTATTATTTATACCATATTAATTATTAATATGTGAGGATGTCAAGAGTCTCAGCTAGACATCTTTTATTGTTACTTAAACTGAAAAAATAAGATAGGCTTACCAGGGAGATTAGAGATAAATAATTCTGATGAAGAAGTTTCTTAAAAAAAACCATTTTCTGTGGAAACAGACAAATTTGATTTCAGATCCTTCCATTGGACAGGACTGAAAGATGCAACAGTGGCAAGTAAAATCATAAATATGAAAAGCATACAAGTATTAAGAAGCTTACCCCTGGTTACTGTGTGATGCATTTTTACATTTCTAAAATTCTCACTTACCATAAGCAGCTGGCATTTTGCAATGCTTTAGGAAATAAGTTGTCGAGTTTCTCACTAAGATTTCTTTTTTTTCTCTAAGCTGAAATTATTTTCTACATGAGGAGCAAAAGCTCAGACAATTGAAGTTGGTTGTGCAAATTTCAACTGAGACTTTGATGTCTGTTGTAGCTAAGAGTTCTCTCTACCAAACCGTATTATCTAGCTTGGTCAGCTTCTTGTCTCTTCCCAGCAGAGGTGTGTGTGTTTCTTTGTTACTGGTATCTTCTCTCAGACCTTGTAAGATTCTTGTTGCATTTTGAAAGAGACGTTTTTATACATCAAGCAGATACAAGATACCCCCTAGTTCCTTGAAGACCAACCCACATTCTTACCACTTATGGAAGAAACTGGGTATGTTTTTGCAGCTATAATGGTCTATATACTGAGATAAGGCCTGGAGGGAGACAACTTTTATCAGACTGCAGAATACATTAGTAAAGCAAACAACTCCTTTTTCATAACTTGGGGGGGGGGGGGGGGGGGCGGTGCTGAAGAGTGGAGGAATGCCTGTTATGTAGCATTTGATCTAGTAAAAGATGGTGCTTGTTTACATATCTTGTCGTTCCTATAAAAAGTGTCAGAAGGTATTTTCTAGTATTATCCAGGTAGTTCCACAGTGTTTTTTCTCTAATCATCCAAAGTCATATGCAAGTCTCAACAGGAAATGTTTATCTCTTGTTCCTACGTTAATGACAAATCAATGAATTACTGTAGTTTAAATATTTTCTCTGTGTTAGCAACCTCACTTACTGTATCTTTTAAAAAACTGTCAATAATGTTCAAGTTAATGAACTTTGCAGGATGCTACTGCCAGCAAGGATCATTTACACAACTTCAGAAGGGCCTGAGTTAGGGGTTAGCAATTTTAACAGTGATTTAATGTTTTTCATCTTGATTCTTGTCCCTTAAGTTAATGTCGTTCATACCACAGCACTTTGGTATCAACATCTTTTTAGGCTGGTGTAAAATAACTGTGAAGCAGTTCCAGATGCAAAATCACTGAAGGGTCAGGCCCCACGCCTTCAGGCTGGAAAGAGCTGGTATCTATATTGGTGCAAGCAGATGCATGCACCACTGGAAAAGGGGCAGCAAATGGCTTCTATGAAAAACAGGTGGACTGCACTACTGATTGTTCTTTTATCACCGTCTAGTGTTACGGTTTTGGGAAAATAGCACTGAGTTATATGAAATTAAATTACCTGAAGTATAAGCAAAGTCCACAAGAAAACAGATATTGGGATAGGTGTTAGTATTTTCAAACCACTGAATTCTACTACAAGGACATGAAGTTTGTTGTTTTTTTTTTTTTTAACTGAGGACAACTATTGCAGGCTACCACTAAAGGCAAAATTCACTCTCTGAAGGCTATATGATTAAGTCACAAGATCAGATACACAAATTTGGAGTTATTCCCTACCTTTCTCTAAGCAGGTATCAACCTGTGCTTTTTTCCTTCTGGGCAGCTTGCAGGGCCAGAGTATTCAGATACCACTGCACATAGATAGCCCATGTCTGTGACCTCATTCTTCAAATTTTACTCCCTGTGGTGAGTTCCATCTGTTTAGACCTGGAGAAATAGACCAATACATTACTTTAATACCCCAGGGAGTTGATTATGCCCTCTGTATATATTTTATTTTCACTTGATATGCACCGCGTCATCAGCTTTATAGAAATGTTTAAGAGTCTTTAAATGTTCATCTAAGTGCTACCAGTGCAAAATACCAATGCAAGATGAAGAGAAATTAAATACTTAAGCATTAAACATACATATCCTTACAAGCTCCTGTACTCTTTGATGTTTGAAGCTTTATACCATTTCATGTGTTACAGAAAGAAACAACCGGTTCCAAGTTGATCACTAACACTGCTTAGCTATAATCCCTCTTCCCTCTCAGCGGAACTACGTAGTCACCCACAGCTCAAAAAAAAAAAAAAAAAAAAAAAAAAGACTTGTAGACTTGTAAGTGCACCTGCTTTAGAGAAGTTTTTCCCGGTAGGCTCCATAGCCTATACAAGATCTCCTTTCGCAAGCGTTAAATGATTGTTTTAATTTATAAATGACTGTGTTAAAGGGATTGTACACAAAGAATGTCACAGTCTCTGAATTGTTTACTATAGACATTCTGGTTTTGGACGGAATTGTTGCAGTTGTGTGTCCTCAAGTGTCTTCCTAAGGATAAACAATTCAGACACAGTCTGCTAGGTAAGTGGGAAAAAAGTGACATGTATATGCTTTAGGAAGGTTAATCTGGTGCTTAAACTAAGAAATTTCATGGTTTTCCCCAAATAAGATGAATCAGAAATACCTACTTTGCATAGAAGCACATTCTAAATATGCTATACACTGCATGAAGGAGCAGACACTTCACATGGATGTACAAAATGTTTTTGCTTACAGGGAATGCAGATTGCTCTCTTGCATTTCTAAGAGGAATGCTGCAGAAGAGTTATCTTGCTGAGATTAAGCAAACTAATTTTAAAGCCTGGAAAATAGGTAATCATGAGACACAGGCTCTAAATTAAGTCAGAGACTCTGAATACTCAGAGAAAAAAAACCCAACCCCTTCCATTTCTCTATTCTGTGCATAATTAAGGAGTAGTACTCTCCTCGTCAGAGTTATAGGATTACATCAAAGTAAAAAAAAAAAAGCCACACCAAAATATTAAATTAAGAATTCTTTAGAGGTACAAAGCATAATTCTAGGAATTAAAGTGCCAAATTCTGTTTTGCCAATCCAGCAGGTTTGCTACACTTACTCCTAGAAGAAATGTAATTACCAATAGCTTTCATAAAGTATCGCAGTGACACCTGTGTAGTTTTTAAATACACCACTGCATCGAAGCATGAAATTTTGGATTGATGGTCACTGGTGTTTGGGATTATCTCTCTGCTGCCAGGGACATTAAGGAAACCAGAACAGTTTCTATAGTTACCTTAAAATGATTGCCATTACAGAAAGCCCTGAAATGTTTTTATGAAGCAATGCCTGTTGAGTATGTTCCTTCACCTTTTCTCCTCTAATTTCAAGATTCCCTCTTCATTATAGAGCTAGTAGAAGATAAAGGCAAATGCCACGTTATAGAGTGCTTGTCTTATCTCTTCAGATGACTCTCAAAACCATCGCATGAAGGCAGAGAAATAGCAGAACAGTAAGTCCTGTACAGATCAAAAGCAGGTTGACAGCTGTGATAATCTTGAGAACAAAATATTTTATTCATCAATAAAACTATAGTTTACAGTAGTATTTACTAAATAAATTATATTTTTCTTTTACAAGAAATAAACTAAAATCAAAAATATTTCAAAGACAATATATGTACACAACATAAGGCCTTGTTATAAATAACATTTTTTTCTCCTTTTCACCAACCAGTAAAAATATCTTTAGAGACTCATTTTCATATAGTATGTGCAGAGGTTTGCCTTAACCCTTGTATGACATCAATTCCAGTTTCCACTGATGTGGACCTAAGTAATTAGAACCAAAGGGTCAAAACAAATGAAATTGATTTTATTCATCACTGTGCTTATTTTTAAATAGGTAAAGCAGATAATAGATTTTGCTTGTGCATAGTTACACAATGCATGCAAATGAAACCACTAGAGGGCTGATAAGAAAATATCACTTTCAAGTCCAAAAAATGTGATTGGCGATATAAGTAGAAAGCAGCCTGAATACACAGTTCTTCACAGTTCAACAAGCAACAGCAGATGATAGCAGAGTAGCAGTGTGTGGAATGTTTCACATCATTTTTGCCAAGTCCATCAATCCTTTCTGTGGTTCAAAGATCCTGACACTTCTTAGAATAAATTCAGTTGATTATTACTCTTTGTCTATTAGGCTCAGCAATTTCTCCTTCTTAAATCAGGAGTGCAGAAAGTGCTCTTCATTAACCATGGTCACTTCTCTTGTTTTATTCTGTGTGTGTTCTTTGTTACTGGAAATACAGAAATGACAGAGTCAAGAGTCGTGTTTATTTGTTTTCTTCACAGAACTATAAACAGGTAACATCCTTCTTCTAAACAGGCTGCAGCCCAGTTTGGCAGTTATTCTTACCTTGTCCTCTAATCAAAAGCATTGGGTCTCTTTTCTTGTACAACAGCTAACCCCTATGGTTTTGCAGACATTGCAGTACACTTCATTACATGAAATAGAACCAGTTGATGCTTCAAAATGCTGAACACTCTGGACATCAGAGAAGACAGCCCAAACTGAGAGCACTCAGCAGTTCACAACAGCTTTTATTACCTTGCAGAATTTGTTACTTAAAGTGTTACTTAAAAGTGTTATGGGAAAAATGGCAGTCTTCATACATCACATATAAAAGTCCTGTTAACTTCTGCATGATACCCTTCCCCAGCTGAAAAATCACACATATCCAAACACTTCTAGGCACAACTAATGCTCTAGTCAATGTCACAGCAATCATTGTATTTCACAAAAAAAAAAAATTACTTAATAATGTTAACAAATTAAGAGTTTTCTACAGTATCTTCTACAGAAGCAGTGGTTACATAATACAAATAGTTGATCACTTATCATCTCTGTGGAGTCAAAGATGAAGAGAAACTGTACTTTACTGAACACCTTATTACTACAACTCAGACTAAGGATAAACTGACAGCTGAACAAAATATTGCAGTAAATTGAATGTATCTCAGCTAATGTATCCAACACGGAACAGAACACAAGATCAAAGACATCTGTAGTGACCTTACTCTAAAACCTTATAAAAAAATATAATGAAGGCCTAAGTTCCCATTTATTAAAGAGATTTTTAAGGTCACCTTTAAATTGTACTTTTCGATACAAGCATTTAACTAACCTTTAATTAGTTCAACAACAATCTAATCTTGATTATGAACAACAACAAAAAACCTCCGAAGGCATTTGTAAAGCTTATCTTAGAAAAAGGTAACCAGTTGATTTAAATCAACATTTTAGTTGTGACTTCTAGCACTAGACTTTGAACTTTGATATTTCAATATCATTCTGTGGCAACCTTTAAAGCTGTTACTGTATTGTGCACCAGTGTTAGGGTGTTCATAACCACTGACAGTATTGAGCACAGTGCTGATTTCTCAGAGGCTGTTCTCTGCCTCTAGATAGCTGTGGTCTGGCAATGCAAGTCGATAATCTACTGCCATATTAGCACCTGAATGTGCTAAGGGAGTAAAACACGATGTACTTACAGGACACAGAACAATTTAATATGTAAAATGAAATTGTTAGATAAGTGAGTAAAATTAAAGAAAGTGATATTTTAAAAAGAATATGACATAAGGCTAACAAGGATTTTAAATTTTTTTTTTAAGAATAAGTTTGGCAAAAAAAGTTGAAAAATGCTAGTACAGATAAACAAAATAATGTTTTACCAAGCCAAGGTGAATTAGTCAAAATCTTCACTAGCACCATCTAGTTTCTGGCTGAAAGCTCAGATCTGAATGACTACAGGTCAGTTTTTGACGGATATAATGGTCACTCAACACAACTTCAGACCGTCTGGCCTTATTGCTACTTTTCACTCCAAGGACACTAGCAGTATTGCTGATGCTAGCTTTATGCTATTCCACTAATTATGTAATGCAATTATGACTACTCTGATCCTTCCAAAGCATTTCAGAGGGATCAGCAATGGAAAAAACATCAGCAAAATTTGCATAGCAGAGTTGGAGAAAACAGACCTGACCAAAACTCATAGCAACTGCTAACCGTGTGAGCCAGTCACAGAAATCCTGTTCATGGTACTGATACCATTTTAAGGAGGTGGGATTTTCAGATGTTCATCTGTGTGTCAGGTACAGTCCAGTTCTGTGCAAATTATTCTGGAAAAAAACTCCCATCTATTTCAAGGTGCAGCACATGATCCTCTAAGCAACTCTGTAACCACTGCACAACTTTTGAGTTACTTTGATTGCCTTTGAATGCAATCTTTTCTTGATAAGAAACATTATTTAGTGATAGAGATTGTGTTTGGCCATAGCAATTGAGTCTGAAATGATAAGTAATGGACAAACGACAGTACAGGATGCATTCCTGTAATGAATGTTTGAGATGTCTCACACTGGGTACATAATTGATTTACAATGTTTGAGCCTACTTGAGGCTTTTTGTATTAGAGCATTTTTGTGCTTCAGTTCTCTTTTCATGGATTTGTTTTGGAGCTGATTGATTTCCTCATATGGAGCACTAAAAGCCCTGGGCATGAGAACGTGCAGTTTAGCGACAATACAGGCTGGCATTTTAGCACTTGGCTTACTCAGGTAATGTAATCTGAAATGCCTTGTACCTTTTTAATCTAATCAAGCACGTAATTCCCGTGCCTGATTTTCATGCAAGGGTGACTGAAACGTTGCTGTTACGTTGCTTCCTACACAACATTGCTTCTGCAAGAACACCTCTGCCAAACTACATTCAAGTGTTTGGTTTTTGTTTCACCTCACACCAGGTTTCAGTTTTATCAGAGACATAAGCCTCTTTTTCCTCTCCTTTTTAAGACCATGCATGGTTGGATACAGGGATAAAATAGATAACAGAGGAAAGGAGCAGTTACCTCACTGCATAAAACACGTAGGTTTGCCCCCTTCAGCCTTAATGAAACAGGGTTCTACTTTGAGGAAAGCACTTCATTGGTTCCAGTATGTGCACATAACATTTTAAGGATTATTCGGCTCTCAGGAGAAAGAAGGGATGTCTGTAAGTGATGAGGCCTGAATTCCCTTCTCATAGCCCCAGAATTAAAGGTCAATCTACCATGTTTTTCCATCGGTATCTTCAGAGGAAATGGTGAGGCAGAGAAACTGAAGCATCCAGAAAGACAGCAACATATCAAAATTTGAGGTATGCAGCACAGTGTGACTGTACACTTTTTATAGCTTGTTTTCACACATATCCTGCCTGGGAACTGCTTTAATTTCAGCTGCACTTGTTATTACTCCACAACAGCACCCTGAAGAAAACTGCAATGTGATTAGAATTGAATCAAATGTTATGAAAGACTGAGAAGCAAAACATTTCTGAATGAAAAACAAACACCTAAACAAGGAGTTATGGTGGAAGTACAATCCCCTAGCCAAAGTTGTATCTGACTGGGATGCTTCATTCTATCAGAGCCAGGTGGGAATTTTCTTCTCTAAAAGAAGAGTTTATACTAGAAGAGAGAGCTTAGGGTGCTAAACTGAAAATAGCTGAAGGGGTAAAAATATTTGTAACAGAAAGGAACCACAAAGATGAGGAGTTAGACAGTAACCTGGCAGTCGGAAGGGTCTGAATATGAAGTAGGAAATGCTCAAAGAGACAGGCTTTAATACAGAACTATGGGAGTGAGAACAGAAGAAAAGGGGAAGAGCACTGAAGAGCCAGCCAGTTCTGACAGTTTCTAAACAGGCATTTTATAGACTGGTATTTGGAAATCTGCTTATCTATGCATCTACAGCAGCTCTGAAATACAAAATTAATCTCCAGCAATGTTTTAAGACTTCAAAATCCTATAATAAAATTGGCATTTGGACATAAACCACAATGTAAGTAATTCTAAATGTAATAATATTACCTATACAATTCATCTGACACAAATCATAGCTACACTAACCAGACTCTAAATATGCTGGGCTTGTTCATCACTGTTGTTATTCCACTCTTTTATTTTACTGAAGCCCTTATCAATCCTTTGCAACCATATCTTCGGTGTTAGTGACTTCTAAATTATATACCAATTTTGTAAGCCCTTCTTTCAACAACAGGAGGCAATGTTGTATTTCCACGTTCCATTTCTATACTACTTAGGAATCTTCTATTATAGTTAAATATACAGGAGTATTCTTCAAGCAAAATATATTTATTTAAATCCTAAATTTACCACCAGATGACTTAAGATGTACAGCATCACGACACGTTTGCCGCTGTGCTATTTCATGCATATTCTTGTTCCACTGTAAGTGTAAAGGAAATCAAGCCTACTGGCAGTGAACTAATTAAAGTAATTCTTAAGCTTTATTACTCTGATTTTACTGATATTGTGCTTTGACAAAGTAATGTCAGCTACCTTTGTAAGTCATTTCAGGCTAAGAAAACAGAGTGGGGTAGTTCATAATTGCAAAGTTGCTCTTTCAGGGACAGAAAGCTCAATCAAAGAATTTGGGACTTCACTGCAGAACAGAAGGAACAAGGTGACTTCGAGTTACTCCTTACTTTCTAAGTGAAATTATCACTTTTAAGGTCCTTCACTTTAGGTACCAGACCTTAGTAACACTGGACTAAGGTCTTCAGGATTGGTTGCACTTGCTGATCTCTCTTAAGAAACTTTCACAGGATTGGGCTTGTATTTCCTACTAATCAAGTTCCACAGAACACAGTAGACTTCTGTGTTCAACAGCAGTCGCTGACATTTAATGCTTTTCTCCCTATATATCAGCTGATGGTGCCTGAACTGACACCAACAAACAGGGCTTCAGGGGAATTTTAAAAAGAGACAAAGTTTATTCCCAGAGGAAGAAGGAAACTGTTTTACTCTGTTGTTTTGTAGATTTCTACATCAAAGTGCTAAATAGAAGAGTATTACCTTCTCTGTTACTGGCTTATGTACAGGACACCTTCTGTTTATCTCAGACAGCATCTTTTTCTTCTAAGTATCTGATCTATCACTGTATTACATATTCATAAAAGCAAGAACCTTTTAATATTTTAATTCTCTGCAGAGAAACATTTCAAATTTCCAAATATTTTATATATCTGTTTCTATTTTTCTGCAATATTTAATTAAAAATTAGAATTATTTTTACAGAATATTCAGTATTTGTTTCCCATTGTATGGTACTAGAATATTTGGAAATAATTGAGATTGGCTTATACTTGCTGCTCAGTGCAGATCATGGTTAGTCATATTTTATTCATAAAAGCTAGACTTCTTAAGTTATTATCTGGGTTAAAAGATTTAGGTGAAAGTAAACCAATGGAATTTTAAAGTAAACTTGGATTTGAGGATGTTCCTAACAGTGCTGCTTAGAATGGCAGGTGCACAAAATGCTGGTTTGCTGAACCTGGCCTTTGTTCAGAACTGAAGAACTCTGGACTCAGACCAACCCTTCAGTTGCAAACTCAAAATGTCTCTGTACCTGTGTCCTGGAACAAAAAATTCTTGCTGTTAACAGGTAAATTCTCAGTTTTTACATAGCTGCACAGTGTGAGTTTTCATGGTGTTCCCTTAATGTAACATCTCAAAACCAATGCTCTTACCTGTAAGAGGAATTTTCTTTTTTTACAGCCACGGCACCTTACTTGACTGTCTGAATTTGTACACAACACTGTTCAGCCAAATGCCATTTTAAAGCTGTTTTTTATAGTAAGTTAACACTGTCATTTTACTACAGTGTCTTTTTCATTCATGGGATCAAAATATTCATAGGTCTTAATTTACTAGAGGACTAAAATTTGTCCAAGCAGTTTAGCATTTCAAAGCAGGAGGCAAAGACATCAAAGGATTAGCAGAGTGACTGAAATTAAGTAAATTAAGATATTTTCATTGTAATATCTAGCGGGTAAAACTACAGCAGCTTGCCTTGCAGTAGAAACACAGACAAGGATTATTAACTACGGGATTAAAGCAAAATCTGTGAATCCCATTTAAAGCTACATTTTCTTATTGTGCTTTTAAAAGGTCAAAATGTATCTTGTAACCTTTGCAACTGAGGCTTACATCAGCTAATGCAAGCATCATTGATTTTATTTTTGAGATGTACATTAGAAACGACTGACCCGTTCCTAGTGTTCTCAAAAACATGCATCTTTCCCTTCTAGCCTGCATTTAATCATCTTCCTATAAAAATAAAACTGCTTTCTGCTCAACAGCAGCAAATCAAACTGGTAACACATATCACTGATCCTTTACTATCAGACTTTCCCAACCAGTGGCTAACTGTTGCTTCAGAGTCCACTGAAGGATATTGGGGGGCCTTAGAAAGTAAAAGATTGGGGCACAAAACAGTATCTTATTCCTCTTTCTTCCACAAACACCTCAGCATACATACAGGGATACATGTGATTAAGTTACAGCTCGCTCACACAGCAATGTCAAAATAGGTAAGGAGGCATCAATACTGTGTGTTGGGACAGGACCAAGAAGGAAGGGGTAAGCAATTTCTCAAGATGAGTTTGCCACTTAAGAAGTAATATGTGCTTAGCCACAGCATTCAGTTGAATTGAAGCTGTCAGCCATTGCATACCTAGACACTTGAGGTATTTGAATTTTGAGTTTGGGTTTTTCAGGGTGCAGAGAAAGGGTGCTGTTAGGTCAAAAAACATCTATGATTCTCTTCACTTAAGACCTATTTATTCTTCCAGACCTTTGCTCAGGGGAATAAACACTGGGTGTTTGTGTAACACCCAGAGTTGGGTTTTATTTATTTTTCTGTTGATATTGATCAGTGAAGTACACATACACTTACAGCAGTCTCCCAGATGTAACAGTAATGAATGTTTTACAAGGCAGAAACTAGAGAGATCACTGTCACACCCGAAACTCATAAGGACAGCTTTACAGAAGATATTACCTATGCCTGTCCCTAGATTTTCAGAGCATTCCACCATCCACCCTATAGACTTCAAACTTTTTAAAAAAGCACTTCACAGTGCTGAGCAGTGTTAGTGATAACCAAGATTGTTATATTATAAATGAAATTCAAAAGTTATCAACAAGAAATGGTTTCTCTGTTAAGTGGGGCCAAGAGAACCACAGAACAGCCCAGGCTGGAAGGGACCTCTAGAGACCGTCTGGTCCAAGCTTTCATGGGAAAGGATGCCTAGATGAGATTATCTAGCACCCTGTCCCATTGTATCTTGAAAAACTCCAGCGATAGGGACTCTACTATGTCCCAGGGAGGCTGTTCCAGTGATTGAGTGTTCTCACTGTAAAAATCGTTCTTCCTTATATCAAGTTGAAACCTCTCCCAATGCAACTTGTACATATTGCCCCTTGTGAAGAGAGAGACTCCATCCTCACCATGACCCCCAGGTCCCTCTCAGCAAGGCTGCTCCCCAGCCATACAGATCCTGCCCTGTGCTGGGCTCTTTGGTTATATCATCCCTGATGCAGGACTTTGCACTTGTCTTTGTTAAACTTCATGCAGTTCTTGCTAGCCCACTCTTCCAGCCTGTCCAGGCTTCTAAAAGATGGCTCTCCCTTCTGATGGGTCCACCTCACCAGCCAGTTTAGTGTCATCAACAAACTCGGTGAGGGTGCTTTCAGTCCCATCGTCCAGATCATTTATGAAAATGTTGAACAGTATGGGGCCCAGCACTGATCCCTGGGGGACCCTGCTTGTGACAGGCTGCCAGCCTGAGTAATCGCTGAGTAACCACTGATCACCACTCTCTGAGTGCAGCCTGTGAGACAATTCCCTGACATCTCACAGACCACCCATCCAATCTGTATCTTGACAGTTTTTCCAGGAGAAGGCTGTAGGAAACAGTGTTGAACGCTTTGTTGAAGTCCAGGTAAGCAACATCTACTGCTCTCTCCATGCAGACAGAAGTTACTTTATAGTAGAAGGTGATCAGGTTAGTCTGGCACAATTTGCCTGTGGTAACTCTGTGATTGGGAAAATCCAGCACCTGCTTAATTTGGTTTGTATTAGTTTCTAGGAGGACTCTTCCACCACTTTCCCAGGAATTGAAGTAAGGATAATGGCCCTGTAGTTTCCTGGCCCTCTTTCGGTCCATTCTTGTAGGTGGGTATGAGAACTGCCCTCTTTCAGTCATCAGGGATGCCCCCTGATCTCCACGACTTTTCAGAGATAATAGACAGTGGTCTTCTAACTATGTCAGCCACTTCCATGAACACCCTGGGGTGGATTCCCTCAGGACCCATCGATTTATGTGGGTTGAGCCCTTGCAGAGGGCCACTACTGGCAGGTCAACATGTACATTGTCGTAGCTACCTGATTCTGTGATCTGGGTATAGCTACACCAGTAGAGACAGATGCAAAGAAGGTATTGAGAACCTCTGCCTTGTCAGCATTATTTGTAACTTGTTTCCCTGCCCTGTTTAGTAATGGGCCTGTGTGTTCCCTGTGCTTCTGTCTTAACTGCTCATGTTTCTGAAGGACCCTTTCTTCTTAACATCTCTGGCCGATTTCCGTCCTAGCAGAGCCTTAACCTTCCTGTCTGGATCTCTGCATGCCCTGGCAAGGTTCTTCTAGTCCACAACGGGTATTTGGCCACCTTTCCATAGCTGGTATGTTTCTTTTTTGCTTTTAAACACATCCAAAAGCTCATTGTTAAGCCTGGGTGGTCTCCTGTTCTGCCTTATTCCTTTCCCTTTGTAGGTGACAGACTGTTCTTGTGCTTGCAGAGGCTGTTCTTTAAAAACTCCCAGCATTCACAAGCTCCTTTGCCCTCCATGCATGCTTCCCATGGAATCCCTTGTATCTGGGCTCTAAGCATACTGAAGCTGGCTCTTCTAAAATCCAGAGCCTTTGTCCTACTACTGGTCATCAGTCTGCTCAGCAGTATCCAAGGCTATCACTGGTACTTATGTTGTCAAGTATGTCTTTTCAGTTTGTGAGCAGTATATCTAGCAATGTGCTGTTCCTAGTTGGTAGGTCCAGCACCTGTGGCAGGAAGCAGTCCTCATGCACTCCAGGAATCTCACGGACAACTTGTACACCACTGTGTTGTCTTCCCAACAATGTCTGGGTAATCAAAGTTACCCATGAGGAGCAGGTTCTGTTAGCTCAAGACTTCCTTGAGCAGTCAAATTAAGGTTTTGTCAGCCTTGTCATCCTGGTTGGAAGTTCAGGAACAGATACGTAACATAAGATCCTCCTTGGTGATTAAACATCTAAACTTGATGGAACTTCTGCAAACTCCATAGCTTACCTCCATACACTCAAATTTCTCCTTTTTTATAAAGTGCAAATCCACCTCCTCTTCCTTTCTTCCTCTTTCCAAAAGAGTTTGTAGCCATCCATTGTGGTCCTCCAGTCATGTGAGTCTTCCCACTAAGTTTCTGCCATTCCAAGCAGATCATAACTCTCAGACTGGGCACAGAGCTTCAGTTCCTTCTTTTTGCTGTCCAGACTACCACCGCTGGCATACATGCACTTGAGGTGGTTGGACTTAGGGTTCTTGCCTTTGTAAAGGGCTCGGGAGCATTCCTCGCTACTCTAGTAGGTGTGCTCATCCACCCTTTCCTTATGAATATGTAGGTGTTACAGCTCTGGATCCTAGCCCCCCCCCCCCCCCCAAGTTTGTTAGTTTAAAACACAATTCGCTAAGTCAGCCAATCTGCTAGCAAGGTTAGGCTGCATGTGATTACTCATTTGTCCATTTCCTGTAACATTTCAGGATTTGTGAGTCCCTCTTAACATATGATTCATGTCAACATCGTATCAGCGACAAGCCCAACTAACACAAGTTGTACAGGAATAGCTACTTGAGGTCACAGTCAATTCTACATCTACTTGACCACTGGTACTTGCTACTGTCTTGTTTCATTGGAGGCAGGATAGACAACAAGTCGCATAAGTATGCTGGACTATTAAATCAGTAGCTTTTAAGTGGGTACTGTATATACTCAAGCGCTGCTGGCTAAAAAGAAACAAAAACAAACAGTGGTACAGCCTACAGAGAAACAGCATGGGGATCACACATAAACATGTGACAAACATTGTTTCATCTCGACGTAAGATCAGACACATACATATTTCATATCAACACAAGAAAATTTTTTTCAGGATGAAAAATCAATCACTGGAACAACCTCTACAGAGTTGTGGTAAAGTCCCCATCACTGAAGGTTTCCGAGATGGGACAGGGTGCTAGATAATCTCATCTAAGCTTCCTTTCCCACAAAAGGTTGGATTAGGTGATGTCTCAAAGTCCCTTCCAACCTTGGCTGTTCTATGATATTCTGGATCTCTTAAGACAACAATCACGAAATTCTAGAGATAAGAAAAATAAGCAGTGAATTTTATCTAAAAAGGAAACAATGATACCTGTGTGAAACATTTATTAGCAACCTAATGAACACACTTTCCTTTCTGACCCTTCCTCTCTATTACAATTGTTGCCACAAATGTCACAGACATTGATTTATGAAAATCGAGAGGAAATACTACTAGGATAGTATCAGGATTGTTTAATTTATGGCGTGGGAAAACAAACCTTTGGAAAAAAAGCCAAGCTTAACATACATCTCTCCTATATTTACACTGAGGTTTTCAAAAGCGCCTAAAATGGTTAAATGCACAAAATGTCACTCAATTGGAACTGGTGTTGGATGCCTACGGCCTTTATGTCTGTCTAATGTGAGCTGTAGATACCAAGAGAATTTTTAAAACACAGGTGATATGAAAACAACCAAAGATGTATACCTGAGCTTAATTCACAGAATTTCACAGAATCATCTAGGTTGGAAAGGACCTTGAAGATCATCTAGTCCAACCATTAACCTAACATTGACAGATCCCAACTACACCATATCCCTCAGCGCTATGTCAACCCAACTCTTAAACACCTCCAGGGATGGGGACACCACCACCTCCCTGGGCAGCCCATTCCAACGCCTAACAACCCGTTCTGTAAAGAAATACTTCCTAACATCCAGTCTAAACCTTCCCTGGCGCAATTTGAGGCCATTACCTCTTGTCCTATCACTCATTACTTGGTTAAAGAGGCTCATCCCCAGCTCTCTGCAACCTCCTTTCAGGCAGTTGTAGAGGGTGATGAGGTCTCCCCTCAGCCTCCTCTTCTCCAGACTAAACAACCCCAGTTCCCTCAGCCGCTCCTCGTACGACATGTGCTCCAGACCCTTCACCAGCTTCGTTGCCCTTCTCTGGACACGCTCGAGTAATTCAATGTCCTTTTTGTAGTGAGGGGCCCAAAACTGAACACAGTCATCGAGGTGCGGCCTCACCAGTGCTGAGTACAGGGGTAAGATCACTTCCCTGTCCCTGCTGGCCATGCTATTGCTGATACAAGCCAGGATGCCATTGGCCTTCTTGGCCACCTGGGCACACTGCTGGCTCATGTTCAGTATCTTCAGCAGTCTTTCAGCAGTCAGAAAAACTGCTCACTAGGAACTAGCAAAGATACAATTTTAATCCTATTCCAGCTACCACAACTGGACAACCCTTCAGAGAAGAAAGGGGAACAGTTAATGTATTTCATATTGAGCTCTATTTCAGTGGCTTCAAAGTCACTGATAATAGAATTACAGAATGGTTGCAAGGGTCCTGAAAGATCATCTAGCTCCAACCCCCTGCCATGGGCAGGGACACTTTCCACTAGCCCAGGTTGCTCAAAGCCCTGTCCAACCTGGCCTTGAACACTTCCAGGGAAGGGGCAGTCACAGCTTCTCTGGGCAACCTGTTCCAGTGCCTCACCACCCTCACAGTGAAGAACATCTTCCTTATAGCTAATTTGAATCTACCCTCTTTCAGTTTAAAACCGTTAAACGCCTCGTCCTATCACTACACTCCCTGATAAAGAGTCCCTCCCCATCTTTCCCATAGGCCCCCTTTAGGTACTGGAAGGCTGCTATAAAGTCTCCCCGGAGCCTTCTCTTCTACAGCCCGAACAGCCCCAACTCTCTCAGCCTGTCCTTGTTAAGTGAGGTGCTCCAGCTCCCTGATTATCTCCATGTCCCTCCGCTGGACCCGTTCAAGCAGGTTCATGTCCTTAGGTTGGTGGCCCCAGAGCTGAACACAGTACTCTAGGTGGGGTCTCACAAGAATGGAGTAGAAGTGGAGAATCACCTCCCTCAACCTGCTGGCCACACTTCTCTTGATGCAGCCCAGTACACAGTTGGCCTTCTGGGATGTGAGTGCACGTTGCTGGCTCATGGTCAGTTTTTTATCCACTAATACCCCCAAGTCCTTTTCTGCAGGGCTGCTCTCAATTCACTCATCCCCCAGCCTGTATTTGTGCTTGGGATTGCCTCGACCCATGTGCAGAACTTTGTTTTCTTGAACACCTAGCCTTCTTGAATTTCATGACGTTTGCACAGGCCCACCTCCCAAGCCTGTCCCTCTGGATAGCACATCCCTTCCCTCCAGTGTGTTGACCACACCACACAGCTTGGTGTTGTTGGCAAACTTGCAGAGGGTGCACTCAATCCCACTGTCCATGTCACCAACAAAGATGTTAAACAAAACTGGTCCCAACACCAACCCCTGAGGAACACCACTCATCACTGCTCTCCACTTGGACATCGAGCTGTTGACCATAGCTCTTTAAGTGCAACCAAGCAGCCAGTTCCTTATCCACTGAGTGGTCCAGCCATCAAATCCATGTCTCTCCAATTTAGAGACAACGATGTCATGTGGGACAGTGTCAAATGCTTCACACAAGTCCAGGTAGATGATGTCAGTTGCTCTTCCCTTATTCACCAGTGTTGTAACCCCAACATAGAAGGCCACCAAACCTGTCAGGCACGATTTGCCCTTAGTGAAGCCATGTTGGCTGTCACCAATCACCTCCTTATTTTCCATGTGCCCTAGCATAGTTTCCAGGAGGATCCGCTCAATGATCTTTCCAGGCACAGAGGTGAGACTGACTGGCCTGTAGTTCCCTGGGTCTTCTTTTTTCCCCTTTTTAAAAATTGAAGTTATGCTTCCCCTTTTCCAGTCAGCATGAACTTCACCAGACTGCTACGACTTCTCAAATACGATGGATAGTGGCTTGCCCACTTTATCTGCCAGTTCCCTCAGGACCTGTGGATGTATCTCATCAGGTCCCATGGACTTGTGCACCTTCAAGTCTTGAACCTGATCTTCTCCTACAGTGGGTGGTTCTTCACTCTCCCAGTCCCCACCTTTATCTTCTGCAATTTGTGCAGTGTGGCTGGAGCACTTGCTAGTGAAGACTGAGGCAAAAACATCATTGAGTACCTCAGCCTCCTCCATTTCCCAGGTAACCAGGTTTCCTGTTTCCTTACAGAGAGGGCCCACATTTTCCCTACACTTTCTTTTGTCACCGACATACCTACAGAAGCATTTCTTGTTGCCCTTGATGTCCCTGGCCAGATTTAATTCTATCAGGGATTTGGCCTTCCTAACCTGATCCCTGGCTGCTTGGACAGTTGGTCTGTATTCCTCCCGGGCTGTCCTTGCTTCCACCCTCCATTGGCTTCTTTTTTGTGTTTGAGTTTGCCCAGGAGCTCCTTGTTCATCCATGCAGGCCTCCTGTCAATTTTGTTGGGATGCATCACTTCTGAGGAGGTGATCCTTGAATATTAACCCGCTTTCTTGGGCCCCTCTTCCCTCCAGAGTTTTATCCCATGGGATTCTGCCAAGCAGATCCCTCAAGAGGCCAAGGTCTGCTCTCCTGAAGTCCAGGGTAGTAAGCTTACTGTGTGCCCTCCTCGCTGCCCTAAGGATCTTGAACTCTACCATTTCATGGTCACTGCAGCCAAGGCTGTCCTTGACCTTCACATTCCCCACCAGCCCCTCCTTGTTAGTGAGAACAAGGTCCAGCATAGCACCTCTCCTCATTGGCTCCTCTATCACTTGGAAAAGGAAATTATTATCATCAATGCATTCCAAGAACCTCCTGGACTGCTTATGCCCTGCTGTCTTGTCTCTCCAACAGATATCGGGGTGATCAAAGTCCCCCATGAAGACCAGGGCTTGTGAACGTGAGGCTGCTCCTAGCGATCCACAGAGGGACTCATCTACTTGGTCTTCCTGGTGACGTGGCCTGTAGCAGATCCCCACTATCATGTCACCTGTCCCTGTCCTCCCTTTAATCCTAACACACAAGCTCTTGGTTGGCTCCTCATCCATCCCCAGGCAGAGCTCCATGCACTCCAGCTGGTCAGTGACAGGGAAGGTGACATGCCCTCCTCGTCTCCCCTGCCTGTCCTTCCTGAAGAGCCTGTATCCTTCCATGCCAACCCTCCAGACATAGGATTCATCCCACTACCTGTCCATGATGCCAATAAGATCGTAGCCCTGCAGGCATACGCACGTGTCTAGCTCCTCTTGTTTATTCCCCATGCTATGTGTGTTTGCACATAGAGATACTTAAGTTGGGCCTCCGATGAAGCTGACTTACTGTTGTAACTCCTTTATGCTGCTCTTCAGGTGCTGTCCTGATGACCTGTGATTCCTCTCCAGGCTCTGGGCATCTATTGTGGCATTGGCATCAAGCTGGTAGGAGTGGGATGGATTGAGGTTCCCCTCTCCCAGCAACTTTTGTTTAGAGCCCTCTTCACCAGCTTGGCAAGCCTATGGCCAAAGATGATCTTCCCTTTCTCTGACAGTTGGACCCCACCACTCCCCAACAGACCAGGTTTCTCAAAGCGAGTCCCATGGTCTAAGTAGCTTAGCCCCCGGCTGTGGCACCAGTCCTGTAACCATTTGTTGATTCGCCAGATCTGACTGGCCCTTTCAAATCCCTTCCCTTTGACTGGGAGGATTGATGAAAACACTACCTGTGCTCCAGAGTCCCTTACCCCTGCTCCCCAGGGCTCTGTAACCCTTCCTGATACTCCTCAGATGGCTCCTGGCTGTATCACTGGTGCCCATGTGAAACAACAGCAGCACATAACAGTCAGAGGACTGTACGAGGCTCGGCAGTCTGATATGAGCCCCTGGTAAGCAGCACACCTCTCTAGAGTGCGTCAGGTCAGCAGACGGGTGCCTCCATACCTCTCAGAAGAGAGTCGCCTACTACTATCACCTTTTTCTTAGTTGTGCTGGTTGTTATACAGGGAGCAGGTCAGGCTGCGTTACTCAGCTCCAGCGTCTTTCCTGATATGACAGGTTTCTCCTCTTCAGTCTGCAGAGCAGTGAAGTGGTTTTGCAGGGGCACCTTAGGCTTCAGGGTAAGTGTCTTTCTCCTGCTGGTTCTTGCTGTTGACAGCTTCCATTCTTCTGTGTTATTGCCACTCCTCCCTTCCATGTGCACTGGTGGGAGAGTTTTTGGCTCTTTGGTTGTGGGCTGTTGGGTCCACTACAAACTGCGCTTGGAACCAGCTGACTAACTTCTTCTCAGTCTCCCTGATGCTACGCAGCCTTCCCACCACCTCCCACAGCTCAGCCACCTGCTGCAGGAGGTCCTCTGCCTGGGCACACCTTTTCCAGGCAGGTCTGCTGCCTGTCCCTGCCCCAGGAGAAAGGTCCCGGCCCTTCCGGCAGTCTGAGTTCTCCACTGCAGCCTCTCCCTTCAGCAGAACTTTCCTCTCTGAGAACATTTAATTTCTACATTGTGGACTATTCAACATGAAGAGGAAAGATTTTTCTTTTCTCTTTTTTTCCCCCCTCTCTTACTCAAAACAAGTAATAGGAAAAAAACCCCTACCATTACAGAGAATCTGAAAGTCATTTTGGCATACTTCATTATTAACACAATAGTTAATAGGCATATAGATTCTTTAAGGATTTGGTTTGGCAAAATACTTAAGCATACGTCTCATATACAAAATACCTCAATGAACCTCTGGATGTTGAAGTTAAGCATGTATTTTAGTCACTTACTGAGCCTGAGTTAAAGGAACTACAAGGGAAAAGCAGAAACAGTTTAACAACTTACTAAGTATACATCCAAAACTGAAGCATTATCATTTTCCATTTCAAGTGTGCTCTGTTCCGAAGTCAGATAGATAGCACTGTCTTCTAAAGTGAACGTTGAACTCGAAGGTACCCCTTTACTACAAAGAAAAGGGAAACTACAGTCAATGAAAAGTATGTTACAGAGATCTCACTCATAGCTGAAAATCTTAAAATACAATTCTCTCTGAAACATAAAAGCTTCAAATACTTGAAAAGAGGGAATGTAAATGGGCAAATATGAAGTGTTGACTATGCCTATATAATTGGCAGGTCACATTTGACTAATGAACACAAACGATAGTTTCTATTTTTGCATTAACTAAAATTTTATCAGGAAGTAATACTGTTCCTGAACTCTTAATAATTATTTAAAGAATGAAAATGTCACAGTAAATGTGGGATAATTTAATTAATTTCAAACTAAGTTACTTCCACATTACACGTGGTGTAAATTTTGGCACCACTTCTTAATTAAGAATAGGAAAAGAAGATTCAGTAATTAGGCACAGTAGCACTGGACTTTCTCATGTAGAGGTGGGATCACTTACAGCCAGCAGTTCAGAAGGGAAAGAGGGAGAAGAAAAGAGTGTACTATAATTAGTACAGCTCTGCAAGTAAGTGGTATTTACAGAGCATGTGCACTGGGTTATTTCATTCATAGATAGGATTTTTTATTCTCTGCTATGCAGAAAGAATGTGAAACTACAAATGCATCTGCACAAGAATCTTGTTTTGTTTTGTAAACACACTTGGAACCACAAAGCTGAAACTCTCAAAGGTGTTTTAATGGAGTTAGGTGCCCTTTATCTCCTGTCCTCACTAGCTGCCAGAAACTAACAGGCTTCAGGCTGTCTTGAAAACTCAACTCTCAGTTTTGCAGACACATATTTTAAAAGTTCTTATCTATTTACACACAAGGTGAAAAGCAAACAATTCTGCATTATACTGGGTACAAAAACATGGTTACAGCCATAAGTCCAGAAATGACTGATCTCCCCCTCCCTTTGCAGCACTTTGTAGTTTAAGTATGTTTCAGATGGGGTATAATTTCAGAAAGGGCAAAGCTACCATGCAAACTAGAAAACTAATTCAAATGCTCAACAAAATAATGAATCATCAGTAACCCTCATGTCATATTAGTTAAGTGCACAGCATTACATTTGCCACATTACAATGTTCTTTTTATTATATAGTGTACTAGGCATCTTTTCAACAGCAAGACTATTTTGTCCTGAGGGTGACCCAGCTCCCACTGACTTACTAGCATTTTTCTCACACCCATTACTTGTATTCCATTGAGCAACATTTTAGTCACATCAGTTTTCTGTCAACGGTTCATTTTACTGAAGCGGGGAGGACAGACGGGAGACGGGAAGGGAAAAAATGGACTGTTGCCAAATGTTAGACTATGTTTTATCATATCCACAAAATAAGCTCTGGCATGAAAAATACTACTCTTGGCAGAAAAGGAGGAGGAGCTGGGAGAGAGACTCACTTTTGCTTGCAGAATTTTGATCTCTGCTGTCGTACAGTTCAGGCCACTGAATGTGCAAAGACCCCTATATGAAAACCACCTGACACGAGATGAATGTGCAGTGAGCGGCTACTACTGCTATAAAAATATGCAAACCCAAAAGGTCAACCCTTCCTTCTGGAAAATAGTGCTCTGCATTACTAACTGTAAAGCCAGGCAGGTAGGCTGTGGTGTATACCTTGCTTTCATTCCTGCATCAGGTTAGGTTTAAAAGCAAAAAAAATTGAAATAGATAATGCTTTCATATACGTATCAGGCCGCATCACTGCCACCTTTATTGCTGTTATTTTTAAATTCTTTCACTTCCAGAAAACCTCTGGAACCTGTAGTCAAGATGAGGTGAGGATTCTGCAATTCACACCAGTGGCATATTATTTTATATCCTTCATGTATCAGAAGACTGAGACTTAGCCCTCCTATTATTTCAGTTTAATACACTGGCTTACTGTGACACTTATTTGCTTCCTCTCTTCTCTATATTTTCATTAGAAGGCACTGTTCTTCTTTTGCTCTTAGTTCATTAAATTATAATCTATGTTGCTTCACAGCCTGCTGTGGATAGCAAACAACAGCAACATGAATTCAACACTTGGTCTCAGGGTTGTTAAACTACTGGTTTTACCTATAACATAGAAAAAAGACAATGCCATCTCCCCTTTGGAATGTGCCTCTTTTCTTTTTCCTGCGTGTTACAGAAATACACTGTACAGTCAGGCAGAAAATGAGGGTTGAAAAAAACCCCAGCATGCTAAGAGAAGTCAAAAGAAGCTCCTATAAATGTCACAATTCAGTTATTTAGTTGTGAAATTCTTAAAAAAGAGATTTAATATATAGAAACAAATAATATATAAAATATATATATTAGCATATAGAAAGAAAATGGAGAAAAGGGCAGAAGAAAGTACAAAGATAGAGTAATTTACATACAGAAAACCAGCATCAACTAAAGTCCCTTGAACAAAATCAGGCATGGAAGAAGAGAATGAAACAACACAGATGCCAGTCCACCCTTTTTCTTAAAATCAAAGATCCACAACTTATTTGCAGATAGCAATTTCCTTGCTGGTGTGACTTTCACACTGAATAATTAGAGATAAACTGTGGAAGTAAGGAAGACTCATCTCCTGCATGAAGAATTGTTTATTAAAAGGAGAAGCATAAGGAAACTGTTGCAAGACAGAGCTTTCTTTCATAAATCTTAGGTTCAATAACTGGAGGGTAAAAGACCATGAACTGTCCACTTTGGGAAGCTAATCTGTAACGTGTATAAAGGAGAAAGTGGATATTCCAAGTCACTGCCATGTTAATTTATATCTGGAGCCCATGCTGCTGTCAGCACCTGCTTTTGCCAGGAGCTGAACTCTGCTGCAACTGCAGTATAGTGCTTATGTATAATAACGCAGTAACACCTTAGTTACAACTGCTTAGTTAGAAATCATTTTCATGGCAGAATATGACAATAATTTTGTTTGTTGTACTTGCCTTGCAATGACAGCATGAAGAACATGCATCCCAACTGGCTAAGTGCCTATGAACTACATGAAGATATGCATAAGATTTCCAATTTTCATATGAAAAGGGGGAAAAGCAAGAAGCTTTTTTTTTTAAGGTCTCATCCTTAGTGTTAATGTGGATTCCTATTTTAAGAAGCACTAAATATTTTATCCCTATCCTGAAGTGAGGAGAAAAGCCATACATTGACCTTCTGAATCAGCACATTTCAACACATTTAATCAATAACCAGGCTGAAGTTCTCTTCCTCTTCAGTAGTAAATAAAATAAAACTTCCATTTTCCAAAGTTCTTCTAAAATGCTCTCTTGGACATGATTTGCAAGAAAATCCTCAGTCAAAGTAGTTCAAAAAGTTTAAAATAGTTAGGGATTGCTACTTACAAATATGAAAAATGTGGTGTTGGGCACAAGATCTTCAGTAGGAACAACTAAATTAGACTGATTATCTGCAGATTTGTAGAAAAGCATAACTTTTATACATTTTAATCTAAGGATAATATATGTAAGATCCTAATAAGTTTCAATGGAATAAAGGAAAAATATTACTCTTTGTCAAGGTACAGGCAGGATTATCTAAATTAATAATAATAATAAACTAGTAATAATATTTTTTAAAAAAATCAAAATACTAGTCTCATTCAAACCCTCCCAAATTTTAATTACTATTTCTGTCCTTCATATTTTATTTATACTAAACTGAAGCAACAGTTTTAAAAATAAAAGACTTCTGCTTTCTTCATGGAAAAAAAACAATGCCTCATCATAATGTGTCTACTTGCAAGGCAGCCTGCAGGACAGGTAGAACTCTTCAGTCTCCTTTCCAAGTCATTGCACAGTCTTTGAAGAATGGCAGAAGCAGTGCCAGGTAGTAACAACTGACTGAAGCAGAAGTTTCAGCTGTATTTTGGTTTTAGTTCGGTTTGTTTTTTTTTTTTTTTTTCTCCTGCAGTGTGAAGAACAGCTCTTGTAGGAATGTAATTATCAGCTTCTTTCAGATAGTGCCAAAATACAACATCCATAAATTAGAATGAGTCACTCAGTCTCCCTCATTGTGAGGTTATAATAAAAATAGGCTTTGATGTCTAACTTTGGATGTCAAATATGCTTTCCTGTAGCATATCCCACAGAATATTTATCCCCTAAATAGCAGTACATTTGCAATGTCCAATGTGTTTGAAAATTCTTATATAAGCTTTTGAAAAAATTATCAGCTCATTGCATCATGAGTTTTGATCTTTAAAATCTCTGTGTATAGAAGTTAGTCAGAAAAATGTTTTTTAGAATAAATGAGCAGTAAAGCTATTGTTCTAAGGTACAAGTCAATACCAACTGTTGCAGAAAATCTATCCTGCATATGTATAAATGTGAACAGGGACAACAGGTATTTATGGACCTGTTGAACTAAATGCATTAATTAGTCTAATGTTTACAATGTAAACCCAACCTTGCATTTCATCTTTATAAGTTATATGTGTGTCTGAAAAAAAAAAAAGTCGAACATAGTAAAACTCCATTGTAATATATCACTAACACTGTTGACAAACATCAAAACTACAGACTGGAGTAAACAATAGATATGACTGATCTCATCAGTGCTGCTTCAAGTGAAGGAGTCTGACAGGGGGTCTGTGCTACTACACTCAAACTAATGGCAAACCATGACATGTGAATCAGTAAACATCACAGTAAGCACATCAATTTCATGATGGTCAACAACCTTATACACCTTTGCAGGTGCCAATTAAAATCATGAGACCTGACATAGGTATGTAGTTGAAAAGCGATGGTCTAAGCTAATCAGAATTTAGGAACTCAGTCTAGATTACAAAATACTGAGTAATAACAGCCAAAGCCACTGAGAAGTACACATCAACATGTATGAACCCTTGGAGGGATCTACACTTGAAGTCTGATCTGAGAAGCTGCTCTGGATCTTTCTCACCAGAAAAAATTAAGGTAATGAAATTAGACTTGCAAGGATGAGTATGGAATATGAAAAGCAGCATGCTGAGGGACAAATTCAGTCAAGGAAACATTTGCTTATGTATTAAATAACTTCTATTACCACTGGAGTTTCACATGCATATCTATGTATTTAACTGCACAATAATTTTAAATTTCAAGTTTAAGAAATATGGCTTTTCCTTCTACTTAACAACAACCAAGTTGTTTCCAGAATAATTGCCTAAATAATTTATAAAACTTCCTTTTTCTGTGAAGGAAAACATTTATGATCTTTTTAGGACTCTATTAAAACAAATTACAACAAGAAGTGCTACAAACAGGGCATCAACAGCTCAACGGGATTAGATCTAATTAATTTAGTAAGCACAGACAGAGGCATTCTTACTTCAGTACATATACAGAGATCTTCACAAGAAAGCTCACAGCAACGTAAGGGGCTGCTTTTAAAATGTACCAAAAAGAAAAAAAATAAACCACCACACTGTTCAGGCTGCAATTTCTAATTATGTCACTCCGTTCACCCAGCACAAGGAGGCAAAGGATCCTATAAAACTAGGAAACATGAAAATGATAACTTATTCTTTAAAGTGATGTTGATGAAGTTTATGATAATTCGGCAGAATGGCTTATGATATGGTAGTAAGTCTCAAGGGAAGACAGTAAAGAGAACCAAAGTATGAAGCAACATTGCGTATTCCATGATTCTGCAATTTGCTGCAAACTATGGGAAGGCTCACTGCTTTCAGACATATAGTGCTGTTTTTACACTTAAAACAGTGAGATTTAAAAAAAAAAATCCATAAAAAAGTCATATATATATATTTGCTGGTGAAGGACACATTCTTGAGCTAATATTCCTTCCATAGGGCTACCAATGTCTGTTCCCTAACAACTGCTAATCCCAGTTACCTGATGGTAAGGTCAGGTAACATCACAAATACCAGCAGAACCTCAGATCTACATTGGCCTGCTGCAAACAGAACATCATTTTTTCAGGAGTTTTTATGTTTCTGAATGGGTGGAGACAACTTGTGAACGTTTTACCAAAAGAAGGGTCCCTCAGACATGGAAGTGAAAAAAAACCTTGAAACAGAGCAAAGTCTTCTCACTCTGCCTTGAGGCTGCCTACCTACATAGCATTAGAATTGAGGAAAGACTCAAAAGCAGGGGGTGACATCTCTTGTTATCCACCAGAACTTCTATCAGAAACTTCTAGACAGTATCTTTGTGCAAAAAATACATTAAACAGGTAAGATGTAAACAGGGTGCTGTATTTATTTACTGCTGTCTCTTCTATTATTATGTATGCTTAATATCCTGTTGAGTTACATAGCAGTTGTACTCTTTCTAGAGATGTTTTGAAGGGATGAATTTTTGTAACAGGAAATATAGTCATACCCATGAAATCACGCAGGCTACTTTTCTGAAAAAATTATTTACCTTTTACATATCAAGACGTATCTACAGGCTTGGAGCAGGAACAGGGAAATTAAAGGGTCACTCAAGGCTAATTACAAAACACCACACTGGATCACTTGCTCAAAGCAAACTGAAGAACTTCCGTCCACAGGACTAGCCCTTTAGTGTGCATTAGCTCGTTCTTCCACTGTCAGGGTCACTGACCTTTGCCTTTTGGGATGGCAGTGATCTGGTCCAGGGACAGAACCTCCGCTTTACAGAATACTTGCCTATTTTACAAACTTTCATTAAGGAAATACTCCTGCTAGGTCTTCTTAAAAAATTATTACTGCTTTCTTGCCACCCTTCACAGCTAAATTATTGAAAATTATTCAGAATCTTCAATAAGGACAAATACACTATTGCAAAATATGAAGTCTCTAGTTCTGTTACAGTTACTAATAATTTTTATTTAGAGTTTCTAGCCTTTATTTTATAAACAAGCCTCAGAATATCAGTGGGGGATTTAGCTTACATCTGAGAATCAGTCAGCTTCTCCTTGCTTTTCTGGAGTTAATGTCTGTTCTGAATTCTTACTTGCTATATGTATGTAATATTGAATCTACCTACACAAAGAAAATAATATATTAAGAGTAGCTTCACATGCTTAAATAATAATTAGTAGAGCAGTATTATAACCAGACTACTTTAAATTAATTTTTTCCATACTCAAACATTATCAAGCATTCTCTGATCTCTCAATGACTAAAAGATTAAGTTTAAATGGCTCAGAAAACTTTAAATGAAGAAAGAACTGTATTTCTTTTTCAGGAAATCTAGATGCCTCACTGATCCCTTGTACTCAGACTAACCACTCAGCACTTGGTACTAAGGACTGGTAATCCTTAATCATTTATACTGAATTCCAGGATTACTCAGTATTCCTCTGGCTATGAAAGTAACTCATATTACAAACTAGACTTCAGCGAAAGGAAGTAGGAAAAGCAAATTTCAGATTAATCTTTTTTAAGACTACGAAATCCACAAGATAGAGATCATCATACTATGTATATGTGTGAGGCTTAAACCATTGAAATTTAGACATGCCTTAGCAAATTAATGAAACTGGTGCATCATCCAGATTTGCTTTACACTTCACATTTGAAGCCAGAGACTGAAATTTTATATTTTGATATATGTCCAGGACAAGCATTTACATGCCAGGAAAGATTCTTCTATTCCTACAAACACTTCATAAACCAACTACAATAAACCCAAATATTAACTTTCGACACCACCAGAGAGGGGGGAATTCTGTTCACTTAGAGGGTATTGTTTTCTTCTAATGCCAGCCTATATAATGAAGAAAATATCAAACTGCAAGATTAAACGAAATATATATTAGTCTTTTGTCCAACAGTGCTTTTCTGATGCTTCTTCAGGACTGCAGGTAGTAGTGTTATACTCTTTAAACCAGTATTCTTCAATCTGCTTTTCTGCTAAAATTCTTGCTCCGTTAACAGTATTGCTGTTCCAACAGAGCATAATGGATAAGTGAATAAACATAAATTGTTTATTTAAGTACCCCTGAACACTTTTAGATATTAGGCATTAGTATTTAGATACCTTATTAACTACTACAGCTGTAATCCTATAACAGGAAGAAAAAAAAGAACACCAGAACACCTTAAAGCATACAAAGCTCTTCAGATACAACAAAACATAGCTCCTACCAGCACATCAGTGAGATTTACCAATTATGGCCTTTTTTCAAGATAAATAACTGAGTTGAAACTGACACGTACATGGAACTTCTGCATAAAGGAGTAAAAAAAAAAATTCATAATCTCTTCACAGCAACACACATGCTGCCAGCAGTTGGTAGCAAAAAGTTCAAATTTCTGCAACAGCATCATCATAGCTGCATTGATCTCCAGTTTTAATGCAGACTTCTGGTAAGGCAAAGACAAATTGGTTGTGGGGGGAGGCACAGGAGAGAACAAGAGAAATCCCTATATACACAGGGTATCAGAAAGAACACGTGAGCAGAACAGAGGTACAATTTCAACGGTGCACTGAGTTCTCATCCTTGATTTTTAGATTGAAAAAGAAAGAAAAGCCAAGCAAAAAAAAAAAATATTTTTAGCTACTTTTTCCCATTCAGTAACAATCAGCCACAATGAGTGTGCTGTTGCCCTCTTGTTAAAGCAGTCTGTTTTATCCTGGTTCTTAATTAAAAATGAAAAAAAGAAGCAGAAGTAATTCCATCACAGGAGAACTACGAAAGCCTTGTTTTTCTTTAAGCCACAATTACATGTTGCTTCAATCATAGTCAATTTTTTTTTCTTTCCCATGGGGATTCCTCCAGTGTCTCAGTGCATCTGTTCCTAGCATTAGAGCACTGAAGTCTTTTTCCTCCTAGCTTCTCATTTTCATGAAGTTGCATGAATTTAATCCACTTTGAATCAGATTTAGACAGGTTTATCTAAGCTTCAGAAGCTAAGGCTGATGGGTGGATAGACAGAACATTTAAACTTAACAGGCAAAAGTTTGTTTACATAGAAAACTGGACTGGCAAAAGGTGTGATTAAGTATTCCTTACAACAGGAAAACTAATACCTACAAATCCCTTCCACTGAAAAAACAGCACAAGATTTTACTTTTATTTTCTAAGCTGTCATGTCAAGTCATAGGATATTTCAGTTCAAAGTTTGGACATTTCAGCAAGTTTTGACTGTGTAAGAGGAAAAAAACCCACAACCCCTCAAAGCCTTCCAAAATTTCAAGTGGTCTTCACCGAAAAACCAGCAATGCAAGCATAAGGCAAACAAACAATTGAAAAATATACAGAAAAGCAGAAAGAAGAGGAAAGAGAAAGCAGAAGTTCATACTACATACACATCTTACAGAAAGGAGGTACAGAATGCATAAAGAGAAAGAATTAGGTATCATATAGACTATTTTCCTAGGCTCAAACACATCAGAATTCAGCAGTCCTCCTTATATAATACACAGTATCTTCACAGTACTCTAAAGACACAGAGGTGTAGTACCTCTTTATGAATCATGGGATTTTGTTTGGGTTTGTGACTGGAAGCCATGAAACCTGCTGAAAGATACATCGGAAAGAGACTTTCTGTTGTATCTTGAAACACCTGTTTAAAACGTTTCCAGAAGCACCTGTAAAGGCATTAACCTTCTTCACCTTTTGCAATTGTAAAACCAATGTCAACTAAGACAACAGTCATACTGCTCAGGACATTCAGATTTGTCATCTTTAATTTAATTCATCAGTACTTATTATGAAAACTTTACCTGAAGGGGGAAAAAAATATGTTATCACTTCTACTATAAAAATAATCCTTGATATAGTATGTGAGTATTACGTTCTCTAACATAAAGGACATAAGCCCTTTCAAAGAAGTGTATTTGGACTCAAAACTGAAGATATATTCTAGTGGAAAACCTTTTAGATACTAAAATATCTGCATCAAATATAAACCTACTTGAGGAGTGGAAAAATCTTTGAAAGTTTTAATAGAAGCAACAACTTGTCAATTCTGTTCTTACTAAATGAATACTTGACATTGCTTATAACAACTACTTGACTGAGAAACAGCTTCATAGAACAGAAACCAGCTGTCTTCTGACAAACAAGGAGGCCTACATTTGCTGAATAACATATGTCACATTTGTCCATTTTTTCCTTTTTACCTCCCCTTTTTACCTCAAGTTTCCTCTAAATCTTTAGGGACTGAGGAATAACTTGGTGAAAAATAATCAGCTAGCAGTCTTGAAAAACACTCCTAATGTTTATAACTGCTGCCCAGTCTCTCTTTTCTGCTTTAATCACAAGTCCCTCAATGCTACTCTGCATTATCTACCAATTAGTTATGCTAGTTTTAATCTGTACCAAGCCAGGTCTACATAAACCCTCCTTACATGATACAGCTTCAGGAGCCAGCAAGTCATCTCTGTCTGCTTAACCACATGGGCAGCGGTTCTTTGCTTTCTACCACGAGTGCTGAGCACCCTCAAGAAGAGATGGTGCTGCATATAAAATTCCATTTCCCTCTCCTTGGAGAATGATTACATTCATGGTTGATGGAAACAGAGTGTAACTCCAAAAAACCAAAGTTAAAAATACGCCGTGTTCTTCAAGGTATCCAAAAGTATTACTGCTCTCTTTTTAATGAGGCAAATAACAGCATCTGTCTTCTCACTGGTATGGAAACAGACTGCTCATTAGCATTAATAGGAGTCAGGGAGCTGTACAGATACCGTATTATTACTATGCGTGCAGGATTAGCTCCCTTTATTACCCTAAACCAGAGATTTCTGACTGGTTACAAGGAAATTCATGTAGTCTCCTCTTTGTGCCAGGATATTTTGAAGGAGGAAAAAGCCTGACAAAGAAGATGCCAAACTGTAATTCTATTAAATAATGTGAAGCAGAATGTCATAGTCAATTATATATTTCAGGACTGAAAGCAGGCTCACATTTGTAAGCAAATCATTCATTCAGGCTTTGTTTCAAAGACTGCTCCAGGCTTTCTGTTTATTAGAGAGTAATGGCAAAGTGATGAGTCCTGCATGACAACATTCTGTAATACTCAAAAGCAGAACTCCAGTGAGAAAAATCTAAGCTATGTACAACCCAGTGCATCATTGTAGCATGGGTTTTTTTGGTGTTTTTATTTCTTTGCCAGCTTTTCTTGTGGGAGGACTGATGTTTCTCCAATGTACCATAAAAAACACAAATAAAGCTTCAGCTGAATATATTATTTAGTGCCTTGAAGAAGGAAGGACCTCCCTGCACTGATGCAGAAAGCAGAGGTGGATACAAAACTGCAAGTGCCCAGAATCATCTTGGGAAAATTAGTTTAATACTGAGCATGCTTAGCAGCTTTATTAAATCCTAAAAGAAAGCTGCTAGCTACGACAGGGAAGCTAATCCTTCTGAATTGTCCATACTGAGATTGTGACATGAACATATACTTGGTCAGGAGAAAAAACTGCCTCCAAGACCTAGCTGAAAAGGATACATCTAGACCAGCAAGGATGTCAGTTGGTCAGTCCCCATGGTGGATCTCTTGGCTATGGGGCAAGGTCTTTTTTTTTGACACAAGACATAGACAGAGCCACACATCTATGAATGCTGGTGCAAGGTCTGCTGTGTTAGAGAACATGTTCTGTTGTACTGAAGGATTGGAAGTATGCAAACCTGGACTGCAGACACTACAGTTCCAATCTGATTTTGTAACATAAGGGTGTGCAGGGTAATCATGTAACTGCCAACGTGTACTACATTTTAGGTTATTTCATTGACTGAATCACAGAACTGGAGAGTAAACAAGTCTAAGCATACAATCAGAGTGTAAATCTGCTAAAAAAGTTATTTATTTTAGAACTACTTTGGAATATCTTTACAGGTAAATATCATGGACTTACTCATAGCTTTTCTCTAAAATGAATTTATGGAGATTAAAGAGTATTTGAAATGTTTTACTTGCAGTAAATCTCATCTCTTTATCCAGACAATTCCACAGTTCTCCTTTGCTGATTGATGCTAATACAAAGTAGTTCTGTAGTTTTATTTGATGCTTAAAGCAAATTAAAAAACCACAGTACTTTATAACCTTATTTCTAGCAAAGCTAAAACTTGGTAAAAGATCATGGAATACTAAAGTCTTATAAATATCTTTGTCACAAACTGGACAAGACTGACAGAAGTTGAATTGAAGGAGCTCTAATGTGTAATCAATGGTAATTTTATTTCCTAAAGCTTGTGTAGATGCATTTTGGGACAATTTGTGATGGTCCTGTAATTAAAACTTTGTCTTTGTTACACTCCAAACCATATCTCAGTCCAAGTTTTTATAGCAAAAAAGTAGGCCTATGAAAGATGCCATATCAGTGAGATTTATTTCAACCTAATGAAAATGGAAGCTGCAAAAATCACTTTTATCAAGTAACTCTGCAAGTCATTTTACTTCTTATGAAAATGCAGTTGGTCAAATTTTAATAGAAGGTAAAATCCTACTGCCTCAAGATTGCTTTTAAAATAACTTGATCTTTTCGGACAAGATGCAGTTTAAAGTAAAGAACTACATCTTGGCACATAAGTAAGCTTATCAAATTTATATAGACACTGTGTATTCCAGGACTCCAAATTATTCCAAACAAAATTCAACATACTAGAGCTTACAGTGGTTACCCTTCTTGACAAAACAAAGAAATGGCTATTCTGCAGTACGACACATGGTAAAGAGATCCGCAAGCAGGCAAGACAACACAAGACAGCACACTTCAGGTGTACAAGGTGGAGTACAGGCACACACAGAGAATCTCACAGCAAGACTTACTGCCATAGGCATGGTGTTGGACAGTCATGGCTAAAGTATATTCAAACACAACCCAAATCACATTCAAGCTAGTTCACAAGCATCTGCACAACTTTTGTTGAGACTTTCCTGTTTTTATCCTTCCTGGGTTAAAATTAGACAGGTTTTAATCACACCCATGGGTAAAATTTCATAGAAATTCACTTCAGAAAATGGTCATTTTGAAAGAACTTAAAGCAGACCATTCAGCACTGTACATTCAGAATAAAGATCAACTTGAAAGTAGATCCCTTTTCCTAGCACATCAGTTTTCTGCAGCTGTTTTAGGCTGCAGCAGAGTTACAACAAGTACTTCCTACCCCGATCTTAACGTGGTTTGGTTTATGGCACAGACTAAGGCCCAAGTAGGTTTTTAATGGCCAGTTAAATTTTGGAACATGACAAAACATTCAAAGTCTACTGTAACATTTTTGCTGCGTTTATGCTTTCTATTTTGTGACCCCAGTCATAATTCATATAATAAGAAATGTATATATAACAAATCCTATGGGCTTATGGCACCACTCCTTCACTGGAGAGCCTCAAGACTGACTTACAAAGAAACTTGCCCCTTCTGCTTTTTCTTTTGCAGACCCTCCTTCCATTGCACACATTGTCAGACTTCTAGCAAAACAATGGACAATCCTCTACTGCATATACAGCTTTTACCTGCTAGAATGCAGCATAGGTTGATCACGTTGATAATGCTCATCTACATTCAAGGAAGAAGAAGAAATTGTGGTTGCCAAGGAAGCCGCTTCAAACAGAGATGGAGTGCTTGGCACTAGATCTGGTCGGTGGTGTGAACCTAGTACTGCATACACAAAAATAAAGAACAACATTAACAAATTTCATTTCAAATTGAATCCAAGAATCTTTATGCAAATGTATGGAGTCACACAGTGCTCTAAACAGCTTCTTGAAGCTTCTTAATATGTATGAATTTATGAGATTGGAATATTCATGTGTCCATACCCACACTCTTTTGCATTACAGGACAAATTTCAGCTGCTAGTCAGTACCTTCAGCAGAATACAGAGCAACCCCAAGGTCAAATATTAAAGAGTCATATGACTATCTGATGAATTCTTCCAAATTCTGGGACTGGTCTCACACTACCCAGGCCCAGTTTTCAGATGGGATTAGGCAGCTGGTTCTCCTTCAAGCCTGGCTGCAGATGAGCTCTGAAATGGGCAAAGTCTGTTTCAAGTCCTTTTTCTCTTCAAAAACACCCTGAAAACAATGAACTGACCTTCAAAACACTTCATGTGACATATTTGTTTAAAAGTCACTGAAAAGAATAGCTCTGGCCTTAATCTGCTAGTTGGGCTGGATAATTTTTTTAGGATCCCCTGAAATCCAAAAGATTAACATCATATTATAACCTTGATTCTGACTTCCTCTTGCTCCAGAAGGTCCATTTTGTCAAATATAATTAACTACTCTCTCCATGAGAATAACCTGCCTCTGAAGTTTTGAAAGATCAGCCAGATTTGGAAGCCTTCTAGTTATAGGGCTTCTAGAATTTATACTAAATTCCTTTAAAAACATTGTTTAGGCTGTTGATTTGAAAGACATTACCTTCTTCATCAAGGCTGGCATAGCTTTGACCTTCAGCAAGAATGCCATGCTTTTCATCCTTCCACTCCTGGCTAACTGCACACACTATTTCTTGTGATGCTGCCTTTAGGGCTGTGATGGAATTGCATCGTTTCTTCGAAGGTGAAGACTTTAAAGCTGCATTACCAAATGAACATAGGTGTTGAATGATGTCATCTTATCTCCCTGCACATCTTTAACAGCATATAGAAAAGCAAACCATCTATAAAGCTGGAGTGTCTGAATAGAGAGGAAGAACACATCCAGATACAAACCCATTTATCAAATATTATATTAAAACTAGAGCCAAAGGCATTGTTATTTCATCTATGAGTGAAGTACTTTTGTCTTTTTCTGGAGTCTCTTACTGCTCATAGGACAAAAAAAAAATCATCAAAACTCTGACATTACTAAACTACAAATCTCCTACTGAGTATCAATCCTTGTAATCAGAGACAGAATGATACAGAAAAAACGAGAAGTATTGAATATTGGAGTATTCTGAGAGGTTATAATAATTTTCTTGAGCTGTGAACTACTGGTATATAATGATGTATGTGCTACTGCAGAACTTCCACTTCAGTGACATGTGTCAAACATCTTATTTGGGTAAAATAAACATTTCCAAAATGTTGATGGCTTATACACTCAGGTATGAGAATTCCCTTCATAATTCTTACTAGGGCCTGCCTATTTACAATGGCATTTTGCATGAAACTCTCGGATCTGACCATTGCCACTACTACTGAATCATCACTCTCACTTGTAGTTCTTCTCCAGAAAGATGCTAGCCAGTTCATTTCATGTTTTTCAGTTGCCAGCTGCTGACCTCCATGCACTGGCTGAAAGGTTACTTCAGATGCACTGTAATAGTTCATACTGTGCTCTACAACAAAATTCTAATTAAAGGCATCAAAGTCATTTGGCTAAAGACTGAAGAAGAGAATCAGATGCATAGCTCCAGGATATTGTTAAAAAAATAGCACAGTAGATAGCTGTCGAGCTAGCCTCTGCCCAAGGCTGAATCTGCTTATTATGTTTTTATTGTTATTTATGGAGGCTTGTTCTGTGCACTAGGGGAAAAAGTGCAAATTCAGAACAAGGCTTAAGAGTTTAAACCAAAATGTCTAACTCGAAGTTTAGAACCAATGTTCCTAAAGACAGAAACACTCCCAAGTCTTTATTTTACAAAAGAATGATAATGCATTTGAACCTTTAATCCATACAAAAGTAGATTAATAGCCTTGTATATAAAGCAGATCAGTAACAGTGGGATATTAAGAGAGGTTAATAACCTGGAAAAATGAGACAGACAAATTAAGATTAGAGAGAAAATTAGGCATGATGTCCTTAATTGTATGGTGTAGCTTTCAAATACAGAACAGGTTGTGTCTTGTGCTGACATAAATCTAGTAGTCAGAATTAGAAAGAATTGAAAAAAGACTCAAATGTTCAGGAAACATACATGGCTACATGAGACATTTTGTCCAAGAGACAGAACTATCAAATTGTCTACTCCTCACACTCTATCAGTGCAGAGGAGTTCCTTTGGGTATTGTCTCAGACAACAGAGCTCCCACCAGTTCTCTGGCAAAATCATCCTAGGGTTTAAAGAGAACTGAGTCTCAGAAGGCTCCTTCCTCCTTTCTGCTGAATTTTGCTTCATATTTTGTCATATTACATCAGATTCTTTTATTTTGATATTAGTCATTCTTTTCTTAAGGATTTAACATTTACCACTTTAAGTTGTTAATTTGCGCCAGTACTGGTAGTCATTTTTGTTTCACTTAAACCTCATTTAGTTCTGTCCTTCATTTGTATTTTGTTCTGTCTCTATCCACACAGACTTGTTTCTCACTCCAGATAACTAATGATTATGTTAAGAGACCACCAGTCAAAAAGGCTTTTACAAAACACCTTCTATCAGTTTGAGACAATGCCCCATGCTTAATACTCCTTCTGTAGTATTTGAGCCAAGTGTCTATTCCACATTTTGACATTCAACTCCAAAGCAAATACAGTTCCGCGAGTAGGATTATCAAACTGCTAACTAGGATCCATTTTAGAGTATAAGTTCCTGTATGAACTACATAGTTCTAGCCAGTCAATTTATATTTATTTGTCAAGAACTCTGCTTTATAAAAAGCCTTGAAACTCACAAAACACTGTTTCCTAGAGGCCAAGCACAAACATTCCTTCTCTCACTAAAAAACAGAAGTGCAATTTCAGCATCTCCACAGATTTAAAAAATAATTTGGCAGTAAAGCAGTAAGTTAGTATGGATGCATATTATTTACATCAGCTGATCTGTATGTCTTATAATAATGTTTTATACCACTTGCCGTAATTGTTGAAAAAACCTCATTACTCAGATAACGAGAACAGCTTTTCCCTGAAGAGCAGACTGGGCCACAGTGAACCCCAAGCACTCATCTCTGCCTTGCTGGTATATTTATCAGGTCTTCCCTACAGCCTTCCTCACTGCACACATACTGAATGCATCTCAGCAGTCATCACCCTTCTTCTCTGCATTTGCTATGATTCAGATTGAATTTCCTTACAGTAGCATGACCAACCCATAGAGGAATTATCCATCAATTTATTAACATTTATAAGACTCTCCAAAAGTCTTATTTTCCTGAATAGCTGCCACAACCTATCATGCATATAAGGAATCATTAATTAGGGTTAATTAAAATTCTCTCTTTTTCTTCTAAAGACTCACTCTACTTCAAATCTCATTTCTTGCTTTTTTTTTTTAGTTCAGCTACTCTCAGCTTTTTCCTTTCATCAGTCTATCCTATTCTTTTTTCTTCGAATTCAGTAATTTCACAAAGTACTTATCACCTACACTTCTGATTTCTTGTTGCTCTTAGTTACCAGTTTTCTCTCTTCTTTCTTGCTCTTTTAGACCTAACCACTTATGTTGTTTGAATCTCACATGTCTCTAACATTGGTTTTCGTGGACAGGGTCAGTGTATCACAAGCTCACTCCAAATAATCTGATTCTTTCCAAAAACAGTTGGATACTGGTCTTCAGAAAAGTGGTATTATCTCCAGACAAAATGCAGAGTAACAAAGGCTAGTACAGGCTGAGACCTTCCCCCCACTCCTCCCTTCTTCCCGGGCTGAGCTTTGCTCCTGATATTTCTACCTCCTTCCCCCAGTAGCGCAGGAGGAAGGGAATGGGGGGGTGCAGTCAGTCCTGCCACTTCTTCCACCTTGGTTCAGGAGTGGAACTTCTGGCATTCCTCCCCTGTTCCAGCGCAGTCCCCTTCTCATGGGGGACAGTCCTCCATGAACTTTCTCCAATATGAGTCACTTCCACAGCCTGCAGTGCTTCCCATGCTGCTCTGGCATGGGTCACCCCTGTATGTTCCCATCCTCCCAGTGCCAAACTACAACAGTGGGGGCTTCTTCCTCCCACGGAGTCCCGGCCTCCTTTGGGTGCAGCCACCTGCTCCAGCATGGGGTCTTCCAAAGGCTGCACATCAGCATCTGCTCCACTGTAGACCTCCACGAGTGGCAGGGGGGGCAGTCCTGATATCTCACCATGGGATACAAGGGGGCTCTGCACCAGCACACCTCCCACCCTTCCTCCCCCTTTCTTCCACTGACCTCGGTACTTGCAGAGGTGTCCTCCTCAAATCTCCCCCCTCCTCCTTCCAGGTTCCCCTTAAATATGTTATGTCAGAGGCACAGCCATCATTGCTGACTGGCTCGGCCTTGGCCAGAGGCGGGTCTGACTTGAAGCCCGGTGAGCTCAAGAAGCTTCTCACAGGGGCCATTTGGACAATTCTCGGTAGCGATGTCCCTCTGTAGTGATGGTGGGCTTCTCTTGGCTTTTTCTTCTTTCCCCTGTGTATTGGGCTTGTGTGGCAAGGTTTTGTTAGTGTGGGGGCTACAGAGGAGGCTTCTGTGAGACTGCTAGAAGCTTCCCTTGTGTACTATAGAGCCAGTGCCAGCTCCAAGACAGACCCGCTGCTGGCCAAGGCTGAGCCCATCAGCAATGGTGGTAGTACCTCTGTGATAACATATTTAAGAAGGGAAAAAACTGCTGTGCAACAGCAGCCAGAGAGAGGACTGAGAAATGTGAGAGAAACAACTCTGCAGACCGAGGTCAGGGAAGAAGGAGGGGAGGAGGTGCTTCAGGTGTCAGAGCAGAGATTCCCCTGCAGTTCATGGTGAAGACCATGGTGAGGCAGGCTGTCCCCCTGCAGCCCGTGGAGGTCCACAGTGGAGCAGATATCCAACTGCAGTCCGTGGAGGAGCCCATGCCAGAGCAGGTGGATGCACACAAAAGAAGCTGTGAACCTATGGAGAGCCCACGCTGGAGCAGGCTCCTGACAGGACCTGTGGACCCACGGACAGAGGACCCCACAGTGGAGCAGGCTTTCTGGAAGGACTTGTGATGTGGTGGGGGACACAACACTGGAGCAACTTCTGAAAGCCTGCACCCTGTGGAAGGGACCCACACTGGAGCAGTTTGTGAAGAACTGCAGCCCATGGAAAGGACCCACATTGGAGAAGTTGGTGGAGGACTGCTTCCCATGGGAGGGACCCCACACTGGAGCAGAGGAAGAGTGTGAGGAGGAAGTCGCAGAGACAAATGTGTGATGAGCAGATCACAGCTCCCACTCCCCGTCCCCCTGCACTGCTTGGAGGGATGAGGTAGAAAATTTGGGAGTGAAGTTGAGTCTGGGAAGAAGGGACAGGTGGTGGAAAGATGTCTTAAGATTTGGTTTTATTTCTCATTACCCTACTCTGATTTGACTGGTAATAAATTAAACTAATTCCTCTAAGCTGAGTCTGTTTTGCCCGAGATTGGTAACTGGTGAGCGATCTCCCTGTCCTTATCTCAACCCACAAGCGTTTCATTATATTTTCTCTCCCCTGTCCAGCTGAGGAGGGAGAGTGATAGAGCAGCTTGGTGGGCACCTGGCATCCAGCCAGGGTCAACCCACCACACTAATAGTGGTATGTATCTTACCCTTGAGAATGAATTAAAAGGAAGGAGAAATGGAGGGGAAAAATAGAAACAGGTAATAGTGACAGACAAAAGACTTCATTAATATCCAACGTCTGATTTTTTTCCTTGATAAAGCACAGAAGAAATCCACATCAAAGGCAACAATGCCTGTCTTTTCAAACGTGCTGGAGGTGGTATGTAAACAATCTTTACTTTTGCAAATTAAATAAACTAAAATCAATGGGGGTATTCTTACGAATAACAGTTGCAGGACTGGACACATCATTAGATTATGAAATGTAGCTTTATATCAATGCAAATATAAGGGAACCTGCTTTACCTTCAGATGCCCCTGATGTGACAAAAAATACATAGCAAATAATTCTCTATACTTTTACTATTAGAGTACAATCCCATTAGCTCCAGTGAAGAAACTCAACTTCTGGCAATGTAACTGCTACATGATGTTGATGAAAACATTATTTTATTGCCAAGAGAGGAGTGTTACAAAGTAATGATTATGAAAATATCTAAAAGAGTAAAAGTCACAACTTTCTTACCTTGAATTTTCTTGAAAACTCTTGTACTCATAAACTTTAAAAATCTGTCTGCATAAAAACTTGGTCTGTGAACTGAAACAGTGTCCTACAAGATTGAAAAAGATCTTCGTCACATTTGCCATAAGTACATCGTAAGTAAATTCTCAGGAAAGAAGATGGACACCTTAGGTAAACTATATCACACATTTCAGGCACACTCAAAACAAACGAATCTTAACAAGGTTTTCCTTTTTAAAGCTTAATTATTCAAAAACTTTTCTTTAGGTATTTCATTTATGAAATTGTGAGTTATGAATTATATAGTCATATTTTGCAAAATTTTCCTAGCATTTGAAATGCTTTTTTTCATGTTGTGTACTTTTTACAGTTACAGATTCATCAATGTCCTGCTCAGTGGCCACTGTTTTATATAAGTTATAAGGAGAAGCAGATCATTTTAGTTACTTTTTGAAAGCTCAACAAATAAAATCAGAGCATGTATTGGGAAATGGACGTAAAAGATTCAGCAACAGTCCAAACCATGTGGTGACGGTAGACTACAAATATACCAGAGCTAGCTCTTTCCTGGTCAACACAAAGTTCCATTAGCTAAAATACCAGCAGTTCAAAAAATAGTAAAATCTACTTACCCCATCATAAACAAGAGCCTTCCAAGAATGTTCCAGCTTCTTCATTAACCTAAGCATACAAAAACAAAATCAGAACTGCTTTGTAAAATTTCCACATTTGTAAGTGATTTCAGAATAGCTTATTCAATAAAAACTTGAAATTCAACTTACCTATAAGACTGAAGAATATCAATAATACCCATAAACAGAAGCAGCTTTTCTCCTTTATGGCTTTTAGCTGGAATACCTCCCATTCTGAGAGAACAACAAAAACATAGTTAGATTACCTTTTAAGATATCCTGTCATCAGTTAGCAAGTGAACTATACCCACGTGCAACCCCAAAGAAACAGGCACAACAGTAAAGCTAGATGCCACAGTGCAAAGTAAGTCAAATGTGTCTCTTAGCATACAACTGGTTTTAAATAGCAAACCTAAAGTATCTGGGATCCAGTGGCAAATATCCATTGTAAACAAAGAATATTTTAGGATAACTTTTAGATATAAATGGAAATATTTAGATGATCTGAAAATTGGAAAAAAGTACACATCAGTTTATTCCTAAGAAGAATAAATAGTTTTACCTAGCTAAAGGAGAATTTTGTCACTTTATTGATCACATGTAACAAAACTGTAGAGAGCCTACACATTACTACAAGTCTGAAAAGTTGTTCGGTATATTTTTCACTAAAGTATGTGGTTTTCCAAAATTTATTTACAGATGGATTAGTGACAGAAAAAGTATTAAGCTGAGAAGCCTGACTGCCTAGATCTCCACTTGGTTCACTGTATTTACTCAGCCATGACCTTAAAGCACAAGGTGCTCGCATCCTAAGACCCTCTCCTCCTACTCCACCACGTAGAGGAAAGGTCCACTGTTTTTAGAACCAGAAACCGAAATCCAATTTTCAGTTTGTCAGCTTCTGTTGACATTGACAGACCCACTACAAAACCAGAAGACTGAAGATGCAACACATGCAATACCTCCAAATCTTTTTTAACAGTTTGAGAAATAAATAATACAAACCTGAAACAGCTACCGAAGACACAGTTGAGAGTATATTCCCCATTCTGACACTTAAAGCACAGTAGTCCCTTCCCCTGACAAAACATGGCCTCAATCTACTCAACCTTTTCTTTTGGGGGAAGTGGGGGAGTTTTATTATTATTCTAGGCACAAATGAAACCATGTAATAACAAGTCAAGTTTAAATTAGTGTAAAAACCCGTTACCATAAACTCCAGCTCGATTAACCGGTCAGATATTCAGAAGTGTTAAGTGGTGTACAAAACTATATTCTGCCAGTTTTTCCTGGAAGCTATGACTATAAATTCAATCCAGTACATGCAGGAGTTATTGCTGTTGGGTATTCATTCTTATGCTCATGTTTGATGGCCTTACAATGAACCACAGTGGATGACTAATCTAGGGGTCTTTTTTGTAAGACCTAGGCATATTTTCATCCACCTCAGTGAGGTTTGCCACACTGCCAGTTATGACAATACAAGTGAGGAGATAGTGCAAGGGGCCAAGGAAGGACTCAACTTTAGCAGTAGGCTTTCAACAGTGGTACGACACTGCTCAGGATCTGGGCAGCACTACATTAGCTCAAGTGATGTGGGAGCCCAGAATGGGTTTCCATACATAAGAACCACAAGGACTTTCTTGGGTGACTTGTATAATCAACATAGGCTCTTAGTTAAAAAACAAAACCAAAATAAAACCAAAACCCACACCCCCAAATTTGCTATCATATATTTAAAGATGTTCAATCTACTAATCAACATTTTAATTTCCTGCGCTGCAGCAAATCTTGATGGTCCATCTTTTGGGAAAAAAAAAAAAAAAGGCTTAATCTTTCAAATCCTGAAATGCAGTGTACTCTTGAATATTTTGCCTCTTAACAGCAAGTGGCACAGACTGAAGAAACAGAATGTACAAGCTTTAATAGTTTACTAGCAGGTTATAGCACTTACGTGTTTGTTGTCCCTGTGGTGACGGAGTCCCCTGACTTCCCAGGGCCCTGTATGGACTCCATGGCTGTGGAATAGAGAACTTTCTGCCCTCCAGGACGTTTCGCGTCTGATACACTCTGGGAACTCTCTCCCTCTTTTTCCTTCATGTTACTGTTCAGTATGTGGATTCCCAGTAGCAAACTGTAATCCATGATCTTAAAACTTTCTAGGACCTATCAACAAAGAAGAAATGGCTGTACTGAAACAAAAAAAGACTACATACAATATGAATTACACAGCAGCATTTTGAAAACCTAAGTAAAAATAGGCCTTCAAAGCACAAGTTTCTCTTATTAGGAAATGTGTGAAATTATAATTAAAAATCTTTTACTACCCCACATAAGTCAAAGTGCTAGTTATGTAATTAGCTCAATGCTTTTGTTGCCAGTGGGAAAGAAAGATGCAGAGCTGGAATGCAACCCAATGTTATATTTTAGTCAAGGAAGATATATCCAGTCAGCACCTTTTTTATTTATAGCAAATAATCAGTTAATAGTTCCACCATATACTTATGAACTACAGACATTTTTAAAGTCACCTCTAATGCATGTTCCAGACTTTTCTGACAATTTTTGCCTACACTACTCTCTCCCTCCCCTCCACCTCCTGTTTATAACTGAGAAAGTATTCTTGGAGAACTTTCCAATGTCAAAAAAAGCACTTGCTACCACCCTTCATTAACAGCTGATGGGATTCGAGTACAAAAATCATGCATCTCTCTTTATTAGGCTAAATAGGGCCTATTTAAACTGCAAAGGCATTTTTATTTCTGAAGCATGATGACTTAACCAGCCAGCCATTTCTTCTAGCTCTACCAACCATTTTTGCCTCTGTCAGTAAGCAAGTTCTCTTTCTTCTTTCATGCACATGTACTGTCATAAGTTTCTAGTCAGTTACAGCATTATGAAGTCTGGCATACTGCCATCAAAAGGAAATACAGTTCAAGTTAATATGTAAACGTGAACTAAAATAAGCTGTAATCACACCTAGTAGTATAACCAAACTGTTAGCAGACAGCAGCTGTGTCAAATATCTTACATAACAGCAGTGCTAAGTGGAGGGAGAAAAACTGGTAGCAAGCAGGAAGGATATGTTACTCCTCAACCTCACACAGCTCAGCAATATTTCATAATACATTTTGGCACAGAATGCCCTAAGATAACAGTGTAATTTTTGGCATGGAATCAAGAGGCAATATTACATCTTTGTACATGAACAAGAACAAAATGTGATTTTGCAGAGATGACAAATAAAGAGCAGTAACTCCAGGTATGTCATTTTGATGAAGACTATAAAAGTATAAATATTTTTACACAAAACACTGAGATGACTTGTGAACACTAAGCCACATTTTGCAAAGCCAAAATAAGGTTTGTTGGTATTCACCAGGAAAGGTCTGCAAAATTGTATGAAGAGGAGAAGGGAGTCTACTACTTAACACATCCCCAGAGATAATTTTAACTCCAATATCCAAGTATATAGGCAAAAAGGTTGGAAAGCTCTGTTCCACTCCATCTGTATTTCTTATGTACTCATTGTATTAAGTAGAAGCCAAATGTACATTACAGCTGAATTATTTTTCCATCTCTGGCATTTATCTCCTATGAGGAACATGGTGTCTCAATTTTAGCACTGTTGTAAGCATTTAAAGTGAAGAAACAAAGCATAACACACTGTAATGTAAGTGTAGAAAGGCATAGCCTGATTCTGACTTCCAGACACAAAGCAGGAGTTTAGAAGACATGGGAGGTTTGATCTTGTTCAGAGTAATCCTGCACAGAGGTAGGTTAGTTCAAATGGAACAAGAAAACGGCTGCTAATGTATGGCCTTCTGATGACAGAACTCACACAGGTTTTCAGGACGCAACAAAAAAGCACGCTCTACATTACTATACAACAAGATAATGAAATTTTATTACACATTGTGGGGGAATGTTGGTGGCTAATAACTTCCTGGTTTATGATCACGTATTGAAAAAATAGTGCAGCTAACAGGTTCAAAGGCACAGACACTTGGTGCTAAATAAATTCTAGAAATTTCTTTATTGCTTGCTTATTGCTACCCTTTACCCAGACTCTCGCAAAAAAAAAAATTACTATATAATGTATTAATGACAAATCTATAATTAGTGGATGTTTGCCGCCAAATAATGAAAGTTGATTCTGAGTAGGCTGAAAAAAAAGGTTCCTAATGCAGTTCATCCTCTATAAAAATACTTACCTTAGTAGTACAGTCAGCAACACTGTTTATACAAAGCCTGATTACAGCAGCTAGTCAGGCTTGGAAAAAGCACTGCCACTTTTCTTTTACAGTTATAAACATAACTGCTGACAGCTCTGCCATCAACCTATTCTTTACCACCTTTAAAATTAAATTACATTAGACTCATTATGATTTAACTGCACTAATTACATAACTATGTCTAGGACTGGCTGTAGCCTCATGGAAGGCTGTGGTATAATATGCTGCTGCTTCTTCCACAGGGACCTCTTATGTGCTAAAATTAATCTGACTGCATCAATTCACCACTGTCACTTAAACCCATACTACTTGTATTATACAATGGACTAAAAATCTCTTTGACTATTTATGACTTTGTTCTACGATTACTGAAAAAATCATAAAAACAAGTAGCCATTTTGGTATTCCGGTTCACTATGAAATTGAAACACCTGCAATTCCAATGGATTAACTGCAGTAGATATTCTTACAACAGCACATAGCATATGGACTCTAGCCCTCAGCCCCCGGGGAACGTTATTCATGGCCCTTACTCAGAGGCAGAATCGTCCAGTCTACAAAGTGCCTTCGGGATATCGTAATACAATCTGCCCCTCTGTCTGCCTACTGGTTTGATATACAGTTCTGATTATCTCCCCTTAGAAATCTGATAACCAAACTAGCCACTCCTTATACAAATACACATCTTTTGACCAGATCTAAGCATGTTTTATTCCTGTTTGTTTCTAAGGAAAATTATGATAAGAAACAATTTATCAGAGTAACAAGGAAGAATCTCAAACATTAGCATTCAACAAAAACTTACTTCATGTCAAACTCTTTAGTCTGTACTAAGACAGAAATTTTACTTCAGTCAGTGGGATTTCCAGCTGAATATATCTGAAGGGTTCTCACATATGTATCATTGTTAATATTTAAAATATCAAATCATGATTATTTTAAAATGTGTATGTAACATTTTGGACATACAGTTGCACAAATTGATCTGGTTTGCCAAGGAAAAGTTACAAAATGCAGCACAAGTTATTTCTGAACATGCAACATCCTATGAGAACAGAAAAAAGCATAAGCCTTTTCCTGGGTTGAGGGTTGCTTGCAAGTAGCTTTGATGAATTTAGGTTGAACTGCTTTTGAGAAGGAGCAACAAGTTTTTGCTACAAAGGTGCCAAAATGAGATCCTAATCTAATGAAAAAACAATCAAAACACAGCTTTAAAGGGCTATATTCAGAGCAAAATGAGAAAGCCTTGTAAAACACCCGATGTCATCCACGTGAGAACACTAGAAATTGACATTAACTCCCAGAAATACACTCCTTTTGTAGTTAAAGTGAGAGAAATTCAATCTTTACTCATGTAACCACACTGAAATGCACCTTTCTAGCAAAATGGCACTGGGAGATTTCAGCAGGAATATTCTTATTTGTTAGTACACAGCATGATTCAGTGTTTTATTTCATAATGGCAAGTAAGCATTAACTTGACATTAAATTGTTCATCTCGTTTCATGTTTATTTCACAAGCTACACAGATTCTGTCAATATGATGTTGTTACTTGGTCACCAAGTACTGCTTTCAAGGCTGGCTTTAGCTGCTCCAACAACTTCCAGATGGCAAGCGTCACTCATCCCCTTCTAGCCTTAAGCACTATTTTGCTTTCAAACCACATGAAAACCCCAGTGAAATGGCATCACAAAATACGTTGTTTTGGAACATGGTAAAATAACTTCCTGAAATCAGATTTTCTTTTCTCTGAGCTAATCAGCTGTCAAAGCATTCTGTGAATCATCGTAGGCATGGTTACACTCAACTATCACAGCCAGTGACTAATAGAGCACAGCAAGTATTGCTGCCATGGAATTTCATTTTTATTTTAGATGCAGCCAGCCCAAGCTGTGTACTGTCTGACAGAGAAATCTGCATTCATATTGCTAACCATGCAAAACAGCTCAAGGCAGCAGGTCATTTTCATAAAAGGAAAACACTACTCAAAAAATACATAATTTCACAAGCTTATGAAATGCAATAACTAAAAGAATAACCATGCAAGCAAGCATTTCCTCTCCTACACGCATTCTGGAAAAGGGACATAGAAACTAACATAACAGAAAGACTGATTTTACACTGAATTAGTAATTACTCTCCAACATAAGGAGAGATATAAAAATACCACAAAATAAAGGACTATCTTGCAAAATAAGCATTTTCTAGAAACAGGTGCACAAATGTCAAATGTCTAGTGATGTGTCTGGTTTAGAAACAATCTATCCCAAGAAAACAAATCACCAACCCCTCCAAAAGCATACGTGGAGCCACTACCCATCTCAACAGAATTCTTGAAACATATTGTTAACTAACACTCCTAAAAATTACACTCTGGTTTCTGATTTTCAAAGTAGAAGTAAAATGAAATTTAGAGTTTCATTTGATACTACAGGAGTGATAATATATAAAGATAAAAGAGATCTGCAGTATCTTTCCTGCCTATTTTGCTCAAACTACCATTTCTGACAAAGAAGCCCATCATCTAAGATTAGCACATTCTCCACCTCCATGCCATACCATGCCATCTATTATTTATGCCCTATGCTGCAGTTCAGAACTCCTTCAAGTTGTGCCAACACTACTGTTTGTAAGGACATACTGCAGAATGGGTCACTGAAATTTATCTGGGGTAAAGAATAATCTGTGTAGACCCTCTGCGGTAGAAAAGACAAGAAAAGCAACAAACCACCCCCACTACTAAGGGTTTTGAAAAATCCAGTGAATAAATTTGATCATACAAGGTCTCTGTCACTGTTGCTTCAGCACAAAACAGATACGTGTTCATGCCATAACGCTTGAAACTTTTGCGGCAACTGGCTAAAATAGCAGTGGAGAAAATAATACCCAGACCTGAAGCTCAAGGGATACAACTCTCTCTGCCTTCAACTTTGGATTTCCTTGTCTTTACAGGCTTCTCTGTTAGTCAGGCCATTAATGCCACTTTTAAAATGTGATTTCCTTAGAAAAGTCCATAGTGTTCTTTGATAATATAATAAAGGAAAAATGCAGACTCTAAAAAGCCATTCAATTTGCATTAGTAAAAATATCCTGAAATTGTTTTATTGTTCTTAAAAACTGCAAGACTACAACTGGATTGTCATTGCTTCCGTAACAGATATTTTGCAATACAGGTATCAATATATTAATTGTTCTAATGTTAATTTACAAATAAAAAATGGGTAACCACATACTTTTGTTTAGAACATTCCTCAACACTTGCATGAAATTCTTATAAATGTAGAGAACTATGCTTTTGGCTTTTCCAGCAACAGGATAGATAATTTCCAACCATTGCTACTGAATGTCTGAAAAAGTAAAAAAACCCCAAACAAACAAAACCAAAACAGAAACCGTAACAGTATTGCACAAACTAAATAATAATTTTGGTAAAGTGCAACTTTGGATTAAATAAACTCTATTTCCATTTAAAATTATCAGAAGGGAAATCCCATAATAAAAAAAGCTGAATTCTGTTGTTTGGTTTCTAATTTTACTTAAAAGTCTTAGCAGCAATGCATTTTGTCCCTCATGTCTTAAAAAAATTTAAGCAGTGAAAAAGAAAAAAAAAACCCATGACATGAACTCCTACTCTGACCACCAGTTCACAAACTTTAATCCTCCAGATAGTGTGAAGATACTAGCTAAATAATCCTGACAATACTCGTATGAGGCATGTAATCATTCTCCTAATTTTTTAATGCAAAAATACACTCTAAAAATTAAGTGTTCTGCCACAGAGGGAACACCACCGAGTCAAACAATTTGTCAGGAAAGGTTTTGGTTTCCTCATCTGCAGCAAGACATGGCTTAAGAGGTGAAGAAGGAAACAGTAAAGACGATTTGAATCTCACTTCTTAGTAATAGATGTACTTACAGAGAGAAGAAACTTAATGAATTTGGAAGAGATATCCTCAGCAAGAAATCATGTAACATGCATACTTTGCCTGCTTGTAGGTCATCAGCACTTCAACTGACAGCTCAAAAAATACTCTTATTGAGACAGAAAATCTAATTACTTACTGCCAGATAAAATTCTCTAGTTTTACAGTCAGTTGCCTTGTCTGTTTGTATAAAACAACATTTGTTAATATAGTTTTATATGTGCCAGGTGTCACAGGATCCCTAAGGTCACCAAGTTAACTGAAAAAAACTAGTTTTGAGTTTATATGCCAGCTCTTAAATATGCTTCATTAAGAAAAGAGTCATCCTTAAGTAGCAAATGAAGATCACTAGTGCTCTTTTAAACTGTGGCTCACTTTTTTCCCCACTTTTTTAAATAGGTGGGGAATACATCTTAACTTCAGTTTTCAGAACACTACGTCTTTGCAATTTGGCTGGGGAATTTTATCACAAATTGTAGGATAAATAAATACTGTTTGATTTGTTTAGATAGTTTTTTCATCTCCGATATTTATATACATGAAAAAGTGTTATGCGAGACGAATGAGAAATACTGGGAATTGACCACTGACTGACAAAAAGAGGTTATCTGAGTGAATGTAGGTAAACATCTTACTATGTAGACATTAACAGCAAAGTAAAGAGCAAGAGGAACAATACTTGGAAATTTTTTCTCCGTTTGTCCAGTTACTAGAGCTAACTGCATTTACGTGTACTCCTCCTTTTAGTTCTTTTCAATTTTGTTTTCTCTTGGATTCAACAGCAGATGGAAAGGGAAAAAGACAACCAGGCTATTTTTAATAGAATACCCCAAATTCCTGCATATGACTAGTTGACATTTCAAGACCATACTGTATCTGTGTGAGCACGTGAAGCAAATATTTACAAATACAGAATCCTGTGCTTATCTATCCTCCTAAAATTCATGTTTCCTGTTTAAAGTTATATTAACATGCTTTGTTAGGTAACGAGATGAGAAACAGTAGACTAATACCTCTGTATGAACCATGACAGTGTCAGTTTTAAAAGGGACCCCTTTCTTTTTTATTTTTAATAAACATTTACCACTTCTGTACTTTTAAGGGATTACAGGGAAGATATTAAGAGTGTTTTCATAATCAAACCACTGGACCATATTCTGATGAGATGTGCTGGTGTACCTTTCCTACAATAATTTTTGACATGTACCTCTATAAAACTATCTTAATTTTAAAAATGAGATGATCAAAAGACATACTCTGTTACTTGTGTGTTTGGACTGTGAATTCCTTGTAGCATGGTGTCTTTCCCATGTTTTCTACCCAGAACAGAGGTAATCTGTATTTATTAAACTGTCTAAGAGCTCCAGTAAAGATCAAATAAATAATAATGGATGCCTAGCTTTACTTCAATTACATATCAACTATGAAAAATAGAATAATACTATTGATTAATTTCTAGCCTTTCTCGTACAAAGTTGTGCTAATGTTACTTGTATCTAATACATCATTTAGTGCCATAGCTTATCTTTTGCCCCACATAAGTATTCCTCAACACAGAAACAATTTCTTCAGGATTAGGTGTTTATAACAAAACACAACAGCAGCTAAGTTTGATGTGCAGTTTAATTTTCTGCACCTTTAAGAAAAAAAAAATCCCCCGATGCACTTTAAACTGTCTTTAATGTCTTTACTGACTTTTTTTTTTTACTTAGTACTTGTTTATGTGCCATAAAGCTTTTAATTCTTGGTCTCATTCGTGAGCAGAACAGTTTCTGTTAACATTTACAAGATTAATTTTATTTGAAAATTGGAGAATCTGCTCTGTTCTTTAATAATTCGTAATTTTATACAATGATCAGAGTAGCTAACAGCATGATTACTAAAACTAAATCACAGCTATTGAAACTACCTTCCAACGTTCTCTGTACTTACCATTATACAAAATACAGGCCCACTGGCTTTACAGATTAAAGCACTCTGAGGTGAATAAGGCTTCAAAGCAAAGATTTTTAGGAAAGCTATTCAGGCAAGTTAAATTATTTATTTTTAGTACCGTTTGCCTGGTATTTTTAGTACCGTTTGGCTCCACCCCCACCCCCACCCACCCCAGTAACTATGATAGTGCCTGCTGGCAAAGTTAGGATAGTTATAATAAGTCTCAGCAATAGTCTAGAATTGAAAAGCTAGTTCAAATTTTCAATTATGCGCATTGTATATATGATAAACTCAGGAATATTACATCTTTAGGAACACTGTTATGTTACACTCCGTGGTTTAGCTAAGGTGCAAAAGTGTGAAATGATCTGTGAGCAGAGCTTTCAGACCCTGTCACTTTGAGTGTGAACATAAGCAGGGGATGCAGGAGCTGAAGAATGCTATCAATCTGTACCTGTCCCAAAGCAGACAATCTGCAGTGGCTACCAGCTGATGAATAGATTGCCACAAGACACTCAGCTCCATCCTCTAACCAGGTAGGTCATGCACCTCCTCATCAGAGCTGCAGGAAGGTGTGACAGGCAAGAACTGATACTCCAGCAGTAGTCCACCACTGCCGTACCTGCACCACTACCTTTCCTTGGGGAGAGAACTGTGTGTCATCTGAGATGGGCCAGCTCAGCTAAGCAAAGAAGACACAGAATGGGGGAGGACAGACAGGCTACAAAGGAAGAATTGAGAAACATTGTCTGGACATGTAGGGATGACAATTATTGTCAAGGAAGCCAAATCTTGGATAGAGTTGAGACTTGCAAGGGATGTCAAGGGCACAAAGAAGAGCTTCTACTGCTGTACTAGTGGTAAAAGGCTGAACAAGGAAAATGTGGGCCCATTGCCGAATGGGGCAGGTGATACAGTGACAACAGACACAGATCATAGCAGGTCCCCACTGCCTTGTCATCACCAGCAACTTCTATACTTAGTGATGGAGCTTAAGGAGGAGAGGGGCTACCAGCTGGGAATGTTTATATTAAAGAGGTAGGAAAAAACCCCATTGCTTACTGATTCTGATTGCAGGTATGAACAATGAAAGTACAATCCAAATTTAAGCAACACAGAAGAGAATGTCTTAGTCCTGAAATATTGGGAAGATCAAAAATTTCCTTTCTTTAATGAATTTTTAACTCCAGTGCCTACACTAACTTTCTCACTTCGGAGTAAAAGGAAAAAGAGATGACAAGTTTTGAAGCCCTGACAATCTCGGTCGCTTATCACTCACATTAAGTAGCCATCCAAATACCATATGGGCAGAAGAAAGCAGTGGCAAAACTGACATGCTTTTCTCCAAATGGATGGAGTATCTCTATGCTTTCTAAAGGTAGTAGTACAAGGCAGGTAGTCAGATTCAACCTCATTTGTTGAGTAAATTCAGCTACGTGAAACATAACAGTGTCTGCTCCCTTTGTTTTACAATAGACTAAAAGTTACCTGAATAGAAAAACAATTCCAGTTAATTTTTTAATATATATATAACATTCAGTGTGTATCTATATATCTACAGACACATACAGACATACACCATACTAAAGTGTATATGTATGTATTTATGTACACACACTATTTAAAGATATTTTTTTTCTTTTGTTTTAATAATATTAAGATTTAGCTGGGCCTTTAAGAACTCCACAGTAACTTTAGAGTTGTTAATCTAAGATTACACACTGAAAAACCTGATGTTTAGCTCAGCACTCAAATAACGTTGCAAGAATTTACCTGTACTTTCAAAGAATCAGTAAGAGTCCCCTTGCATATTTAACAATTAAATGATTGATTCTTGTTTTTACTTTTCAGTCCAGTTCACTCTTTTAGATTCTGTTTATTATTTTCTAATTCTAAAATAGATCCCCCCCCAGGCTTTGACAGAGTAAGTAACCTTCAACAAGTTGGGGGATGCACAAAGGGGCATCCAGTTCCCAAGATGTGACACAGTGATGCATTCTGCATTAACACACATGGCAGAAGCTCAGGAAACACTTGCTGCAACAGGCTACAGAAAGAACAATGTGTGGTGTTAGATAAATGTCTCACACTGAATATGCAGCTGAACATTAGGTCACCCAGCTTTTCACCCAGCTTTACAAACCAAGCACAAGGCATTGCAGACTTCTGTGATAATTAAACAAAAAGTACTATTCATGTGCAAAACCAACGATTTCCATCTTGTGCCACAGGTGGCAGTGAACAACAAACTCTGATGTTCAGGATTCTTCTACTATGTGATGCATTCAGTCTACCCATTCTGCTATTTTATTGTAAAACTCTTAGGATTCCCCCTGGACAAAGCCAGTCTTTCTTTCCACAAACCCCGTGAATCTTGTGAAACTCTGAGAAACCTGGATAACTCCACTTTTTCCTACTTTATATTTTCTTACCTTTGCTACAGAAAAAATTCCATTTCACAACAATTCTCCCTGTCCACAAGAGGCACTGATTTCATTCACCAAGGTCCTCTCAAAGGACAATGGCAGATATCCTTCTCCTGCCTTGAAAAGGTTATGTGGACATTAAGCACTACCTTTCAGCTGAGGAAGAAATTACTTTGCTCCAGAAATAAGACTGCTGCCACTAGACACAACTCCTCCATTCAGTTTCCTAGCTCTTGTTTACTTACAAAGAGGTAGACTTACCAAAGCAGTACTGAGCTTGCAGCTCTACACACAGTTTGTCATATGTAACAATGGTATGACAGGACTATTTATTGTGCCTCAGCAAAAAAGTAATTAAAATGTCCAAATTAATGGAAAGCAAGAACAAGAATAAAAAAAGCCTTCACTGGACTACTTTCCTATATTAATCTGTATTTCCACAGATGTATCAGTGTAATCCTGGATGTACAGTCCTGCAGAAAGAGATCTAGGGGTTGTGCTCAACAAGTCAGCAGTGTTCCCCTGGCCAAAATGGCCAACAGTATCCTGGGGTGTGTTAAGCACAGTATAGCCAAGTGGTTGAACGAAGTGATTGTTCTACTATACTCAGCATTGGTGCGGCCTTGCCTCAAAGTATTGTATGCAGTTCTGTGCTTCACAATATAAGGAGGATATAAAAATATTAGAATGTGTCCAAAGGACATCAACAAGTTTGTTCAGCTTAGAGGAAAGGAGACTGAGGGGTGACCTCACTGCTGTCTACAACTTCCTCATGAGGAGGGCAGAAAGGGTGGTGCAGATCTCTGGTGCTCGGTGATAGGATGTGAGCGAATGGCTTAAAGCTGCATCAGGGATTGGGTATTAGGAAAAAGTTCTTCAGTGAGCGGGTAGTCAAGCACTGGGACAAGTTCCCCAGGTAAGTGGTGATGGCCCCAAGCCTGCTGGTGTTCAGTAAGTATTTGGACAATACTCTTACATATATGGTTTAACTTTTAGATTGCCCTGTGTGGAGTCTGGATTTGGACTCAATGACTCTCCTAGATCCCTTCCAACTCAGGATATTCCATTCTATGATCTCAGATCCCAACAGCTTAACTAAAATACTAGCTTCATCAGTGCTGTGACATCCATAGGGTTTTTTTATTAAATTGCATGGAAAAGGAACGAAGATTGAACAACATACAGAGCCACATCCCACTCTCTGTTTTGCTGAGGTAAATCTAGAACAGATGTGCACACAGAGGTTTAAATTGTCAATAATTTTTACTCACTCGACAATCCCGCTGTAGTGTTTTCATTAGTGCGCTGTGTGTTTCAGAGTCAAAATACAACCCTTCATGCATGTCTTGCAAGAAATCCAAGTCTTTGAATGTAGGGTTGGACTTCTCCCTCTCTTTTCTTGATGCTCTCCGTTTGTATGTGGAGCCTTTCAAGTCATATGTGAAATGCATTTTCAAGGCTCGTGGTAAAACGTTGTTCATTACAACAATTCTAATATTAATGCCTCCTGACTGAACGCAGTACAGTCCATAAAATTTGGGTAGAAGAGTCCTTGGATTCTGGTTCAGATTCTAAAACAAAAGAGATATTGTTATATATGTCTATTTTCAATAAACTTCCACGCTTAAGAAAGTGGGTTTTTTAATACCAAAGGACATTAACAAACATCAATAAAACTGCGCATGTTTTCTTATGCAGTACAGTTTCTTTGACCAGCTGATTTTCTTTGTGGGTCTGTATTTCAGAAGGCTAGCATCAGCACTGCCTTTTTGCCAGGAATTCATACAGGCCAAGAACAGAGCAGTAACTGCATTTATGTCGGGTTTCACTTCCTCACATACCATGAGAGAGCAGACTATGCCAGACCTAGAAGCATTCCAAAGATTAAATTTTATTCTGACCTGAACAACCTTTGCGTTCCACCTGCTGGAAGGAGTTTGGGTCAAATATAGTTCTCATTACCTTGACTTGGATTCTGAAAAACAGAACCTCTGTCTCCATGAGGCTTTTTACATTGAGGGCTAGCGCCAAATGACAAAGTTGTCTCCACAGGAGTGTGAGCTCAGAACAGAGCCACGACTGACCATCAGAACAGAAGAGTATGAAATAATCCAAATTCCACAACAGGCAAAAAATTAAGAGGGGGTAAGAGAGGTGAGAGTGAAAATCCTCCTTCTGAATACAACTACCCTCAGTTTCTAGCATGAAAAAGCAAGAAGGGGAAAAACGACTTCAAGTCTTAACTGATTACTAAGTCACAACTTACTACTATGGGAAGAAAGTACTTTCATAGGAAATAATCACAGTGATTAAAATTTTATGCTTTGGAAACCCTTGCATACGGTAGCAGTGAGAATAAAGTTCTGAAAAACAAAGCAAAGTGGCCTTATATTTACTTGTAATAACTCAAACTTATGTTGAGCTGATTATTATTATTATAAACAACAAAAAAAGTACCTGCCGCCATTGCTCTTTTTGATGCTGTCAGTACATAACTTTTTTTAAACAAACATTGAATCCGTGTTACTTTTGTGTAATAAAGACAATATTCCTCATTTTTAGTACAAGTGAGAGGGTAACTTTCCAAGTGTTTACTTATGAAAACAAAAAGTCAGTCACAGCTCTAATACTCTGAAGTCCTGCATACCACTCAGAAGAAGGTCTGTTCATATGTTTGAGTAGTTTTTATTTAAAAAAAAAAATAGGAGAATTAAGTTCTACTGACTTTGGATCAATGGTTTCCCTTTCCGATGACTGACACACATAAGACAATACAATCAACTTAGCATTAGCCCTCAAAAAGCTCCATTTAAAAATTAAGTTTTGAACAAATTATATGGATAAAAATATTTTTACATCATTGTTTTAATACATGAGAAATGGAAATCAGAAGTAATCCAGAAACAAAAGTGAAACTGACTGATCTAGTTTCTTTATCCACTCTGAGTGAAATGGAGAAAAAAATGGAGAAAAAAAATAATTAGAAATTTAGAAAACTTTTTTTGTTACTAGCTTATGAGAAGCAGTTTGGTATCAAAGCAGAAGATGACATTCAGCTTCATCTTGAATGCTAGAAGAACAGCAATTATTATCTTAAATATATACTCAATTTATATCTATTCTTTCTGATGGAGGTGTGGGGTACAAAGCTGAATGACAGGTAAAAATTGTCAAGAATTTTATGAAAAATATGGATAAAGCCAATGAAAGATTAAAAGGTAACAAATGAAACTGAATCTTCAGAAGTGTGACATGAAACAGGAAAAATACAGGTATAATAAAGTCTTTGATTACTTACCATGTAATAACCCGGCAAGAGCTTCTGAAGAAACTCAGCCTCTTTGTGTTGAACTGTTTTGATGATGAATTCATCATCACTAGTCACAAAGAATAAGGACCCACTGGCACCTGGGTTGGATAATTCAATTAAAGGCTCACTGCAGATTGAGTACTGGAAGAAACAAAAATTGTTTTTCACTGCCATAAGTTTCAGTAACGTGTTACTCAAACAGAAATTTAATACAAAGAACTGCACAGTCAAATAGGCAAACAGAATCATGGAGCTTATTCTTTGGTCTTCAACTGCAGCAACTCTACTACTGTACAGCAAGCTGGGTCAAGGTCATTTGGCTGAAGTTTGCAGGGCAGTTACACTCCACTCTGCCCAGGACATGCTATACAACTGTGGAACAGCAGTTGGCAGTCCCACTTTACGTCCCACTGCAACAACTGAACTTTCCCTGGAGTGAAGCAAGTGGTTGAGGTGGAGAGAGTTGATTCTCACACCATCAGCATTGCACATTCTTGAGTCAAAAGCCTTAAGATGACATTTTCACTGCAACTGTTCGCTTTTCACAGCCATTTATGAAACAGGTACAGACAGATGTTAGACAAACACACTGGGAGTAGAGGATTTTCACTATATAAAAATAAGAAAGTCCTCTTCTGTGATACTAGGATTGAAACCATTAGAATAATAATCTCAGTATAGTTGCTAATGTAGTTTTCTGATTGAACTAAAAACTAAATGCCAGTAAAGTAGGAAAAATTCGGTTTTAGAGGACCATTATTTTCATAGAATCAGAGAGTCATAGAACCATTCAGGTTGGAAAAGACCCTTGGGATCATCAAGTCCAACCATCAGCCCTACTCTACAAAGTTCTCCCCTACACCATATCCCCCAGCATCTCATCTAAACCACCCTTAAACACATCCAGGGATGGTGACTCCACCACCTCCCTGGGCAGCCTATTTCACTGTCTGACCACTCTTTCTGGGAAAAATTTTTTCCTAATGTCCAATCTGAACCTCCCCTGTTGCAGTTTAAAGCCATTCCCTCTTGTTCTGTCACTAATTACCTGTGAGAAGAGACCAGCACCAACCTCTCTACAATGTCCTTTCAGGTAGTTGTAGAGAGTGATGAGGTCTCCCCTCAGCCTTCTCTTCCTCAAACCAAACCGGCCCAGCTCCCTCAATCTCTCCTCATAGGATTTGTTCTCCAGGCCCTTCACCAGGATGCTTAGACAGGCTTTCTCTTCCACAGCGAGACATTAATACTTACGATCACATTAATGAGGAAAAAGACACAAAGGAGTATTCCTTACTAGTAGACTCAGATCTCACACAGAGGCTAATATACATTTATCCATAAATTCACACTTCATGCTTCATTCGAACTAAATGGAGGAGACATTAAGCTCAAAAACATGGAAAAATCTGTTTATATTAAACTCAAGAGCTTGTTTAAAATATAGTATCATTAAACTTTCATTCACACACTGTTTTCCTTTGTTATATATCATCAATTTTACACGCCTGGAGATTTACTGTACAGTCCAATATTTTAAGGCTTCAGTCTTTGAAAGAAACAAAATTACACAGGATGTGAACCATGAGTAGTGTAAGCACCAGGGTATTTTTCTTAGCAGTGCAGTATGTCTTCTGGTCTTCTCAGAACAAAAGGAATAACTGTTTCAGTAGCAAATATCTGGTTTGTTAGGTCATTGCCTGAGATGAGTTGAGCAATTCCACAAGAAAAAAGAGTTTGTTGAAACCAGCTTTCATCAAATTCAACTGGAGTCTTGCCATTGATTTCAGTGGGTAGTGATAGCAAAGAAAAGTGATACAAGAAAATCTAATGTCCTTTTGTGAGCACTTGAACAAAAGAAGCATGTGTCCTATGGACTCAAACCACTGCCTTAATGCATTTTCCACCTCCAGCTGAGACTTTTCCCATGCCTGCAATTTTTAAGAGACTTTTGCACGCTATGAAACTTTCTCTCCCTGCTTCTCCAGTTCACTCAGATCCAATTAATACAAGAGACCTTTCCTATTAATACTGTCAGTTGCAATTGTCTACACATAGAACAGCAATACTGGTCTGTAACGCTACAGACCTTCAGAACAAATCAGCAGTTGTACTGCAACCCCTGCATTTTTCTTGCCAAAACATATAAAGTTTCATGAGTAATTGTCATTGCTGTAAGCATTTGAAACCAATTACCCGAAACATTAAAGGTCTATAAAACAGTATAGCATAAGCACAAGTTATTAACCTACACCGTGTGCTCGTCATTTTACAGTTGAGTACATTCCTGTAAAACGAAAGTCAACCCACCAAGCGCTGCTATACAAAGAGCACAGCTAATTTTGACTGGACACTTCTGAAAGCCTAACTGAAACTGAAAAGTAAGAAAATTCCCAAGTCCCTGACAATTAAGTACTCTATGCTCAAGAAGTTTCCCTGTGAAATGCCAGTAATCCATGAGGTTTCCAGTGACAATTTAATTCTACCAGCTGTCAGTCTCAACTCTGTGCCCAGTGAGATCATAGAGCAGATCCTCCTGAAAACTATGCTAGGGCACATGGAAAACAAGGAGGCGACTGGTGACAGCCAACATGGCTTCACTAAGGGCAAATCGCACCTGACAAATCTGGTGGCCTTCCACAACTGGGTTACAGCACTGGTGGGTAAGGGAAGAGCAACCGATGTCATCTACCTGGACTTGTGCAAAGCATTTGACACTGTCCTGCACAACATCCTTGTCTCTAAATTGTAGAGACATGCATTTGACGGATGGATCACTCGGAGGATAAGGAACTGTCTGGGTGGTCGCACTCAAAGAGTTGCGGTCAATGGCTCAATGTCTGAGTGGAGAGCAGTGATGAGTGGCACAAATTAGGCTGGGCAGAGAAAGGATTGAAAGCAGCCCTCTGGAGAAGGACTTGGGGGTGCTTAATGACAAGAAGCTCAACATGACCCGGCAATGTGCGTTTGCAGCCCAGAAAGCCAACCGTATCCTGGGCTGCATCAAAAGAAGCACAACCAGCAGGTGGAAGGAGGTGATTCTCCCCCTCTACCCTGCTTCCCATGAGACCCCACCTGGAGCACTGTGTTCAGCTCTGGGGCCCCCAAAATAAGGAAGACATGGACCTGCTCGAGCAAGTCCAGAGGAAGGCCATGAAGATGATCAGGGGGCTGGAGCACCTCTCCTATGAAGACAGGCTGAGAGAGTTGGGGTTGTTAATCCTAGAGAAGAGAAGGCTCCAGGGAGACCTTATAACAGCCTTCCAGTACCTAAAGGGGGCCTATGGGAAAGATGGGAAGGGACTCTTTATCAGGGAGTGATAGGATGAGGGGTTTAACGGTTTTAAATTGAAAGAGGGTAGACTTAGATTAGATATATGGAAGAAATTCTTCACTATAAGGGTGGTGAGGCACTGGAACAGTTTGCCCAGAGAAGCTGTGGCTGCCCCCTCCCTGGAAGAGATAAAGGCCAGGTTGGATGGAGCTTTGAGCGACCTGACCTTGTGGAAGGTGTCCCTGCCCATGGCAGGGGGGTTGGAACTAGATGATCTTTAAGGTCCTTTCCAACCCAAACCATTCTATGATTCTATGATTTATAAAACTCCAACCCAACTGCACTTCCCTGCTACTGAAATCTATAATTCAAAGGAATTATCTATTTTCATATATAACTATTGTCATGAGGGCTAGTCCATGCATAGTACTAAAGAATTAAAACCAGACTCCCACATTCAACCTAAATAAAAGTAAAACCAGCTAAGGTTTGCTTTTAGGCTCATTGTCCAAGAAGGAAAAAAACCCCTTATAACACACTTGAACATAATAGAAGTCCGTGAAGTAATACATTAAGTAATGGTTCAGCATCATTTAATCAATTTTTTAGTCATTCAAGCTCTTTCAAATTCTTTTGGTTTTAAACAGTTATCCATAATGGAACAAAAAGATCTTAAAACTCATTCGAAAGAAGTTAACAATAAAACTCTGACATATAAAGTTGCTATTTTGTACTGGGACTCCGATTTTTTGGGTGTACTGGCATGAGACAAACTGGACATGAGGCAAATACCTAGACAACAATCCAGCTCTCTGCTTTCACACTACCCTTCCAAAAGCAAAACTACAGAATAGTGGATCCTCATCCCTGGCAGTGCACAAAGTGGTCGTACCAAGTAAAGCCCGCTTTTATGATGGCAGTAAATGCATCACTTTTTTGCCTCACGTAAACAGTTGAATACTGAAAAGGAATAAGTCTTCAAACTATAAAATAGAGAGAACAAAGCTGATCCTCTAAAATGCTTCTCTTTTAGCCTGCCACCCACTTTTCTCAAGGCTAGATGAAACATTTGCGAACACTTATTTGATGAAATGAATAACTAATGCAGATAACACAGGAGCACTTTATTAGAACTGAATTGGTAGAAGTTACACAAGTACTGATTATAATAACTTCTCTAGAAACAATGACCTGAATGAGCAGTAATACTCATTACTGTAGTCAATTAACAAGGCAGGTTTTTATAGGCATCATCTCCAATATGAAGAATTAAAATTTTCATAAAACACTAAAAATATTCACTAGTTATAAGCCACTTTACACACAAAATTTACTATCCATTTGGACACGATTAAAGTGATTCTGTCACTATGAAACTAGTATACATTATAATTTGTAGGTCAAAGGAAAACTTCAAGCTCTTACCAAGTAATCATCAGGCTTGATACCAAAAAGTTCTCTGAAGTAGCGAAAGGCAAGAGGTGCATACGTCTTAAATCTGAAGTCAGGATAATGATGAGCAGGGGTGAGATTGCTCCCTTCACTGAAAACAAAAACAAAAATAAACCAAACTGAGCAATTTTTAGCTACTTCCTTCTTGTAGCTAGTTTTACTGTAAAGCTGCCTAACTCAACCATTGGCCTTCTGAGACAAGAGTCATAAATGCAGATAAACCTCCCTACCACCATTAATCAGTGTAACAGAAATGTCTGTGAGAGACAGAGTACTGCCAGCAAAATTCTCTTCTCCGCCTTAAAGGAAATTACTATTTTCACCACCCATATCCATTTGCGTAAAGACTGGGTTTAAACTAACGCTACAATTTCTGATACCCCTCCAAGGTAAGCTAGTCTAATAGCTTACTGACACAGGAAGGGTCACCCCCACCTCACGTAAGGTCTTGCAAAAAGTTTGTAAGTCAACGCAGCAAAACAACTTCACAGTACCTTGGCAAGCTGAACCGGTTTGCAAGGGAGTCAGACGGATACAAAGGACAGCACAGTACAGAGGGCAAAACCGTGCGGTCAGAGCAGTGGGAAGGAAGCAGGGCTGCATATGCTTTTTCATACCGGCAAACATTGATTGGCTCTGCCTTATTTATGAAACTGCATCCTCAGCATTAGTCTCTTCTGCAGGCTAACTGCTGTTATGGCATCTCTTTCTTTCTTGCTAGTACAGTCCAGAATTGGGAAGCCACTCTGGCTTTGTTGACCTTAAAGTGGTTTTCTGTTCGTCTGCCCTGTCACCTAATGTATTTTGCCCCACCTCAATATAAACCAGCACCAGCTTACAAGCACAGTTGGTTAAACAGGAACACAGGGTACAGACCCTTTGGGGAATTCTGGAAAATGGCATGCACTTATATGCAAGATACAGATTCAAACTAGAAGAGGCACAGACAAGGACTACTAGGGTCACAGACTGGAAGACAGTCCTTCTTAAAGGGGAAAAAAAAAAAATCATTGTAGTCTCCTTAGCTCTTCTCCTTGTTTTATATTTGCCATCTTGTCGCATTTTTAGGCTGCAGTTGTATAAGTTTTGAGATGAATACTACATGATTTAAGCTAAAGGAAAAGGTCAGCAGCAAAATGCTGCCAGAAGAAAAGAAAAGATAGAAACTGCCTGTGGATTCATTTATTATGTAAACTAAAAGAAGGCTATTGAGTGGAAGAGTAAAGTTCTACACTATGATTTCAGCATAAACAAGAACAGCTTTAAGACAAAGTTTGGTCAGTCTCCAAATAATTTGATAAATAGATGAGTACAACATCCAAGACTTGACACAGTGGCTGAAATCAGCTCTCCCAGCGATGTTTTACTCATTTACCCTAACTAAATTATTCAGAAATGTAGCATGTACCTCTATGCTTGGCAATAAGAATATCCAAAGTATACAAAAAAGCAAAAAAAAAGAAAAAAGCAAAAAAACTAGGAATCCACACAGATATGAAAAGGATTAAACTATAAGCAACATCCCTGCAAAAACTGTATTAAGTATCATGAAATTATTTAAGAACTTTGATCCTGTGCAATTAATGTTTGTCATATAAAGCTGACTCCTTCCGTTAACAACAACTTGATGACAGAAGTCCACCCAACCCACTTAGCTGCCCCTGCATGCATACCGCCAAAACTCAACAGAACTGAACTCCTGCTAATTAAACAGCGTGAGCTGGTGAACAAGGTTTCTCAGATCCCAGAAATGTGTATACTTTAGACTCTCGAATAGGAGACAAAAGGAGGGAAAAAAACCCTGCTGCCCAGCCCTAATGAACTCATCTGATCGCCTTATAGTCTACCGTATCACAACCCCGAGATACGAAAATCAAATCCACATGAATTTTATTGTTCCACTATATAGTAAAAGATGGAAATAAGTAGGATACTAGGCTGAATAAGTAGGATACTTTACAGTTAAGACTGGCTAATGCTTCTTCTTACAAGGTCTTCCAGCTGCTCAGAACACTGCCAGTCTTGTCTGACATTAAGTTCTACATAGCTGGATGCGTCTCACTGAACTTTGTGTGCAATACGAGGCTGCCACAGGGGTAACACATAGCTACGCTGGGAACCAGGGGGCATTCTTGTAAATGCATTTAATTGTTCCGTTCTTGTCTGCATCTTACAACAGAGTGTTCTCTGCTGAAGCGCCACATCATTTTCAGGGAAGATTAATCACCTAAACTTTATAAAAAAGTCCTCCTTTCCAGTACATAAATATCTTTATAAATTTGCTTCCTGCAGCCATAACTCAAAAGCTCCTTTTGTAAAAGTGTGACAATAAAGAGATTACATGACTTTACTATACCAGAACATGTAAGTTGTTGGAACTTCATCAGGCTGAAATTAAGATAGGAGGTTTGCTATGATAATACCATGGGTCTAAGCCATTTCATAAGTGCATATGGAGTAAAATGACCAATACTGGGTCTGCAGGTGGACAGTAAGTGGAGATTTATTCCAGAATAATTGCAAAACAGAGCAATTATTTTGGAACAGCATCTACACAGAGAGCAATTCCCTTTATTTAGAGCACATGAGCTTACTTTATTACAGATATGAGTCAACTTCACTATGCAGAGAAGTTTCTTTATTTTTTGTAAAATCATCTTTAAAAATCCCTTTTACTACAGGTCTGCAGAGCTTTTTATCATAACCTACCATTTCTGTTAAACATTATTATCATTATTTTCCCTTCCTTTTCTATTCTATTAAAATGTCTTTATCTCAACTCACAAGTTTTACTTTCTCTTTCCAGTTCTCCCCCTCATCCAGCTACAGGGGTGGAGTGAGTGACCAGCTGTGTGGTGCTTAATTGCCAGCTGGAGTTAAACCATGACCTTTTTGGGTCCTTTTTGGCACCCAGTGTGGGGCTATGTTTCCACCCCTGGGGCAGTCAATTCCAAGTAAAAGCAAACTGTGGTCAGCACTCTGCTGCCAATAGGATTGAGAAAAAAGCATTAGCCGTATCAATTGTGGCATACCACTTGGCTGCCTTTGACTCCAAATCATACTGAAGTTCTAGCATGTCCGGCACGGCAGCACTCAGCGGCGGTGTGGCTTCATTCAGGCCATAAGAGTCTACTGTTAGTCTTGGCAGTTGGGCTGTGTGCACAGGAGCAGGAGGCTGGGCAGTGTGGTGGACATGGACGGTGGCAACGGGGATTGAGAGAGCAGCCATAATAATAATAGAATACACAAAACAATGATGCACAATACAATTGCTCACCACCCGCTGACCAGTGCTCAGCCAATCCCTGAACCTCGGTGTCCCCCAGCCAAATCCCCCCCTGATTATATATTGAGCATGATGCCATATGGTGTGGAATATCCCTTTGGCTTGTTTGGGTCAGCTGCCCTTGCTGTGGCCCCTCCCAGCTTCTTGTGCACTCCCAACCTCTGCTGGCAGGGCAGTACGAGAAACTGAAAAGTCCTTCACTTACTATAAATACTGTTTAGCAACAACTAAAACATCAGTGTGTTATAAACATCATTCTCACCCTAAATCGAAAACACAGCAATATACCACCTACTAGGAAGAAAATGAACTTTATTCCAGCTGAAACCAGGACATAACCTTAGCTGTAAGACCACACAAAAGCAAAAGATTGGTAGGTAGATTAAAAAAAGAGAGATTAAGTTTATTGTGCAAGTTTGCTTTAGTACTTCAATTTTAGAATTTTGTTTTAAATCAAACACACCTAGAAATGACAGTATGTGCATCTTAACCTGTCTCTTAGTAAATACTGAGGGTTGATTTGAAGTGTAAGTGGTGCAATATCAAACTAAAAATGAACTAAAACTAACCCCATGTCTTGCAAAAATTTTGCTAAACAAGACACCCAGATATGTTTCTTGGCAGCTTTTCTTTACTATGGTCTCACTCTGGTAGGATGTACTCAGGAGATAGCACACCTATCTGAAGGGGCAGAGAAAGCTAGCTGAATCTCTTGGTAGCAAGCCTTCATCGCAGAGCAATGTTAATAGGCTCCGATGCAGCCGTTAACAAAAGAAATAATCATGCTGCAGTCATGGGCCCATGTATACCCATCTTGTATGTAGAACATACTCTACTATAATAAGAGTGAAGAGCAGGAACACCTCAGTTGTCTCATGTGAAAGCAACTCTTTTTAAAATCTTAAAATCAAAACAAAACTTCTAAAATTAAATGCTCCCAGTATTAAAAACCAAGAGTATCCAATCTCAGTTTCACTGCTTTTGGATAAAGCTGTTCTTTTACAATACATCAAAATGTGTTTAAAGTCTACAACCTGTATCCAATAAATACATACTGACAGATGCGGTAGGACTTTGGTGTATTCATTTCCTATATACCATTTCAGGAAATCAATTTTTTCCTACATTGTGGAAGTAGGTATCATGGCTACCTGTACAAACAGGTGTGTGTTTGGTTTTTTCATACTGTGGGATAAAATTCAGTGGCCCTTGTTTCTCACTGTATGTTCTCCTATACTTTTGGTTACTATATGCTATCCTAATCAGTCCCCTTCAAGGCAACTTTGAAATACAACTGTCAAGAGTAAATATCTTCAAAACAAGTCAAGCCAATCATATCTATGGAACAGCTGAATATGAATACATAGACATTTTCTTATAATTATGATGATATGACTATTTCACAACCAACTGGAGATGCTATTAAAGCAAGGGATCTCAGAGTACTTTAAAAATAGTTTGTCTACATGATCGCACAAGTATCTAGGTTATCACAGGTTTACCAAGAATTTCACAGTGCCAGAAGTAGCTAAGACCATTAATCATTAATTCATAACAACCATGTTTTTGCTTTTGTTGCCACAGTATCCCCTTTTTGAATACTATTTGTTTTGCAAAGAGAAACTACTTCCTCCTGTGCTATCACTCTCTTCACAACTGTCCTGGTTCAGCCAGGATAGGGTTGTTTCCCCAGCAGTGGGGGAGAAGCTCTAGCCGGGTTATTCCATACCATGCTGACGTCACCTCCTGGCACCCAAGTGTGGGAGCGCAGGAGAATCGGTGAACGCGTGTGTTATGCCATCTCTCTGCTCTCACTGCTGTATCGGTACATATCTTGCTCTGTTCATTGTTATTACTGTTATTGTTATTGTTGTTGTTTGTTGTGTTGCCGTTGCACTGTTGCATTAAACTTCTCCTTATCTCAGCCCCGGGGTTTGTATCTCACTCCCTTTGTGGGGGAGGGGCAGCGGCCGCGTGGTCTCAGACCCCGTCAGGGACTAAACCACCACAACAACCCATAAAAAGTATGTCAGAACTTGGGTTATCCTGTGCATCTCTGCAACCGAAGCACCAAAGAAGAGCAGCAGCGCTTTATCAAAGCTTTCAGGCCATTTTCTTATCTGTCTTGTGAAACTAACCAACTGGAAACAAATACAGTGGTATAAGTTATACGACAACTAAGCCTTACTGTGAACATTTGACTACTATTCACACTGATCCTGCAGAGCATTCTATACTTCTTTAATTACAAAGACACTACTTAGCCAATCAGGTAACCTACAACACAGGTTTGGTACAAAGATATTTCCAAGGGCAAGTGTCAGTTTTCATAATTTTTCTAAATCAGTTATCAAACACATACCAGAAAACAATACACTTCAGTTTTAGATGTAGGGTAAAACCCAGACTGGTGAAAATACGTACAGGATTTTACTTTTCTTAGTACTTCTGACTACTTGGGCTGTCATCCAAATACTATCATAATACAATATTAAGCTTTTGACATTAAATAGCAGAAAGCACTGAATAATCTTTCATTAGCATCACAAGAAAGCAATTTGTAATTGAGCCGGTTCACTGTACAGATGACTGTAGCTGCAGGGTGCATACAGGTCAGCATCTAACTGACTTACAAGTTAAATTAGAAACCATAGCAAGTGTTCTCAATATGCAGGGTCTAGACCCTGAAAATAAAGCGTATTAGCAAGGGAGGCACACAAGACTGATTAACAATTGCTGCAAAAGGGTCAGGCTCACAGCTGTGCTTAGCAGCAGCCTCCATCTAAGAAAACAAAAAGGACATGGAGCCTGAATATACTGCCTTGCTCCAAAAGTTCTGCATTTCTGACCAGCCAAAGTCAGCTGACAGAATGGAGCTGCTTCTGTTTGGCTTGTCAAGCATCACCATAGAAAATGTGCCTACTTAGTACGTGTCTCTGGAAGAGCTTAGCAAGCTGCCCACATCGCTAACTCACAGGCGGCTGCATGGTCCCATGGCCCAGCAGCCAGCTTGGGCCACCACTGCCTGACACAGCTAGGCTTATTAGCTTGGCTTATTAGCTTGAGCCTTTCTAACCATGGCCACATTGCTTGGAGTCAGCTCCACACCTGAATCAAACAGCTGTCAAATCTTTGGTGTAGCCACACTGCACAAATGACCAATTTGGAGACAAAATATACCAGCAAGGAATGAACTGGTTCCAACAAGGAAGTCAGGGGCACAGAGCATAACACAGGAAGGGGACAATATGCCCCACACAGCTGAGTCATAGGACAGAGCATAGAGAGCACAGCACGATGCACAAACTTCCCACCACTGCTTCAACAGTACCAGCACCAGGTAAGCAACTCTGCTGCTGGATTTTCAAAGCAGTGTTTAAAAGCCAGAAGAGAGGTTACTTGGAGTAGTTCCCCCTGTGGTTTCACCCTATTCAGGGAGCTAGGTGGAGACTTCAGAAATTGTATCTTCAGAATCAACTGTGTCACTGCAGACTGCATTTGTTTCTCAGTCTAAGGAGCATATTTGCATAGTGTCATTTAAACTCAATCTGGACTGTGGTTCTCAATTAATTCCTTCATAGTAGCCCCTAGCTCCTAGCCTCACAGTTCCCAAAAGCAGCATGTTATAAACTCCTGGGCAATATGAAGAGAAGGGATAAAAGGGATGCTACAATTTGAAGCAGAAAGTGACAAAGGCACTTTTCCATCCTCTCCACCACTACAATGTACAAATGAAAGCAAGCACCTTTGCAATTCAAATCCACCTACTGTGCAGAGGTACCTGTAATTCAAAGTCATGTCCTGAAATAAACACCTAAATGAATCTGGGCTAAACTCTAAGCCAGTTACAAAGTAACTCTGGATCAGGCATAACCTGCAGTCCATGGAGTTACTCCCGGTTTACATCAGTAGCTCCCACAGGGAGTTCGCAGGGAGTAAGCAGGGCAGTTACGTTCAGGTCTGAACTGACCACTTTTTTTTCCCTCCTTCATGAATTCTGAAGACTGCTGAAAGTATTTTGCTATGATTACCAAAGCTGAGGTATAGGTGGTGCTGAGGTTTACTTCAGGGGCTGAGAGATATGCAGAAACTATTTATCTTCTGCAACTGATAAAATTTATAAACAACTGCTGACTATTTTCCCCTAACAGTAATAGGGCACAGATAACACTATTTTGCTTGCTGTTGTGCAGGCTGCTGTTTCATTGCATTTCTACTAGCTCAGGTCTATTTCAGCACTGACACCATAACAGTGCTCCTGTTGCTGTCAAAGCAGGGTGTGCCTATGACTCTGCAAAACGGCTGTCCTCTCACCCTGCTGCCAGACCCAGAGGAGGTGAGGTGGATGCAGGGAAAACACAGGTGGACGGTGGACAGGACAGCTTGTTAAGAGGCAGGTTGCTGTGCACTGGCCACAATGAGGGGAAGTTCAGCTAATAGCCTGCTCGGAGTTGCAGGTGAATTACACATACCAAAAGCAAGTGGAAAAATGCTGCTCCTTGCTCAGCAAGCTCCTGCTTTCAGCACCACACTTACTGCACCGTCAGTTTCTCCTCCAGCTGCAGACATCTGGTAAAAAGCTTATTTAAACTTGGCTTGCTCTGGGGTGCTTCCAGTAGAGGTCAGTCCACTGGACCTGCTTGTGTAACTAATTTCAACTAATTGTTTTCAACCCGGACCAATTCAAAGGGGACAAAAAAAAGTCATTAAAGTAATGACTTTTAACAATACTGCCTTTGCATGTAGGTACTGCCCTAGGAAAAAGGGAAGAGCACCTGAGGTGTAGCACCTGAGGTGCACCTTGGGAGCACAGCCCTATCTGGAAAGAAGATGCAACCTTAGCTTTTTGCCTCTGCCCAGGGTAACGAAGCTACCTATGACTCAGGAGTGATCCACATAATGCCACCATGAAAGACTCAACATCCCAACACCCTCAACGAGCAAGAAGCCTGTATCACTATGTGTAATCTTAAATTATTACAATTTATGCCAACTAATACCACTTTGGATTGAAACCATTTTAGACAAATGAATGTGCATGTTACACTGAGACAGATGAAGGACATGAAATTTGACATTTCTGTGCATTACCATAAGAAACCAAGTCTCATGGTTTTAAGAGATTGCTATGGATAGCCAATTTTCAGTTTCACAGAGAATGCTATCAGCAAGTGCTCTTTATAGAGAGACTCTTTGTTACAGTCAAGATGACTCACTATATTATACTCCTGCTTACTACATAGCTATGCAAAAAAAAAAGAAAAAGAAAAAGAAAAAAAAAAAAAGCTATGCTGCTCTGGCCATTGCTTTTATTTGTATATTTTTTCTCATACGATTTATTTATTTATTCATAGAAAACTGTCCGGAAAGGTACTACTAAAGTTTTTATAACAAATTTTATGTTACAGCAAACAGGCTATTCCTTCTGCCTTTGTTTTCTTTTTAAGCCAGCGGGGATCTCTCCCAGCTCTCCCTTAAAACTAACACAAACCAGGGAAATCTCATTTCTGAGTATACATGCATGTAAATTTCACAGGAGAGAAGATATATGCAATGCTATGGACTACAAACCATTTTATTTTACTTGTTCCTGTAAAACTATGTTAAAAAAGATAGAGATTAGATTTTTTCCCAAAACTGTGCTATGTAATAAAACAGTTTTAGCATGTATGTTTCATTTAATTTCCATGAACAGCAAAGCTGGTATCACAGTCAAACAAACTACAGAAGCCTGTATCACTGTCACAGTCACACATTTCACAAATATGATGGCTGACTCCTTCTCACTCCATTTTCCAGACAAATAAAAACTTTGTTACCTGATATGGAAATTTATCAGCTGTAATTTAGACTTTTTTAAACAAACAAAATTCTGTGATTACAGCATATGAAAACACACGGACATAGTTAACTTCTCTATCTTTACCTAATCTACAAGAGAATGACTACAGAACTGTGCACAAACCTTACAGTTAACACCAGAACAAGGATATGAATATCCTCAATTACTAGGAACTAAAGAATGTAATGTGAAATCTTTGTTTCACATGAGAAATAAATTTTCTTCTTGTTAAAGGATATCTCAGTTCAGAGGAAAACAGGAATTAAATCAAGCAAACTTACATGAGAAGAGATCAACTTTAAAGTGCCTGCAATTACTTTGTACACTGTCAATTTAACTTTGTTTTAGTGGCATCAGTAATTTTTAAGGATTGTAAATTATTAGAAACATTTTATGAAGTAGCATTCAAACTGCACATGAACAAAACTTCGAAAAAACTCATAGAAAGCATTCCCAAATTCATGGTATGCTGCATACATAGCATACCTTTACGGAAATGAGGGACACTACTGGTACTTAGCAATTCTAAGAACCCAGCAACACTGAACACAGCAAGTCATCCTGGTTTTGAAATATATTTTTCCTAAACCTTCTTTGTCCATTCCTAGCATACGTAACTTGGAAAAGTTACATGGCACTGTACTTCAGCTTCTGAACCCCCAAAATGCATAGGAGCTTGATTTGTCTCATTGGCATAACTGTATTATTACAAATTCTATACCATCAACTTGGCAGTGACACAAGCTGAGGTGGCCAAATGCAAAGCAGTAGTGGTGCACAGTGTAGTCAGCTACTACAAGCTGAGCCTCATCCCAGGTTAAAGTCCTGGCTAGAATTTTAAAGTGTGGTGTAAACTCTTGTATTACTCTTTACACTGCGGGACTTGAATTTTCATAAGCTTTGATAACACTTCAACAAAGCAACAAGTATTATTCTCAGTTTTAAGAAACTAAACTGAAGCTAAACAAATGTGAATGTTGAACATAATACTTCATTGCATACAGATCCACAAATCACTTCCAATTGTAATTAACAGATCCTTTAATTCAAAGTGTCACACTTACTTTCCTTCTCTAGAAGTGATAAGTCTGAAATCTTCAGCTGAAGTGTGATATTCCCAGTTTTTTCCCTACCTTCATTTTCAATGACAACATCAAGACAGAATAATTTTCAAGTTATCATACATTAAATTTACTCTAACCCCATTTCATTAAAATTGGAGAACAATCCTTGTTTAAAATATCTAGTTAAGAGTTTCATTATGAAATTATATTGAAAATAAATTAAATAGGCTTGTCCTTACCTCGGTAGGAAGACACTTTCCACTACATAGAAATCTTGCATAAGAACGTCTCTGTCCGGTTTAGATGTAAGGTTTCCTACTGTGTATCCTATTCCCAGCTGGATAGCGCCTTTAATAGCTGAGGATGCAGTCTGCGTAGAATGTAAGAATGCAAGCATGAGTTTGCTAAAAATAGATTTGTGTTCTTTATCAGTAACATTATATGCTAAACTCTTAACCATTTTCATAATAACACCATGTCATCTTTACCTCCTAGACCTCAGAGAGACATCTGCTTTTCAATTAAAAGATTTAAAAGAAACACTATGTTGTAGCAAAAGGTAGAAAAAACAATTCTCTGGTTGTACAGACTAAGACTTTTCAAATTGCCCAAATAATTTAGACATTGGATTCTAACTCATCACAGAATCATAGAGTACCAGGTTGGAAGGGACCTTGAGGATCATCTGGTCCAACCTTTCATGGCAAAAGCATGGTCTAGACATGATGGTCCAGCACCCTGTCCAGATGAATCTTAAAATTATCCAGCGTTGGGGAATCCACCACTTCCCTGAGGAGTTTATTCCAACAGCTGATTGTTCTCATTGTGAAAAATTTTCCTTGTGTCCAATCGGAATCACCCCAGGAGTAATTTGTACCCTTTAATCCTTGTCTTTTCCATGTGACTCCTTGTATAAAGGGACTCACCAGTTCTGTAGCCACCCTTTAAAAACAGGAACACGGTGATAAGGTCTCCCCTAAGCTTTCTTTTCTCAAGGCTGAACAAACCCAGTTCTCTCAGCTTTTCCTCATACAGCAGGCTTCCCAGTCCTCCAATCATCTTTGTGACCCTTCTCTGGACCCTCTCCAGCCTGTCCACACCTTTTTCTGAACAGTGGGGATCAAAACTGAACACAGTATTCTAGGTGTGGCCTGACAAGCACTGAGTAGAGGGGGTAACGACTTCTTTATCTCTGCTGGTGATGCTCTGGTTGATGCAACCCAGCATCCTGTTGCCTTGCTTTGCTGCTGCAGCACACTGTTCACTCATATTGAGCTTGTTGTCCACCAGTATGCCCAGGTCACTTTCCACAGAGCTGCTCCCCAGCCAGGTAGATCCCAGCCTGTGCTGCACTCCTGGATTATGTTTTCCAAGGTGCAAGACCTCACGCTTGTCCTTACTGAACTTCATAAGGTTCTTGTCAGCCCACTCTTCCAGCCTATCCAGGTGTTCCTGCAGTGCATTTCTCCCTTCCAAACTGTTCACTTCCGCACTCAGTTTGGTATCATTGGCAAAATTCATCAGGGTACACCTGATCCCATCATCCAGATCGCTTACAAAGATATTAAACAGCCTTGTGCCTGGTATCGATCCCTGGGGGACCCCACTTGTGACAGGTTACCAGTTTGAAAGGAAGCTATTTCCCACCACCCTCTGGGTGCAGCCTGTCAGCCAGTTTCCAACCCACCACACAGACCACTTGTCTAGACCATAACATCAGTTTCTCTAGGAGGCAGCTGTGGGAAACCATATCGAAATCTTTGGAGAAATCCAGGCAGACAATGTCCACCACTCACCCACCAATCAAGGAGGTTACTTTGTCATAGAAGGAGATCATGTTTGTCAATCATAATTTGCCCTTGGTGAACCCATGCTGGCTTTTCCCAATCACGTGCTTCATTTGACTTGTGACAGTCCCCAGGAGGAATCATTCCATAACCTTCCCAGGTATTGAAGTAAGACTGATGGGCCTATAATTTACTGGATCCTCCTTTAAGCCCTTCTTGTAGTTGGGGATGACATTAGCCTTCTTTTCAGTCTTCTGGGATGTCCCTAGATCCCCACGACTTCTTAAAGATTATGGAGAGCAGTCTTGCAATGAGGTCTGCCACCTCTCTTAACACCCTCAGGTGCATATTGTCCACTGATTGTATGGGTCAAGCTCCTGTAATAGTTCATATACCAACTCTTCACTGACAGTGAGTTCGTGTTTGCATCAACCTGTAATTTTGCTCCCAAGGTCTGGGTCCAACAGTGCTGGTAAAGATAGAGCTGAACGAAGTGTTGACAACCACTGCCTTTTCAGCATTGCTGGTGACTAATTCACCTCTCCTGCTTAACAGTGGGCCAGTATTTTCTTTCTGTTTCTATTTCTTGTTTATGTACCTGAAGATTCTTGTAGTTTTGGACATCTCTGGCCAATTTCAATTTAAGCTGAGCTTTTGCTAGAAAGCAACTCTGCATGCCCTGGCAATGCCTTTGTAGTTCTCGACAGGTGTTTGTCTGCTTTTCCATCTCTGCTACGCTTCTGTTTTTGTTTTGAGCAGACTGAGAAGCTCACACTTAAGCTAAGGGGGTCTCTTGCTCCGCCTGCTTCCCTTACCTTTACAAGGGGATGACCTGTTTTTTGCTTCCAGGAGAGCATTCTTGAAGAACTTCCAGCACTCGCTAGTTCCTTTATCCTCCAAGGAAGCTTCCCACGGAATCCCTCCCAGTTGAGCTCTGAGTGAGCTGAAGTTTGCTCTTCTAAAATCTAAAAGCTTTGTCTTAGTACTAACCTTCAGCATGCTCAGCAGGATCCCAAACGCCACAATATTGTGATCACCACAGCCAAGGCTATCACTAACTGAGATATTACAAGGCAGGTTTTCTTGGTTTGTGAGTAGCAAGTTCAGTAGTGCCTCATTCCTGGTTGGCACATCTAACATTTGTATGAGGAAGCAGTCCTCTACGCATTCCAGGAACTTGACGGGTGACATGTGAGCTGCTGCATTGTTCTTCCATTGAATGTCTGGGTAGTTGAAGTCACCCATAAGAACCAGGTTCTGTTGACCCAAAGCTTGCCTAAGTGACCCAAATATTGCTTCATTGGCCTTACTGTCCTGGTTTGGAGGTTGCTAGCAGATGCCTACCGTAAGGTCTCCCTTGGAGACAGGCCCTCTGATCTTGACCCAGAGGCATTCGATAGGGCTTCCACAATCTCCGCAGCTGAATTCTATACATTCAAGGTTCTCCTTAACATAGAGTGCAACTCCTTCTCCTATTCTTCCCTGCCTGTCATTACAAAACAGCCTACAGCCATCCATCAGGATGCTCTTAAAACATTTCCAATCTAACTGGACATTCAAACTCTTCAAGAGTTTGAAACTACATGCATTATCTTCTAGAAAAACAGTCACAAATTCCAGGCAATTGTACGTGCATGCCAAGACATCACAATGCAGGCTAATGTTTCAATGCAGATTCTGGATACAAACGTATTTATTAAGTTCTGCTTAATGGTCAATGCAAGAGGTGCATTAACTGGGGGGAATCCAGAGAGGAATGGAAGTGATGAGGAAAGAAAAATCTCTATATAAAAATCTATACATATATAGTGAAATTACTTAAATTCAATGAACAGGACTTGCAGGGGAGAGAAGGGTTCAAAAGGACAGTGCCAAATTGTGATGGATACTGTATATACATAATTTGAGACCATCTCTGAAACTTTCTCATGCTGACTAGACAATCCTGCTGGATGGATAAAACAATGGCAGAACTGAATCAAAATAAGAAATCAGTCAACAAAGGAATTCTTAAGAAAAATGGAAGGAATGAATAAAGAAAACCATTGGGAAGGGAAAGAAGGCTATCAGGAAGGGAACGTCTTTCCTCGGCCTGGTGTATTTTCACCAGTTTGAAGATACAATTTTGGTGTCTGTTTTCAGGTGTTACTTCCCATCCACCAAAGAAGCAAGAGACTCTATCAGCAGAAGCAAAGAACACCAGAAGTTTCATGGTCAGAATACTTCAGCACTTGAACAAAAACATTTCAGGAGTGGGAATTACATAAGAAAGGGTTCAAGTAAACAAAACTACTCTTGTTATACTTCTCGGAACAGTACACGCTAGACTGACTGCTTATTTTTAGAAAAGAAGACAGAGATGTGTAACTCCTAAATAATTAAGACTGCACACCAAGCAGAACTTGCGCTTGCATAACAGTTTAGAACAGACAGTTCGGTGGGAATAAACACCACCACCATGCTTAGACTGCTACTTTGACTATTAAAAAGATTTGGCTTTGTGTCAAAGATTCACATTTTTCTTTCCTTGAAAAGGCCTCTATTCATGAATGATTAATGCCCAACAAAAGCAGTAATTATGTAACTTTGATCAAACCACCACACGTACAAATAGAGTTTCTGCTTCATAGCTGGATGCCCATCTTGTTCACTGTCACAGCAAGGAACTATGTCTCAAAGAGCAGCAGATAGCACAGTGTTGTATTTAATTAATAAGAAAGAATAGGCCATTCAAAAAAAAAAACCAACCAACCAAACAAAAAACCCAAGGCAGGTAACGTGGCAATATGATTTCAAGAGGAGAGCTTTGTCACCTTTCAAGCTCATAAACAATTTCTGTAGGATTTCTGCAAATTTGAAAGAAGACCGAGAGTCTCTGGAGGGCAAAATGTAAGGCCTTCTACTAGTATGGTGCAGATCTTACCTACAAGGTTACCTTCTTGCTAATTTCCACTCCTATTCAAGAGTGCCATTAGTAATCACCCATCCTTTCTGCATCAATCACAGCAATGGGTTTAACAGAAATGCAATGTTATGAAATCATTCAGGATACTTTAACAACTGTTTTAAAACAAATTGATAGCAGTTACAGAATGCTGAAGGCAACTGCTGGCCCAAAATCAATCATTTGGAGCTACCGTTATAAATTAACCCCAACAAAGGCTGGTCACCCAATATCCCCTTAGCAAATGACAAGTTTTTGTTTTTCACAAGCCTTAAAATGAAAACAAAACAAACCTTGGAATTTGTGTCAATGCAAACACTAGTCTTGGTCTAACTTCATTATTATTATTTTGTGATTAAGAACAGAATCCAAGGAAGAATTAAAAAAGCTGCTCCTCAAGCCTCAGGGGAAATGTTCTTGATTCACAGAATCACAGAATCATCTAGGTTGGAAAAGACCTTGAAGATCATCCAGTCCAACCATTAACCTAACATTGACAGTTCCCAACTACACCTACACGTATCTCTAAGCGCTATGTTGACCCTACTCTTAAACACCTCCAGGGATGGGGACTCCACCACCTCCCTGGGCAGCCCATTCCAACGCCTAACAACCCGTGCTGTAAAGAAATACTTCCTAATATCCAGTCTAAACCTTCCCTGGCGCAATTTGAGGCCATTCCCTCTTGTCCTATCGCTTACTACTTGGTTAAAGAGACTCATCCCCAGCTCTCTGCAACCTCCTTTCAGGTAGCTGTAGAGGGCGATGAGGTCTCCCCTCAGCCTCGTCTTCTCCAGACTAAACAACCCCAGTTCCCTCAGCTGCTCCTCGTACGACCTGTGCTCCAGACCCTTCACCAGCTTCGTTGCCTTTCTCTGGACACGCTCGAGTAATTCAATGTCCTTTTTGTAGTGAGGTGCCCAAAACTGAACACAGTCATCGAGGTGTGGCCTCACCAGTGCCGAGTACAGGGGTAAGATCACTTCCCTGTCCCTGCTGGCCACGCTACTGCTGATACAAGCCAGGATACCACTGGCCTTCTTGGCCACCTGGGCACACTGCTGGCTCATGTTCAGCCGGCTGTCAATCAACACCCTCAGGTCCCTCTCTGACTGGCAGCTCTCCAGCCACTCCTCCCCAAGCCTGTAGCGCTGCTGGGGGTTGTTGTGGCCCAAGTGCAGCACCCGGCATTGGGCCTTATTGAAACTCCTACAGTTGGCCTTAGCCCATCGCTCCAGCCTGTCCAAATCCCTCTGCAGAGCCTCCCTACCGTCGAGTAGATCAACACTCCAATGGATTCATCCATTGTATTACTACAAAAATATATTTATTGGAATCTACAAATGCAAATTTGTATTCCTTGCCTTACAGGGACAAAACAAAGCAAAAGTGTTACCATCCTCCTTTTGCTGATTAGGGTATTACTGTCTACTGCACAGGTGCTTTGGTGTTTTTTGTACTGACAACGAAGACAGAAATCCATTAAAAAATATTGCCAATTTCAGACTGAACTACGTTTTATTGGCTCTGATACTGTGGATCCTAATGTGCCAGGCCAGGATCTGTCCTCCTTGGAAACATGTAACAGCATGAGCTTGAATGTAGGCACACAACCTCATCTCTCTCGCACAACCAAGGTCTTACTGACTTACGATGATCTTCACTTCTGATGCTGCTGTTGAAAAGGACAGACCTGCTCTTTCCTCTCCAGACCTCCAAATCTATGCACTGATACTCCTTCCACTGTGCCAGCAACCATTTCTCTGTGACCAGCCAACCAGTTACAAAAGATCTGATAAAAGTTTTCAGCAAAATGAGTTCCCTGATTCACATAAGCACTGTCAGCCACCCAGATGAATAAAAAAAAAATATCAAGCCCTCATAGCATAAACCAAATTGCATAGGGCTTATGCTTGTCTTTCTACTGGCTGCAGGAGGACAAGCGAAGTCTGAACTAGCAAAAAGCCTTCCTCCTCAAAATTAATGTGTCATCACCTCCTGAACACATCTCAATGAACACTGAATTTATGCTAGCTCAGTGCTTTGTGCCACACGGCCAGCACACTCTTGTCTTTGTAGTGGGACCCCTGGACTTCTCTTCAATCCACAAGAAGAATCAAGTAGAGTTTCTCCTCACTCTAGGTTTTCAACAGAAGTTAGTTCAGGAGAGAAAATCAAGACTTTGACACAAATTCAGGTTAAACTGTATCTTAAATAGATACTGAGAAGGAAAGCATGAAACTGTATAATTAAGTAAAATCTGAATTGTAATTCCTGCACACATGCAAACTGAGAAATTGCCCATTCCCTGTACTACTGCCCCAGAGTGCCAGTATTCCAAAGTAGGTAGGGCCATTTCTCTTCCACCTCCCACCAGCTGCCTGTTAAATGGAAACAGAGATGCATTTCAGGAAGAGATGTACTGGGGATAAAGTGCTCCAGCCGAAGTCCCACAGTTTCTGAACTGTTGAGGCAAAAACTCTCTCCACAGTTTTATCCCTGTATATAAAAGTTTAAATTGTCTTCATTCAGATGAAACATACCTTTGCCCCTTTTTGTAAGTAACTATATATTTTCTCTGTATTTGTCACACAGTGTTACTAAAAGGTCTGTAGAGATGAAAAATTATATGCAGAGTCATAAAGCATAACAACAGGTTACAGGATGTAAACAGAATACAATACAGAACACAGGTATATAGAATATCTGCATCACCGATAAATTTTAGCACGAGATGTGCTGTCTCATGAACTACTGTTCTCTACAGACAGGTCTTCCACTTGCTCTACATCACCCCAAGCTGAAATCCTTTTTCAGATTAGCAAAATAAATGAGGATTTAAATCCTTTCAAATGAGATACTAAGTTTGTGCATGATCCCACAAATGTACTAAGTAGGATTTTAACATTGCTCTTCCTGCAGATAATTGCTTTCAGGCTTGTTCTGTAAAATTTAGATTCATTATTTTCATAAAATAAAGGTGTTAATCAAACACGCATAATGTATGTAAAGGCAGTTTACATTCAGGTAATAAACCAACTGAAGCTATTTAACAACTGTGCAAGTTAGGGACAAGGTTACTGAAAGAATTGGAAAAGTCTATCCTTTAAAAAAAATGGAAAAAAAATCCAGGGATGACAGAAATATAAGTACTATAGTTCCAGAAAGTATATTATACATTGCCAAATCATTACTTCCATTAGAGTGTGAAAGTTGCAAATGGCTGGCAAACCTAACTAACCACTGATGCAACGGTAAAGGACAGGTTCCGAGTACACAGTGCACAAAGACTTCAGATATGGTAAACAGGTTTATTCTTTTAAACAAGGTTTCTTGTATTTTCTCACATATGTATGGTGCTATTAATGACAGAAAACAAATCATTTAACAAACCATGAGCAGAGAGGAACTAAGCGGGATGCAGGCTTCATTAATTTAATAGAAGTTCCCCTCTACTCTCATTCACAAAGTCATTTTCCCATTCTTCTAAGTCTCAATTGTTCTTTGCTAAATTTTATGCATTCCCCACAAGCAGCTCATGAAAAATACAACTCTAACATTTTTGCCTTCTTTAAAAGTAGACATCCTAGGGATGTCCTTTAGGACTGTGTGGATGTAAACTTTGTCCTTGTTTATCCGTTCTCACTTTTTATAACTAATTTTATCACAGCTGAAGTTTGGCCTATGAACATTCTGAGGCAAAGATGGTGACTCTTCCAGAAGACAGCTGCCGTATTGCAGGTGCTATAAAGCAATGAAAAAAAATTAACTCTGCCTAAGCAACTCCACCTCTTTATCACTCTGGAAGGCAAGATGATGTTTGCTTTCTTCCACCCTCTGAACTACTGACATTCAAACAGGTTTTAAAATCTGACTAATGAAATTGTAGAGATACCCAGTTACCACAGTTCTGTGTAAGAGATGAGGAAAAAAAGGCATATGAGCAGAAGTCACCACTGATTAACAGAACCATGCTTCCCACAACATTGCTACCATAAGTTCATTTCTTTTTACTACTGTCTGTGGAGAAGACTTCTCCCATCTCCCTCACCAGCCCACTCTGTTGCTTGGTGGGTCTTAATGATAGATGCCTTTCTGCAGGCAGCATTCTCAGCAAAGATAAAAAAAAAGAAATCCACAGGGTCTCACTTGGTCAGAATTATTCAAGCCACATAAATTAGGCCAGATGTGAATTTTCTATTACAAGTAAGCATTTGTTCCTTAGTTATACTGGTTAGGCAAAGTACCAGGCATCCACGCACACTATCACTCCCATGCAAACAGAGTTTATCTTTTCCAGACTCCTGAAAAGGTACTAAGCGTCCATAGATTGTGTAAACCCTTAAGACAAACTACCTCAGCAGAGTGCCTGATGAAAAACCAGTATGTCTTCTTCAAACAACATTTAAAGAGAGCTGTCTTTGAACATTAGGAAGTTGTAATTAGATTCAAGATGTGTGTGGCTATTGCCTAGTCCACTGCTTCTGCACTAGTGCACTCTCACCTTTGAGTGACTGCTGAGCTTACAGTCCCATTGAAACAACACTTCTTGCAGCTGCTTCTGTTGAAGCTTCTGGAGGTGGCTACCCCCATCTCAACATGTTGTCTGCAGCTGCCACATCTGAGCTACCAATTTCCTTTTACATTAAATCACAAACAGGGCCATAAAATTACTAAAAATCCCATGGTCTGAACTAGTCTTACTGTTTCTCCACAGCCTGTAACCATGGGTCACAGCCACAGTACTCCTTCACTCTTCCTTCAGTTCACACTGGCTTTCTCACAATCAAATATTTGCCCAGCTGCTGCAGGCCACTCTTCATGAGGCTGGACTTCTACCCATCATCCTCACTTCTGGATCTTGCTGCTAGGTTGGTGGGGGATGGGTCTGAGGCGGTGAACGGATATTACTAAGTTGTTCTTTCTTCCTACAGAACAAAATTACCTTAGTGCCACTAGTCTGCTTTGCAAGAAGCAGCTGTCACCTCCAGACGAAAACTCTACCCAATGTTTTTCTTATAATAAGGCAATCTACAACTCAAAATAATGAGAAAGACAGATAGGTATTTATTTGTACAATGCAGATGTAATTAGAAATGGTCTGATAGACCCAGGAAAATAAAGGTCTGCAGGAAAGAGTAGATATATTCAGGGTGTATCTCCTTTCCGAAAGCTGAAATTATACTAGTCTATGCCATGTTCTTTTGTCATTCTTTTTCTTTGCACTCTAGAGCGATGCCTCAGTAGAAACTAATGCAGCACTACATGCTGCTCTATATAGCGTTGGCTGTGCTTTCTAAATGATATATACCAACAGCTGTGCTATTAAAATATAAACAGTAGACCTTATCTTTTCCTGGCATTCTATGCTGAATGCTAGCATCAATGCTAGATCATTAAACAAATGCAACTGATAATATTGCATTATTTTTTTTCCTCTTTATATAATTACTGTTCGCAGTTGGTGAAAATAGATTTCTTGTAGTTCTTTCAATAATTTTAACAAGATTGTTGAGATGCTCTCCCAGGAAACAGTTATATCTACACATTAGATTCTTCCAGCTCAACTGCTATCAAAATGATTTTCTGACCTAAGCTGAATCTTATCTCCCTTAATTTTCCAAAATTGGATTCAGGTGACTCCATGGCTTTCAATTCATTTTTCCTCCATTTCAAAACATTTATGACTAAGTTTCATGAGTAGCCATGAATCCAAGGGCTTCGGTTCTTCTCTCTATCTTTCCAAGAAAAAGAATTTGAGACCTGTAAATTTGGTAGTAGCCATTGATCCAGGCAAAACCACTAAAGACAGTAATTTTAGTATCTTTGCAGATGTACAAAGTGCTCAAAAGTCTGCCATTGAAAACACAGGTCCCAGTGCAGCAAAAACTCCAGCAGCAAAGTTTCAATGTCTGCAAGAATAAGTACTCTATGTGCAAATATCAGACGCAGGGCATAAGCCAATGCCAAAAGTGATGCAGCAACGCTGCTCATACATGTTTGCAAGCTCTAACAATAGGTACCTAGTTTCCTTTATTCAGGCAAATTCCCTTTGCTGCTGGGCAAAGTGACTCACACTTATGATACCCAGTTTTGAACAGGTTATGTAAAGCGCTTGTAATATCCAGAGAAGAGACGCGAGATATGTAATAATGAGACACAAAGTCTAATCGTATACACGTGTGCCAGCCTTCAGATTACAAGTAGAAATTTTGATAATCTAGTAGCAGGTTTCCACAATTGCAATATATATATCTGCTTTGTATTCTGGTGTGATTTTCTTCTACATACTTAATGTGCTTTGACAGATCTGTGTCCTACTCTTGTCATCATCCTAGTACTAAGCATCAGGATGCTACTGAAATCTGTTTTGTCAGGAAGCAGATTTAGGGACTACTGTGTGATTGATTACATCACAATGCAAAAACTGCATGTGTGTCAGCAGCTTCTCACAACAAAGTCTGCAAAATACCAGGAGGAAACGAAAAAAGTGGCTATTGCATACTCCAGATTTCAGTGACAAGACTGTGATGGATATCCAAGAGAAGCCACAGTCTGGTGACTGTACATATATCTGTGAAGTTTCTCTTCCATTAAACAAGTTCTTTGATTAAAGCAACTCAATTTTTTTAGGTAATATTCACACTGTAAACTTAGTAACTTCTTGAAATTTACAGATACAGAGAAAAACCAGGAGGAGTTCCAGAAATTATAACTCTGCAGCAAATGACTGCAACTGAACAGCCCAACAGACCCATTTTAAGTAACACCATTTTAAAGAGATGGTATGCAAGAGAAGGTTGTGGTTTTCAAAAGAAAAAAAAAACAAACACAAAGTTGTATTCCATCATCTCTCAAGGACTTTGACTAAATAATATTAGACAATTAAAAGCCAGAAGAGCATTTATGTCAAATTACAGTGGCAGAAAAACTAAAAGCTAAAAAAAATTTAAAAATCAGAGCTGAATGAAGAAGCATGATTCATAATAAAAACCGTGCCACTGCCTTGGTCTAGTTATGCATTTCAGAGTCTGAAAGGATGTTGCAGCAATGCTCGTGCAAGGCCTCACACAAGGTTTTAGTAATGTAAGACATTTTCTTGGATCTCCAAGCTGTTTACATTCATGCAGCTGGCAAGTCAGATTTTCTTCTGCCAGGGAAGTGGGCCAAAACTTGACTATTGTAGGAAATTGAAGAAATGCAGATTTAACTAATTCAAATAAAGATGTTGCCTACCTCTATTTTAGCTGAGTTGAACGAAATCATAAAGAAAACATTAGAAGAATCTAGTGTCTCAGAAATGCAACTGATAGGCCTACAGACCCCTTACTATTCTGGAAAGCTTTATCCTGGATGAAGTCAGAGATGCTCTCCTGGAGAAAGTTAATTTTTACCTGACTGAGGTGAACTTAAAAACAGTGAAAAACAGTCACTGCTTCAGATGTTTTTAATGTATGAATAGCTCTTATAACTAATCTACATAGATTCAGGACACATTTAGAACATATTGCTACTGTACAGCAAAGATATTAGAGGTCAGAAATAAATTTTTCCATTATGAACAAGATTCCTTTTTCCCCCAGGATGAATAGATAAGCAATACCTTTGGGAATTCTCCCAAGGCCAAACTATGCTTAAGAGTTACAGCTGGCTAAAATACACTTGATGCATACACACAGAGAAAAGACAAGCACATTTTGAGGATCGCCCATTTTCACCAGTGTCAATTCAGAAGTTGTTCTTAGCACAGAGCTAGAAACTAATTTATCTCAGCTAACTAGTCCTCAGAGATGAGGCTGCCCTAGATGAGAACATCACCCTCAACAGTGCACACCCTGACAGTATGAACAGCATGCAAAAGGCAGAATTACAGAACGAAGTGGGAAAAACAGAAGAGGGAGTGGATTAAGGAGTCTTTAGTTCCCACTCATTCTCCATCTGCTGCAGCAACTGAGTCGCATGTCACTAGGTGCAACTGCAGCTGTATGTCCCTTCCACATTACTTAGCCCAGTTCAGCTCCTACTCAAAGTAGTATCTACATCACCAGCTCCAGTCTTCAGAAGTAAGGAGGAGTGAACGACAAGGAAAATAATGTTGAGGTTTTCTGCATGCCCCAGAGGAAGACTGTGTTTCTTCAAACAGACATTAGAAAATAATTTGTCTTCTGATGGAAATGGGTTTTAGTAAGCTATCATTCATCTCTATATCAATGGGACAGATTGTATTGGCTAGGGTAAGCAGTTTCATTTACACTAGATAAAAACCACCCTTACCTCCAAGACAAAAATACTGATTTTTTACACTTGCATAAACCAGATTGATTAAAAAAAAAAAATCAAGTATTTGCAACTATTTTCTCTAAGGTTTCTCTTATGAGATAATTCACAGTTCTCAATAAGGGATATTTACATTTCCAGATCAAGCATCTAAAACATTGCTTAATATATGTTGATTAGTTAGGTTTATTTCTCATTGGATCTGGCACATGGAAAATGCCTCTAAAGCCAAGACATTTAATTAATTTTCGCTTATGGGTCATTGGATTTTACATCACAAAGTAGATGTTTTCCATGCACCACTTTTCCCGTTTGTATGTAATTTACATTCATATATATGACTAAAGCCTCACAGACATAATCTTTGCATGCTATTAAAGATGAATGGATGCAAGACATAATTAAGCAAAATGCAAAATTGTTTAAAACAAAAGGCTATTTTTATTTTTAGATCAGATTGAGGATTGTTCCCCCTCACGCCCTACCCCATGAAAGGAAAATGTAATCTTTCAGCAGGGCAGTATCAATGCATCTGTTATTCCTAGAGGTTTCGTTTTATTTTGGGTGTTATAGACATTCCAGCATGCATCTGAGTATGATGTGCTTTTTCCCACAAAGTGATTGCAGATCCTGAATCACCAAGCCCGTTTGCAATTGCTGGGCGAGGATAAAGAGGCACACTGGCATTTTGCTTTGTGAGAAGAGCCCATGTAAGACTTTAAAGTTAAGACCAAAGCACACAGCCCATAACAGAGTTACTACTACCAAGTCCTCATGTGGAACCCGCAACAGGAGATGATGGCAGGATGGCATTAACTCCTCCTTCACTAATCTCTCTGCTTTGCAAGGGTGACCTTTTACCTGGGGTGGGGTTGAGACTGAATCTGTCATCATATTTCAGGATTATTATCTCCCAGAATTATCAGTAGAAATCCCTTGAATTACCCACATAAAAATTGACATTACGAAACTTTTCTAATGTCTGTGTATCTGAAGTACGTGCTAGTTACTCATTCGGCTTCCAGATATACCATTGCTCCATTGAAACTTTCCATGCCCACTCATGACAAAATTTCTTTGGCTACTGGATCTTTTCAGGGGAGCACATCACTGGTAAGAATATTCCAGGTCAAAGTTACACACCAGTATCATAGGTGTCATGCACACAGCCCTTCATAAACTTAGTCCCATCTTAACAGCAGTTATACAGCTGCCTTTGTGCTATACATTAGAGGTCAAAGCAGAGCAGAGTAAAAATCAGAATTGGCACAATTCAAGCCAAGGTATTGTCCTTTGCTTTTCTAGGCTGAACAGCACAAGCTTCTTCAACTTTATTATGTGGGGTTTTTTTTAAAAAAAAAAAAGTGGAAGTGAAGCCTTTGAGCAATGAGAATGGGTTAGCTAGCACAGCCTGACTTCTGAACTACATGAATATCTTGCCTCCGAAGTGTTTCGACTGTGATCAATGACAGCGGTAGATGGGAAGAGGAACTGCCCAAGCAGCTGAAAAAGTACCAGCTGAGGAAACATGCTCTTCCACAGCCCAGATCTGTGAAGGAAGTGGCACAGGAAGTCACAGGACAGAACTGCAAGTATTTTCCAGCCAAATAAACCAAGTGCAACAGTGCATGACTGGAGAACTGTAAATGTGATACTTGTACAAAAGAGTGAAGAAAATTGATGTAGGTGATAAAAGACAGGAGGGTCTTAACTGTAAACAAGACCTCAACAGAACAAGATCTCCTCGTGAAAGTTACCTAAAAATACATAATTAAATGGTAAATAGCATGAAATGCCTCTGTCAAACACAGGTTCTGTCAGGCACATCCTTTAACCAACTTTCTAGACATATGCAGTCAATTCCTTTGGAATTCTGTAAAAAATATGAAACAATATTACATGGAATACCTGAAGAAGGTGAGAATTAACAGAAAGTGCAAGTTTTGTAAGGAATTTGGCTTAAGGGGAGAGATACACTGTTAAAAGTGAAAGCATCAGGCAAAGACATGTTACCGGTAAGCGCTGCATGGTAAATTGTGTCATCAAAATTTATTAATTTTTTTATTAACATTATCACAAAAAACAGGAGCATAATGATATTTGGTGATAACACTAAACTACGGGGCATATGTAACACAGGATCTTGAAGAAAGAACAACTGAGGGTGTAAGTATAAGAAACTGAATTAAAATGTCGAAGATACAAGTACAGACAATTGGTGATTGAATTCGAGATGATAGTCACTATGATCTCCCAGCGTAACGTGGCTGTGAATCCTAGGTTTTGTCAGAGAAGTACATCCAGTAAATTCACAGAAGAATTTGTGCCATGGTGAAAAGTCTTTACAAGGCTTCCTCTGGAATATTGTGAATTCAGAGTTGAACAGGAACACAGAAGAACATGTAGGATGACAGGGGGGAAGGGAAACTTACCTGTGGTGGGACTACCAGAATTTCTCTTGTCTAGTCTAGCAATATAAAACTGCAAGTGTCCACCTCAGGCATGGAGTTTTTCTTTCTTTCTCATACTAAATGTCAAGAACAATTCAGACTTCAATATTTTAAAGTCATAAACTGGGAAACTGAACATGAACTATATCTAAAAAAAAAAAAAAGCATTTTCTCAACTATTATTTCCTTTCATTTCTGAGAAAATTATCTGGAATGTTAAGGCCACCCAGATACTGAAAATGTATCTGTCAACAAAAGGGGCAGGAAAAGAAATAGCAGCTTATTACCCTCCTTGACTTCACCAGCAGTGCTGTAGGCAACACTCAGAAATTTAAAACCTTAAGCCATGATATATACTGTAGGAGCATGTGGATCTCTGTGCCAAATTACAGAAATTTAGAAAAAAAATCACTTCTTTCGGGTGATCTATCAAGAAAATGATCAAATCTGGCAGCTAACACTTTGGTTGTGTTAATATGTAGAGAAAAATGTGCACTTATAGCTCCCCTTAGATATCAACAGTACTAGGTGGACCTAAATAATGCTGGTCCCAGACAATCAGTGTCAGAAAAACAAAACCAAAACCAGTATCAGCTGCTGTTACAACATCTAAATAGCCCTACGCGGCTAATGCTCCTGCATTAAGTGTATCTCTCTTAAACAACATTGCTTTTTTTAAAAAAAAAACCAAACAAAAAGTCTACTGTTTGACAAAGCACTGAGGAGGTGGTAGGGTAGCTCTGTAGTCCAGACACATCACATAAGCATTCAAAGCATTTGGGAACTTACCATACTAAATTTCTGATGTGTTTATGCCCAGAGGTGTATCTGTTGCTAACAGCAAAGAATTTCCATCAATTCAGCAAGAATGTATACTTTAAAGCTGTACTGAACAAGCTTTCAACTGGTCAGCTCTGCAGTGGGTAGAAATGTGTTACGATTTCACAGAAGGAATGAAGTACTTTCAAAAAATCCATGGAACATGTTTTGCTTATTCTTGTATTTAGTCAGTTCTGAGATACGTTTCATGCACAGTAGGTCTGAATTACTAATACGAAAGGAAAAACATGCAGTGAAAAGGTGTTAAGTCTTATTTACCTTTTTATACGTTTTCTCTTCATTTGGCTTTCCAGCAGTAACCTCTCCATTTTCAGTAACAAACGACATCTAACAGCAGAAGCTTAAGTTAGAAACAAAGTAGTTGCTTTAGAAAAGTAAATGTTCAGAAAATATCATACATTATCCATTTTTTGCTATATTCAAACTTTTTAGAGGACAGCAAGTCACCAAGATCACTTGGTGGTGTAGGATATTCCTAGAACGATTTTCCAGGCAGACTAAGAGGACAGCACTGCCCAAGGTATATGTCCAGCATATAACAGATTCTACATGACCCTCTATTTCTTCTTCTCCACACCAGTATGCAGGTCTTCAGGAAGACCTTGCAGTGAAATCCTGCTCCTCAGCAGACTGCATGAGATGATCTTGAAAGGTACAGTGATGGGCAAAACTATGAAGCTTGTGAGCCAGATGTTCAGTGGCATGTCGCAGAGGGCCAAGGCCTTTGGTTGCATTGACACACTGTATCTCCTCAAATGAGCAAGGAGGTATTTGACACTGCATTTTATCATGGCTGTAAAGCAATGCTAAAGAATAAACCACTAAGTTAGAGATCACTTGGGTACAGACAATCTAAGTGTGGCTGCCAAAGTGAATAAAACAAAACGCTACAAGGACATGTTCTAAAATCATTTTAGATTTTGCCAATGCTTTTACAATGGAAGTATACATACCCTTACAAACAACAAGGCAAGTCATCTGGAGCTGAGAGTGAAGATCAAGCCATTCATTGGTGTGGTTAATGTTTTCCAGAACCTATTAAAAGAAAAATCCGTTATCACTATGCCATTACAAATTTGTATCTCGCAGAATAGCTTTAGCTTTCCTTTTTCTACTATTCTTCAGTCCAAGCAAGAATCCAGATACAAGTGATGCTTTTCAAGAATAATTTCAAATAACTTGGGTCACTTAATGTACACAGAAACTAGCAGTATTACACAGGATAGAATCCGTGCAGTCTGACTTCCCTTTGCCCTATATATTTCACTACTATGGCACAAACAACCCTACAGTAAAACATTTATGTAAAGCAGCAGATATACATGGTCTGGAGTGTTAATGTAATTACATGCTCTCTTCCATAAGGACTTTAAAAATTATCTAAACCTTATAATCTCCGCTCACTTGGGATAGCCCATATTTTAATTCCACCGAAGCCAAAAAGATAAGCAACAGGAGTGATGGTTTGGAGGACTGTACACCGAATAGTTGCAGATAACCAATAAACTGATTTTGGAAGTTTTCCATAATGACAGTCACTATCAACATAATTTCTGCAAGTAGTTGTCTTGACATGAGCTATTTCATAGTTAAAATTGTTTGACTAAACTTATGAGAAAATATTACATAATCAGATATTATTTGATACTTCTTTGGAACCAGTTCTCTCTCCCATCTTCCACGTGTTTTAAGCCATATCAGTAAAGCTATTCTCCAATTCAATTTCTCAACCACCCCACAACAAAAAAAAATTTCATTTGTCTTTAATCAGGTAAAACAGCACCTTGTACATAACTAAAAATTGATTTAAAAAAGCACAACTCTTCCCAGGCCTCATTCACTGAACTTAATTTTCCAATAATCTGAGAAGTATACATCACACCACTAAGAAACCTTTTCACAAAAGGCTTCAAGAGAGTATTTTCCTCCTCTTCAGAGAAGCAGACCATTAACTGCACTTGAGACAAAAAAAAAAAAAAAAAAAGGGACAACAAATAGCTGGATTTTCTGAGAATAAAACAATGCCTCCTTACAAAACTCTTCTAATGTTACATACTAGTATTTTCCTACTGCAGCTAGCTACGTTATTCACTGTAGCCTTCATGTAATTAATGTATCTTAATCAATAATTTCTTTACTTGGATGTGCATTAGCATCATCCTACACATCAAACCCCTACTTAAAGGCAGCAACTCAGTTTTGACAGCTTTTAAAACTGAGTGTAGTTTATCTAGCTTGCCTATATTCACACATTTAATATTAATTAATACTGATTCATGCTTGTAATCAATCCTATGAGTACACGAACACAGACATCGAGAACTTCTGTTAAAACAGCTTTTGTAGAGAAAGAAATGTCATTTTAATCACTAGTAGGAGAAAGACTGCTTAATCAACTGATTCCTGGGTAAACCCACCAAAAAACCCCAAATTGTTGTTCACATACCCCCAAGACTATCGATATAATAAGATGTTCTACTACTCCCAAAACTTCCTGAAATATAAGCATACATACTCAGCAAAAGCCAAATATGAATGCAACATGGGAACTTTTTTTCAGTAAGAAGTTAGCTGAAGAAAATGTTCATGCCAGACATGAAAGAAAAGACTGTTTGTTCCCAGCATGGTCAGACAAATTACTCAAGAACACTCCATTCATGTGAAAATACATCCCTGTAATACTGCCAAGGATAGGAAAACAGACAAGATTCTAAGTTCAGTAACTACCAAGTACAAAAACTCATACACTATGAAGAATGTAAATTTTTCCTACCTATCCAAGTTTATTTCATTCCTAGAGGCATCTAGAATAGAATTATTTCAGTTCCTCATCTTTTGAGAAACAGCACATAGCTCTAAATTAACTGGGACTGTGTTAGACATCTTTCAAGAGCTTTGCTGTGAGAAGCGTTTCCTATTCCATGCTAATAATTTTTTGCAAAGCAAGTATTACTTTGTGTATTTTCTCCCTGATCTGCAGCTACTGAAATGGCACAAGGTGCCTTCTCACATGCTTTATGTCGGGCATAGCAAGAGCTACTGTCTCAGTTCTGCTGAGGTTTAACAGTGCAATGACAGATCACAACTTACAGTCTTGGACCCACTGCCAGGCTAAGCTACAGCTATTTATTTATTTATTACAATAGCAGGAAACTGCTGTAACTAAAGCACTGGATTTCTGCATATATCTGACAAAGGACAGGCTCACAATAAAGTAAGAGGGGGTGTGGGAAGTGGCATAAAAGAAGAAAACATTTAGTCTGAAAAATACTGTAGATATTCAGTAAAAGACTTGGCTATAAAGACCTCCTGTTTAGCTTCTTACACACCACATATCCTGCCTGATGACAAAAAAGAGAATCAAAGCCCAGTACAAATTTAAAGAGCATTTTTCCCAATGCTCTTGAAGAGTCAGCATTTTGGTCATGTGTCTTATTCGCAGCAAAAACTATCATGACATGTTCAGTTCCTGAGACACAAGTTTACCGCCTTCAATTCCAACTTTCTGCTCAGAACATCTCCTTGTCCTAAATGTAGACTTCAAAGAATCACAGTTACTCAATATATGGTTCAATCTTTAAATGAAAAAACTGTGTTTTAGTTTCTCACACTGTAATTCTTGAATCATATGCTTCTTAATGAACACAAACTGCAATTTCCATGATTCTGGGGAAAAAGTGTATTTTCCTCTAAATGCTACAGGGGCACCTTTTTACTTTCTCTGCCTAGCCAGAAGCCCACTACATCAGCACTGCCCTGCCCACAACGTGAGACCTGAGTTTTGAGAACTGAGGTGATAGACAGCAAATGCAACCTTCCTGCACAACTTCTCTTTTTTGTTCTTGAATTGCATTTTCCTTATACAGCAGAAATTCACTTTCTATTGACAGCATAAGGCATTCATTTTGCCAGATTATAAGCAAGCTATCTGTTCTTATACAACCTTGATTGCTTAGATCTAGCTCACAGGAACTAACACTTGAAAGGCCTTTCAGCTCTATTTCAAGTGAACTTTAGAATTCCCACCAACTTCAATGAAAACCAACATCCATGACAAATCCTGTCATACAGGCCTTATGCATTAATTTATCCAATTAAAAATTAGTTCCACCTTCTTCCCATTATCAAGAAAAAAATATTTGTTTGAAGAATGCATTTCTTAGCATCTTTATATCATTTTCTTAAATAAATCATTTTTTAAAAGCACTGATGAAACATGTTATTTAGGAATTACATTCCAAATAGAAGCCATGCAGCTTCTTACCACAGCTGCTGCCTTGTCCTGGCTGATAGCTAAAATTTACTTTTTTTCTTCCTAGCTTTTGTGACTGACATCTCTACAGGTGTACTGCTGGCAGGCTTCTACAATGGCTAGTACATTCAGAAAGAGAAACCTCATTTGAAAGAAAATGTATTGCTATCTTTTCCACTGGCATAATCTACCATTTTAAATATAAGGACTAGAAAACAAACAAAAAGCAAAATGAAATGACACTTAAAATTTTCCAGTGGGCACAGGGAGAATACTAGAAGTTAAAGAATACAAGAAGCAATCATGACTATTTAAGACCAATAATATACAAAGAAAACAGACTGTTTGGTGCACATTTTTCATCTTTCAAAGTCTGAAACACACAACTGGATTTTCAGGATTTTTTTTTTTAAATGAGAGAATGCATTGGGATGGAATACACAATTTTGGAATTAATCCAGAAATTTGGTTCTCATACTTCCATGCATTTCAGATAACCTATTTATTAGAGATAGTCACTTTCTAATCCTTAAACAGTTCTTTTCCTCTAGGAAGACACAAAATGCCCAGAATGGGCAAGCTGACTCCTCAGAAAAGCACACATAATCTCATATTAAATTTGTACCAAGGATATTAAGTCAGCACCAGATAAAAAATGGAGATGATCAAAATAATCATTTGATCTGTCTTAAGTAACTGGAAGTTTTCAACACAAGATTGCACTCTTAACAATGGCAGTTTGTCAGCACAACATGTAAAGATGTTGCCAGACATTTCTAATTCTATAAACAGCATTCATAGTGTATCCACTTAAGAAGAGTCATTAAGTTAAACTCCTTGGTGGTCCTTGCCACTCCTGTTACAACTTTAAAGCAGCATCTTTTAAAACAACTATGAAAATCACAGCCATTTCATTTACTGAAAAACTCACTTCTACTGGTAAGATTTGCCCAGTCATACTTTTCTTTGTGATAGTTGTGAAACTAGCTGAACAAGCCAGTTCCTCAGTTCACTAAAAGGACATGCAGATCTATACAGCAACATGCTTCCACCAAACCACTGGGGGAACGGAGTCATACACTGCCAGATTTCAGCTCCAGTGTGAAACTGGAAATCTTCATTACGCAGTGATGCTGGAAGGGGAAAAACATGCAAATCAAAAATGCTCCACAGCAGAAGAAATCTATCAACATATATTCATTAATGAAAAACTAGTCTCTAAGTACTTGTCTGTCCTCTTGTAATCCCCACCCCCTGCTCTGAGTGCCCCAAAACCATTCACAGTATTTTTGGGAGGTATGGGAGTAGCTCCAAGATCAAAAGGCACTAATATGATCATCCCAAGAATTAGGAGAGTTAAGACTGGAGCTCACACTGTTTTAGGCACTGAACAAACTTCTCTTGCAGATGATGCATTTAAAGTCTCTGTTCTGTCTGGATTCTCTGCCACCTAATAAAATATGTACATCAGCACCAGTTTTCCCAATTACATATCATCCCGTCTATTTTTCCATTAAACTAGCTGGTACTCTGGACCATTGTCTAATTTAGTTGACAAAATCAGGTCAACCAAAACTGACAGTAGCTTTCCCTGTCCTCCTCCAGTAGAATTTGAACAGTAGGATTATTTATAAGATTATTTGCAAAGGGGCTTGGGACCCACAAAACACCCTCTCACACACATACAAATTGCATACATACATCTTGTTTCCATAGGAAATCAAGTTAAAAATATCAGTATGCTTCTGGGTGTCCCTGGGAACCGGAACTGAGGAAGGGACGTCAGAGGTTTTTTTGTGTTGCACTAGTTTCAGAATGCTCAGGAGGCAGATGAATTGTTAACATCAGGTAAAAAGCATGACCTATATTGTTTTTATTACATTTTAGCTTCTTTACAGAGCTTTTCTTTACACTTTAAAACACTGTTGACTATAATTTTCATCATTTAATTTCCTTCATTCTGAGGTGACCAGACAATGCAGAGTTGTGTTTAAGAACCTGCAAGCATTGCTATGCAGTGTGCCAATAAGCAGATGTAAACAGGTGAAAGGAAACATATTTTGGTGTAGTGCACAGAGTAAGAAACGAGGCAATACAAAAACCATACGTCTTTTAATGTCAGTGAACATTCTTTGTATATGAGTGTCCAGACAGCTACATAGCCCTCAAGTAAAAATTGAGGTATTATATGTGGCAACTCAGTTATACAAAAATACATACACAGTTTGGCTATTTATTTTTCTTTTTTACTCCTCATCTTTGCTTTTTTCCTTTTTCTTTTAATAGCATCCCAGACACTAGTCTGTGGAATGGACTCACTTCTTTATAGCAGAAGTCACGTAGCCATCTAAGACCAAACATACCTGTACGTCCCCATACCTGAAACATCCAAGGAGTAAAAACCCTATATATTTTTAAACCAATATACCCTGAGAATGAAGTCAGTGTTTTCATATTGCAATGCACTGGACAATCATTAGATGTTCTGGAAAAGCTTCAAATATGAAAAAAATCTTTTTTCCTCCATGAGTTTTCAAAGTCAGAACTTCAGTCTCAGAGTCTTTAATATATCTGATTCCTGTAATACCTGGGAGCCTATTTAACCTCTACTGTCAACTGCTGTGACTTCTACTCTTCCCAGAAACACCTGACGATCTCTTACGTCTTTCCAGACACCAACTGTGACAGCAGAGCAAGCTTTTTATCGCATCATAGAAACCACTGAATTATCCTGCTAAAAAAAAATAATTTAAAAAAACCTATCTTTTCTGCCTCTCTGGCAGAAGAAAAACATGAACGTATGAATTGTAAAGGAGAGGGGGAAAAGAGTGAAGTAAAAAACAATGGTTAGGTCTGTTACCTCGGCAAGTTCCCACTGCCACCAACTGGTTATGGAGGTTTTAAGAGTGATTGAAAGTCAAACCTTTTTGGTGAAACTTGTGATAGTACTGTTATTGCATCAGTGAAAACTGGAAGAGGCTGGTCTTGCTACTTAATGCTAGGGTGAACAATTTCAGAGTGAACAGCTGCACCAAGCTAAATAAACACAGAGCAGAAATTGTATAGCCTGTTATGTCTAGAAAAAAAAAAGAAATTGTTGCTACAAAAACCCTGCTCAAGTCGTCCAGTTTCAAGCCCTGATTAGTCTATAAATCTGAGGATTTTTTTGCCTCAAAAATAACAGGGAGATGGAGGTTACAAGTAGTACAAGTGATGAAATTCACATCTAAAGTAAAACAGAAAAACATCTCCTCCTTTTCATTGTCTTCATGATAACATCAGAACAGCGCAAAGGCTACAGAGAAAGCAGTCAGCAAAAAGCATCACAAAACTACTGTTCAGACTGGTCACCTAGTCAAAATCATCTCGGCTGTTCACACCACCTTTATTTACCTAGCATAATAACACACATTAGTTACCGTGCTCTGCCGTATCTTTTGGGCTCTCAGTAACTAACACAAATACAATGCCAAGATTCTGATACTGTTTGATTTCTAGAGTGACCCCCTGTTTCCAGGAATACAGCACAGTATTTGAAATTTTTTTTTAAGAAGTGGTAATAGGAATACCAATTTTTTTCTTTGCAGGCTGAATTTGAAATGTGATTTATCAGTGTTATTTATATTATAAACTATATGTGTTTATAACGTAATGCTTTGATTTACTGCAGTAAGTGTCAGTACATCCTTTACCTTCCAGAAAACGAAAACAAATAAGAAGGTAGAACTTCAGCAAATACCACCACCAAAGTTTACAAATATTCAGAATACAGTTTGATTACCTGGGAGATTTGACAACTTAGAAGAGTCCTGCCCTCCTCCATTTAAAGTGGTACTCCTAATGCATTAACCTTTTCTCTGAGGTGAAACAGACTACCCTACAGCTGTAATATCCAGTCACAGAAACAGCCACAACAATAGCACAGGCTATAGGTACATATTTTATTTTCTGTAACAAATCACATTCTTTGTTTCGAAAATAATCTGCTATGATTTTTCAGATGGAAACTTGCTTACAACAATGGAAATAAACTGCAAATTTATTAAAGGAATCAAAGTCCAGAAGTCCTTGTAAACATAGTATACTGTGCTCCAACTTCTGTATTTCAAGGTAACTTGAAAGCCCTCTAGGAAGAGGCGGTTTGGTTTTTTTTCCCCTCCATGAATTACCAAATTCAGAGTTTCATTCTGAGAGTCCTAAATCTATTTTACTCCTCTACTGCTTATTAGCCTATTTAACCTGTACTGTCAACTGCTTTGTCTTCTGCTCTTCCCAGATGCACTGAAGGATCTCTTATGTCTTTCCAAACACCAACCGTAAAACCAGAGCAAACTTTCTACCGCATAGTAGATGGTCTTCATGCATTAAGAACTGAGACTTTTCCAAATCACTGATCCCAGACCAGCAATCAGAAAGAACAAACATTTAATCCCAGACATTACTGACATCACATTGTGTATTTTGCAGAAACTGCTAACAGGCCCTCCTTTTACAAAGTGAAATGACCTCATTAATTTCTCATTATTTTCTAACAGACTGAAAGCATACAAGGTAGAAAGGTGTATTTGTACACAGCCAGAGAAGACTTCCCAACTGCTACTGTTTTCATAATTGAGATTTCATGTGCCAACAACAGCAGCTTTTGGAAGACTATCAATCTTTCTATAATGCCAACTGGAGTTACAAGTGAGTAAAAATTGTCAAGATGGGGTTTTCTTTGAAACAAGCGAGAGAAGGAAACATCTGGACACTGTACACAACTGTATGCAATAGAAAGAAAAAGAAGTTATGGTAGTATCACAGTGAAGGACACAGGTAGAAGACATTGCAGAGTCCAGAATCAGAGCTTTGCTCCTTTACTTTGGCAACTTCAATACGGCAATGGTCCTAATGTTACTAACACATACCACACACTGCACTTTGAGATACCACCACATAATGCATGCTGTCCAACAAAATACTGCAGCATGTTGGGACAAATGGCTGACTAAGAAAGCAGGAAGCACAATCAGAGGGAAAATTCTTCTACATTTGCCTTTGACAGTACGTGCAACACTGAATGACAGGGATCACGTAACACAGTGGTCATTATTTTTGGAAGGAAAATGATGCAAGCTGCCTCACTCGTGTAATTGGTAGATAAAATCCAAAGGGAACAAAGTCTCATACAAGGGGAAAAGGAGGTCAGTGGAAGTGTTACTCATTTTCTAAAGGAATGACAGAAGCAGAGGTGCAAACAATCCTACCTTGCTGGGTGGGGAATATATGTGAAAGAAGAATCTGGTCAAACCAACAACTTTAGTGATCTGAAACTCAGAATGAATCATACAAAAAAATGGAAAATAGGACAAATGGATAAGGCTAAGTATAAAAAGCATAGAGTGAACACACAAGATTCAAAAGCAGAAAAGCTTTTGAACAAATTACTATGATGAGAAATGTATATGAAACAAGAACTTCACAACAGCTGTAATGCTCCAGTTTGAGACCTTTATCTTTTCTCCACTCATCTATCTTTTTCCACCTCAACAAAAGGTCAGTCATACCATGTTTTTCTTCACCAACTCAAATTGCTATGCAAACATAACTTTACAACAGGAGCACATAATGAAGGAAGATAATAGAAATATTTGCTTAGAAGAACATTCCAAAAAAGATTGTTGAGTGGACAACACACAAAAGCTGGGGTTAAAATCATTCACATGCACTAAAACAGATGGCATAATTTGTTCATCAGTTCCCCACACACAACTTGTAAGTGCAACAGCACTGGGAATTATTCAGCCTATTAGCATATTAGCATGTAATCAATCACAACAAAGTCTGCAGTAGGATATGATGTGCAAACACTGTGCTCAATGCTGGAGTGGATTATCATGATCTTCCAAGTTATCTATGCTTTCTTACCCTGGGTTCTGCAAGCATAAATTGTCTACATACACCTTTTACTGAATGCTAGCTAAGTTAAGCTTTTCAGCAGCCAGGTTATCTAAGAAATTCAAGCTTTAAAATTCCATCTTTGTCTCCATTTGAGGGCCCTTACATACATCTGCAAAAAGATAGTTGAAGAGTGTAACAGACTACCTGGAGGATGTGATAGGTAATGGAATTTTTTTTATAGATTAGACAACTGTTTTAAATGTAGTTGGTACTGGCTTGAAGGAAGGGAAAGGTCTGGATACCCTGTCATGATTCCTCCTGGTTTCCACAGTATCACTATGTACCACCCAGGCTGTCTATATGCAACTCTTCCAGTTGATCCAAGCTGGTGCTGCTATGGTCCTGCCTTCCAAGAACACATTCGCTAGCATCCTTATTATGGTGCCAGTGCTCCTCAGCCCCCAGGAGAACTTATCTAGACAATTAAACTAACAAAAAAGTAACCTACCAAAGAATATTAATCATAATGAAGAAACCTGGAAGGGGATGAGGAAGGTGATGTCAGACCTTTGGCCCATGTTGAATGAGAGATCAACTGTCTCAGCTGTTTCAATCACTCACATATTTTCACATAATCTCAGAGTTGCAAGTCCACTTGTGACAAAACCAGGAAGCAAAACTGAGAGACAGATGGAAAGAAGTGTTAGCAGCAGTGCCCCATGGGCTGGGCAGCAACACCAGAAGTAAACTCAAGATTAGCTTGGGGGAAAATATCTACAGTAACACACAGGTAAGGTTAGGTTCCCAAACGTGTATTTAAGTAGTAACTTGTTTTTCAGGTGTCTAGCTTGTATGAAAAATAAGTTCACTCAAAAATGTATACAGAAGACTGATGTAAGCACCAAATTTTAAAGTTGTCTAAATTCAGATGAGTAACACTTTAAATTACTGTACTGAGTAATAAAATCTGCTATGACTAATTAAAAAAAACTGCACTATTTTCCTTCAGGAAAGTTAAACCTGCAATTAGTAGAAGTTTTCCTTGGACCCCTCCAACTTAATTTTAGTTAGAATTTAACAGAAAGCTCACTTTAGTCTTGAAAATTATTTTTAAAAAACTCCCTTGTACCACTCTCAGCACAGAACAATTCCTACATTACTAAAATTCCTTTGATCAGCTTAAGAGCTTTCCTATACAGCAAAAGTTCCTCAGACACCTTTCCCAAATCACTTGCAAAGCTATACAAAGGGACATTATTATCCCATTTTATGAAATGCCCTAAAAGCACAAAAGCTGGTTTAAATGAGCTTTCTTATGTGTTTCTTTTTAAACTACAGAGAAAGCTTCAAGGGAGAAAAAAAATAATTTCAGAAGCAGCATCAGACAAGAGTAGTTCAAAAAGCAAGAGTAATACAATGAAATGGAATTCTGAAACCAGTTAATGAAAGAACTGCATGTAAGGAAATAGCTGCTATTTGTCATAGTTGCTGTCTAGTTGTCATCAAACTGGGACAGCCATTTTACAGCCCCTAGAGTAGAACTGCACCACTAAGTGCTCCAAAACAACTGCTAGTATTTTTAAAAAGTTACTCCATTCACTGAACATGTGGCTGCTTAAATGCAAAGGTTGCTACTGCCCCTTATACTTCTGTTCTGCAAGTCAATCTTCAATGGGCAGACCAAAATGAGCAATCAACTACTATTTTGCCTGACAGCAGCCTGACAGGATGCTGAACTTGGCACTCATTTGAAATCATGAATATACTTGTAGTGCACTTTAAGAAACAAAACCGTATCAGCATACATACCTATCCTACTGACATGAAGGAACATGAGTTATATCTTGGGAAGAAATAAGTACAGCTGTTTTAAGGTATGGAAACCTAGCCACAGAACTTTTAAATGGTGATACAAAGCTTTTCAAATAAACACTTTCAAGCAGTTATTTACAGCCAAATGATATAAGCGAACTGTTTTCCAACAGTCTTTCACTTGCCAAACCAAACTGAAAAACCTATCCCTGAACATTTTTAGCAGCAAGAAAGTAAAATGAAGTCATTATTAAATATTTTTGTCAGTTCCGAAACACTCCCATTATTTTTTAGATGTGGTTTATACTCGACATTAATTGCACCAATATGAACATTTCTATATAAAAATGCGAGTTCATAAACAATATTTAAGCACCACCACAGTCTTCCTCCCCAGGAAGTTCTCTGGCTAGCTTTTTTTTTTTTTTTTAAAGTAACCTAGCCGGAAATATTACAGGAAAACTCAAAATCTTAAGATATCACTATAAGCAAAGGATACATCTGCACATAAATTAGCCCTTTCGATTGAAAAAAAAAAGATAGTGAACACAATAAGAATGGGACTTGAAACAAAAAGGAGACAGTTCTCCATCAGCAACAAGGGTAAGCAGTGGGTGAGCACTCTGTAGCAGAACCATACAGAGCCTGACACCACTGAATTTTAAAGAGAACAGACCAGAACCTGTTAACTCTTCCAAGGAAAATGAGTGTGAGTTTTCCCACAAATGAAAGACATCTCTGAATTCTTGAGAGGGCTGAGCAAGAGTCTCCTTCCTTCATACAGAAGCCCTCTGAAACACTATCTAAACCTCTCAATGCATCATTATAACTGGATTAGAAGCATCATTACAACTCAGAAAAGGCACGCAGTATTATCAAAGTCAGTAAATGGCTCACACTGTGGTTTTCAAAAGGTAAAAATATAGCTCTCAGGAAAAAAAAAAAAAAACCCAACACATTAATCACACTTTTTGCCTAATGCATACTGTTTTATGAATCATTAACTAGAAAGAGAACAGAATTCCAACAAGATAAAATACAGTCACTGGCTACGAACACTATATAGTTTCCATAAACTAAAGTGAAAAAAAAACCAATTCTGTCAATATGTTCTCAAGGAAACAGAGTGTTCTTATGATTTAAAGTGTATGATGCGATACTCCACTTTCTGATATACCTTACCCAGCATTAATTAGCTGGAATGTCTGAATAAATAAATTAAGCACCTCTTTCAGCCTATGATTTTACTGGTTACTGGGTTGCTATTTTTTTAGTCCAAGGTGACATAAGCCAGCAGGCTGAATGGCACATAATGTTTAAAATAGAAAATTGCCTTTCAACAGTTGCTGTTAGCAGTGTGCACTCACTATCCCCTGAAACGCTCAGTTTTGTGTGTTGCTCCCAGGAATAAGCAGCCTAACATTTAGCTAGGTAAGAGAAAAGGATACTCATTAATATTTTGGACTAGTTAGCTATGCTTTTACTTTATAGCAAATAAAGAGACTGGTCTTCAGTTTTGCTTGCAATACAATTCTATTATAAAAGCACTGAACTGCAGCCCTGCACTAGTTACTAAGGACTGGCAAATAAAGGGTAAGAAAATAGACAAACAGGAGTCAGCCAGACTACCTTCAGTGCCTCACCATCCTAGCAGCAATGATGGCCACAGGACAGAGAGATGGCCCCTTCATTGAGGAGCAGGTGCAGCAGAAGGTCACAAAAATTGTGATGGTGGTGGTGTGAATGATTTTCTTGCAGAGCACCCTATCATCCAAATGCTTGTAAGAGAAGGCCATTAATGTAGTGGATTAGGAGATCAGCTAGAAATCTTTACTGAACTGCTCTGACTGGTGTGTTGGTGTGTGTGTGCAAGTTAGTGTATGTACATGCAAGAGCAACAGAGAGGAAGGCTAGACACTGTAAGATGCCTCACAAGGCCGAACTGAAGGTCCTGTACCACATTAAAGAAAGTTGCTGTTAACTAGCAGTGACTAACACTGGTCTGGCATAAAAGCCAGAAAAACTGGACACTATTCACATCTGCCTTCAAAGCAAATGGCTTTCAGCACAAAGCACTGGTTTGGACATACAGATCTGAGCATGCATTTTCACTCAGAAGGATGAAGGAGTTGCTAGGGTGACGTTAAGTGAAGCCATGACAGACAAACACACACAGCCTTAACCCAGGAGATGATGACAAACCACTCTCCCCTCACAGGGGTAAAGCAGAAGTCCTGCAATGCTTTTTGGAAGATGCTTCACTTGGGAGTTTTTCCCAATCATGAAAGTAATAATGATGTTTTCTAATTAAATAACCGTTGATTGCTGGCTCTACCAAACAATTTGCCTGTGCTGGCACAACTGTTTCTGAACAACCTCTTGCATCAATGGGCTCAGCAGGTCTCAAACTCAGCCAGAGCTCTGCACAGGTTTGGAAGGATCTCCTTCCATACAACGAAGTTTAAGGTAGCATGGGTACTCTGCATAACAAATACAGCTTCCAAGAGCTGACAGGTACCAGGGTGGGCAGATGGAAGAGGAAGCTGTAGGGGTATTTCACAGCTGTATGACTGCACCCTTTGCTCAGAAAGCAGCCAAGGCTATTGCAACTCCATCTGTCTGGGCTAGCCTTTACCCTGCTCTTTTCCTTTGCTGTGTTTATGTCCTCACACCAGGAAGAAAACTAGCTGAAAGCATACTTTCCCTCAAGTGGGATTGTTTACCCGGTGTGCAATACAGCATTACAGACACAGAGCAGAGGTATTTATTTAATCCATGTTTGTACAGAGTGGGCTGCTAGGTTGTAATTCCACAAAGCTAGCACACCACACAAAAGAACTTCCATGTAGTTATACACTTCAGATTACATGAATACATATTTTCAACAACTGGTTAGTTTCTTATCACTTTGTACCTCATCGGTTAACAACATGTCCTCGTCTCGATTTAAAGTTACAGTGTCTTTTAATTCTTCTGAACACTCAGAAGGGCGGGGGGGGGCACGTCTTGGTCTTAAATTGAGCCACTGGTCACAGTCTCCCCCCTCCCTGCTGCCTTTATCTTTTCCTCCATTACTGCAATTTTCTTCTCAATCATCCATCTTGTGGTGCCTCTTGGGGTAGGATGATCCCCTCCTATCAGTCTTTTTAACATTAAACAGACGTGCATTGTTTATATAAAGTTGGAGTAACTCACTCCCTTTTCTCCAGGTTCCTTCTTTTGATCACAAGGCTTTTAAATCAATGACCTACCCTGTCATTGTTCTATTTACAAGTTTAGAATTAGCAAGTAGAAAATTTCCTACAGACATCACATTGACTTTGAAGACTTTCACACGTAGACAGACAGCAAAGGTACAATTTGTGTGGGGGAACAAAGGAAAAAGAGAAAAACAGGCAAGAAGGGAAAGGAGAGACTCAGTTTGAGATTGTGCACAGTTGAACTAGGAGGAAAGGAGGAATAGAAAGCAATAGTGGATGAAGAGCAAGGGAGCCAAAGTAGAAGGGAAATACATGTTAATAGGAAATACATGGATAGGAAAGGCTTTCTGCTTTGGTCTGTTACAAAGAGGCATTCAGTGCCATTAACTTTGAATAGTCAAAAGGATACTCAGGGGAGGGGGGAAAAAAACCATTTTAAGAAGTTAAACAGCTGGTAGTATAAAGTTACGTTGTAGGGAAGAAAGCAAAGAAAACAAATCTGATTTTTATTCCTAGGACAATACAGGTATTTTTGTGCCAACATACAGAAAGGTCAGTTCACTGCAAAGCACAGATATATACATTATCTCACAGAAAGGGTTTGAGATATTCAGTCCTGTCACATTTGGCTGTTGACAGGTGACTACTACCTATGCAAAATGGCATCAATCCATGGTCAAGATCAAGGAGACAGATGAAAACCAACCAACCAGCCAAACCAAAAGTGCATCAGAGCTTAGCTGCAGAGGCAACCATTGTTAACTGGCTCCTGTGCTACAGAAAATCTTGAAGGGATGTATCTGCAAAGGACCACAGTAGGGGGGCCTGTGCAAACAAACCAAAACTGGCTCGTGCAGAAGCCTGTTACAGGTCAGCAGCTTGCTACAGTAAATCACAGTTGCTTATATCAAGCTACTGTGAAAAAAAAGGATTGTCCTGCCATGGCTTCATCACTGTCAGATATTTATCATGAACTATTATTAGATGGATCACAAACCACAGACAGAAATTTAGCCTTCACATTCTGTGAAAAATTATATATATATACACACACATATACACACATAACATGCGTACTTTTTTTCATTTTTCCTCTACTTGGTACCAACCTGCAGCTGGTGTACCTGTGTAAAGTGTGATTTTTATTACTCTTAACAGTGCACATCAGTGCATAACATTGTGATCCCAAACTCTTAAACAGGATTTTTAGTTACACCACATGATGGACACAGTGCTGTTATGAAAAACAGTTGCAGTTTTAGACAGCCAAAACAAAGAAAAATCAGAGTTCTACACACCTCTCTCGAAAAGTCTGGAGTCTTTGTTAACTCTTCACCTCTACTAACTATCAAGACTCCTGATCTTCTTTCAGTAGGCAGTGGAATATCACTAGCTTGAAGACAATCACTTTATATCCTTTTCTGCTGTCACTTCTTTAATTAAGGAAAAAGCAAACAAACAGTCACCATATATACATATCTTTCAGCCACTGCATATTTTGATGCATCTCTGACAGGAATACATAAAGTACAGCAATACTTGCACATGGATCAATCTAAACTATTACCCATGTGCGTAATTTTGGCTAAAACAAAAGCAATGGTATAAAATAATTCTGGTACCAGATAATCAGAGCAAAAGAAGATAACACTTCAGTTCTATAGCTTAATAACCAGATGAAATCTTTACAAAAGCAAACAAATATACTGAAGAATTCAGCAAGATATTAAACACTACTTCTATTTCTTGCAGTACCTGCTGCCGATATTGGGAAACATCCTCCTGCACAGCTATTTCAAATACACTGATCTTTAGTAGGAGATGCTGGTAAAGTGTATTTTAAAACCTTGTCAAGCTCCAAGGTTGCATTACTATCCACATGGGTGATGACTCTCCAAATGGTGTTTTGCCATGCAAACAGAATTGGAAGTCTAGGTGCACAATATTCTGTAGCAGAAAGTAACATTCAATGCAGAAAAGAGTTTTTCCTTGCATATTCTCTGTGTGGGATGATTTGATGGTTACAAAAGGAACCTCTGAGCTAATGGAAGCAGTCAAAGGAGGAAGATGTGAACCTGTACTTATTTTGCAAAAGTTCTGTGTTACACTGTTCTTGCAAACTGTTTAGCTCCTGTCCTACCTCTGTTATGAGGCCAAAATTAGCCTCACAGGGATGAGAAGCGCAGTCACAATAAATCAGAAAAGGCTCAAATGAGTGAAGTTACTTCTGTAGTATGTTTTTTGGTAACAGAGAGGCTTTACCACAGAATCTCCAAATTTCACCACTGAACTATACTAATGTTCTCAGGATAACTTGAAACACATCTGCCTTGCCCATTTTGCAGTCTGATGTTATATATTTCTTACCAGGAAAACACGTATTTGATAACAAGGGAAAAAAATACATCATGATTTTTCTTCCAACACTGTGTTAAATTAAATTCGTTAATATTTTTGAAGATGAAGTCATCCACAAATACACTCCGAGTAAGCTTTTTGCAGAACACACCATTTTATCAATGTTAAATTTGAGATATGAGTCCAAGAACTGCCTTTGCAGCTCATTAAATCAATGTCATTTTGACCATATGCTGCAGTATGTGTGATCCTGTACGAACAAGCTTCACCACTACATTCTTACACACTAACTTTGTCACTGCACACTTTTCCTAATATAGTTTCCTCCTAGCACTTGGCAACATGCATCATTGTTTCCATGGGCCTGTAATATTTGCAAAAATGCAATGATAACGCCAAGACTGACTAAGTGAATGATGAACAGTCAACATCCACTCCCTTGAGGTGTATTTTATAAAATAATTAGGAACAAGTCTAAATATCACAAGAGGTGGCTCAAAAATGAAAGCAGCAATATTGTTTCTGAAGAAATGTGTCTTCTTTACTTCCTGCATCACTATGGCCTTAGTAAAATTACTCCAATGCTAGCTGCTTGCAGAACCAGGCCCTGTTTAAAAAAAGGAAAGTAGAAGTACCTATGACAAACTGAACGAAAACCTCACCTTTACTGCAATAGCTGCAGAAGTATCCACATAGAACAGGAACAGCAAAACTAATCCTAAGGAAACAATGAAAAGGAAACCACCCACTCCTGAAATTACACAGTCCAGACTGGTCTAAAAGGTCTACTTCAATGCTTTTATTACTTGTAGTATAAAGACAGGCTTACAGGTGAAACTTCCCTTTAATGAAAAATTTTCACATATTACACCATCAACAATTGCATCTTCAGATAAGAAATGGGTCCATCTCTTACGGGAAGAGAGTTTGTATTTCAGTTGGATAGCCAAGAACCTGGAGCCCGCAGGACAAAAAGATATGTCTAATCATGGAAGTACAGAGTCTCTGACATCCTTATTTCCTTTGCAGAAGCCCATCATAACATTCCTGTCACTTTCCTTATTCCTCACCTCCAAAAAACGGAAATTATATACAAGCCACATTACTGCAAGGATCAGCTGTTATTTTGTAAGTGCCATTATTGTTGCTGTTGCCTGTTTTGACTTTGCTTTGGAAGAAACTGGACTGCCAAAATTAGAGTGCATTCTGAACAACCCAAAATCATTGAATTCATGGAGGGCAGCTGATTTAATCACCCTGTTCTGCAGTGGGACTTCAGAAAAATTGTCATTTCAGTCCCTCAGACTCTTGTAAACATTTGTATAATATGGAATGTCTTCAAAAATTATCAGAAACCTTTTTTTTCCCCCTACTGTATGTGTATTTGTTGACTCTATTGGTATGTTTGAGAACAATTGCCTTATCAGTTTTCCCTTCTTATTCTGATTTTTCAGATTTCCATTTCTGCTTCAACAATTCTTATGATACAAGTTTCAGCTGGGTTACCACTTCTCATGCCATAGACAAGAGCAGCAATGAAGAGGGTAGCACACTACCTTTCAAGTTACAAAGTCTGAGATAAATGCTGCAGAGAAGTTTTATTTGTCTATTTATATTAAGTGCTAATGGTCCATAAAAGATCTAATGCATGTTAATATATTATCTTTTGATTAGTGGAAAAATCTTGCAGCATATACAGGGTTCAATTTATCTGCTTTCCCATTTCAAGGGGATTTTGTAACAGTCATGAACTTAAAATCAATCAAAAGTGAGCCAGGTAGTTGAAGATTGCTTCACTGTTCAATTGTTGTCCTTGTTTCTAACATCTATTTGATGGGGCATAACCATCAGCAACTAAAATTTTAGGAGATGCTGCTATGTCCCTGTAGTCTCCAGAGAGATCAATCCACTTAGGTTGTACTTCAGAACACATATTGCTAAACATGTATATTCAATCTGATTTTATTTGAACATACTTATATCAAAGTAACTGCCTATGATCAGGAACAGGTCAGTCACCCTTAAAAGGGTAATTTTAAGATTCCTTTAGATTTAGATACATTAAGATTCATTTAGAACTTGGAATGAGCTGTAATCCATTCACCTGAAAACATTCACCTGAAAATTTTGTTCCAGTCCAGAAGAAGGGATGGTTACAGCAAGTTTATGGCAAAAAAATGTTTACATTCACAGAAAGGGGTAAGAGGGACACTAACAGAGGTGTTCTGGGAGAATCAGGCCTAAACATAAAAGTAGTCCTTGAGTTTCCTTTACAAAAAAAAAGCACCGTTACAGTACCATGTAGTGGCTAGTTATAGGCTGCCTAGAACAACAGTAGAATATTTACATTTCATCAAGATGCCCATTGAAAGAAAAGAAAGATGTCAAGTCTGAAGTTGTGAACCTTCCATAGGCTTCTGTTATTTTTCACTCCATAATATATCACTTTGTTGGTAAATGCACATCGCAGATTTGTTTCATTAGTTATTAAGAACACAATAAAGTAATATCAATTCAGTATCTTCTAGGCTGCCAAAATTCAGACCTCATTATTCTTTGTAAAAGTTACTTTTACTATATATTTATGTATATATAAATAAAACTAGCATTTATTCTCATATATAGAGTGCCCCTCTTCTTCCCCAGTTTAGAGCATAAATAGTGAAAGCCTAATCTATTTTACATCTAACACAGGAGCCGGGCTACAGAGATCTCTGTAAATGTCATCCCAAACAAGTATGTCATGCAAATCTCAAGAAACTAAGGAAAATATGAAGAAAAACACAAGACTGGAGAGGCAGGTCCATCACTCCAGAAGATCACCTTGCTAGATAAAAAGCAGGCAGGGGACTTGTGGATGCATCCTGTTACAGTGCAGAAGAGCCAGAGAAAAAAATGTGGTCCAGCAACATACTAGAAAATGAAGCTCTTTTCATCCACCATCCTCAGCCTGACAGTCTCTCTTCTCTAAGATGTTCCACTGCTAAAACTCTTTGTTGTCAAATGATTTACATGAGTTACCAACTGCACACAACACTACAACAGGCACTTCATCTCTGATGAATGGTATTTAAGGAAGTGCCTTGAGAAAGAAAGCAGGAGCTACCTCAGATGAAAAAAATTTTTAACATTATTTTTCGTTGAAACAGTTTTTGAATCTGCTTGTAGCACAGACTCAAAACAAAGTCCTTGATTTAAGAAATACTGTTCCGAACAGCTGAAAAAATACAAGGTCCTGGAGGCTGCATTTGCAATATGCTGTAGGTCCAGACAGGACTAACCTGCATCACTTTTTACAAGAGAGGCCAGCAATAAGCACATAGAAGGCATATTTAAACTGTCAAAAGCAGCTCAGTTTCTTACAATCCTGTATGAAAACAGCATATTTTGAAGCTTTAACTGCATTTTTTTCAATGATTTCAGGAGCTGAACATGCTTCCTGAAACACCATAAAGGAACGAGAATCCTTTCCTGATTTTGTTGGTCACTGCTCACTGCCAGAATCCTACATGTTATTACCAGGTAAGTATCTGCAGTCTGTCTGCACTGGGGGTTAGAAGAGGAGGGGAAGGGTTGAAGACAAGTGAGATCAAAGAAGGCTTTACTGAAAATAAACCAGTTTGTTATTCCAGGTCACCATTCTCCCCATCCTTAAAGTTTGCTTCAGTTTTTCATTAAACTGATACATTGTCTAACTTCACAGGTAGATGGCAAGGATAAGCTGTAAGTCTTCTCCAAATAGAATTTGCAGACCAGCCAGCAGAACATCAGGCAAGCATATCACCTGTTCAGCTTCCTTGACAGAAGGACAGAGAGGGGCAAGAAGACCCTATAAACACCCCCACACCCACCCACCCCCAAATATCCATTCAACTCATGAACTAGAAGTGTACCACTTCAGAAAGTCACAGATTGTAAAGCAAGCTGGATTTGATGCAGGACATAAATGCCTTGTAAATTTTCACCATCCAAAAAGGAAACCAGACTGAACTTCCTGACAGGCTGTAGCTTTCCTTTCTGTTGTGAAAAACAAATTTTCACCAAACATCAGGAGGAAACAAGTTGCTAGCTATTCTCCTGCCCACTGACTAAAGGTAGCAGGAAGCATAATTCTGCACCTTTTCAAATGTTATAAAGGGGTACGCTACACTTTCTCACACTTCACTAGCAAGAGACCTAGGAAACACTTTCCATCTTAATTCTTTTTTCCGCTAATAAACACTTTTGGCCAAGCAACAACAAGCTTAAACATCAGAGTTTGCAAGCACCTGCGGTACAGCTTTGCCCACTTTGCTTGATAGCTAAAAACACCTGAGAATGCTTATCAGTTTCATGCCTGCACAGCAGAGCTCTATCAATGCTTCAACAGTGTGACCTGAAACAGTATTTTTCAATTCCAGTATCTGAGTTGCACAAGAAGTATGTAAGAATTTTAACTTGCTTAAAAGAAGCTCTCTTCAGCTAAAACTTTGAGGCCCTATGCACCTTATAAAACATCTTCTAGATTTCCTTCTAGCAGCGTGACAAGTAGCAAGAGACAGTCACCCATGTGGATGACAGTACAGACACCTATAGCCTAAGCAAACTGTGAAGTTTCTACATTCAAAACTATGAAATCATAAAAGATGTGTTCAAGTTCTTACAGGGACTGGGGAAAAAAAAGCCTCCTTAATCATTCCTACATTTTCAAAGGAAATGTGGCTTGAAATTACCTCCTTAGCAGCCCTTTTCCCCCCTCTATAGTGTAATTCAAGACAGAAAAAAATACACCGTAGGTATTCACAAACTTACTGTCATCACTTCCATTTTACTAGAAACAAGCGTGAATGTAAGAATGCCGCTATTTAGAGCAGACTTTGGAAAACAGGGGAAAAGAGCATATTTTTTTTGTATCTGTAAAAGAACATATTTAAGCCACAGGTAGGCCTATCAGGGTGAAAGGATATACACAAAGTGTAAACACTACTTGAGTCCAGAAAGGCCCTTCAGAAGTAAGGTGAAGAATGTTTTTATACATGCATATACAATTTATATATGTATATGTACTATATACATTCTATATTACATATAGAATTTTGCTGTATTATGAAGATGTTATACATATGTATACTGTACATATATATACACACACAGATAAAGGGTTATAAAATACAAATAATTTGTACAGTGACAAATTGCAAAATATTCTCAACAGGACATAACACCACAACTGTGAAATGGAAAAGTAATTTGTTCCCATATAACACTTTTATACTAAAAAGATTTTTACCGGAAAGTAGTATCTCAAATGTTAGGAAACTAACTTTTTTTACTACTAATGAAGATATATTCTTACATATGAGAAGATATGTTCTTACAATATCTGAAATATAAAGAATATCAAAGCAAATATGACTATATATTAAAATTATTACATAATATGAACTATGAATCGGTGAATAACAGGTCACCTCTCCAATACTATAGCTGATGGTGAAAGGCTATAACTTTTCATATAATGGTTTGCGTTGGAAAGGACTTCAAAGACCATCTCGCTGCAAAACCCCCTGCCATGGGCAGGGACACCTTCCACTAGACCAGGTTGCTCAAAGCCCCGTCCAACCTGCCCTTGAACCCTTCCAGGGAGGGGGCAGCCACAGCTTGTCTGGGCAACCTGTGCCAGTGTCTCACCACGCTCACACAGAGGAATTTCTTCCTTACATCTAACCTAAATCTACCCTCTTTCAGTTTAAAGCCATCACCCCTTGTCCTATCACTATACTCCCTATACAGGATATATCTCCTACACAGGATAAAGAGTCCCTGTTCGAGCAGGTCCATGTCCTTCTTACATTGGGGGCCCCACAGCGGGACACACTACTCCAGGTGGGGTCTCACAAGAGCGGAGTAGAGGGGCAGAATCACCTCCATCGACCTGCTGGTCATGCTTCTCTTGATGCAGCCCAGCATACGGTTGGCTTTCTGGTTCATCCATCAAATCCATGTCTCTCCAACTTAGAGACGAGGATGTCATGTGAGACAGTGTGAAATGCTTTGCACAAGTCCAGGTAGATTACATCAGTTGCTCTTCCCTTATCCACCAACACTGTAACCCCATCATAGAAGGCCACCAAACCTGTCAGGCACTATTTGCCCTCAGTGAAACCACACTGACTGTCACCAATCACCTCTTTTTTTTCCATGTGCCCTAGCATAGTTTCAAGAAGGATCTGCTCCATGTGTCTTGCTCAGCACAGAGGTGAGACTGACTGGCCCATAGTTCCCTGGGTCTTCTTTTTTTCCTTTTTTAAAAATGGGGGTTATGTTTCCCCTTTTCCAGTCAGCGGGAACTTCACCAGATGCCACAACTTCTCAAATATCATGGATAGTGCCTTAACCACTTCATCTGTCAGTTCCCTCAGGACCTATGGATGCATGTCAACAGGATTTTCATAAAAAGGAATTGGTTTTAACTCAGTTTTCCACTGTATTCAAAATCATTTACAATTTTATTGTGTGGCACTGCACACAGTATCAGATCTGAGAGACTCCTGGCTCTCAAATCCCTGTATCTTTATTACAGCAGCTACACAGACAAATTACTTTGTGTTGTATTTGCTTAAGCCCTTGTTCAGCTGAACTTGCTGTCAATTACTGGCATTCTTAGGCTGTATTGCTACACAGAAAGAAAAAATTCCTTGTCAATAGGAGGTACAGGAGCTGCAGTGCCAACCACGTGTCATGGACCGGACCACGTCTAAGTCAATCAAAGCCTGGCTGAGCAGGAATAGGAATTTTCCTTCCCAGTGAAACCCAGATAGCTGGGGATACATTTTGCTCTTGTACACAGATTTTTAAAGCCGACCTTATTAACCACCTTTGGTGCTAACTCAGCAGAATGCAACATAGTGGAGACAAAATAATCTCACACATACCATTTCCAGGCTATCTAGCCAAGTAATATTACTTGCAAATTGGCTCTGTTACTGTTGTCACCCACCTCTTATCTGCTATCAGCTCCAAGTTAAAACTGGAGCAAATGGTATTATTTTTCTCTCTCTACATTTATAAGCCATTGCACACACCTGAAACGCTAGTTAACTGTCTGAGGGTTTAGTTCACTGAAATGTTTGCTATCGCTGCAGAGAGCCCTATTCTCTTGAAGATAATGTAAATGAACAGATGGAAGCATCAAGAATGACCTTATAACTTCCCAACATCACTGCTGGCTTTGCTAATTATTCAGTGAATGCCAGGTCTCATTCTCAGTTACATGCATACAATGCCATGGGTCAAGAGAACATGTATGGTAGAGTGGAATATATTCCAATACTTTATAGACACAAATAAAACGTCATCTAATAGAATATATGATATGAAACAAATTGTCAAGTTCCATTAAACACAGGTGCTTCACAGTGTCAAATCCAATTCCATGTGCTGCTGGACCTTCTTAGAAACCCTGTACATCACAAGGAGGTTCACAGTCTGCATTTGCTCACCACGTGTACAGAGAGGTAACAGGCAGAGCGCACCACTCTACTGCGATACAGTGACAAACCACAGGAAACACACAACGTAGACAGCAGCCCTCATCAGAAGATGTTACCCCTTCCCAGAACACTGTATTACTTCTTTTTTCAGTTAGTCCTTAAAGGTACAGCTCTTACAACTTTTTTGCCTAGTGCTTAAGTGTCACAACTTTTTTGCTTAGTGCTTAAGAGTCTCTCACATAAATGGCTGAACCTTTGCATCCCTCACTTCTGCCAGAAGAAACTGCAGGGATTCAACAGCTCTCATGGGGTGAGCCCTGATTTTCGCTTTATACCCCATGCTTTAAGTGACAGTTTATTGTAGAGTATTGAGTTGAACTTGCCAAAAAGTGCAAGTTTTTAATAAGTAAAAACTTATTTAGTCCAGGCCTTATATACTGAACTTCAGGAAATGCCTTCACCTTCAGTGCCTCATACAACAAATACACACTACCAGAACTGAGGTTACAAGAATCAGCTCCAGCTTGCTGAACTACTCAGTTCCACATACCAGCTAGCTTTAACTCTTCAATAAAATGCAAAGTTGCATCAGGTGTGCTCTACAAAATTTGCATTTGTAACTTTACATTTAGTTTTAATGGTGGAGACACAGTATCCAGCAAGTCTCATAGAAATTAAGAAAAACAAAGAATTTTATTTCTCCCCCTTCCAAGTTTGGAGGTGCTCCCACAAATCCCACCCTCCAGTATATTACTGACTTACTACCATTCTCACTTTGTAGATACATACTATATAGTATTTCTCAGAGTTTGCAAAGCACTTTCTAAATATCATTTACAACTGATAGACAGAACCAACAAATTCACAGAATTGATATTTATACCGAGTATTTCTGACGTCCCACAGAAAGACTCTGATCCTCCATCTCCCTGCGTCAACAGCTGCCTCTCTTCAATTAGCAGAAATCACCAAAATACCTAAGTCAAAAATTGTTTGCTCCCAACATTTTCAGTCTCAGCTTTGCTGCCTCTAAATGTAATAGTCCCCACTGTTTCAAATGTATTCTGCATAAAAACATAAGATAAACAACACTAAATGAGCACTGCAAGCAAACACCAAAGTATTTAATGTGGTTGTTACTGCAACAAAATTTTAACCCAAGCAGGTACTAAATTCCAGTCAGATGTTCATCACTAAGATCCCTAGAGATTACTGCAAATGGAAAAATTAAGTCTCATTGTACCGGGTCTGGCTGAGCCAGAATTGGTTTTGCCTGTAGCAGCCCTCATGGTGCTGTGTTTTATGTTGGGAGCTGGCAGGGTGTTGATAGCACACTGGTGTTGTGGCTACTGCTGAGTAGTGCTTACACAGCACCAAGGCTCTTTCTGACATTTCCCCCCCCACAGTGGGACGGGGTGGGCAAGATCTTGGGAGGGGACACAACCAGGACAGCTGACCCGAACTGACCAAAGGGATATTCCAGACCATATGACATCTGCTCAGTATAAAGCTGGGAGAAAGGAGGAAGGGGGTGGGTCACCCTTGGTCCTCCGAGGCAACCACTACGCGTATTGGAGCCCTGCTTCCTGAGAAGGCCCGACATTGCCTGTTAGTGGGAAGTAGAGAATAAATCTGTTTTCTTTTTTTTGCTTCCGCACGTGGACCTTTGCTTCTCTTTGCTTATATTAAAACTGCTGTTGTTTTACCCACAAGGGTTTTTTTTTTTTTCCTTATCTTATTTTCTTTCCCTTCTTTGCCCTGTTGAGACAAAAAAGGGGAAGGGGGGGGAAGTGATAGAGCAACTTGGTGGGTACCTGGCACTTAGCCAAGGTCAAACCACCACACTCATTTTTCACTATGCCTACTTACTTACCCCCTCAGACTCCTTGATAAAAAACGATATATTTCTAGCAACTTTCATATAATTTGTGATGTTTTAGCACAGTATTAGTGTTGCAAACACTGAGAAAAATGTTTACATGTCAACAAGTTAAAATCCTGAAGGAAACTTATCGTGCCTGTAATTAGACCTGAAGTTTCAAGTTAAATTCTTTCTGCTTTGAAGGTCTATGTAGAAATCAAGACATTGCTCAATAGCACCCAGCAAAAATATCCTAAGGCATTTTTTGTTTTTAACTCAAATTTTATGAGCCACACTTCTCATCATGCACTTTATCATCATTTGCAGGTATAGCAAAGCAAAACTAAATTCTTCTACTAATGTCATGCTGTGACCAAAAAAAAAACCCAAAACCTGAAGCAACTTATAAATTACTTCCTACCACAATTACACATGTAGCTCCAGCTGAAATTGCCACTGGCATTTTAACCTCCAGTTTAACCTTTCCAAACAAACAACGTACTTGTGGGCTTTCACATTTGCTATAGATAATGATGCTGTCACTAATGATGATATCCTGATATTGCACATTGAATCAGACATATACCGGACACTGAAAAGATAGATCACTTGTACGGGCAAATAGGTTAGAAGATTGAGGGAATTTCAGATTGCATTTGTTAGCTGCACAAATTCAACTCAAAGTTCTATGTCATCTGTAAGAACAACATATTAATAGACCAGAACATTTCAGATTAAAATAAACTGAATGTGATGATTTTAGATTTAAGCTCTTCCTTGAGCCCCTCCCAAGCAAGTGGAAATCAAGCAAGCACAGCATCTTTTAAAACTGCCTGAGTTTTGCAAAGAGCTATGAACACTACTGTCTTCCACTGACTTCCAAGGCCTCTCTGATCACAAAGTCAGCCTCACATAGGGATGCAGTCATAAACAGGTAAGATGCAGCTCAAGTAAGAGATGTGACAATGCCATACATGGAAAAAATTTAAAAGAGATTTTATCATAATTGCTGTGGTGTATACTTCTGAAATAAACCACTCCAGTGTTTTGGTAGTCTGCCTCAGGGCAAGTCAAAAAAAACCCCAAAACATCAGTCTACACTATCTCCCTTTTAAAAGGCAAATGTGCAACCAAAGTTACATTATGACCTGGCAATATGTGTTTTTACTGAAAATAATGAAGTTACTTAACTTCCCATACACAATTAGTGTATTTTTTTATACACAATTAGATGCTTTTTTTTATTACTACAATTCTCACTAAATTCCTTAATTTAATAAAAATGTTTGTTCATTAGCCTTTTTTTTTTTTCCAGACAGAACTTTTAATTACTCAAACACAACCTGATGCGAGAAGAATGACACATGCAAAGCTACACTTTGTTGTGTAATATCACATCTCGACCAAAGAGATCAGGGAAGTCCTTCAAATACAGGTGATTTTCACAGTTTGTTTATAGGTTAAACATAGACCCAAACCAGCCCAGAGATTATGTACGTGCATCAGTTCTTTATGCTAATACACCCAGATGCACATCTCCTCACTACCAGTCATCTGCATCAACACTGCATTGATGTCACCCCACTGCCAGCTGTGTCCTGGGGCACATCTGGCACAGACCACTGTGCCACAGGGCTGAATTAGGGCACCAGCAAGGCTGCTGCTGGGAATACTGCTAGTAAGGGCCAGAGCAGTCTTTGCCCACATAAAAGAAATGTGAGCAAGTATGGAGAAGCTGTGGCCAAGTAGAATCCCCCTTTCAATCCGCATCAGGGCATAGACCTATCCCTAGCACAGGCTTCCCATGCTCACCCAAAGAATACCCAGACTCAGATCACACCACTTTAGCTCCTACATGTGTCAGAGGGAGATACTGTGGGTGAGAAGCCTGTGTAGCAAACTAACAAAGGGAACACGAACAGTGGGACCACACGAAAGGGTCTTGATTAGGTTTCAATAGTCTGTGGCTACAGATCGTCACTTCATACCAAACCTGGAACTACGATTCAAGTGATATGATGCGAAGGGCAATTCTGAATGACAGGTAGTTTCTGCAATGTGTATGCACAAACTGGGAGGAGTCAAGGCGAGTGCTAAAGGTAACTTCACTCAGTAATTGTGCAGATGTTCATAGCTGCTTACTAGTTAACGATTGACCTCCACATAAAGTAAAACAGCTGTTAAAAAATTATCATTCTTACATCACAGGTAAATAAATTCAAACACCAAAAATATGAGGTATACAGGATACTCCTATGATGCAGCACAACTGCTTTAGGGCTGCAACAAAGTCACAGTCTGATCACAAATGCACTTAAACTACAGTGATATTTCTTGAGCAGGTTCAAAAATGAGTTCTGCAGTACACAACTACTGTAAGGATCCTTACACAACTTCTCCTCTGGAGAAACTAAGGTAAAGAGGGTACTGCTCTCTGACAGTCCACTTGACACGTCAATCTTAAGATGCATCTTCCACCCTGTAGAGCTCCTGTCACCTGTGTGACAACGCACATGAACCAGAAAGAAGCTGGGTAGGTTCAAACATTTAAAAGACTTGTCAAAATTCACTTCTCAGAACCTCTGGTTTTGCTATTCTGCTACAAACAGCTAGTCAAATAATATACAGTCCTAGGTGGGGTCTCTGTCTGTTGGCATTAATACTTCAGACTCCAGTGTAAGCATATGCAAAGCACATGACAAAAGTCACACCAACACACAACAAAAACTGGTATGTTCTCTAGCATGACAGTAACCTAAAGAAAGATACGCAACCTTGTAAACACTAAACAAAGGCATGGGACAGCCTTACAAAATACCCCGTCTAGCTAGGCACTGGTATATTTCTTGGCTATTTTGCATTAACACTACAGTACTGTTGTTAGTCTGCTGTTTAACATATGCAGACACTTAAGATACTTCTCCACAGACAGGTCAAAATTAGTTGCCCATGTTCTACGTAATTCCAGGCAGAGCGCTTGGGACAGAGCAAAGATGACAGTTTACAATACTTCAAGAATTAATTGAAGTTTTGAGGGCTAACAGGTAGGATGCTCCTCCTACTGCTGGAGTTTCTTTTTTCAAATGCTGAAGCATAAGATTTTGAATAAAACACCCTTAAGAATGCATTTCAGATGTGAAGCAGTACAGGAACCATCTTAACCTAAGTATTTGTAGTTATAAGTTACTCATTCTTTAGTCCTGGCTCTGAAAAACTGTATTTAAAACAAACCCAAACAAATGAAATGTTAACAGCGAACATTTAGCAGATATTCCTACCTAAATTCCTACCTTCATTCATTCCTAAATGAAACAAGAAATTTGCCATTCACATTGCCATTTAAGAAGTTCTTCTGAATTACTATGGATTATTGAAGGGGTCTGAAACTCTTCCTTCTCAGAATCAGTACCACTAAAACTTTTCCTAAATTCATTGTTTCATCAAGTTACAACAGAATTTTAAAAGGTATCTTAAAATTACACAGGCGTTTTAGTTGTAGGTACTTTTAGTATCTCATACTTGAATTCCATTATTTGCACACCAAGCAATAATATTCTACATGTTTTTCTGGCTAGAAATCAGATGTCAAATTGCCTCTTTGAAAATGTTAACTCTGCCTTCTGCATATGCTAACAGTCACCATATTGCCATGACTGAAAATTAAAGTAGCCCCAGCAGTACCACATCTCTGTATGGGATCACCACCACACATTTCATCAGAATTCTAACAATCAGAGGAAAAAGGTGATCATGAAAGACTATGATCCTTACTCATCCACATTCCCAGTACTTTCAAACTATTTCTACTGTAAAGACTGGCAAAGCCTCAAAGCAAAGGTTCCAATTTAGATTTCTATTACCACTCAGAAATACATTATAATGTTCTTTCCATTTGCAATGCTTTAGTGTCCTACTATAGTGAACTGTGAATAGCTGGCAAAAGGTTTACAGTGTAATCCAAACCTGATAACATGAAACATACAAGTATCATTATTTAACAAGATGACTTGTTACATCATCATGTTTGTATTAAAAACAAAACCAGAAGCTGTGGACTCCCATCAAAAGGTTTTCTGTTTCCTAGCCAAAACCCTCTTCATAATACTTCCTTTGTTTCCATGGTGAACAAAGTGACTGAACTTGGTGAGACATCTCTCTTCTCTCCTAGGACCTTCCACTACCACTCTGAATGTGAGAGTTTCTTTTCCTTAAAGCATGTGCAATGTTGAGTGGGGAATAAAGGACTAAAGTATCAGTGCCTCAAAGGCTTCTGTGTGTGCCTGCCTTCATGCACTACAATATACCTTATACAACTATCCATACTGACTTCCACATCAATCAAAATCAAGCAGACACCAGTTTTGGCAGAACCTAGGTACGCAAGCTTGCCTTATGGGTGTGCTCCTCTGTGCAAGGTAAGTCACACGTGCCTTTTTCTTTCCAGAGTACTTACCCAGAGCTCTGAGGGGTCTTACACAAGACCACTCAGAGCCACAGAAATACTGCTTTATCTCTCTGCAGCCTGGTGTCCAGGAGCTGGGTGGGCTGGGTAAAGGGCAGTCTCCACACCCCACAAATCAGGACCACCCCCTCTGCTCTCTGAATAGACTGACATAAACATACCACAAAGAAAAACTGAGGAGATCCTAATCAGCGCCTGCAGGTGTGGATCTGCTGATCATGCTTTGCACTATAAAGAGGGTAAAAGTGCAGATATCTTTACGTGGACTCATAAGCAAAAAGTCTACACTTGCATGGCAACCTCTCCATCAGTCAAGAAAGTAAATTTTCACCCCTCTATCCTCAGATAAACCTCTCCTAACATGGTCAGTAGACACACTGAAGAAAAAGGTCTGAACAGGATTATTTATTGCCTTAGCAATAGTTTTTTTAGAATTATGCATACAAAAACATTAGTATATTCAAACAAATTAGCACACAAGCCCTCTCAAATCTGTAAGACATCAGAACAAGAGAAGCACACACTAAAGACAAAGGTCTTTAGTCAAAGGTCACATCTGACACATCCCTTACTGGAGCATGTCAAACTTGACACTAAAGTAACTTTGAATAATGAAGTGATCCAAAAAACTTTACTCAGCACAATTGAAAATAAAGTTCAGTGTTCTTACTTGAGGTGGTTTTGGTTCTTGTCCGGAGGTTAAAAAAAAGTCCCTGTCCTACTGTTATCAACAATTGTCAGACAAGCCAAGCACATACCACTGCACACGCACATCTTGTTACTGAGGAGGAAACACCGTCAAGTTGTGTAGTGCTACCTGTCACACTTTAAACCTGGACATGGTCTCATACAAATACTGCATTACTCTCAGGCAAAAAAGCCTTGACTCATGACACATTAAAACTAAGACTTTAATTAGGTACCAAGGGAAAGAACAGGTGCAGAACCTTTCAAGGCAGAAAGTTATTTTAGCAGTATCCAGGGAATCCCAGAATCTTTTCATTTAGTTCAATCGTCCTTGGAAGATTTTCATATAGAGTCATAACAGGAAGTCCATGAATGTTTAAACTCCTTTTTAATAAACCTACAACTTTATATCTCAGGTTAGGGAAGGTACATAACCATGAAGGCTACTACCTTGATCGAAAAGAAACACTTTAATTAATCTTCTAATTTGAGATAGGCAGCAGAGGTGGCTGCAATGGATTTTGACATTACCCAAATAACAACTTGGCTGCTCTCCATTTCTCTGGATCTTGAGTGCTTAGGATGGTTTACCAACAGCTGAGTTTGCTGGGGCAAAAAAGCAAATAAACACACTTCCCAAAGTTGGTAAACCAACAGATTACAAACTCCAAATCACTCAGAGAACAGCAGAAACCTTCAGTAAGCTAAAAAAAAAAATTAAGACCATTTGACACACAGTCTGTGACTCTACTGTTGCCTCAAAAATCATCAGTAATGAGCAAGCCACAGTCTGAGACATGCTATCTCATGCAGTTAATCCTCTTCATGAACTGAAAAAAACTCAACCAGAGATTTGGGGAAGAAACAAGTTTGTAACAAATCCAAGAGGAAACACTTATTGGCTCTCATGATCTTGTGACTAATGGCAGGAGACTTCATAGAAGTTTGTGTAAGTAAATAGGAGAGCCATTCCAGCACTGGGAAACCTTTCTACACACACCAGTCAGCAAGAGCAGCAATCTACAACAGGTCAGAGGCCAGCACAGGCTATCACCCCCAGTATAGACCTGGGGCTCCCATCAGCTTGCCACCCTTGCTACCTCCCTGCTCCCCCAGCTGCTGCTGCTGGGGCTAGCTATGTTGAGACCTGCAGTGTGCCAGCCATACCCCTCCTACAATTAAGCTATCATTTAGCTGCACGGATATATCCTCTCACATTTAGCTGACTCACACTAGTACCCAGGCCAAGAACTTCTCATGAAAACAAACTCAGCAGGAGAAAAAAGCAAATTACTTTCCCAGATAGAAAGGAACGGGAAGTTCTGGGTACAAAACAGACCGAGACCACAGGCTTTGCTACGCTGCAGGTCGCGGCAACACCAGGAAAAGCCCTGATGGGGACAGAAAGTGAGATTTAGACCATGATGCAGACTGGGGACATGGTGGGGGCAGCAGCTGTTGCAACCAAGCAACAAGTTTCTCTCTCTTGCCTAGATGACATGAACACTGACAACAATCTCACATACCACTTTCTCAAGAGCAAAAGAAGCTAACAGGTCTCACTCTACTAATTCCACTTCTCTTCCACCTCTCCACTGCTGTTTACACACCCCCAAAGCAAATTGTACCAGCAAATTGTACCAGTTAAAGATACCAGTTGAAAAATAGCTGCCCTCCACACCAATTTCTTTTGCTCTTGCAAAGATATTTTTAACCCAGATCAGTTCAGTGATCTGATATTATCACAAAACCTCACCAACAGTTGTGCAACCAGAGTCAAAAAAGTGGCAAACTGCCATAACAGTTGTAGCATTTTAAAGTCAGCTTTGGTGCTGAAGGCAACATCCTATTCACCTGCTAGCAGTTTGCTTCAGTTCAAATGGCACAGCTAGGTTTCTGGAGTTGTGAACAAGATTTAATAACTGCATTTGTAAATTACACCCATATTTCTACTACTGAATGGTATTCAATTTTTTAAGTATTTGTGTAATCAAACCATCTTTGTATTTGTGTTCATTATACTTAATATAATTCTGATCATAAATTAGCAGCTCTAGTCAAAGGACACCAAGGTAGGCTTTCCAATTTACATCTTCATGTGCCAGAAAATTGCCAACTCAGTAAGTTTGTACAGAGACAAAAATGAACCAAGCAGAACCTGATTCCACATTTTTGGTACTTTTTGTACCAGTTTTATGATTCACACTGAACTGGTCTTCAATAAGAGGATAAAAATCATCTTACTAACACTGGACCATGACCTGCAGACATGCACTTCTTACACAGCACTGGATGACTCTTTCAGTCTCTGTCTCAGCTCCAGAGTAACACGGGCATTCCCTGGCCTCAAAGAGACATTTTAAAAGGTGTATCACTAGCTATAGAATTTTAAATGCTGCTCTAAGCAGGATCACATAAAAAAACAAAGGGTACCAAACACAGGGGGCTGGCTGGGTGACATGCAGTCACACAAGACATGAACCTCGATCTAAAAGAGCTACCAATAAAAATTAACACAGTTAATAAAATGGCCATCATCTAGCACCTGCTTTACTAGACAGAAGTATCCTATAGCTATGCATGTACACAGCACCAGACAAAATTTTACAATTAACTTCTTGACTATGACACAGATCATAGCTGTGACATACTGAAGAAACTAATGCTAGCTTACTATTACTTTTAGTTTTTAAAAATCCCATATTTCAAAATACAAAACACAAGCATATCTGGACAATGGCAAAAATATGTAAGGCACCTGCAACACCTACAACTTCCCCCCTACTCTGCTGATCACAAAACAGCTAGTTTCACAGCCAGGAGGAAATAACAGTAAAATGGTAGATATTGTACCTTGCAACAGGTTGGTATGGCTTTCTAGTTCACAACTGAAGAATGAAGAGGGAAAGTAGAAGATGGATTTTCAGCTTACTGAGGGAGGGCTTGAAGTTTCTTCCCCACACAGAAGGAGAAAAGGCTCTTTCTGGACTGTACAAACATGAAGAATAAGACAAGGTGCATGACCTCCTAACCACAGCAGGAATCTGCGACGACAAGTCAGATGCTTGATCTATTTAGGGAAAATAAAATTCAGAGTATCAGTGGTGTGGGCCCACAACATGCAGGTAGAGTACAAAATGGATTCAAACACAAATTACACCTAAAAGATGAAGAATGATCCAAGCTGTACCTAACACTGCATGGCAAGGAAGACATGAGGACCATCTTCCCAATTCTTGCCTAGGACTATCAGTAAGACTTCATTTAGAAAAGCATTTAATTGCATTTAACTTGTGCAGAGTTTTCTATTCAGTTCTAAGCAACACGGGGTTTTGAACATTACAACACATACCAAACTACGCATTCATATGCTTCTAAGTACACATTTTATTTCACCTGATGAATGAACTTTGGTTCCTAGCTTCCACAGTACATAAATCTCAACTATAGCACCATGTAATTACCAGCAGGAACCAAAGTAACCACACTGCAACACCAACAAGTATACATTCTGCAAGCATTGTGTAAGACAACCATTTAGGCAGGCTTTCAGCAACTGTTAGCACAGCACCGTATCCTGCAGGGTGCTGAAAATTTGCACAGAAGCTGCACCAGCTTAAAACCAAAGGGGAGCTGAGGGGAGAAAGGGAGGGAGCACCTGACAAAGAGCTGCCGAGGTCCTAAGGAAAGGCTGTTGCCAGCTCCTAGCCTAAAGTAGCTGAGAACACCAACACACTTAATGTGTCTTGGTTACAGGGACCATAAACACACAGAGCAGACACTGTACACATGCAGCTCCAAGAATTAGCAAGTACCTTTTCAACACTATATGGCCAACGTTATGAAAGCCACAGTGAAAGCACTTTTTATAGTTTCTAACCCATTCTGCTGGTGTCAAAAGCAAGAAAGAAATACCTTAGCTACCTACAGTCTAGATAAGAAACAAAAGTGAAAAAAAAAAAACCCCACCATTCCACAAACACACACTATTACAGCAAACCATCTAAGCTTATGCTTATTTTTAGGCACGTGTTTCAATTCTCCTGATATCAAGAAGACCTAAATACCTAACAGAAGATTATAAACAGCCCTAAACTAGCACCAGCTGAACTCAATGAAAGAAACCTCCTGCTGTTTTTAATTGTTTAAGGATCGATGCCTAAACTTAGAATATGATTTTCCACTCCCTGTTTTATCTAACCGGGGGAGTGGAAGAATCCAGGAAAGAGATGAATACAATAAAATAAAAAAACTGAAGAGGAACATTTTTACAATCATGTTTTATTTTTCTCTCTATTAATTAACAGAAACAAACTTTTAAAAAACAAGACTTAAATACTGGTGTTCAGTTTTGGTTTTCATGAATCAATTTTGAAATGGCTACAAGGCAAAAAAGTACATTAAGGATGGGAGACAGTAGCTGGGTGGAGGAAGAGATGTGACAAATTAAGAATTACTTCATTTTTTTAGGTTCTGGAAGATTCATAGTAACAACTACATTAGCAATTCACCTACGTATTCTCTGCTTTAAAGATCAAAGAATTTTGAGAGACCACTTAATGAACTTCATTAAAAAGCATCTCTAATAAACTAAGGGATAAACATCCTATAAATTTGAGACATAAAAAACCCAGTGGGTGCTACAATATACATTCACTAATTTCCAAACAGTCAATGCTCCTTACGTTCGGTTCATCTTAAGAGCTTCTGTGGTTTTAATTTTGATCTGAGCCCTCCTCCAACTTACATCATCCAAATGTTAGCTCAAAACATTTACATAAATACGTAACTCTAACAAAATAGATGGAACAAAACCACTGTTTCTTCACCTCAAGCAGTATCCTTTCAGAGGCAACATGAAACAAGTATATTTACATTCCCTTTGTGAGAATTAACATAGCATCCGCACAAAGTCTTCTTAAAGCTCCATTTTAAAGAAGTAGCATTAAAAAGAAAAGGAGGGGAAAAAGCCCCCAAAACAACCAACCTCTGATCACCTAAGCAGTGTATTGGAAACATTGCTCATTTAGGAAAGCCACTTTATGGTACTAAGAAGAAAGTTTACTATTTAAAGAGTTTCCTGCTGCCGGCCGCTATTCAGTAAAACCAGCAATCTGGGTCAGAACGGTCTCTGCCCGCCCCTGCTCGCTGAGCGGCGTTGCGGAGCGGCCCTGGGGCGCCCCGCCGGACCTCCACGGGGATGTGCTCAGCGCACCTCAGTAAACTCGTTCAGTCACAGCAGAGTTTAATCCTGGAATAGCCAGCGCCGAACGCACGCAGGAACCTACCCCTCACAACTCCCTCAGACGCTGTTGGGTTTTGTGGGTTTTGGGGTTTTTTTTTCCTTAAAAAGCTACAATCCCACAGTCAAGAGACTTAAAAGTCCGTGGAAGTTCACCGACACCGCCCACCCCCCCCACCTCCCCCCCAAAAAACCCCAAAACCCCCAAACCCAAACACACACAAAAAGCCCAGAAATGAGACCCGTTTTCCGCCAGTCCTTCAAGCTGCAGCCGGCACGGCCTCGGGTGCAGGTGGGGCTCCCCAGCGGGGACAGGGACCAGCCGGGCCCGGCCCGGCGCGCCCATCGCCCGCCCTCCCCCACAGACCTGCTCCCTGCGGAGGACTAAACAGACCTAAAAATAAAACCATAAAAGAAAAAAACCGGACAGCGCGCGCCGAAGCCCCCTCACGCCCCGCGGCGAGACCGCCCACCCCACAGCGGGGAAAAAACAAGGCAAGAAAGAACGGAGGCGCTGCACGTACGGATGGACGCGCCGCGCCCGGCGGGTGCCCGCGGCCAGCCCGCGACGGCCTCCAGCGAGGCCTCCCCCCGCTCCCGCGCCCTGCCGAACCCCCCGAGGCCGGAGTGGGGGATCAGGCTGCTGCCCCCACCCCGCCCGGACGACAGCGCCTCGGCTCCCTCACCTCCAGCGCCGGTGTGTGGCGGCGTGAGGCGGCGCGGCGCGGCGCGGCGGGCCGCGGCCCAGGCCCCGCCCGCGGGCCGACTCCTCCCGCCCGCCCCGCGGGCCGAGGCGGCGGGGGCCGCCCGGCGTGCGCCCGGCGCCTCCTGTCTGCCCCGCCCGCGGGACGTCGCCCCCGTGGCCCCGGCCACCTCCCCTCGTCGTTTGCCGGCTCTTGCGCTGTGCTTGTGGGCACTCTGGGCACAGGAGGTTTTTTGGGGCGCCGCGGCGACCCAGGGAGGGTGCGCGCCTGGTGGCTGGAGGTCCCGGGTTCCCGGGAGACACGGCCGCAAGGGGTCATGAAGGGCTGCGTGCTGCTTTGTGTGATGTGCGAGGCCGAGGTGTCGCACAGAGGCGTGACAGCACCTTGGACGCGGTTTTGACAGGAGGCACTCGGCCTCCGCAGCCAGACAGCCGTTCGGGACCGAGCCCCTCGGCCTGGACCGAAGGGTCAATGTCTGGTGCACACATGCTTCCTTGCCTCTCGTTTGGTTTCTCCAGGATTGCACTCATTCATCACGTGTGGGCTCCGAGTACTGCTTCTCACATAAAACTGCTTTTGGTCTGGGCAGCAGGAGACACGTACACCCTGAGTGGGACCACACAAGAACTGTCACTGCAGCATCCGCCTGGGCCCCCATCCATGCTGAGAAGGCCAAAAATCCCATGTTGTTACTTCCCCCAAGGTCACGTGCTTTCCATGTTTAAGTTTTGCAGGCCTCAGGGAGGTATTGAGGAGGAGGGCAGTGAGGAAGGCTATAAATCGGCGTAGATGAATGGATAAGGAAAGGAACCTGGGAGAACAAATGCGCAAAAATTTGCCACTGAAGAAAATAAGGGATTGGGAGGACCTCGCCTGCAACACTGTTGCGTTCAAGGGAAGGTCTCTTTTGCAGCGGCCTGAGCTCTCATGGAGTGGAGTGCTGCGGCTGTACCCCTGCTGTGCAGCTGTCACGGATGAAAGTATTAACATGGTGATGGTTTAGCAGGAAATCTAGATTTATTAATAACTAACAGCAATTTATCATTACAAAATAATTCAGAAATGTTGAAAGAAAGAAAAGCGACTTATTTACAGATTCTAAAATGACAAGATTCACACTAACTTAATGGTACCTTAATTTATATTTATATGCATGCGCATACACAAAACACGCAGAAACAAAAGTATCTGGATGCAGTAGAATGAAGTATACGTACCCACACACCAATAAACAGAGAAAGAATGGGTGAAAGAGAAGCTACCTCAAAGAAAAATTTCCCTCTCGAGTTTAGAGCAAATACTCACAATGCCTTGGCATTCCTCAACGGGCGATAATTGAGACTCGAGCGGGTGGACTTCGCCCTGGCCTTCCGTCAGCTCTGGCAGCAGACGACACCTGAAGGGTTTGGTACCTGAGAGGCGTCCCAGCTCAGGGGAGGTGCTGGTCACAGGCCCGCTGCGATCCAGGAGAGCTCAAAGGGTCTCCCTGGTGGTCGCCATTTATGGGGTCCAAGATAACTGACTTTTGTCAGATACCTTCTGGTGCCTTCCAGCAGTTGCACAAGAACTTGATGAATGTGCAGCTCTGTTATTGTTCCCATTTGACCACATCCCAGGCACAGGTGTGCCAGGCCTTTAGGAGATGATGGGCCATTTTAACTGTTTCAGAGCAATCGGATAGCTCGGGGGATGTGGGTGGAATCACACCTAGCACCAAGCAACCCAACAAGGAGGGGCGGGGAGGGGTGAGAATTGCACCACCACAGCGGCCCAGGGCTGCACAGGTGGCCATGCCTGCTCACTCCTTGAGAATGGCTACAAACCTTTAGCATCTGCTCAGGACCTTTTTATTCCTGGTAGAATAGACTACTCCCATGCTACACAAGATGAGTGCGTAATAGCTGTGCATTTATAGCTGTAATTACTGATATCAGATGCACTGACTCATGCACGTTGAATTCCAAGTGCAGAAGAAACTATTGTATGTGGGTACATGTTAAAGAAAAGAAATCACATAGCATTTCAATGTGCTACTTCCATTTTGTTCCATTTTATTCAAGGTCCTTACTTCATGCAGTTTCTTATCTGCAATGGTATTTATAACAAATGATAGCAGAGTGACTACATAGTGTTTTCTCAGATCGATCTGCAATAGTCACACCACTTAAATGACGATGGCTTCCCTCAGGTCAGAGCTGCAAGGGAGATTCTGGTCTCACTCCCTGATGCTTCAATTTCTGTTTTTCACACCAGTAGTGCAGAGGCTCATATACACCACAGTCAGATGTGCCATCTGACTCAGCTCTGAAGCCTTAGAGTGGATGACACTTTCTTATAATGTATTCAAAATCTGCAGCATTAACTAGCTCATGGTGATATTAGTATTTGGAAGATGACGGAGAATAATCTAATACCATCAGGGCTTCTCAGAATTTCCTCTCAGATCTTTAATGTGGACTGCACGTTAAGTTTCACCTCAAACAGCAAGACTGAACTGTCTTACAGAACTCTTGAAAAGGAAGCTTTAAGAACTGCAGATACTGGTTTTAAGAACTGCAGTGTCACTGACACTGGTTATATGCAGCAAACAGGCAATGCCAAGTCCCAGGCTCAAGAAGAAGAGCAGACAGAACTCTGATTCCTCTTCCTGAAAAAAAAGCATCCTAAAGTAGGAGAGAGTTTCTTCCTTCTTTCTTCTTTCTGTTGAACCAAACAGGGACCTGAATGTTTTTTTCCACTCACACGTGCACTCAGTAACAGTGCTATATGATGCAAGAAAACTGTCAGTAAATGACAAGTTATGAATCTCAAGGACCATTTTCTTCTCCTCACACTGCCAGGGTGGTAGCTAAGTGCTCTGGGGTCTGACAGCATCATCCTGCGCAGATATGTGACAACCAGCCTGATAAGAGTCGCCACTAGCTGTGGTAGTAGATTGCTCCTTACAATCTAATTTTCTGCAATTGTCTATCATTTTGGTAGACTGCCCTGCACTGAATTCCATGCTAACACTTTATGCTGCTTACATCATATGAGATAACTGCAGAAAATCTGGAGCCATAAGTGGTAGTCCAAACATTTTTCTTACTCATATAATCACACTTTGATGGGATTGATGGTGCTGTTTATGTAGAAGATATTTATGTTCATGGCTTCAGAATATTAAAACATCTTACAGCCCATGTATTTCTTCCACAAAATATCTGAGATGAGAGAAGTACTATTATTTAGTTTTATAAATGGGTGACTGAAAACATGTATCGACAATACACTAAAGTCAGTTTCAAGACTCATAGTTTTAGATTAAAAGCACTGTGGCAGAGTGATGATCTGGTATAAGCTCACCTCGCTGGTTCAGACTCCTTCAGATTGTTTATATGAATTAGCTTTACAGTGATGAATATTTTACCTTTCCTTCCTCAGCAGCTTACATTCTTGACTGTGTGGGGAGAAGCATAATTATGTGCCAGAACAAGTTTATGCTACTGGGAGAGCCAGTGATGCACACGTCCAGGATGAATTTTGCTGGAACCATCAGTAGTTGCAGCATGCTGAGTTTGTGTGGTGGGGGTTTTTGGTAGCAGGGGAGGGGACTGCAGTGGTGGTCCCCTGTGAGAAGCTTCTCAAAACTCCCCCGGCTCCCAGTCACACCCACCTCTGGCCAAGGCCGAGCCAATTACTGATGGTGGCTATGCCTCTGTGATAGCGTATTTAAGAAGGGGAACCTGAGAGGGGGTGGGGACTGTGAGGAAGAGTTATGAGAAGGACACCTATACAAATACTGAGGTCAGTGGAAGGAAGTGGGGGAGATGCGCTGAAGCAGAAATCCTCCTGTATGCCATGGTGAGACAGCAAGGCTCTCTCCTCTGGCACTATGGAGGTCACCAGTGGAGCAGATGCCCACCTGTGGCCTGTGGAGAACCCCACACCAGAGCAGGTGGCTGTACCTGAAGAAGACCGGGACTCTGAGGGAAGAAGAAGCACCCGCTGTTGTAGTCTGGTGCTGGGAGGACTGCAACATGCGGGGGGGACCCATGACACAGCAGCTTGGGAAACACCGCAGCCCATGGGAAGGGTTCACATCAGAGAAAGTTCATGGAGGACTGTCTTCTGTGAAAGGGGTCTCATGGAGCAGGAGAAGAAAATGCAGAGGAGTGCTTCTGCCCCACCACACCAGGAGGAAAGAGCATTGGACTGACCAAAAACCTGCCATTCGTTGCCCCTGCACTGCTTGGGGCACGAGGTAGAGATAACGGGATCACAGCTGAGCCCAAGGAAGAGGGCAGAGGTGGGGAGAAGGTGTTTTTAAGATGTGGTAATGCTTCTCACTGTCCCACTCTGTCTGTTAAGTGTTGTTTTGTTGGTGTTTGAATTAAAGTGATGTTCTTTTTCTTCCCCTAACAAGTCTGTCTTTTGCCCATGACCATAGTGAGTGAGACACCCCTCCCTGTCTTTATCTTGATTCCCTGAGCCTTTTGCTTTATTTTTTCCTTCCCAGTCCTGAGAAGGAAGGAGCGAGTGAGCGGCTGCGTGGTGCTCAGTTGCACTCTGGGCTCAAACCACAACGTTTTTATTGCATCTTCACATTGCCAAAACATTTGCATAAAGATGGCAATATAGAGTGCCCAGTCACTGCAGAATACTTATATGAGTTCCAGTTGTCTCTAACAGAGGAGTGAGATCAGATGAGTGAGATCAGATGATCAAAGTAATTTTTTTTTTGTCTAGAAATCCATGAGCCAGTGCTGATCTGAGCTACTAACTGTGTAAGTTCAGGGTACAGTCCAACATCATGCACAGATAGTATTTTAGGCCTACATTAGTAATTTCACCTGTACATTTGATTTTACACATCTAGTAACCATGGATCAGTTTTTGAAGGAAAGTTACACACAGGAAGATTTACTTTCCTCAGCATTCAAGGAAAAAAATAAGAAAAGAAAAAAACTAAGAAAGGATTTCTAGAAATCTGAAAATGCAGTAAGGAGCAACTTAGAGTCTTCTGATTAGCAATGGGTAACAAAGCCTTTTGCGTCAAGAGCCTTCCTCTAGATCATGACTTATGCAGGAGTTAAAACTCAGCATGCCATTTCAAGACTGATAACTCTGTGATATGTTAATCTGAAGATTTTTTTTTTCTAGAAATGTATAGAACTACAAAGAGTTCTATTCTCTTAATTAAAGTAAGCAATTTTCTTTCCTCTCCTATGTTCCTCTCCCACCATGATTCCAACCATGCAAGGTTATATTAAAAAAAACCTACCTGTTTTCCAGTTATACTGATTTGATCAGCTTATGAAAATAAAAAAAAAGGATATATCTTAAAATATTATTAAGCATGCTCATTAAAGATACACTTTATAGGAAATTAAAATATATTGCTCTCATATATATTGCTCTCATATATTTGTCTGAATATTCAAGGGACATTTCTCCTTTCTGTCTAGTAATGGCAGATATCATAAACTTCTTATATTCTTACATACTGTCAAGCTAATGTGAGCTATGGCATATCAGCATGTCAGCACTAAGTCTGAACCTTGTTTGCTGAAAACAAGGGCAGGAGAGAGGGCCTTATAAAAGGGCCCTGAATGCTTTTAAGAATCCAGATCTTTTTCAATAGGGATTACCTGGATTTCTGATGACTGCTTTCAGAAGAGCGTTAAGTCTTTGGTATCTAAGAACTGCTTGCTCATTTCCCTCCTTTTTTTTTTTTTTTTTTTTTTTGTTGCTCCACCAGCAATGGAGATAACTGAGCAGAACTAGTCTCTCAGCTATGCTCTAGAAATCAGAGAGCTCTTCATACTGTTACTGACATGAGCCACAGTAATTCAGATGACATTTGTCTACAAATTGGCAAATCAGTCATCTTGATCCCTTCCTTACAACAAAACAACAGTCTTTGTACTGTTGATATTATTCTGAACAGAACAGGTGCACTCTTCTGAAACCAATGAAATATGGGGAACTGTCTCCTCTCTGAATCACTTCTGCAGTCCAGCCAAGTTTACAAATAAACTCCGTCTTTCTGGATTCCTCATCCATTACTGCATCCTCTTAGCCACCCACACATCCTTGCATTTGTCCTAGTTAATAACAGTTCTATGATAAGCTGGGTTTCTTTGGTTGGTGTTGTAACTGTGAGGCTGCAGAGCATGCGTATATGGTGCTGACAATGTGTAGACAGGATTTCCAGTCTGAGTGTTGCCACTATTTCCTGTTTTTTTGAAGACGATTACATAGACTAAGCCAGGTCCACAGGGGAAATTGCATGTAAGAGAAAAGAGGTTGTAAAAACTTGCAAAAAAATTTCTAAAAGTGAGAAGGAGAAAGCACCTGGGTGAGTTAAAATGCCAGCACTGACAACCAGAAAGCATACAAAGTTCTGGCAGTTACTAAATGAGATTAAGTTTTGCCACACATTCAACTGAAAATCGAGCAGTGTTGAGCTCTCCTAGCTATCAAAAACTAGATGACGTTGACTCTGTTTCCCAGTTTAGGACATGTATCTGAAGTGATCTAATCCCTAGGAAGAACAGTCATGGAGTAATTCTAAAACAATTTTCTTTTCCTATGGATTTTACTGCTGAGAGGATATAGATGCTAACTGATGCAAAATCTTCAGAGGAGGGGAAGAAATTAGTAAAATGTTAGAGTAAATGTTGTCTGAACTTTTTTATTGACTAGACTTCATTTCATGCTTTTAAAAATAACATTGCAATGACCATAGACTTGTCATTTTAGATAAAAGGATGATTTGAACTAATCCTTTTAAAGAAGCATCAGATTTAAAGTGAGATTGCATTTATAAATATTTTACATGTTCACTGTTCATGATACACTCATTAATTTACAATAAATTGTGTTATTGAGTATAAGAATTCTGCTTCATATCTGAAGCAACCTGGAAAATTAAAATTCCATTTGAACACAAATATATCTTTAAATTCTACAAAAGCAATAATTACATAAAACAAATGAAAATGCAGGTACTAGCCTTAGCATGCACGCTGCAGACTTCTGCTGGCTTTTATGGCTTTCTCCTTCTCAAAGCTATGCCTTCTCTTTGAGACAGTGTATGAAAGTACATTCTGATCTGAGTGCATGCCTCAGGTTTCTTTGATAATAGAGTATAAAACTCCCAGTTCATTGTCTGGCAGAGCAAGATTATCTTTCAGGGAAATCTAATGCCAGTGCAACACCTTCCATATAGAGGAATGCCTTTTCCCCTGCTTGGGATTCAGTCCCCTCTGATAATGAATGATTTATTCTGTTATAGTGCTGTTTTATGGTTTTCCTTTTGAACAGTATCTCATCTTTAGAGAAACACGTATTCAGGATTCATATCAGGGAATATAACCATGAGGTGCTGTGCATTTTCAATGGGGTTTGGTGCCATTACTGATAAAATCCTGCTTTTGAAGTGCTTTGCACATGGGTGTGTAGATATGCTCACATACATCACTGGGGAGGAGAAAATTGGGTTTCTAAGAGTATCCAGAAGTGCACTGTTCATGTATCAGTGTGATATCTTAGTATCTCAAAACAAGAAGTTGCATCTGATTTTTGCATGTGCAGACAGTTACATGCAAGTTTTATTGCACTCACTTCAGAAATCTTTTCAAAGTGTGGGTCATGAGTAGTTAGTAACAGGTCAAGAAAACATGGTTTTATTCCCTAGCTAAACAGAAGCTCTAAACACTGGGAAACCTCCTTTGTGGGATTTTTTCCATACACATTCCCTTATAACTGCACAGGAGCAAAGTTCCAACGTATTTCTCTTTTTGCTATAGTATCAAATCATCCCATTGAAAAGCAAATGCTGGTACGTACTATTCTTGTGCTAAGGCTAGATCCTATGGCCTGTCTGTACGTCACAGTGCCAAATATACTGAACAGAACTCTGGTACCAGATACAGTAGAGTTGCATTAGCAACTTAATTAGCCCAGGCAAAGGGTGATACTAACATAGTTGCACAGCTAGGGCTCCAAAAGCAATGTCTTTCAGCACTATCTCTAAATGGTGATAATTAGGCAGACTGTGACTTTCTAATGCTGCATGAGATGCTGCATTAGGCTGTATGACCAGTTAAGCAAACATTCTGTAGTTAACAAACTGCTGCTTCTGAGTCTGGCATAAGTAAGCATACACTACTGTGAATTTTCTATTAGTGGAAAATGCTAAAAAAATGTTAGCAATTGTTTCCAGTCACGAAAGAAAGAACAAAATAATAAGCATACCAGAGGACAAACAAAAGCAGGAGTGCACAGAACAGAAATTTGTAAGACATTCAGAATTCCTTTTCCTCCTCACCTTCAAAATCCAACATATTCATGAGAATTTCTTTTGGACTGTCAGAATCTTCTTGTGACTCCATCCAGTGACAATGTGTATCTGGAAAACCTTTAATAACAGAGAAGCAACACATCTATTATGATGCTTCAGAAGTTTTTGCAAATGTGCTGTCCCTCAGTGAGCTCTCTGCATTCAGATCTTGATGTCTGAACAGGAGACTGTCAAAGGTAATGAGACACTGTGCTGATGAAGAGGTGTCCCTATGCAGAGGTCATGAAAGAACTATAAAGTTTTGACTCTACATTCCTGAATTGCAGATATGACATATTTGCTAGTGTTTATTGTACTTCTGATTGGGGTATCTGCTGAAAACACTGCTATATAGGATTATGTTAGAAGAAAATTTTTTCTTTAACCCACTAGTTTTGCTGTAGATAATGGTGTCATTTCTGACTCAACATTTCTACTGACCTTCCCTGTGTTATCACTGTATATTGGGATTCAAATGCTATTTAGGAACAAATTTAAGAGAAAAAACAGGTAGCTGTTTTTTGATTGCATTGAAATGTGGAGAAGGGTTCCAATTTATTTACCTTTGTGGGTATTTATTGCACTAACGACTGCAATTCATTGGTTTGTAGCCTAAAACTGAAGATGAATTTGAAGAAGACACCAAGAAAATTTGATGGAGAATAGGTCTGCATGTCTGTAAAAGCTGGATGCGCTTCACCTAAAACACCTGACTGTTAAGGAACCAGTACATGCTCCATTTATTGCAGAGATGGGAGAAAAAAAATATGATAGGATCACATTCTTTTAGTGCTCTTGCTTTCCAAACTTCATTTGAGTTTTTCTTCATGCATTAAAATGAATAAATTGACGTGAATTATACTATCAGGAGAAAAGAGCTGCCATGGCTGTAGGAGACAAAAAATTTTTAAGAAAATCTGTAAGGAACAAAAACTCTGTTTCTTTCACCTATAAAAGTTTGGGGTATCTGACTTTCTTATGCTACACAGAACTAAAATAACAGAGCTCTCTCACTTATTACTGGCTTGGTTATAGTAGTTAATGCCTTTTTGGTAAGGTTTTTGCCTTTCTATTCAGTATTTCCTGTAAGTACATGCATAGACTCAGCCAAATGAGAACTGAGGTGTCCATACATACCTCAGGACAAGGTTATTTTGCTCCAGAAATTCTTTCCTATCAAAGTGACTGTTACTGAGTTCTGTTAGCAATAAAAGAGCTGTTTTCTGCTTCATACAAACATATGATGACCTTCGATCCTCATCTGTACGATTGATTTCCCATGTTTATACAGCCCCACTAACTTGCTGTGGGCTTCTCACAGAGAGGTAGGCTCTAACACCATTCATGAGACTGCAGGAATATTTCAAACAATATTTACAATAGTCCAGGAGGAATACAATTGTCATTATGGTCCAGTAGCCAATATTGTTAATTATAGTAATCTTGCACAATCAAGATCAATGCAAACTTTGCTACTGAGCTGCTAGTACATTGCTAAAACCTGAATTTGCAAGAGCTTTTGTACATGAGTAGTCCCAAAGATATTCTTTTTCCAGTGGGGTGAAATCAGATTCCTGCAGTGGACAAGGCGGGGAAGAAGCACACTTGAATTCTAGCTGATATCTCAGTACAGATTTCATAGCTATATCACTTGCTTGGATAAACCACAGAGAATATATTACCTGTGTTCAGTGAGTCTGAAATAATGTTGAGTTTCTCATCACAGGTGCCTATAGAGTCTTGAAGTTTCTCTCTTGAATTGCAACTGCTTTTATGAAACAGAAAATGGATTAATCTTCATAGTTGTTGCAAACAGAAGTCAAGTCTTTGAAACAAAACCACACTCCCACTCCCACATACAGAGCAGTGAGGAATTAATTCTCAGTAGGAAGACTTCAAAGGTGTACATAAAACCTTGAAAAATTTACATCTCTGGGTTTTTCTGTATTTATCATCAATATTTCAGTTTTTGAAATTATTCCCGTTTTCATTCTTTTTTCTATCCTTAATGTTTGATATTTTTTTCAGTTGATTCGTATGTGCTCCTCAGTTATTCCTTGCATGCTATTTTTAACTGTAAATAGTTACCAGATATTTAGGTTTTGTTTTGTAGAAATACAGTCTCTCAAAGCTACGTGTTATGGATTCCTACAATGTTTGCCTGTTCTTCTATGAAACACACATGTTCTATTCTCCAGTAGGTTAAAGGTGTGCCAAGTTTATTTGTTTTATTTAAACTTCATAAACCATGTTGATTTTCTGGGTGGAGCAGCGATCAACAGCAAAATGGGAACTAGCCAGGGACTTTTTAAGGTGACTCCCTTCTTTGAATGTTGCACTTAGAAACACTTCCTGTCAGTATTTCACTTTCTCACTTAAAGTGATATTAATAATCAGAAGACAAAATGCTTATTACTTTTACTATTAAAAAAAAGTTTGCCAGCTTCCACTTAAGAAAAGACTGACAAAATTTATCTTAAAGTTCCTGCTGCTAAATGTCAGGCACCGCATAAGAGCTGGAATTCATGCAAACAGAGAACTTCCTTGCCTGGACAAATGCAAAGTCAAGTTGCAATGACGCAGCACACCTGTTCTTCCCAAAGGCAAAGAGAAACTGCAGTGCTTTATTACTTGAAACATCATGACCTGAAGTTCAACAGTGTGCAGCTTTCCATACATAGGGTTGCTAAATCTGTAGTATTATATATATATAAAAAGATCTCACAATTTTTTGGAGGGGGTTTTGGTGTTCATTCCAATGGGACAATGCATCCAAACTGATCATTTAGCCTTTTGGGATGTACTTAACACTATGTTAGGTTCTTCAGCATTGTTGATTGTGTTCCCAGAGCTGTAGAGAAATTTTGACTTGCTTAACCTCGAAATAATTAAAAACATTAGACAGAGCAGTTAACATGTTTAATAACAGATGCTTTCCTATTGTGTGGATCTAATCGATGAATTGTATACTCAAGTGTCCCATGTGAAATCTACAGGAAAAATGATTATTTAAACCCAATCTTTAAGTCTATAAACGAAAATCAGTGTGATAGCTGAAAGCTGCTTGCCAGGCAATGAAAAACAGGACATGGAGTTGGTGGGGTTTTTTTATGAAGTTATAAGTTAGTGTACTTCTTTTCCATCAGTGTTCCCATAGACTGAAATTTCACATTTACTTACCTTTAAGTTACTAGCCATTTAATACTAAGTCTGACCTTTTCAGGGAAGGGATGAGACATTTTACTCTCAGTTCTGTAGTGACAAATGCAACAGGAATTTAGTGTTGTTTGTCATCTACAAATTTGCTTCAGTGTATTTCAGAGCATCAATTTCTTTTAATGTATTTTCAGACTATTCCAAATTATCATTTCAATTTATGTTTCTTAAGATAGCAATGCCCCTGTTGCTATGATGGTTTCATGTCTGGCAGTCAATAAGATGATATGCATTCCCATGACAAATGAAAATGTCAAAAAGAAGTTATATGAACCATATTTGTTATCATGAAGTACCTGCAATTCTTCCCACTGTGGATATAAGTGGTAAATATTTAATCTGTTAGTATCCCCCCCAAAAAACATGCTTAGGAAGTTTATCTGATTAAATATAGTCATTCCTTAAATATTTTTATGATAGTCCTTTAGCACAGGAAGTCAATAAAACCTTACTCTAAACACTCAACTGAAGGTAAAAAAAATACCCAGAGTCAGAACATTGTCATAAACTTTTATTTATGAGCATTTTGTTTTTTCAAAAGCAATTGCTGAAGTAAGCAATGGCTTAAGTGCTTTGCCTTGTTTCTTTGACCTTGTTATTAGTTATTTATGGTCAGACAGTGGAACAGGCTGCCCAGGGAGGGGGTGGAGTCACCATCCCTGGGTGTGTTTAAGGGTCGTTTAGATGAGATGCTGGGGGATATGGTGTAGGGGAGAACTTTGTAGAGTAGGGCTGATGGTTGGACTCAATGATCCCAAGGGTCTTTTCCAACCTGAATGATTCTGTGATTCTGTGATTTCACTTTCACAGTGATTGTGAAATTACTATTATAATTTGTAAACTTCTCTTAACTGTGTTCGAATTGCATCACCATGTCAAATAAAAACATTACTTTATTATGCTCACAGTGCAATCTGACATGTTTTGAGTCAACAATTTGTTTGGTGGATAGAATGTTTTGGTGACAGTTCGCATTTGGCACACTGACAAATTCTTGGAGAGTCTGGCCCAACGAAAACAGTATCTTCCAAGTTTTTCAGCAAATGTCTAAGGGAGTGGAACTGGATCAATGTTATGTGCCACAGCATTTATGGCAAAACAAAAAGAATTTTTTTTTTTTTTTAAAGAAAGAAAGATTTGGGAAGATTGAAGAGTTTATTATTCTCCTGGTGGACTTTTTCAGGCCACTAAGGATTTGGTCCTGCTACTGTTGAAACTGAGGGAAAAATCGTTAATCATTTTGGTAGGATCAGACCCACAAGGAAATGGAGTTCTGTGAAGCTACCAAAACCATAATATAAATGTAGCAAATATAAGCTAGGATCAATTTGACCTAGATTTTTTTTTTGATTAGTAGCCGAGCACCTTGCACGAGTTTTTATGTATCTTTGGCAAACCAGAGACTCAAATGCAAAATCCAACATAAAGCCTTATTAAGGAATTTATCACAGCTGTAAGTTTTGAATACAGAAATAAGAGCACTGATTATTATGATCTATAAATGCATTTTCTTCCATTTCACAATCCTCTTCTGTGAGACATATTTAGTCATCAAATAAATCTTTGAAGGTTACAAGATTGCAATTTAAGCACTCAGTAAGTTTCCATTTGATACAATTTCAGAAAAATGATGGGCCAAAATTGTTATTATTTGATGTATAGAACTGAATGTACCTGCTCGCTTTACACAGTCAGAAGTACAACTTTTTATTTATTCAGGAAAAAATGATGTGTTAAAGAGAGAGTCAGACCACCGTGTACCACTATGCCTCTGCCTCAGTGATATCACCCTGGGGGATAAAAGTATTGTGAGTAATGAATTGATCATTTAAACTGAACAAGTTTAGGAGTAGGAGTCTGTCATATAGCATCTTTACAGGAAGGATCAGAGTAAGTACAACTAACATCCATTCATGTAGTAATCAAAAGCTATTACTTATTTAGGAATGGATTTGAACTACTGAGCTAGAAAGAAATTATATCCCATTACTAAACCCGTGTCCTCATTAATTCCCAAGATTTCTGATCATTGGAATTAAGAAGAAAGAGGTCAAGAGAATTCCACATGAGAAGGGACGTGTGTATGTTGAGACTCTTTTTACAGTTAGGTTAGGAAAAGACCATATACACAAACCTGAAGTGGTACATACGTATGGATTTAGCATTGAGAAAGCCCTAAGAAGGTATGCAAACAGTGCTACAGTCTTTAGCTTTGGGCAAAATTTTTAAAATTGAATCATAGCTACTAAGTCTTAGGCTGCACAACTAAGGAAGAAGAATAATCCTTACAACTGTTCTTTCTAAACAATTTTACATCAGTAGCCAAGTTTTCAAGAAGCAGCCTTTGTGTGAGCACTCAGAGTATACAAATGTCATGTGCGTATAGTTAGAAAGGTCAGAAACAGCATCATCCCCATATTGTCTCTATCAGAATGCAAAAGTGACAGAGCATACATTGCAATCAGGAAACATGTCAAGAACTTACTAGATGCATCAGCTGTTCTTGCAGAACTTCAGTTTCTCTTCAGGCTAAATACACTGTCACTTTTTAAAGGAAATACTAAAGAACAAATCAGCACTTTTGCGGTGTAGCTACATGCAGTGTCAGAACCACCAAAAAAGACTCTTAGCCGAACCTTCTCAACAGTCTTCTTCCTAGCAAGCTTACTTTTGCCAAGTCCTCATCTGCACAAATTGTCTGGATAATCTTTTGGGAAGCAAGATAGGACACATCCTCTGTTCATTAATAGTCTAACTTAAGGCAGCCATTCAAGTCCTCTGACCCTTCAAAGTGCCTCAAGAAGTGAGCTCAGACCACCTTCCTATTCAATTCCATAAGAAGCCCAATTCTCTGTCATATGCTCCCATCACCTATCTGCTAGTCATACTTGAAAGACTCAAGGAAATCCAGCCCTAAGACCATCTTAAAAGCTCACTCCACATACAACAAATCTTTTAACAAGCAACTCTCTTAAACATTTTTTAAAATGTGTACACGTTTTATCTTTTATTGCTGCTTTATTTTCTCAAAGAAAGAATTTGAAAATGGAAGAGTTTTTCTTGAGTTGTTACTTAAAATAGAATGAAAGTAGCCATTTGTCTGGGTGTCAGTTTTATCCTATTGCATTATGAACCCACATTTTATAGTACTGGCCAAAATATTAGACAGAAATGTGTTATAAACAAAAGGGAAATTGACAGGGAATGTTAGGCAAATAAATAAGAGATAAAATAGTATTAGAGAAAGTGAAAATGGAGGTGGAAGAAGAGACTGGGAAACAGAAAGAAAAAGAAGTATAGGTACCTATAGGTAGGGAAAAATAAAAGCAGAGGCAGTGCATCTTTGTCCTTGCTATCGATGGCATAGTGCATCCATCCCACAACGCCTCAACTGCAGAGAAGCCAGGATGATTTCAGCCTACTGTTTCACACCTCCACCACTTGGCAGGTATTATTAAGTTCAAATTAACATGACAAGGGAAAAAACCCTTTATTTCTGAATGCCTAGGCCTCACATAGGACAAATACAGTAGCTAGACAGATGCAAATAAATTAAGAAAATTGAAAAGGCACTAGACAGGCTGGAGTGATTGCTGCCAGTGATCTGATTAAAGGCTTGGACCCATCTTGTACTTGTATACTTGTACCTTGCCTCAGTATGAGAGTTGCCTGCATCTAAGAGATATATGATTGTATAATTAGCCAGAATCTTAATGGTAGCCATGCTATGTCCTCCCTAGTACAGAGAGAGTTTTATTCCAGATGCATTTTGTCAGCAAGAGATTCCCCAACTCAGACCTTGCAGGCAAAGAGCTGCTCTCTTCAAAACCCAGGCAAAGTTCAAATCAAGTTTAAAAACCTATTTCTCTGCTAAACTGTTTGAAGGATGTGGGAAATGTTTCTCTGTATTTTCATGCATTTTCTTTTTCCAGATACAAAATTAGTTGTTATTAGGTGGGAGGTTCTCATAATGATGTGCATGTGCAGCCTTAAATCCTGTTTTCAGATGTGTAAAACTCTATCATTTTACAGTATTGCACAGACTGTCCAGGGGATGACGTGTATACAAGGAAAACCAAAGAATTTTGAGACTGATTCTTCAAAAAAGCAAAGGTCAGATTTTCCTGTTTGATATGCTCATGGCACTCCCAGTGAAGTAAAGGGAAGTTATACGTTACATCAGAGGACAGAACCTTCAATAAATGTCTTTTTCCCTCTGCTTACCAGTATAAACAAAATGAACTCATCTCAGACTGATGCTTTTTCAATTAGAGTGGCATTTCACTCCTACTCATGGAGATAAACAAATAATCTCAGGCTTGTAATTTGGAGAAGCATGTGAAAGGGGTGGAAAGAGGCTAAAATTACCATACTTTTAATGATACAGCTTATAAATCACAGTATTTTGGTGTCCAAGGAAACAACTCTGGGCTGTTTTTCTTCTTCATTTATTCTTGTGGGGTCCTAAGCTGCATGCAAGATGACTATGAAGAGTACATGTTTGAATGAGATGGCCTTTACAGCCTTCTTTACACAGGTGCATGGGATTACCTAGAAGGCAATCTGGCCTATCAGAAGAAACTTACCCACCTTGGAAAAACAGAAAATATTTATGAAAATAAAGGCAGCTTTAAGATACTCAGAGCTTATATTTCTTCCCTTCCCCAGTCTTGAATAAAAATTTCAAAAGTATCCAATGCCATATTACATTTCCCAAATGCTTAGCAAGTATAATGGGTAAAGAGTAAGTTTACTGGTTGATACAGAGCATAGTGTTCCTGAAATATTTTGTCTAACACATTTTCCAATAAATGTCATGATTGTCAGATATTAATATGAAGGATACTGAATGTCACAAAGGAGAGCAGCAGCTTTGCTGGCAGAGCAAAGCTTTGGCAGAGAGGAGAGCATCATTTTCCTAACACAGAAAGTAAACATAGCTGGGAAATAAGTGGAAGAAAAATCCACTTTTACTCTCAATATAAGCATAATTTAATGTCCTCTGGAAAAGCAATAGACTATTTTCCCAATCATCAGATGCTACTTATCAGCAAGGGCTGCGCTACTGTTAGAGTAACATAGTTTTAGATAAATTGAAAGTATTAATCCATTTGGAGACAACATTTCTGGAATAGTACTCATGTAGTCTGGTTACCTGAACACAGAGGGACTTCAAGCTAAATTGAGGGACACCTCTGGTTTGTGGTAAGGTATGAACTTCTGTGTTTCTAAATGTGCTCCTTAAAAATCCAGTTCAAAGTCAAAGCACAGCATAATTAGCTACCACGGTCCCTGAAAAAACAGCTGCTTTATAAAGGTAGTGATTCTGTAGTTTTATCTAATGCAGAGACCTCTGGAACATTAGATAGGTGGCTGCAAGCACCATGGCCATGCACAGATGTTCCCAGGTGCTGCTGGTCCTCCTGGTCCTCTGCAGAGTCCCGGCATGGCTGCCTCCTTCTCTGTCCCAGCTCCTGTCTTTATAGGAGGTGGCAGACTTCCATCTGCTTCACCACTGCTCTTGTGGCAGCTCTCCCTTTAGCTCACCGAAACTGCCTGTTGTGTTACAGGGAGTGAATCTTTTAGTCATGTTGGTGGTGCAGCTCTTTACAAGAGAGAAGGATGGAAATTTTCAAAGCAGTGATTAATTTCATTCTGCAGTGCTTGGGTGCCTGAGGTGAGATTATTTTTCCCCCCATGGGTTCCTGAGTGTGTAAGAATGATATTTGTACCATAAATTATAGGAATAATCTGCACAGGAATTTCTGCATGGTGTGCACTGAAGCTCCACAAGCAGAACAGCAGGTGCTCCCATGGGATGCATAGCCTATGCAAAATCCCCACAGCACTTTTGTCTTATGTGGCACTGTAGAAAGAGGTGGGGGAGATGTGTGCAGAAGAAATGAGGTGTGGGAGAAATTAGGATGCCACACAATATGCATGCTCAGAAGATTGTTCTTGCTGGGATCAAGAAGGCTGACAGGGAAGTGTGTGAAGCTGTGACTATGTATACCCAATATTTCTAAAACAGCACCTACCTACTGGGGAACACAGATAGTAGTCTGGGCTGGAGGCTGCAAGAGGGGCTGCTTGGCAGCCCAAACCCCAGTTCTAGTGGGCAGCACTCCAGGAAGTCTTGAAAGGGGGAGATCAACATGACACTGAGCCTGGTCTGCTACTGCTTCTGAAGACACTAGGTTTTCATGGTTAAAAAGATAAGCAGAGAAAGTTTATGTCTACAAGTAGCACAAGGGGAATAAGCTTGTACCTTCCCCAGACAAGCCTTGACTAAGACAGAAGAACATGTGTATTGTTGTAGCAAAGTGTGTTTCTCAAGTAGTACCGCTATACTGTCAGCAACATGATCCATGGATGGAACATGTCAGGATTAATCAAAAGATATTCTAGTTAGTCTGCAATCTGTAAAGCAGTTATAACCCTTCCAGTTTACAACTTATTACAAGAATGTGATGCATAACTGTCCCTTTCCCTTGCAGAGGAAATGACCTGTTGTCCAAAGCAGACTGTTACCATCCAAATGTCAAATAGCTTGTTGGGAATCAAGTAATATTCTTAGCAGGTTTATACAACAGTAAGTGACTGTTACAGCTTCTTCAGTTGCTGTCAACAGTGAAGTGTCTTGCTGCTGCAAGGTGTTTTTCAATTACATTGAATTGTCTGCAGTGTCACTCTGTAATTAAGGATTTAATGTAGTTATCACAGAGTGAAATTGTTTGCCTTATCTAATGGGAAATCTGATTAGATCACTGGAGTAATACTGCTGATCTGTCTTGTAAACAGCTATGTTCTTTACCCACTTCTACAAACAGAATATATGCTTTGGATAAGTCCCACAGGAATCTGCTTCACACTTTGATACAGTATTTCTCCATTGTTTAATATGTTACATTTAATCCATTATTTGATTTAAACTTTGGATATTTTCTCCATTAAGACTCTCTGGCCATCTCTGGTTGGCTGTTCCTTTTCCTATGTGCTATAGGAAACCCAGTCAAAGAAGGTACAATGTTTTATTAGATGATGCCATGATCAAAGCCAGAACCAAACCACTGGAAAATCATACAGATTTTGATAACAAATGCTATCGATGTCCAAAAAATTACATTACAATCAAAGTAAAAGGCTTGACATTTTTCCCTGTCATGTTGCTGAAAATATTTCTGATGTATAAAAAGTATGCAGGTCTGAGAAGGAACAGTTGAATGCCTATTATTAATTAATTTGTTTCAAAGTTGGAGGTTGCATTCCACAGGCTTTATCTGCCTCCATTAAAACTGGCAGGGTTATTTCTTTCACTTCAACAAGCACAGGACTTACTCCCTTGTGACTTTTTTCCCTGATTTCTAATTACTAAGCTACCTCATATGTTAAGCAAAGCAGTGCAATCACACCATTACTCTGCTTAAGTAAGCTGTTGGGATAACTTAAACAGAAACTGCTCAATAAGAAACTGCCAAATTAATTGCTACTGCTTTCTGTTGCAGAAAAAAAAATAATCTCAGATACTGTCATTACCACCACTGGTGTCATGACTGCTGTTCACCACTGTCATTACAGGAGCATGATTGCTGTCATTTGATTTCTGGATAGTCACATTACAAGAAGCGTGATGGAGCAGGCTATTTGGCAGTTTTACAGCGTATGGCTATCTTCTCTCTGACACAGAACAAGACAGTACTAGTAGTGCTGTTAGTGTTAACACAGACATCTCCAATAAAGGAATCATACTAAGTGGTTAGCAGACCTGCTGCCCAAAGAATTTCCAATTTAAGCCACACAAGCAAATAAAGCACAAGCCAGGGAGGCATCTGCTCACAGGTGGAGTACTTCCCAGAACAGATGGGTTTTCAGGACCATCTCAAGGAAGGAAAGGAAATAGGCATAAGCTTTTTTATTGGCATATACAGTAATTTATGAACTGAGTTAGAGTACAAAGTAGGAACTATGTAACTTTTATTAATCTATGACAAACCTCTGAATCTGGAAAAAGATAAATAAAATAAACAAGCAGATGTATGGTGGCAAGTCACCAGGTTCCAGTGAATTCTCATGTGAATATGATTAAACTTCAGCAGTGGCTCTGGCTCCCACGCTTGCCAGTTTATTCAGCAGTCTCCTAAACTGCTCTCAAATTCTGAAATTGATGGGAAAAACAAACTATTTCACTGGCTTAAGAGTGAACAAAATCAAACCTGTTTTGGCTTCCTGTAGATAGGCTTCTCTAACAATCACTGATTGAGGTTCAGGGGTACTTCTAACCACCAATGGGTCAGAAAAGGTTACTTCCCCCTTTCATCCTCCTAGTCAAATACTGATTCTCACAGAGTTGTGAAAACAACACATTCAGCTCAGTCATATTGAGCAAATAATTTCTCAGAGAAAAGGGGGAGTGTGGGCAATTCACAGCCAATGAGCATTTAACTGGGCTGGATGGCCAGAGGTATCTGAGGAGCATTGAAGATGAGCTGGGACAGTTGCCTGCCTGCCTACTACAGGGGCTGCAGTGCAGGCATGCCTGTGGCATGGGTGGTTTAGGACGAACAGCCCATGCTCTTCTTTCTTTGGGTATTGTGGCAATTTCAGGAAATTAGTCCATTTGCTACCTGTGTGCCTTTCTGCTTCATCGCAGCTTGAGGTCTTTGAGCAAAGACCACGATACATGGTTTAGGAAGCGTGATAAGTATTTCTATTGCTCTTTTTCTTAGGTGTTGCATCTAAAATATCACCAGTATGAAGCAAGCACAGCATATCACTAGTATCTATTAAAATGCCACAAAGAATAACTGTGTGCTTCATAATTGAAAATACAGCACTTTCCTAATATGTTACTTTAGTAGGTACACTTACTGCCTATGGAAAGAGGGGTTCCCTGGGAAACAATTCCCTGCACAATGTGATGTTGCTTCTGTATGTAACCTGTAGTTGATATCTGGGGAGGGGAGAACACAGAGGAGACATGGGATAAGATTTCTTCTGTTTAGTTTGTGGAGGATTTTGCATTGCCTTTTTCAAAAGGACAGTTGTGAATCACAAACATGATCTATTGAAAAAGCTATGGCTGAGTATCTCAGCCATTTTCTCAAAACCCAACATGTTTAAATAACATTCATGCTGCTACTGGGTTTTACAGAAACAGCAACCAGTGCTGACTGGTTAATCAATGAGTAAAAGTCTGTACGTGGAGGTGAATATAAAGTTTTTCCATGTTTCCTACTGAGACCTTATCTCATAGTTTATCACACAGCCCAAATAAAAATGGAATTTAGTTGACGTCACTTCACTCTAGAATATTAATGGAGCCAGAAAATATCTTTATGACTTCTGTGATATCTTATCCAGGGAAGAATTTTATACTTGCTCACATCATAATCTGATTAAGCAAAATAAAGAAAAATAAGGAAATGTTAGGTCATAAATTCCAATTAAAATTTTGCTTCATGAAAGCTGTATATATAGAATAAGGAAAACAAGTAGTTTTTTCCCAAACAAATCTGTACATGAAAAGATGGTCATCCTATTTACTGCTTATGAATTAAATCCCCCCTTGTTTGGCACTATTTTTAACATACTCATGTGCTAAAGTAATCAGTCTTTCTACTGTAAAATGTTCAAACTATTCTTAAAGTTTACAATTGTTATGAAATTAATGTAAGAGATTTTATTCTGTTATTAACCTTCATCAGCTCAACAGTTTTTCTTATTTGATTGTTTATTCCTGTATACAGGTTACATTTACAAATCCCGTGGTAATATACAAATGTATTCTACTTTGTTGAGTGCAAATCATAGACCTCATAAGACCCTCAAAAACCTACACATGATGCCATCTGCTTCATTGCTTTTCTCAAGGAAAGCACTGTGTCTTCACAGCTCAGGCAGTTCAGAACTGGAAAGAAAGGCCTGCTTTGTTAAGACACAAATCTGTATATATTAGCATTGATGCACTAATGTTTATCTTTATTTTTCATTTTGATTTTTTATTATCAGTCATGTACTTTCTTGTTTTAACTGAGAAGCAAAAGTACCAACAGAGCCTGAGAAAAGTCCTTTCTGCCTTTCCAGGCTGGATGGGAAGCATGGTCTCATGAGACAGCTGAGTCCTATTTTGGTCTTGTAACCAAAAACATTTAAATAGGTTGGGAGAAGATTCAAACCTATGCATTGTATTTCACAGAATCACAGCCTGGTTGATGCTGAAAGGAATCTTTGGAGGTCATCTGGCCAATCTCTCTGCCCAAGGAGGGCCACCAGGGGACAGTTGCTGAGGTCCATGTCCAGATAGCTTTTGAATATCTCGAAGGATGGAGACTCCCTAGCCTCCCTGATCAACCTGTGCCAGTTCTTAGTCACCCTTACAGTGAAAAACTTTTTCCTGGTGTTCAGAGGGAAAATGATGACTAACATGGGAGAACTCACCAGTGGTATTGTTTGTCACAGGCAAAAGCAGCCAGTCCTCAGCTGACTGTCCACATCTTGCTTCTACAGAAACTTAGTTCCTAGGACCTACTGGGTTTAAACACATCTTTCCAAAAAGCTGTTTTTAAAAACAGTAGTTCAATGACACCTCAACAAAAGGTAGTAATAAAAAGAAGCTAGTAAAGAGGGGAAAAAAGTGTCATTTGTCTAACACAGGAATTTATTATGACTACAGAGTGCAAGAATCATGTATGCAAATCAAAGTTGGATGTGCTTTTAAAATTTGCTACCAAAATTATTAGCTCAGCAATTCTGAGCCTCTTTCAGTGGGTTTAGGTTAGCTTCCTTGAGATAGTTCACCAGTGACCAGCAAGCCTTCATTAAATACACCTCTGTTGGCCTGGGGAGAAAGACATCATATTTTACAGCACTGCTAATCTTGCCAGGTGTTAACTACCCTAGCCGTGGAGGTGCCAAACAAGTACAGCAGGTGAACAGCTCTTTACTTAGTGAAAGCAAAGCTGTGCCTGATGCCCAAATCTTGTCTATTAAGATACACAGTTGAGGGCTTTTTCCCATCAGGCCTCCAAAAGGCTATTTCTACAGGGGAAAAAGTTTTTTAAAAAGGTGTGATATTAGCATAATCAGCATCAGGAGTTTGTATTAATTACTTTTCCAGTCGTTATTGGTTTTAAAGTAAATTCCCTGCTGAGGCAAGAAATATATTTACATGGAGATATTTCTAGAAAAGACCTTCTCCCCCCACCTGCAATGTTACATTCATTCTTAATTTCACATCTGTCAAAACTGGTCTATTACAACCAGCCTTGAACTCAGGAGGAAAATGTATTTTGTGCTTGTAACAAAATTATTTTATACATTATTTGGTCTAAATAAAAAATGCGGCTGACTGTTAAGTGAATACAGGAATTGAGAAATGCTAATATTATGGTTGTAAATGAGACTGGATTAAAAGAAACCTTGAATGTTCTATAAGCCCTAAGTATGGCTCAGATAAAGAAAACTTCAGATCAGGTAATTTAAAGCACAAATTACCTAGACTTGTTAAGATAAATGTGAGGTATAAATTAAAAAAAAAAGTATTTCCAATATTACTTTATTTGCCAAATACTGTATTATCTGAGGCAAAAGATGTTTTCAAGACAATATATGAAGGACGGGTTTTTATGGAGTAGCTTTACATTATGATTGATTTTTTTGAGCAAATACAAACAATGCAATTGTTTGGCAGTATGAATAAAAATCTAGGGTCACAGAATGTACTGTGTTGGATCAGATCACTGTTTCCACTCTGACCAAGAAATGCTTCAGATATCTCAAAGGGACATACTGGAATGGATATTTTTGGAACAGCCTATTATAAATCACCTTATTCAGCAATCTGACCTGTCCTCCCAAACCATAACAATTCTTACGTTATATTTTTAATACTAACTAATCTGCAGCTGTGGATGATTCATATAAATGCATAAAATCCACTGAATCTATGACGTTTTCTGGACGATCATTCCATTCAAATCACCAAGTGTACAAGACAAAGTAGATACGTTATTTGGCAGAAGTACCTGAATCACTTACTTTATTTCAGTTATATGTCTAATTTATCTTTTGATAGAGTAAATATTCCCTGTGTTTTCTGCATGGCTGGAAACTAAGAACTTTTCAAACCTTGTGATGATCTGTAAGGAACATCTTAGGATGTCTCCAACTCCTGCTACATCCTGACAGAGAGAAAGGTGTCTGGAAACAGTAACAGTAGTTCCATGTAAGAGCACATTACTGATATGAACAAAAAGTAGCACCACTGGTGGTGTTTCTACTGTGTTCTGTACACAGCTGTCTGTGCCCATTAAGCTATGAATGACTTTAACATGTAACATCCAGCACACCACAGGTCAATGATGTATTAAAATCCATATTTTGAGAGAGAACATTATGAGTTAACTTAGGTAACTTAAGGTAACTTAGTTGATTCATTGTTTTCAAACAGTATAGGACTTATTGCATGAAGAGGGGAAAATCTGGGTTCCTTCTGTTTTCTCTGAGTTGAACTGGTTATGTAAATGGCTTTGTTCCTTGTCCTCCCCATGGGCTAACTGAGGCAGAGGCTCTCATGCTCTTGGACCACATGCCTCTGTTTCTAGCACATAATGTTTGCTGAGATACCTGGAGGCAGCAAAAAAATTAAAGGTGCTGATTTAAAAATTAGCTTTCAGAGTAGTACCCTTGTTAAGACTGGAAATCTATAAAAACACTTGTTTTGGGTAAAGACTCTCTTCCTCCTAATGGAGAAAATATTTCAAAGGTCCCAGTGATTCCCTTTAACTTGAAGAAAAGGCATCAAGCTGGTAGAGGAAACAAACCCTGAAAATTGAAGGGTTAGTTTTACAAGCAAGCATAAGGAAAAACTCTCACTCTTAAAACTTGTATGGTTAACATAAAGGAGATAATCTATTTTAGTTTTAAATTGAGTAGTTTTGTGTGTGGCTGCACATCAAAATAATGCAAGGGAAAAAAGCACAGAAGTCTGATTTTGTGGGCTCTGCTGTGTTAATAAGAACTGCCCTTCAGATGGTGTTCTTGGAATTCTCCTGTGCACCAGAGCAGCAGCTCCCTGCAGGGTGGACAGTTCTCTAGTGCAGTGCTGCACTATAAGAGGAAAGAGCATCCTTCCACATGTGCCATCAAACAGATCTTCATCATTTTTAGCTTCCTTCTCAGATACCTAGCGTGGTTCTTGGTAAAAGCACTTGCCAGTCTATTGCATTAAGTACCTCTCTTGTTACTGGCTTTATACCATGATCAGTGGTTAGTTGATGCCTGATGTATTTTTATTGCTGCAATACTGACTTCTCCCCTCCCACTTCCCACATTGCTGATCAGTAGGGGAATAAGAGAGTCTGGAGACAAGGAAACTAAAGAAATATCCTGTCTAGTGTGGTGCTGTGCGTGACCCTTCTCTGAGTTCCTGGTTGAGTCCTAGGATGCAGCCCTAGCTGTTTGGTGGCTGGAGAGGGAGCAGGGAGTGAGAAGGAGGCGGGTAGCCATGTATCTTTCAATACATTCTGTGTCTAAATTATTGGTAACACTTTCTTTGGAAAAATAACTTGTTCTGTCATCACAATTTTCAAGTTTATCAACTTTTTGCCTTCTCACCTTTTTAGCATAGAAATTCTCATGAGTTTTGAGGTAATGTAGGAGACCACCTTTCTCAGTGTTCTCAATATTTCCTGATACTGCTGTTACATTGCAACAGCAGGAAATGTCACGTGTGTACAAAGGGTGTAAGAGTACTAACACAGTTCTCTGAACACTTTCGGGCTTGTAAGAAAAATAGCATTTCTCAAAACTGACTGACCGTGTTGCGTGTACACAATGCTTTGTCTCTCTAATAAATACTTACGACAGAAAAGAGAATGAACTGTTTATTTGTCAGCTGCGTGTATTTTCCTCTGGCTACAATCTGCAAAAGATATGTTACTATAGTCTATTTTTCTGGTCAAAGCAGAGCTCTAGTTGATGCCACTAGAAACACGCTCCTGCCTACACTTGTTAGAGAAAGAGCAGCTCCCTGGCCCAGAATGAAGCCCCAAGTTACAATTCTCCAGCATAGGATGTCTCTGTAGTCCAGCTGATGTCAGCTGTTGTTTAAGAACTGCATTAGCTAGAGGATTCTCCATCAGGACGGGGCTTCATTCTAAGTGTGGAAACAGCACTAATGCTTTGCCCTTTTCTGTGTATTTTTCAAGTCTGTCAAATTGCCTACATATGCTGATCACCCTTGTTTTGTCATACAAGATTCTTCCTTTCTTAAGCAATGTTTTCTTTCTTTCTTCCTTCTTTTTTTCCTTTCTTTCTCACTCTCTCCCTCCCCCCGCCCCCAGTATTGGCAGACATCTAAGGCAGTAAAGGCTCATCTGTTCATGCTGAGTTAAACTGAATGTGGTTGTTGTCTTTCTTGATTGTTTTTTCTAACAACCCAGATCTGACACAGAGGGGCATGCAACATGCTTATAAACATTTTCCACTGTTTCTCATTTGTTTCCCTTGAGGGAAAGGACTGAACAGGAATATTCATCAAGTACTCCTGGGAACTTCTTCCTCTGCTCTGGATGCAGTGCCTTCAAGATTTTTTTTTGTTTCCTTTCCATTGCTGAACAACCCACAGCTCTCAAATTATTTGCAGACAACTTTCCAATGGGACTATAAAATCAGGATGCAAATTACTAAATGATTTTTTTTTCTTAATGTGGTACAGCTCTTCTTCATTGCTTCTGAGAGACTGGATTTTCAGGTAAGACCAGGTCCTGCCTCTGCCTCTTCTTGGTTACATCAAGAGCCACGTCTCACTGCTGGTGGGTGCAGGTAGCACCACGTGGGACAACTTGGCCAGAACAATTCTGGCCCCTTGCAAAGCTGGGTGTGTGCCACAGTAATTCGCCTTTGACACAGGTTAACTAAGAAAGGACTCAGACCCTTCCCTGTGTAAACTTCCACATTTTTCTCAAGGGTTTTGCCATAAAAATCTGTAGTCTTTTTAAAGGGGAGTAGATAAACCTCTCCAATAATTTGGGGCAACAATTTAACCCCTATGCAGGACAGATACTCTGACTTCTCCACAGCTTCCCAATCTCTGACTCAGCATTTTATCACTTGTCCCAGTGTAAAAGCGTTTTTTTTCCATATAAACAAATTGCTAAACCTCCCTGTTTCCCATCTGCTGAATTCTTGGTTCCAGAAAACCACAACAGAAGCAGCACAGTGCTGCATTCCTTTTCCTTTGGGCCTGCGCAGGCAATGTCTTGGCAATGTGGGTACATAGTAGCCTCAGTAAACTGTCCAGCCTCCAAGCCAAGAGATACTCAGGAAAGCTTCTGCTACACAAACCCATTTAGCTGAGGGGAAGTCCCTTTGAGGCAAGTCCTTTTGAGGCCTTCTTGTGACCATCCTGGACTGCCTTTCATAGCTGGTTCTTCATTACTTTTCTGACCTCCTAAAAAGGCCTGAGAATTATTTTTTTTCTCCAAAGACATGTTCCTTTGCTCAAGAAAGTCTATATTTCAGTATTGTCTCACACAGAGTTATACTACCCACGCAGAGGACATACTTAGGAAGACCAGTTCAAATACTCCACCAATAATTACTCCTATACCACAAATTATAAAAGATCATCTTTTGTATGGGAAAGTCTAGGCATCAGACCTTGCTCCTGACCCTTTCTTAGCTGTACGGGAACTTGTGATAGATAATGAAAAAGAAAACCATGCAGTAAGATGATCTACTTTATTCCGTCCTTTCCAAACTAACAGATGTGTAATGTTCCTGTCTTTCATTTTAGCACTAAATGTAACAGAGAGTCTTTTGTCTGGCAATTGTTATATTGAATTCAGTCAGTTTTGTTGAAGGCTGAAAGTTATTTCCATGGCACAGGAGTTTTATATCCTTCAAGTCAAGTTTCATGGGTCTCTATTCCGTCACATGCATAACAAAACCCCTCATCAAATACAGCTCTATTGAGCTCACCAGTGAGATCCCTGGAAATGCACTGGGAGCTGTTACAGGCCAGGCTGAGCCATGCTGGGAGGCCATGGAGGCATGAGGTGGTTATAAAAAACAAAAAGAGGTTTTTCTTTTCTATCTATCTTTCTAACTTTCTAACTATCTATCTTTCTATCTTTCTAACCTGCTATGAACACCAGCTTTTAATCAGGTTGATGACTGTGGGAAATGTATGTGCAGTTAAACTAATGTGTTCGTGATCTTCTGATCATAAGCTGCCCTGTAGCACAAACTTGACTGTTTCATCATCCTGATCAGTTTTTCAGTGTAAGTGAAGTCCTCAGAAGGACACTGCTCACCTGAGAAAACTTCTCAGCAATTTACTGATGGGTTTGTTGACCAAAAAGAATTTTAATTGTCAGTTTTCTTAATATACTGGTCTCCATTACTTGAAACAAAACCTTGAGTTGTTTACCTTTTCAGGTTAGATTACATAACTCTCTAGGCCCTAATTGGGAAAGTAATCAGGCTTCTAGGAAGTGCTGAAGAAGCACATTCCTTCTCTTTCTCTGAAAAGGCAAATTAGTTTTCATTTACGCTTTACTACACATCAACTAAAGTAATGGGAACATTTTTGTTATTATCAGCAGGCTTCAGACCAGGGCTATTGCCTTGATGGTAGAACTGGTTTTCTGACCTGAAGCCTGAAACAACAAAGAGTTTCTTTGTATTTATGGTTTTATCTTGCTATCTAATAGTAACAAACTCTTCCTCTTTTTTTTTCCACACCCTTCCTTGATGACAGCGATGACTTAGATCTTTTACAAGTTTGAAAACGTAGGCTTTTTCAATAGATTTCTAAACCAAGATATCACTCCAACTTTGGAAGATTTGAATGCATTGGTAACGACATAGATTCAAAATAATGTTCAAGGTCACATTTAAAGGAATCAAAACTTTATTTGGAATATAAATGAGAGTATATATAGTATATATATAGTATAAAGACATTGGTGTGGGCATGATGTCTAAGGACAGAGACAAAGATAAGGGGCAGAGGTAACACCTTTTACTAGACCAGAGTGAAATGCAAACTGAGAAAATTACCCAGGGTTTAAGCAGATATCTAAAAACTGATCATATCTTAAAGAAAATGCACCTGGTATGTGTGAAGTAGAGGGACCATTAATTTGAAGTAGAGCAGAAGTGAAAAGGAATTTGTCTTTTCAGAGAAAGAGAGGAATGTTTCCTAGTTTGTTTAAATCACTAGTGTAGTTGAAGGTAGATCTTGAAGTTATTGGTTTTCATGATGGTTTGTGGTTGGAAGGAAGTTCCACCTCTGCCTAATTATCTGTTTCCTTGGGTTGTGCTTCTCCTGAGCAAGAACCTCATTATAACAGTCTTAAAGAAGCACTGAGCGAAGTGAGGGTGCAGCAGCTTGTGCCATAGAGCTAGCTAATGAAAATAAATTCACATGTGGGCAGCTGGAGCCTTCACAGGCTTATTGAGGACAGGACTGAACACCTCCCAGACAACTGGGCTACAAGATACTGTGAAACTCCAGGAAGAAGAAACAGAAAAGGCCAGGCAGTGGGGGAAAACCTTTAACTTGGAGCTCAATAATGGAGGAATAGTTTTGCAAAACTGCTTGCTTGCCTGTGTAGTCATTGTGGGATGCAGCACTTAATGGGGGCAGAGGTTCAGCTAGTACTGTCATCCCACCTGTCCTGGAGCTGGGGCTGCACTGTGGAGAACTCCTGGGAAACAGAAGCACTAAACACCAGTGTCCAGAGTGATGGTTCTACAGACTCTCTTGTCCTCATGTTCATCTAGATGGGATTGCTTCCTTTGTATGCTAGGGTGCAGAGTGATTTTTATCATCCCTGTTTATCTCTGAGCACGAGGAGAGAAGCTTACATTTTACATGGCAGTGAGGATATGTTATACATGTCCCAGTTTGTGTGCTACATGGGACTATGCTAATGGTAGATCTTACTTTCTCTGTCCTCTGTGACACTATTGTAGGCAGGGCAGATTTTCCTCTTTCTGAACAAATCAGTATTCTTTACATGTCTTTTTCATATTTCACAGGTTCAACAAATTTTTCAAGAGTTTGCAATGTGTAAGAACACAAGAAAAGTCAGATACAAGAGATTTAATTCATGTTTGCACTGCAGCCACTCCATGCTCATTGTCAGTAGGCAGGAGCTTCAAAAGGTAGCTTACACTGATCTTAAGGTGGTTTTAAGCTACTGGATCGATGTAAATGATACTCAGTGCGTATTTGTCCTGCACAGTATCCATGACATAATTGTTCAGACACTGTACAAATAGAAAATCCCTGCACTGAGTTTCTGGCCATCTAAAGACAATGTGCCAGAATTTAATCTCCCACAGAGCTTGTCCTTCTTACCTAGAGAGAGAGGTATGACTTGTGGCACAACATTAATATACAAATGTGAGCATGCTGCTGTAGCAGATGGATTTCCATTTGGATGGGTATCACTGCAGTCTGCACTAGCTGTCCTGTTCTACAGCAAAGGAAGGTGCAGAACAGGGAAACTGCATAAGGGTGAGATGTTCCATGAAGAAAAATGTGCGAAATATGCGCTGAGCACTTTTATGGGAGACACAGGTGAAGCAAGCTTCCTTCAAATCAATAGTCTTGGATGAAACTGCCATATGCCAAGCAGAAGCACTGCTGTCAGTGCTTTCTGAAGAAAAGAGCAGCATGCTGAGAAGGCCTGTGCCTTCCCCTGATGGTCACAGTGAGATTTGGCCACACCACATGCACTGAAGGGAAAAGATTTATCACTGACGATTCAGTGTGGAGACCAGAAGCCAGATATAGCTGACCTCAGCAATTGCTTACTTGATAGAAACAGAGGAGATTCCCTTACGACATCGATTATCTTTATTGTACCGAGAGTTACTGCTGGCACCATACATATTAACCGTTCTAGAGCAAGCCGGAGATATATGTTGTCAGAAGGCACCACCAAGTGCTGGAGCATAGGCACTGCATATAGGCTTGGTTGAAGGAGAAGCTGTTGCGAAACATACTAACTACCCTGTACAAGTTTTTAGCCATGCTATAATGTATTTTTTCTGCAGTGCCAAAACAAACTAAAGGCCTTTGACAAAATGTGGATTAACTTGAAAATCCTTCAAACACAGTTTTAAGGTTTTCTAAAACAGAATTGGAAAAATGGAAGAAGACTGAAATGAGGCTTCAAGGAATGAAATACTCAAAATTAATTCTAACTTTTTAGGTGACTGTGTTTTAAACTGAAGTTGCTCCTGATTATGATAATGCACAACACAGTACTGATGTATCTCTACAGCTCCACTTGAGAAATCAGCTTGTTCCACTCAGGGTCAGCTACAGCATACTATACTGCATGCATGAGTCCTGCACATGTACAGGAGCTTGTGTGACCGAAAAGATCACCTACTATATTTTATGCTTAGGAGAAAAATTATAGTAACCAACTGTGTATAATCAAGAGTTTTTAATGGCAACATGAATTTTAAAGGAATGAGGAATTTAAATGTCTTTAAATAGTTACAAGATTACATATAAAAAAAGTCTGGGCTCTTCTTGTCACCCTGGCTATGTGATAAGACCCATTGCTCTGGTGCAACACCCACCTGAGGACGAAACAGGAGAGGCCACCCCATGATCACCTTGCAGACCAGGAAGGCTGCAGTCCTGGAGCAGAAGTCTTAGCATTGCTGGAAGGTGCCTTCTAAGGGGCTTGTAGGTTTCTGTCTGACCTGAAAGGAGATGAAGGGATGAAGACTTTGCTGAACCGTCTCTTTTAAGATGCCAAGTGGGAGAAGCTAGTTTTGAGTCTGCTGCATACAAGAGGACTGTCCTCGTTGTCAGGTTGCATCCACTCTTGATGCAAGAGTAGAAGTTGTTTACTGGATGAAAACTGTGTTTAAAACCCTGATAGCATTATCAGTTTTAACTCTTTGAAAGCAAATAAACAATATTTGTCTGTAGGGCAAATCACAGACCAAACTCATTGGTTGCTTTGCTGCCCACCAGTTTTATCCATGTGTTAAATATGCTCATTGAATTTAGCCAGAATTCTGTTTTCCAATAGAAAACTGCCCTGCTCAGATTATTTATCAGCACCTGCATTTTCTTCTCACGTAAATCAGTATTGATATTTGGGTCAGATTTTCTCACAAATCTCTTACTGAAAACCAGCAGGGTCATGACATGTATTTAGCAATATCTTCAGTTTTGGAAATGCACTCAGTCAAACATTTATTGACATGGAATTCCTGTTTTATCCCAGCATTTAAAATACTGTAACTCCTGTTGCTTTCCTGTAGGTTAATACCACTTTACTCTTGTTTACTTGCTTACCTTTACCCATTCTCTGTGTGTTGCAATGTGGTATTTCATGTGTACTGAATTAGCTCCTTGTGAATGTGCAGGACCCCATTTCAGTGACTGGGTTTAACCTGGCTGGGACTCCTGGTTAAAGCTGCAGTGAAGTCAAAACTCCTTGGTTCAGGCTTAGTAGAATTTGGCATTTTAATTTTCTATCTCCTATTCTGTTCCTCTTCTTCTGTCCCTGATTTCTGGCAAGACCCTGGGAAATTCACTTCATGCTCTTTTCCAGCAGTCTGCTCAGGGAGGCATGATGAGATACAGGGGTGAAGAGAAGGCAGAGAAGAGCTGAGTTCTGTTAACAGACTAATGCAGGATTGCCTGGAACATAGCCTGGAAGATGACTGCTCTGTCAGTGTCAATGGGTAGCTGCAAGAGCAGGTGGCTGAAACCAAGTTGCCTCGTCCTGAGGCAGAGTCACAGGGATGTTCTCTGTGGTCCCAGCAGACATGTCCAAAGCCTCCTCTGAAGATCTTGGCATTGCAGGACTTGCTCTGAAACATCCCCTCCAAACTCCTGTCGGTTGATCTCTACAAGGACTGAATGTGTGCTTTGGAGAAGTGGAGCAGCAAGAGAGACTGGAAGAACTGGAAGGGTAAGTTTTTCAACCAGTCCCCCTGCTATGGATCTGCTGGACCCCTGTGTTAAAGGATGACAGCCCAACCAGCCTGACACTGGGCCTTGGATTTTTGATAGGTGAAAAATAGGGGCAGAGAAGAAGGTGCACAGGTGGGAGTTCTATGGTGAACAGAGCAGCAAACGTCAGGGCTGTATCCCCCCTCTCAGCCTCACAGTCAATAACTGCATGCTTGTCCACACAGCCCAGGGGGAGAGGATCCACTGGAGCCGGCACCATTAGGGAAGTGTTAATTGCCCTGGGAGGCTTGCAGGCAACACTAGAAGCTGTGGGATAGGAGGGCTTAGGCATGGTTTGGAGCCAGGATGACCTTCCTCGGGTAGGGACAGGCTCATCCCTTTAGACATGTGCACAACTGCACACATGTGGGAGCTCATGCAGAGCCAGGCTGCATCCACGCCACCTGCCCAAAGACCCTACTCATGTGGATTAGCTCTAGGAAGGAGCAAATGCCTACTTGGACCCCTTCATCAAGGAGCAGATCACCCCGATGCCCACTCCACTCCTCCTGTACTTCCTCCAAATCCTCATGCTCCTCTTCCTCCTGCCTGCTGTGCTTTTTGCCTGCAGGACCCAGTGCCCCCCGTTCTCTGCCAACCCTACTGCCAGGGACTGAGTAGGAGGATGAGGAGCAGCAAGCCCTGAAGTAGGGGCAGCCGCAGGAAGCCCATATGTTCCTGAAGCAGTCCTAGCTCCCTAGTGGGAATCACAGCCCCTTGGGGACACTCGAGATTATTCTGGAGGCATTGATTCAAGAAACTGTGCAGCACACTTTGCTTGAAGATCTGACATGGTGGCAGAGTTTGCTGAGGTGGTGTGCCAGGAAGAGCAGAAGAGGCAATACAGAGAGGAGGAGGTACAAGTCACTAAGAGCAAATGGGACTTTCTCAGTAATGCTTTTTGTAGGAGATAAGATCATGTGCCGCAATGAAAAGCCAGAGCTGAAATAGTCTGGTTTGCCTCAAAGGTTCTTGATGGGTTTGACACCCATCAGAGCAGCCTGGTCCCTTCCTGCCACACATTGCAGAGGGCCTTCTTTCCACAACACAGGGGAGAAATATTTCTTTAGAGCAACCATGCTCCAGAGACCCTGTGTGGTGAGGTACCTGATCAAGGTCAATGGAACACTAGGGAAAACACTGGCCTGCCACTGGGAACCTGGCAACAAATGACATGGAAAAGGTCAAGGCACACAATGCCTTCCTGCCTCAATGTTTACTGGTAAGACCAGTTTTCAGGAATCCCAGGTCCCTGAGACCCTAGGGAAAGTCTGGACCAAGGAAAACTTACCCTTGGTGGACAAGTACTAGGTTAGGGACCACTTAAACAAACCAAACATATGTGAGTCCATGGGGATAAGTGCTGAGGGATCTGGGTGATGTCATTGCAAGACCACTCTTTGAATGGTCATGATGACAGGGAGAGGTTCCTGAAGACTGGAAGAGAACAAATAACACTCCTATCATCAAGAAGCCAGGAAAAAAGATCTGACTAATTACAGGCTGGTCAATGCATCTCAATCCCTAAAAAGGTGATGGAGAAACTAATCCTGGAAATAAGTTTCAAACACATGGAGGACAAGAAGATGATCAGGAGTAGTCACTGTGATTTATGAAGGGGATAATCATGCTAAACCAATGTGATGGTCTTCTATAATGAGGTGACTTGCTTGGTGTCTGAGGGGAGAGTAGATCCAACAGCGGATGTTGTTTACCTCAAGTCTAGTAAGGCTTTTGACACTGTGTCCCAAAACATTCTTGTAGACACACTGATGAAGTATGGGCTGGAAAATTCAACAGTGAATTGATATGAAAACTGGCCCAGAAAGTTGTGACCAGTGGCACAAAGTCCAATTGGGGGACAAGCCACTAGTGGTGTACCCCAGGGTCAGTACTGGGGCTAATAATGTTTAACATCTTCATGAGTGACCTGGATGATGGGACAGAGTGCATGCTTGTCATGTTTGCAGATGATCCAGGATGAGTGTCTAGACCAGATGGTTGCACTGCCATTCAGAGGGACCTGGACAGGCTGGAGAAGTGGTCAGAAATTAACCTCATGAAGCGCAGCAGAGGAAAATACCAAGTCCTGCATCTGAGGAAGTGTAACCCCAGGCACCAGTACACCTGTTTTCCTGCAGTCAGATCAGATGCCACAGTTACAGGGTCATGGTGAATTAAGGCAGCAGGTGCCATTCTAACCAGAACGTTGAGCGCCCAAAGCCTTCTGGGCCTTTTAAAACATTCACTCACCAAGGCAATCAGCAAAGGCGTGGGCACATTCTGCAGTGGAGCAGGGGATCGCAGTGTACAGGGAGGGTTCCTGAGCCAAGGAAACCCCAGGTGAGCACGGAGACCCGCCAGGAGCCCGCAGCTCTCACAAACGCGAGTGTCTGATGAGGTGTGGGTGGGGCCAGGGATAGAGCAGCCGTTCCCCGCTCCCACAACAGGCAGTCCCAGGGAGCGGCAACCACCAGTACAGGCAGACAGGGCATAACGCCTCAGCCAGGGCAAGGCGCCGCAGTTCACGCGGGAGGGCGTGTGGGGAGGGTGCCTCTTTAAAGGAGGAGCATTCCACCGGCTGAGTGGAGAGACTTGAAGTGCATACAACCCAGCAACTGGGCACTGTTCTGTGGCCATCTGGACAGGCCAAGGGCACTCATCCTACCTGACCCCCAAGGCAGGATGGTGGGCACTTGTCTGAGAGCAAAGGCTGCAGCTTTGGCTGGGGGGTCTTGTGGCAACTGAGGCACGGACTCCCAATGAAATCCAGAAAAAAAGAGAGTTTATTTTTACAACAGTACATACTTATGCTCTGGGATGCTGTTGGTAAAGCTCTTACTTCATAGTTAACAAATCAGCAATTAGACAGCTATCAACCTTTTCTCCTATCAGCATAAGGCCACTCTAACGAGCTGTGCATGCCAATCACCCTCTCGTTCACGCGCTGTTCTCGCGGCAGTAACTTCTCACAGTTCAGTATTTTCCACAGTTTAGTGTTGCAGCTGAACGTTGTTTTTCCCTGTCACCTTGGCATAGCTCAGCAGCCTTTTATCTTTCTTCCAAGGCCTGTTTTTCATCAAAGCCTAGCTATTTCTCAGAGGCTGTGCAAGGCTGACAGGCCAATGCCTCTCACAGGGTCTGCACCATCTACCCCAGCAGTGGCAGATGCCTCCACCCAGATGGGGCTGCTGAAGGGAGAGGCTGCAGTGCAGACCTCAGACTGCCGGAAGGGCCTGGACCTTTCTCCTGGGGCAGGGACAGGCAGCAGACCTGCCTGCAAAAGGTGTGCCCAGGCAGAGGACCTCCTGCAGCAGGTGGCTGAGCTGTGGGAGGTGGTGGGAAGGCTGCGTAGCATCAGGGAGGCTGAGAAGAAGTTAGTCAGCTGGTTCCAAGCGCAGTTTGTAGTGGACCCAACAGCCCACAGCCAAAGAGCCAAAAACTCTCCCACCAGTGCACATGGAAGGGAGGAGTGGCAATAACACAGAAGAATGGAAGCTGGCAACAGCAAGAACCAGCAGGAGAAAGACACTTACCCTGAAGCCTGAGGTGCCTCTGCAAAACCACTTCACTGCTCTGCAGACTGAAGAGGAGAAACCTGTCATATCAGGAAAGACGCTGGAGCTGAGCAACGCAGCCTGACCTGCTCCCTGTATAACAACCAGCACAACTAAGAAAAAGGTGATAGAAGTAGGCGACTCTCTTCTGAGAGGTATGGAGGCACCCGTCTGCTGACCTGACGCACTCTAGAGAGGTGTGCTGCTTACCAGGGGCTCATATCAGACTGCCGAGCCTCGTACAGTCCTCTGACTGTTATGTGCTGCTGCTGTTTCACATGGGCACCAGTGATACAGCCAGGAGCCATCTGAGGAGTATCAGGAAGGGTTACAGAGCCCTGGGGAGCAGGGGTAAGGGACTCTGGAGCACAGGTAGTGTTTTCATCAATCCTCCCAGTCAAAGGGAAGGGGTTTGAAAGGGCCAGTCAGATCTGGCGAATCAACAAATGGTTACAGGACTGGTGCCACAGCCAGGGGTTCAGCTACCTAGACCATGGGACTCGCTTTGAGAAACCTGGTCTGCTGGGGAGTGGTGGGGTCCAACTGTCAGAGAAGGGGAAGAGCATCTTTGGCCATAGGCTTGCCAAGCTGGTGAAGAGGGCTCTAAACAAAAGTTGCTGGGAGAGGGGAACCTCAATCCATCCCACTCCTACCAGCTTGATGCCAATGCCACAATAGATGCCCAGAGCCTGGAGAGGAATCACAGGTCATCAGGACAGCACCTGAAGAGCAGCATAAAGGAGTTACAACAGTAAGTCAGCTTCATCGGAGGCCCAACTTAAGTATCTCTATGTGCAAACACACATAGCATGGGGAATAAACAAGAGGAGCTAGACACGTGCGTATGCCTGCAGGGCTACGATCTTATTGGCATCATGGACAGGTAGTGGGATGAATCCTATGTCTGGAAGGTTGGCATGGAAGGATACAGGCTCTTCAGGAAGGACAGGCAGGGGAGATGAGGAGGGCATGTCACCTTCCCTGTCACTGACCAGCTGGAGTGCATGGAGCTCTGCCTGGGGATGGATGAGGAGCCAACCGAGAGCTTGTGTGTTAGGATTAAAGGGAGGACAGGGACAGGTGACATGATAGCGGGGATCTGCTACAGGCCACCTCATCAGGAAGACCAAGTAGGTGAAGTCCTCTATAGACAGCTAGGAGCAGCCTCACGTTCACAAGCCCTGGTCTTCATGGGGGACTTTGACCACCCCGATATCTGTAGGAGAGACAAAACAGCAGAGCATAAGCAATCCAGGAGGTTCCTGGAATGCATTGATGATAACTTCCTTCTCCATCATAGAGGAGCCAAGAAGGAGAGGTGTTATGCTGGACCTTCTTGTCACTAACAAGGACGGGGTGGTGGGGAGTGTAAACCTCAAGGACAGCCTTGGCTGCAGTTACCATGAAATGGTAGAGTTCAAGACCCATGGTAGTCCTAGGGCAGCGAGGAGGGCACACAGTAAGCTCACTACCCTGGACTTCAGGAGAGCAGACTTTGGCCTCTTGAGGGATCCGCTTGGCAGAATCCCATGGGATAAAGTTCTGGAGAGAAGAGGGCCCAAGAAAGCTGGTTAATATTCAAGAATCACTTCCTCCATTCTCAGGAGCAATGCATCCCAACAAACAGAAAGTCAGGCAAAAATTAGAGGAGGCCTGCATGGATGAACAAGGAGCTCCTGGGCAAACTCAAACACAAAAAGAAGCTTACAGAGGGTGGAAGCAGGGACAGGTAACCTGGGAGGAATACAGAGAAATTGTCTGAGCAGCCAGGGATCAGATTAAGAAGGCCAAAGCCCTAATAGCATTAATTCTGGACAGGGACATCAAGGACAACAAGAAAAGCTTCTACAGATATGTTGGTGATAAAAGGAAGACTAGGGAAAATGTGGGCCCTCTCTGTAATGAAACAGGAGACCTGGTTACCTGGGATATGGAGAAGGTTGAGGTACTCAATTATTTTTTTGCCTCAGTCTTCACCAGCAAGTTAAATGGAAAAAAAAAAAAAAGGGAAAAAAGGAAGACCCAAGGAACTACAGGCCAGTCAGTCTCATCTCTGTGCCCAGCAAGATCACAGAGTGCATCCTACTGAAAACTATGCTGGGGCACATGGAAAATAAGGAGGTGATTGGTGGCAGCCAACATGGCTTCACTAAGGGCAAATCGTGCCTGACAGGTTTGGTGGCCTTCTACGACAGGGTTACAGCACTGGTGAATAAGGAAAGAGCAACTGATGTCATCTACCTGGACTTGTGCAAAGCTTTTAACACTGTCCCACACAACATCATTGTCTCTAAATTGGAGAGACAGGGTTCTGACAGATGGACCACTCAGGGGATAAGTAATTGACTGGTTGGTTGCACTCAAAGAGCTGCAGTCAACGGCTCAATGTCCAAGTGGAGAGCAGTGATGAGTGGCGTTCCTCAGGGGTTGGTGTTGGGATCAGCGTTGTTTAACATCTTTGTTGGTCACATGGGCAGTGGGATTGAGTGCACCCTCAGCAAGTTTGCCGATGACACCAAGCTGTGTGGTGTGGTTGAAATGTTGGAGGGAAGGGATGCCGTCTAGAGGAACCTTGACAGGTTTGAGAGCTGGGCCAGTGGAAACCTCAGGAAGTTCAAGAAGGCCAAGTGCAAGGTCCTGCATATGGGTTGGGGCAATCCCAAGCACAAGTACAGGCTGGGGGATGAGTGGCTTGAGAGCAGCCCTGCGTAGAAGGACTTGGGGGTGTTGACTAACAAGCAGCTCAGCGTCACTGGCAAAGTGCACTCACAGCCCAGAAGGACAACCGTATCCTGGGCTGTGTCAAAAGAAGCACAACCAGCAGGTGGAGGGAGGTGATTCTCCCCCTCTACTCTGCTTCTCATGAGACCCCAGCTGGAGTACTGTGTTCAGCTCTGGGGCCCCCAACATAAGGAGGATATGGACCTGCTTGAGCGAGTCCAGAGGAGGGCCATGGAGATGATCAAAGGGCTGGACCACCTCTCCTATGAAGACAGGCTGAGAGAATTGGGGTTGTTAATCCTGGAGAAGAGAAGGCTCCAGGGAGACTTTATAGCTGCCTCCTAGTACCTAAAGGGGGCCTACAGGAAAGCTGAAGATGGACTTTTTACAAGGGCATGTAGTGATAGGGTGAGACATAATAGCTTTAAACTGAAAAGAGTGTAGATTTAGATTAGATATAAAGAAGAAGTTCTTCAATGTGAGGGTGGTGAGGCCCTGGCACAGGTTGCCCAGAGAAGCTGTAGCTGCCCCTTCCCTGGAAGTGTTCAAGGCCAGGTTGGACGGGGCTTTGAGCAACCTGATCTAGTGGAAGATGTCCCTGCCCGGGGCAGGGGGGTTGGAACTAGATGGTCTTTAAGGTCCCTTCTAACCCAAACCATTATATAATTCTATGATTTTATGATTTTACTTATTTTAAACCACTTTAATGTTGGAAAATTGTCATTCCATCTATGTATGGATTTGCTGCTGAGCTGAAATAATACAAGTGTCAGGCATGATACTCTACCCTCTCCACTGGCTTCATATTGCTTCTGAGATGGGCTGCTATCAGGGGCTTGGATGCACTCAGCAGCAGTAAAATGATTAAAGATTGCTAATTATTTTCCTTATGTAAATCATCTGTATGCCTCACATATTGTACAGCCAACACTGTTCTGCCCTTTTTTGATAGTACCTGTACCCTTGTTGTGCAAAACTAAAAACACACTGTGCCTGCAATCTTATGTATCTAATGAAAGGCTTTAAAATCCCTTCTTCTAAGCTCTTCAGCTACAGATTAGGACACTTATCCTAAATGGAAGGATGGAAGGAGGATAATTCCCAAGATGCACAGAGTAACTACAGCATTTGACAAATCCCACTGACCACCCCTCAGTTTGCTGCTCCTCATCCATGCTCCCTGGTTCACATCTCCTCACCCTCACAGGTAAAATACCTTGAAGGGTATTTTTAATGCATGTGAATATAGAGTCTAACAAACAGATGGATTTTTTCCTCTGCCTCTCAGTGAAAGCACTGCTGTTGAAGGAGGCTATGTTCTTCCTCCCTCCTTACTCTGTGTGCAAAACTCAACCCATGAATTGCCAGTGGAACTTCTTTCTCATACCTCTGTTGTGGCCTCTTGTCTCTAGTAAGCCCCTCCAACCTCACTGTTGGTCTTCAAGCGGCCTCACAAAGAGTGGTTTTCTGATTTGGGCCCTGGTCCCATGACTTCTAGCATTGTATTTTATTCTGTGCTCCTTCATGAGGGTTTGAGAGATCAACAACAAATAACATAATCTTGAACTAACATTTTTGCTATGGTGTCTTTTTGTGTTTCAGCCTGGATTCAAACAGTGCTTTGAGAAAGGATCCAATGCATTTAGCTGGATGCAGGCAGTGAGCAGCCAGAAGCCCCAGAAGCTGCTGAGGAGCCTGGACTGCAGCAGTGACCTCCAGGCACTGAGGCAGGCAGAAGCTGATGGTCAACTCACTTCTTGGAAAGGAGAGACTGATGCCACAGTCTGTCAGAAGCAGTTTTCTCCTCCCATCTCTTTCCAGTTGCAAGAGTCTGATCAATTAAACTGAGGATCGGGAAACAGACTTTAAAGCAGACAAGCAGGCTTACCACCTTTGAATGCTCAGTCACAGGGATGAGCTTGACTTGTGGCAAGAGTTAATAAAGGGTTGCATTAGCTTTTTTTGTACAAATTAATATCTGTAATATGCATCAGAAATAGTTTTTCATTTTACCCATTGTGAGTTTACACAAATTGTCATATTTTTGATAGGAAATTTTTTCAATGAGTTTAAAATTAGTTTAATATGAACAAACCATCTAAGATCAAGGCCATCCTGTGACAAGCTTCTTCCAAGAGACTGGTGAGCGGTTAGCCCCAATTACAGAATCAAAAATAGAAATGGATTTAGAAAACAGAAAGAGAAATGGATTACAGCCTTGAGTTGCTGAAATTAACTACAAAACATGTACTGGGTAAATTAGGGGTCTCTCACTGTGCCTCTAAATGACTTTTCACTACTCTGATCCTGTTAAAAAGCATGACTTGCTGATTGCACTGCAGAAGCGAGAAACAGGTCTGGCATAATATGACTGCCTGGAAAATGAATTACTCCTTCTCTTGCTGATTTCTTTGGCAGGAGTGATTAAAGATGATTCTGGTAAAGACGGAAAAAGCTTGTATTTTAACCGGAGGAAACCTAAACCATGAGGGCAATCAGTCAAGCTCCTCCTGAGACACAGTAACCTGAGAAACTAACAAGTCATACTAACTTCAACCTTTCAAAATGTTCCAAATGTTATTTACTAACAGTCCCAATTATCCTATAAAGTCCCCTTTCCCAAAGTAAAAATAAAGAAATGACTGTATTATGTATATAACCATAAAAAAAGTATTTAAAAAAAAAAGTATGTATGTATGTGCATTCATCAGGAGTTCTGAGTTAATGTCTGAACTGGTTTCCTTTCTTGGATTTCATGAATTTCAAAGCTCAGTCTCACAATTGCTTTAAGGTGATTTAATTGCAGGCTCCTTCTGAAAGACTGCAGACTTTGCCTCTGCAACGTTCTGCTCAAGCCTTTCCTTTGGTTATCTATGATCTATTACTATTTCACACCTGATATTTTTCATTTAAATTCCAGTCTCATTTCTCCCTCCTCCTTTTGTTGAAGATGTTTGAGTTATTATAGCAGAGAGAAACAATTTCACAATAAACTGTTTTATATTCTCTTCTGTTCATTTTTTTGCTAGATAAACATCTATCTCCTTCCTACTAGAAATAATTAAGCCTATGTTGTACTGTATAACGTAAGCAGCATCTTTGATTTAGTTATACATACATTTTTACAATGTCAGTGCTTTACCGTCAGTTGTTGCACAAACGGGTATTCTGGTTCTCAACTTCCTATCTGCAATTTTGCTGATGTTGCAGACTTCAGGGTTGTTGGCATAAAGTATCTGGCTTAAATTATTTCATGCTATATTCTCTGATATGGCTACGTTTAGAAAGGAGGAAAAAAAGAATCCAGTATTGTGGAAGCAAAGTACTAAATGTCTCCAAGACCTCTGAAGGCCTTCCTAGTTAAGACACATTCACAGCTTGCCAGTCAGCATGATTTAATTACAGGAGAGTGGATTATTTGTAAAAGGATGTCCTGTATAGAGCCTCCTTATCTGAAGGATTTAAATCACTGTTGTTATCTACCATATCCTACTTATCTGACACAGTTCTGGTGAAGAAGGAGTTGTATAACCTGCAGGTGTATCAACTCAGTAACTGCCCCATTTGGACAGAACTCATACCAGCAGGGACTGTGCCTCTGCTGCTCTGTCTTCTCTCCTATAGCGATAGTAATAAATTGCTTCTCTTCTGACCTATCTAAATTGTATTCCGGTTATATCTGCAACAGTATCAACACTTTTCTTCCAGCATATCCAAACAAAGTAACGCCACTGTAGGACCATGGAGCTAAAACTCTTGTCAATATTATTAACATGCACAGTGCTAGATTCTTGTCTTTAATTCACTCTTTCTTTGTTATCAAGCTTTCAACATGTACTCTGATTTCACCATATCCCTTTTTCTTTTTTTTTTTTTCTGATATGGTGCAATTTTGTCAACTTTCTGTGAAACTGGCAGTACCTCTTATTTCTGAGTTTTCATTCAGTGATGTTTTTGCTGTACATTATCTTTGTGGATTTTCTTTTTTATAGGATTGAATAGGATTACTAGGATCAGCAGAACATTTTTCAGCAAGTCATCTACCTTTACAACATTTATCTCTGGGCAGTCATTATGTACACCACCTTCATAAAAGTATCCTATATGTTATTCCCAAGAAGCTACAGAAATATTGTGGTCTTGTAGCCCATACCAATGTTTCTAATCAAGCACAAGGACCACTAATCACTTGTTCCATTGTGTAAGGGAGATACTTTGTGGGTCTATTGTGTAAGCCTGATATGATACAGGCCTTGCTAACGACTTCACCATTGAAGAGGAGAGAAAAGATAAGAGGTGAGCATCCTGCCCCAGAAGGTGCCAGAGGCTGAATGACTGACCAAGAAGCATGAAGTCAGCAAAAATCTGTGGAAACTGGGGGAGAAGTAAAGGCAGCAGGAGAGATCACGACCACTGACTCAAGATCACAAACTCCTCAATGTCTTCTGCAAGACTCCCAATATTGTTATATAAACAGATGGTAGTGCTGTAACAAATGCAGATACGCCCTGCATGTGGCTGGAAGACAGCATCACACATATTGGGGATGGCAGGAGTATTATAAACATCTGGTTCCTTTTAGCACTGAGAAAATTTTCACCAGAATATTTCCTCTTTGCTCAGTCATTGCTTAGCATTGGAACAAGGCTGTAATGGCAACCTCTGTTGCTCAAGGCCTCCTTGTCATATCAAGGTACAGCCCAGGGAAGGTAGGAAGAGAATGAGCTTAACAAATAATAACAAGAAAGAAGGAAAAAACATTGCAGCCATTTCCTTTGCTACCTCCTCCCTGCAGTGTGAGTCACTAGGGTTGCCACTTTCATCTTCTCTTTCTGATTCTATTGCATAGATAGAAAACCTTTCTCCCTTGCACCTTGAAACTTAACAAGGCCTCTTTCCGTTTTCTGTAAAAAGTGTAGAGGTGAGGGCTGATGCAGGCTATTCCTGGACAAGAGAAAACCTGCACAGATGACACAACACCTGCTTCATTTTCTTTAGGTTTGTATGGCTATTATGTATCATAGAAAAAATAAAGACTTTTCACTAACAACAATAGCTGTAAAAAATGTAGCATCAGCACAGAGCAGAAATTCTATTCCAGCTGTGTGATGGAGTGCCTGAGTTTTCTAACCATAGGTATAAGCTACCAAACTGCTTTTCTTGGCATACACGTTTGTGACTAAAATTACATGTCTACTAAATTTGAATATAGGTAATTAAATGCTAGTCATGTAAAATTTTCCATCCAAGCTGAACTAAGCAGAATTTATTACAGAAGAAAAACATGTCCAGTATCAAGGATTAATAATTTTTATCATGGATCACAGCAACACATTGCAACTGAGAAAAAGGATTAACAACTATTTGACAGAGTGTTGTCAGTGAGACTTCTGTGAAATTACTAACCATGTAGTTCTTAAGCAAATATTTATCTGATTTACTGTTTCTTAAAATCCGTTCTGTTACAGAGATAAGATTGTAAACCCTGTGCCCAGAATTTACGTCCAAACCTGCCTATATTGGAAAAGAGATCGAGTGCCATCTTGTGGATGCCACAAGAAGATAAAAATTCATTACGGAGAGAAGTCTTCATTAAAAAAGAATGTAAGTACACAAGTATACATCTGCTTATACACAAATCATAACCAAAGGTATAATTCATTATTAACAGGAAGAAACTTATTATAAACAACATAAATATACCTGCTTCACGATTTTTTTTGCTCTAAATCTGAAATAAATGAAAAATTCCAGGGGTGTGTGGTCACGTTGTGTATTGTTATGGCCTATGATCAGTTAGGCAACTAAGCAACAGCTTTGGTGATTGGGCTTCCTGTCCAAGTTACTTCCACTACTAAATATCATTAAACAAAACTTTTTGTAACAGCTCTCTTTTAATGGTGTCAGGCAGCAGAACAGGGTGTATGTAATTGTAGCGTATTTAGGATTTTTTTTCTTCCGCTTTTCCTTCTTTTATATATATTACCAGCATTCTTTTTTGTTCAGCTGAAGTTACGTAAATTCTGTAAGTCAATCAAAGTTACTCAAACTGAAGCAATGAATTAAAATGTTAGCATTAAGCAGATGGTGGGGAAGTAGAATGAAAGAAAAAAGAATTAGAAAGACGGTAAATTTGAGGTGGAATATTTTTTTCAAATAATTTTGGCCTCATCCTGTAGAATAGCACCCACAGATCTGTGAGTTGGTGGCATTTGGCATTTTGTGGTGTGACATAATCAGTTTGCCAAGATAGTTCCCTATCATTAGAATGAACTGGTTACCATCAGCTTCAACTGCAGTTAGATATGAGCTCGCCATAGGTACTTAGGCTGCTTTTCCTTATAAAAAACTAGCCAATGGGCTTGGAGGTAACGCCAACAGCTCTTTTATAACTAGTTACATCAAAGTGGTAAAGCTAGCAACTGTGTCTTGTAGGAGTAGTTGGAAATGACTGGGAATTCACTTCAAGGACTTTGATGATCTTTCAAGGTATTGATATGTGCTTTTATACACATATGCGTAAGTACACTATAGCAGCCCTGAGTAAGTCCCCCAAGACTTACTTGACACTGCTGACGCAAACGGGCCAGCTTAGGCTATCTGCCATGTAGATCGAATCTGCAGGTGTACCTGCTATCTTGAATGGCAGCCATGCAAATTCTATATATTTGGGCTGGATCGGGCCCTTAGAAACGCCCGCCCGGGAGAACGGGCGGGAGGCGGCCCCGCCCCGGGACGGGCAGAGCCGCGAGGACTCCAGCCCCGTCCGGGTGTCCGAGGAGCGGCGGGGGTGTGAGCGGGCCATTTTCGAGGGGAGGCAGGTGTGTGGTAGGAGGGTCGGTGCACTGAAGGCCGGAGCGCTCCACCTGTAACTCCTCCTGCTCTTGGTAGTGCCTGGAGCGAGTCGGAGGTGAGCGCTCCGCGCGGCTGGAAACGGGGCTGGGGCCGGCGCCGGCTGCCGTGAGGCACCTGCCCTACTTCTGCCGCGGGGAGGTGGTGAAGGGCTTCGGCACGGGCTTCAAAGAGCTGGGCATCCCCACCGGTGAGCGGGGAGCGCGGGGCACCGGGGCGGGCGGGCGCCGCCGCTTCCCCCGGCGGGGCGAGGGCGTCGCCTGCCGTGACGGCCACCGGCGAGGCGTTCGCCGCGGCCTGGCCCCGCCCGCCCCCTCCCGCACCTCGCGCGGGGCCGGCGGTCGGCACCGGGTCCCTGCCCCGGGACCGGCGGGCGGCTGGAGCGCGCCCGCCGGTGAGAGCCCGGGGGGGCCTCTGGGCAGTCCGCAGCGCCGCGGCCGCCTGAGCGGAGACGGGCCGCGCTCCGGCGGGGGGACGGGCAGGGGCGTCCGGCTCTCCCGCCGCCGAGGGTAGTGCGGAGTCGCGCTGCGGGTGACCGAGCGCGTTTGAAGCCGGGAGGCGCCCAGCCGGCCTGCGCAACTGCGCTGTTGGCATGGCTGCGCCGTTCTGCGGAGAGGCTCAGCTTGTTCCGTGTTAGGTTTGTTGGGGGTTTTTAGGGTTTTTTTTTTTTTTTTTTTTTTTTTTTTTTTTTTTTATTGCTTACAGTCTTGTTCACTCATTTGTGTTATTGTCCGGCCTTCTGTTAAACGATCTCTTTTTCTTTGCTTTTTTGTCAGCTGATGATGATTCGCAAGGTGGTGAAAAGTGATCATATGCACGGTGTTGTGATACGACAGTTTGAAAAACATCCTTTCTTATAAAATTGGACTCAGATTAGGACAAGAAAGGGAGCTGGGAGTAGCTTTGAGGAGGGAAATGTAAAGCAAATAATGCAGAAATTAAAAAGCAGCAAGTGTAGTTGTCCTAAAGAGAAGTATATTTTCCCGTTGCCGTTCTCTGTTTGACACCTCTGAATACACATGGAGGTGTAATTCAAATGCATTTCAGCCTTTTCTAAAGATAGTCTGAAGCCAGCAGGCATTTTGCACAAATCCTAGTAGGCAAGAAAACCTCCTATAACAAATCTTGAGGTACTGGACATATGACAACATCTGTTGATACATACAGGTTTTTTTTCTCTTGATTGTTTATATATGGTTTATTAGTATCAGGAAAAGTGAGAGGGAAGTTTTTTCTGCTTATGAACTAGGTTAGAAATCCACTAACTGTAAATTCTTAAAATCAGCTTGAAACCTTGCATGAAGAGCTGTACCCATGTGTGAAGTTAAAGTAGGGCAGTTCTTCGGCTAAAGGCTTGTATGTATTCCCCTCAGTCACAAGGAACCTATTTTATTTCAGATCTGGGATTTTCTAATGAAATCCTAGAAATCCGCAAATATGAATAACCTAAAAAGCAACATGAAAAAAGTGACAGGTGACTAAAATAATAACTTCATTTGTTTTTACATGTTTTGCTTACTAAGAAAAAGATTTACTAATACTTAAGTAATTCTAAGATGCTATTATACAGTGCAAAAGAAACTTGATTTTACTGTTCTTTGACAGTACTAAAGCAGTAATGGTCCTAATAGTGAAATGCATTCAGACTGCACATTTCAGTTTATTAATTTTAACTATAGAATTAACTATGTAACCATAGAATAGAATGTATGTAACTATGAATGTGTATGTGTGGCAGATGTAACTCTGGTATTGCCACAGAGACTACATTTTATGACACTGTTTTCTGGTTTAGACTTTGCAAGTGGCACACTGAATCACTATCATCATGTGTTCTGTTTGTAAACAGCATGTAGACAGAACTTGGCTTTTAGGCGCCTGTTTGAAAACTCTGTGATGCACTTACACAAATATACACTTTCTAAAATTTTTGCAGCTAACTTTTCTGAGCAAGTAGTTGAAAGCTTTCCATCCATTATCTCTACTGGTATATACTATGGATGGACCTGTGCTGGAAATGGAGATGTGCATAAAATGGTTTTGAGCATAGGATGGAATCCTTTCTATAAGAATATTAAGAAATCAGTGGTAAGAACTTTGCTTTGTGTGGTACTTTTGATTACAATAAGTGAGCTAGACGTTGACTTGGAATGAGATAAGCAGAATTTGATCCATGAATGAGATTAGAAATTCTTTTTACAGTTAGAAATGTATTTGATATCCATCTCAAATGTTTGTACTCTGAGGAGGAAAAAAAACATCCCACAAAACCTCTTGGTAGCCATAGAGCGTGCAGTTGTAGATAAAAAAAAAATTATTTTTATTTGCCTCTTTCACCATTAATGAAATATGTCTGAAATCAAAATTCATATATCCAAAGTGGTTGTTGCTTATTGTGCTGATAGCTAGATAAACATAAGCTTAATAGATGTATTCAGTTTAGTGGTTATGAGACCCCGTGAATGAGCTGGAACATACTAATCTCTCATCTTCTGCAATCCATACACATTTAAAGTATGAGATTTTGGGGCATCTTGATTTGTAATTATTTTCCAGTATTTTTCTCTTAAATGGTGGAATCCGTACTTGTGGTGCTGTGGCTTAATATACAGAACCAAGATCCAGAAATAAGTATTAATGTGACAGAGTTAAAATCCTGAACTGTGACATCTATGTGTTTCTTGCTATCAGGTGCTGATGCTTTTCCTGAGTCTTGTGGAACTTGGTTTTAATTGCTAATACTTGGAAGCAGTTTTATTTTGACACGAATCCCTGCTTTGAAGATAGCTGCCTTTGCTGTTTTAAGAATTTTATCATTTGGTTCCCATGAACTACTTGTAAAAGGTCTCTTTAAAACATCTGTTTCAATCAAATTCATTATAGTTATTTGGACTCAGCGACTTAATGATCAAACAAATCTAGGCATTATTTGTGATTTGCTGCCTTGAAAATCTTACTACTGAAATATTTAAATATCACAATGTTCTTAAATGCCATGCAAAGTACAGTTCTTCCTACTAACATAATCAAAAGCTCTAGCCACTTAATCTTGTGTTACACATGTTAGACTGTCTCAGTTTTCCTGATATGTGTGGGAGAGAATTTGAGTTAGAGGTATTATATCAACAGTCTTGCAACAAGGGAAATAAACTCAAAATGCATCATGATAATTGTCATCATATTTGTCGTCTTTTAGGAAATGCACATTATCCACACTTTCATGGATGATTTTTATGGAGAGATTCTTAGTACAGTCATTCTTGGATGTATTCAATCAGAAAAAAATTTAAGTTCTTTAGGTCAGTATTACAGGTCTTTTAAACTAATGTTTTATTTGTCATGTTATTGCATATTGAAAGTACTGTGTCATTGTTCTCTCTCTGTCTTCATAATCAGCTGTTTCATGTAGGGTAGCTGTTTCATGTAGCTGTTTCTCAAAAGTAGAGTGGCCTTACAGAGAGATCTGGATAGACTAGAAAGCTGAGCAATCGCCAGTCACATGAAATTTAACTAGAGCAAGTGCCAGATTCTCTAGCTGAGAAGGAGTAATCCTGGTTATACATACAAATTGGGGGATGATAGGCTTGAGAGCAGCCCTGTGGAAAGAGATCTGGGGATTTGGGTTGATGGCAAGTCGAATATGAGTCAACAATGTGCCCTGGCAGCCAGAAGGGCCAACTGTGTCTTGGGGTCAAGCACAGCATAGCCAGCCGTTTGAGGAAGGTGATTGTCCCACTCTGCATTGCACTGATGAGGTCCCACCTCGAGTACTGTGTGCAGTTTCGGGTGTCCCAGTATAAAAAGGACATTAAACTATTTAGAGTGTATGCAGAGGAGGGAGACCAAGATGGTGAAAGGCTTTGAGGGCAAGACTTAGGAGGAGTGGCTGAGGTCACTTGGCTTGCTCAACTTAGAGAAGAGAAGGCTGAGGGAGGACCTCATCACAGTCTACAGCTTCCTCAAGGTGGGCAGCAGAGTGGGAGGTGCTGATCTCCTCTCTCTGGTGACCAGCGACAGGACATGAAGAAATGGAATGAAGCTGCATCAGGGGGAGTTCAGGTTAGGAAAATGTTCTTCACTGAGACAGTGGTTGGTCACTGGGATAGGCTCCCCAGGGAAGTGGTTATGGCATCAAGCTTGTCAGAGTTCAAGGAGTGCTTGGACAATGCTCTGTTTAGTTTTTAGGTAGTCCTGTGAGGAGCAGGGAGTTGGACTTGATGATCCTTATGGGTCTCTTCTGACTTGGGATATTCTATTATTCTATGTCTTACCTTTGACTTTTCAGTAAAATGGTTTTTTAAGCTGAATCTACTAATATGTAAATTGATTGTATTAAAATAAGCAAAATCCTACAACTTCCAGACTATCAGTACTTATTTATTTCAGTCTAAAAATTATATTGTCATGTCAGTCATCTGAGGAGTAGCTTGAAAATCATAAACTTGTTTTAAAAACATTAGTCTAGTCTGTTCATTTCTTCTAAAAATGTATCTCTGTTAAAACAGAAACACAAATTCTGTTGACTTTATTGATAAAATGTCTTGGCACAAGGAAAAAGCAGTGTTAATAACAGTGAAAAATGCAATGCATGTCAAAAGCATGTAATTTTAGAAACGGAATGTTGCCTTTCCACCTTATAATAATAAATATATTCTGCCTCTGTGATTGCTTTCTGGTGTTCTGTAGTACACCCTTTTTCATATGCTATTGTGTGTTCAGACTTCAGACTGGTTTTTAAATATTGCTTTTCTAACTGTGCTTTTGCAGAGGCACTCATTTCAGCAATTCAAGAAGACATTGAAGAGGCAAAAACACAGCTAGATTTACCAGAACATCTTAAACTCAAAGAAGACAACTCCTTTCATCTGCCAGAAGGCAAAACAATAAACCGCTAAGCAACACGATATGGGTTTTTTCATCTCTTGGAGCTCTTTTCTTTACACTACTATGTTGTGCTGGGTTTATGTGAGTAGTGGGGGCTTTTGGTAGCGGAGGAGGGGGCTGCAGTGGTGGCTTCTGTGAGAAGCTTCTTGAAGCTCTCCTGGCTCCAAGTCAGACCTGCCTCTGTGTCAAGGCCGAGTCAATTAGCCATGGTGGCTGCACCTCCATGATAACGTATTTAAGAAGGGGAATCTGGGAGGAGGAGTTGGAGTTGTGAGGAGGAGTTACAAGGAGAACATCTATGTGAACATGGAAGAAAGGAGGAGAAGGGGAGGGGAAGGTGTGCTGGTGCAGAGCCTGCCCTGCAGCCTGTGGTAACATGGCAGGGCCTGCTCCCCACCTGCCACCCATGGAGGTCAGTGGTGGAGTAGCTGTTGACCTGTGGCCTGTGAAGGACCCCACACTGGAGGAGGTGACTGTGCCCAAAGGAGGCTGGGACTCTGTGGGAAGCCCCTGCTGTTGTAGTTCGGCGCTGGGAGGATTGCGACATGTCAGGGTGACCCTTGCTGGAGCAGCTTGGGGAGAGCTGCAGCCTGGGGGAAGCACTCATGGCAGAGAAAGTTGATGGAGGACTGTCTGCTGGAGCAGGGGAAGAATGCGAGGAGTTCCTCCTTCCCACCCCCAGAAGAAAGAAGTGGCAAGACTGACCACACCCCCCATTCCCTGCTGCTGCAGGGAGGAAGTTGAGATAACTGGAATGAAGTTGAGCCCAAAGAAGAAGGGAGGGGTGAGGGGAAGGTGTTTTTAAGATGTGTTAATGCTTTTCACTCTCCTACTCTGTCTGTTAAATGGTGGTGTTAGTGTCTGAATTAAATTTATGGGTTTTTTTCATCCCCTAATGAGTCTGTCTTTTTTGCCCTTGACTCTAATGGGTGAATCATCCCTCTCAATACTTATCTCGATTCCCAAGCCTTTTTCTTTTATTTTCTTCTTCCCAGTGCCCTGAGGGAGGGGGGAGTGAGTGTTGCTCTGTTGCCAAACCATGACATACGTATCATTTGGTATATGACTTATGTGTGTGTACTGGGTCTGGCTGGGATGGAGTTAATTTTCTTTAGAGCAGCTCATATGGTGCTGTGATTTAAATCTGTGAACAAAACAATGAACATAACACTCTGTTTTAGCTATCCCAGAACAGTACTTGCACAGCATCGAGGCCTTCTCTGGTTTTTGCTCTGCTCTGCCAATGAATACACTGAGGCTGTGCAAGAGGTTGGGAGGGGACACAACCAGACAAGTGACCTGAACTAACCAGAGATATTCTGTGCCATATAATGGTTGCTGCTGAGCCATAAAGTGAAGAGGAGGGGGTTTAGGGAGGTTGGCCATCTTTTGTTGGGGAACTGGCTGTGCATCAGTCTACCCATGTGAGGTGGTGAGTGATTGCCTTTGCATCACTTTTTTAATTTTCTTTTTTTTCCTCTTCCACTTCTCTTTTGTTTGTTAATCTGTTTTTGTCTTGACCCACAAATATTCTTGATTTTATTCTTCCTCTCTTTCCCTGTCCCATGGCAGAGGTGTGGAGGAAGTGAGCTAGTGGCTGTATGGTGCTTAGCTGCCTACCAGGGTTACCCTGCAACAGTATGTTTAGGTAAATGTGTTTGGAACTGAACATTAAAAGCACACAAGATGGCTTAAGTTTGTTTGTGTTACTTGATCATTTAACCAGTCATGCAAAAGGAGTAGAAGGCTGATTTAGGTTATTACAGAAAAGTTATGAGTCCAGATGTTGCCAGTCATTTAGAGATCTTAGTGAAACAAAGAGCTTCACTCCACAGTCAGTATAACTGTTCAGCAGGGATTCTTTATTCACAGCGCTGGGCAGCGCTGGGGATCGCTCCACCACAAGTGCTGCACTTACTAATAAAACACTCTGACTAATATACACAAAAAGCATACATATGCATTAGATTTCTTAGAAGAGACAGTCTTATGCTAATGGGTTCTTAGAATTCATTTACATAGTCTGAACATGCATAGTAAAAAGAGAGTGAGGGTCTTCTCCCCTCCTTAGGGGTCCACATAGCCTTTCTCACACTGTCCGTACTGAATTTTAGGTTTCTTGTGTCCATATATGGTCATAGAGTTACTTCATCCATCCTTCAGCTCCTGTTTGTTCCAAGGAGGTTAGTTTAGACCAGCTTTCAGTCACTTGTCTTGACACTGGCGTCTTCTTAGGCACTTGTTTTCTTTAGGTTCCTGCTATTAGGGATGTACTCAGGGAGTTTTTTTCAGACTGTCCAAGGTCTGTCTTATCTTTACTAGGCAAGGAGTTAAAGGTTTCAAAACATCTTATAAGTGGGTAGCTGGGTAACGACTACAGAGGGTAGTTAGGAAAAAGTATAAATGAAATTATATACATTACAGTAAAATACAGGAAAAATAAAAGCTAGTAAAATACAAGTGATGTCTAACGTTAAAACTAAATGTCTTATATTACAGGTCCCTGTACATTAGCAATTTCAAGTATACTTGTAGCAACTTCCCTTCATTAGCACTAGTGGAACTTAGCATTAGTTGAACAACACTAGCGGTAGTTGTGACCTCTTCTGCACCTAAGGTGTGGAGAGTTAAATACTTCAGTGAAGACTGTCAGTGTTTCAGACAGAATGTTATTCCAAACTCATTTCCTAATTTTATGTCATTCTTGCATCTGGATTGTAGGTAGCAGTTTAGAAAATTTTTATATTGATTGAATCAAAAATTTACCCGTAGTGCCAATGATTAGATAACAGTAATGAGAATAATTCACTTCCTATTTTTGATATGCTATACAGATATTGTGGTTGTAGCTGTCATTTTAATTGAAATTATTTATTGTAATTTTAAGTGAAATAGAGAAAATGACTGTTACTGAGTTACTGGAATACTGGATAGATACTTCAGCCTAGTTGACTGTGCATATGACAACTCATAACTTGTGTAGTTGCCTTCAGAGCAAGTGTTTCACTGAAGTTCATGAAATGAATGACAGGGAGAAAGTTTGTAAACTGCAAAAGTTCAGACTTAAAGGGTGCAGAACCAGCCTAACAATATTTTTGCTCTTTGGTTCCTAAGGGAGGTGAGGTAACTAAAGGCAACTGCATTTTGGTTGCTGCTAGCAGCTGCCTTAGATGAGGAAAATGTCTTGGGTTATTCACTATACTGACTGAAATGAATGACAACAAGGTTGAAGTTAAAATGTAAGGCACAGGAAAATCTTTTCAACCCTCTGCACTAAGTGCGTGTAAGATGTAAACTTTTGGTTGCAGATCAGTGAAAATCTTTCAGGATTCAGTCATGGCAGTCATCTGAAGTCCCTGGTGACTGGGAAAAAGGAAATACTGCCCTTGTTTTTAAAAAGGGTAGAAAGGAGGACCCTGAGAACTACTGACCTGTCAGCCTCACCTCTGTGCCTGGGAAGATCATGGAACAGATCCTCCTAGAAGCTCTACTGAGGCACATGGAGGACAGGAAGGTCATTCGAGACAGCCAGCATGGCTTCACCAAGGGAAAGTCCTGCCTGACCCACTTGGTGGCCTTCTATGACTACATCAGTAGATGGAAGAGCCATGGATGTCGTCTATCTGGACTTCTGTAAGGCCTTTGACATGGACCCCCCACAACATCCTTCTCTCTAAATTGGAGACAGATGGATTTGGTGGGTGGACTGTTTGGTGGATGAGGAATTGGTTGGATGGTTGCATCCAGAGGGTAGTGGTCTACAGCTCAATGTCCAGATGGAGTTTGGTGACAAGTGGTGTCCCTCAGGTGTCCGTATTGGGAGCAGTACCTTTTAATAGCTTCGTCAGTGGGATCAAGTGTACCCTCGGCAAGTTTGCGGATGACACCAAGCTGAGTGGTGTAGTTGACATGCCTGAGGGACAGGATGCCATTCAGAGGGACCTGAACAAGCTTGGGAAGTGGGCCCATGCGAGCGTTATGCAACAAGGCCAAGTGCAAGGTCCTGCACCTGAGTAAGGGCAACCCCTGATATCATTACAGGCTGCGGAATGAAGGGATTGAGAGCAGCCCTGTGAAGAAGGACTTGGGGGTATTAGTGGATAGGAAACTCACTATGAGTCAGAAATGTGCGCTTGCAGCCCAGAAAGCCAACTGCATCCTCAGCTGCATCAAAAGAAGTGTGGCCAGCAGGTCAAGGGAGGTGATTCTCCCCTTCTACTCTGCTCTCATGAGACCCTACCTGGAGTTCAGTACTGTGTTCAGCTCTGGAGTCAGCACAAGAAAGACATGGACCTCTTGGAGTGGGTCCAGAGGAGGGCCACAAAGATGATCAGAGGGCTGGAGCACCCCTCCTGTGAAGACAGGCTGAGAAAGTTGGGGTTGTTCAGCCTAGAGGAAGAAGGCTCTGGGAATACATTATTGCAGCCTTCAGTACTTAAAGGGGGCTTATAAGAAAGATGGGGACAAACTTTTTAGTGGGGCCTGTAGTGATAGGACAAGCACTGTCAGTGCTAGGTTAATGGTTGGACTAGATGATCTTCAAAGTCTTTTCCAACCTAGGTGAAAAAAAAAAATGGTTTAAACTAAAGAAGGTAGATTTAGACTAGATATAAGGAAGACTTTTTTACAACATGGATAGTGACACCTAGAACAGGTTGCCCAGAGAGGTGGTATTGCAGGACGGTGCCTTAAAAGCACCTGGCTTGCCAGCTGATTGTACATTGAAACGTACATCTGGGTTACCATAACTACATCAGATATGGATGATGGTGGAATTCTGTGTTGAGTTCTACCAAGAAAACTGACCACTGGTTTGACTTCCCCTGGTGTCAGACCCAGTTACAGATACATATACACAAATAGACAAAGATTAAGGTATAACACTAACATTTGTTAAGACTGAATACATTGGAAAATTAGAAAGAATAGTAAAGTAAACCAGCAACAATGCAAGAGTACAGGGTTCCATACTTACAGCCCTTATGGCAAGCAAGGGGGGAATCCCTGGGACAGATGGTAGGGTGGATCTTCTGCACAAAAACTGTCTCCAAATCATCCAACAATTTTGGGGTCTTTGTACCTGATTTTATATTCTTTGAGGAGAGATCTGATAATCCTTCAATACACACTACACAGTTGTGGGTTTTTGTTCATGTGGGGCTAGACATTTCTAGTTGTGATCAGTTCCATATATGGATAACAGGAGGGTTATGTAATTGTGGCTTATTTTGTCCTCTAGAAGTTAACACTGAGCTAGCTCCCCAGCTCTGTATAACCTTCAACCTGTGCTGAGAGTCAGTCACAGGTAAGTCTTAGCAACAGTGATGTCATGGTCTAAGGCCTTGTGCAGGCCAAAGCCTAATGTCATCCTGTATCAGGTAGTAGATGCTTCATCCATGGAGTCATTCAAGGTCAGGCTGGATGAGGCTCTGAGCAACCTGATCTAGTTGAAGATGGCCATGCTCACTGCAGGGGGTTTGGACTAGATGATCTTTAAAGGTCCCTTCCAACCCAAACCATTCTATGGTTCTTGGAATAATATATCAACACTTTAGTAGATATTATTTATTACAAGTTATTGATGCCTTTCCCACTCTGAAATGTTTGCACAGATAAATGGAGGATGTGTTGTCAAAATTGATAGTAATTTGGAAAATATTTGTTAAAATTATGTAGTATGTATGTATATATATAGTGTGCGTGTGCTTCTAAATCTACTCCCTCACCCCAGTACAATTTTACGAATTTTCTCCTTGCCCCATCCCATTCTGATCCTGCATTTCACTGTAGAGTTTCAGGGACCTCTGTTAAGGTATCCTTATGGGGATTCTCTGTGGTGGGTGCTGTCAGCCTGCTAGGGCTCTTATTCATATTGTTTTAACTTGCAGTCAGTTTCACGGGGTATTTAGGAAAAGGCCTTCAGCAAGTCAAAGAGTCCTTGTAGCTGAACAGATCTTAACCAAAACTTGATTTGAATTGCTCGTCAGTCTGTTGTGGCAAAGATAGAAGGGATATACACCTCTTGAGGAAGGAATGAATGAATTCCCTAAAAGTGCTTTCTAGAATAAGCAGCATTTTGACCTACATTGCTAAGGTTATTAATAAATTTAATTCTCTGAAGCCACTGACAGTTTTGTCCTAACCATTGCCTCGACATTTTCAGCACACTTTGGCCTTTCTAGTAGGAAAATATTAAAAGAAAATGAACTTATCTGCTGTCAGAAATACCTTATTTAAAAAAAACCAACCAAATCCCCAAAACAACAAAACAAACCAAAAGCAAAAAAACCCCAAAACAGTTTAATGGATTTACTGTATGCATGTTGGAAATCTGTACAAGAATTTTCTTGAAAGCGAGTTTTTTTTTCTCCACTTTAAAACTGAGGGATGATGGGAGAATTTTTTTTAACTTTTTTTCCCACATATGCCTCCCACAGTATAGGGAGGCATTCTTGAGTAGATAACAATGTCAAGGTCTTGTTTTATATTTTACATTTCTGGAAGAAGAAATAGTAGCCATGTTAGTCAATGTAATATATTGTCAAGCACATATTTAAAGAATAAATACTTACTGATTGTGGTGTTATAGCTAAGCTTATAGCTGCCTTTTAAAATTATTTTTTGCTGGTGATTTCATGTGTCTGTTGTGGAAATCGTAGTGCATTAACCAGGTTGTCTTGAGTAACACTATTCTGTAACTGCTAATGAATGCTACTATCCAAAATTCATTTCATCCTTTGGTTTTAAAACCACTATGCTTGAGGATAGAGAACAGTAGCAAAAGGCAAACTTAAGAAACCTAGTTTGCTCACAGCTCTAACCTGTAGTGTGAAGTATGTATACAGTAGAGTTATAAACTGGTTTTTGCATGTTTGCCTTCAAGTTAGAGAAAATGTAATTGCATTCATTTGGCTGAATGTACCTATCTCTACACATTATTTAATATCAAATACTGTATATTGATTTTTAAGTTCAATACCCGATTCCTAGCACAGCATGAACTTTATGAAGGGTTATATTTTTGTATTATGTGCAAATAACTATTTCAATATATGTTGGGACATTTTATCATTAATAAAAGAATGTAACTGAGAAAGTAGTGTTGCTGCATATCACATGTTTTCTGGTTGATTGTATTATATATTGATGCAAATCATCTGTGCATGTTACCTAACATATACTGAAAGAGGTGCTGCAGAGTTCTTTCAATAGGGTACTTAAACTTCTTTCAGTTTTGGGGAGGGGCGAGAATTGTTGTTCTTGCTTACAAACTTAGTACTACATTATTTATGTTCCAGATTTTTGCAGTTCTTTATCTGAAAGGCAAATTTATAAGACAAACACCAAGTGAAGCATAAACATCACTGAAGTTGTTGGAGTTCAAGCAATATAAGTATTTCCACTGTTTCAAAAACTTTTAAAATAAAGCCTGTGGTGCATTTTAATTGACTGTCTTGTGAAGTCTATTACTGTTTTGAGATGGAGTTTGTTGACAATGGGAGAATGACACTATAAGAATTTTTTTCAAATGCATAATGGTCTTAGTTTAATGCCACAGCTATCCAAATATCTGATGTTTTAATAGCCTGAAGAATCTGTGCTTAGCAGATGTTAAAATGGAATATGCCTTCATGTTTAGAAAATGTAAAGGCACAATGTCAGACATTGTCTGCAATAGTTACTCATACAGGCTTCTTGTATGGCTAGCTACAATTTGAATTTGGAGCCTTTGTAGAAACAGATATGGAAACTGTACTAGGTATCCTTTTTACTTTAGAACAGATTCCCTATGTATACTATATAACATTCTCAACCTACCTGAAAATGAAATCTAGCTTACTAAAATTTGAAAATCAATTAAAAAATCCTGATTTTTAGAATATACTTATGTATACTTATGAAGTTAGAATAGGTGTCATGTTAAAATTGTAACTGATGTGAATATATTTTCATTTCTTTTCAATAACTGTTACATATTGTGGATGTGGAGGCTGTCAAACGTAATTTTCCAAATGAATACAGTGAATTAAAATGCTGGAAAGTGTCATTAGTAGCATTTCTACTAAAAAGTGGCATTAGGGTGAAGCCTAGTTTACTGGAAACTGCATGGATGAATGAGGATAGTAAAGTGTCCTGGTTTAGCCAGGATAGGGTTAAGTTTCCCCAGCAGTGGGGGGGAAGCTCTAGCCGGGTTATTCATATATCACATGCTGACGTCACATCCTGGCGCCGAAGCGGGACAGTCGGTTACCGCACATACTTTGGGATTTGCTCTGTTCTCACTGCTGTACTGGTAGATGTTTTGCTCTGTTCATTGGTATTACTGTTATTGTTATTGTTGTTGTTTGTTGCATTGCAGTTGCACTGTTGTATTAAAGCTTTCCTTATCTCAGCCCTGGGGCTTTGTATTTCACTCCCTTTGTGGGGGAGGGGCAGCGGCCACGTGGTCTCAGACCCCGGCAGGGACTAAACCACCACAATTAAGGCTCACACCACGGGGCACCCTGTGGTTCTTCCTCCGTGACCATGGGGAAAACATGAGAAGGTGGCATGGACAGCCCACTTCCGCCCTAGCTGCACGAGTACAGCAGCTGAAAGGGAAGACCACCATGAAAGGGGAGTCTTCCAAGAGAGATGCAGCTCCAGTGTCCAGTTGGAAATCCCCCAGACAGAATAGAATGGCCAACATTATGCTTGACCCTCTTGAGGGGACCAGGAAGTCATTCTTGCAGGAGTCACTCTTAGATCAAGTGAGTGATGCTGAGCAGGATTACAGGGGCCCTGCCTCCAGCCAGGCGGAGGAAAGGGACAATCAGATTTACTGGAAGGTGTGGATCCGATGGCCTGGCACATCAGAACCACAAGAGTATAAGGCCTTGGTAGACACTGACGCACAGTGCACCCTGATGCCATCAAGCCACAGTGGGGTCGAATCCATCTGCATCTCTGGAGTGACAGGGGGATCCCAACAGCTGACCCTATTAGAGGCTGAAGTAAACTTAACTGGGAAGGACTGGCATAAGCACCCCATTGTGACTGGCCCAGATGCCCCGTGCATCCTAGGTATAGACTACCTCAGGAGAGGGTACTTTAAAGACCCAGAAGGGTACTGGTGGGCCTTTGGTATAGCTGCCTTGGAGGAGATTGAGCAATTGTCCACCTTACCTGGCCTCTCAGAGGACCCCTGGGTGGTGGGGTTGCTTAAGGTTGAAGAGCAGCGAGTGCCAATTGTCACCAAGACAGTGCACTGGCAGCAGTACCGCACTAACCGAGATTCCCTGGTCCCCATCCATCAGCTGATCCGTCGACTAGAAAGCCAGAAGGTGTTCAGCAAGACTCATTCACCTTTCAACAGCCCTATATGGCCAGTGAAAAAGTCTAATGGCGAATGGAGACTGACCGTGGACTACCGTGGCCTGAACGAAGTTACACCAGCGATGAGTGCTGCAGTGCTGGACATGCTAGAGCTCCAGTATGAGCTGGAGTCGAAGGCAGCCAAGTGGTACGCCACGATTGACATCGCTAACGCGTTTTTCTCCATTCCAATAGCACCAGAGTGCAGGCCACAGTTTGCGTTCACTTGGAGGGGTATCCAGTACACCTGGAATCGATTGCCCCAGGGGTGGAAACACAGCTCCACCATTTGCCATAGACTGGTCCATACTGCACTGGAGAAAGGTGGGGCTCCGGAACACCTGCAGTTCATTGATGATATCATTGTATGGGGGGACACAGCTGAGGAAGTCTTTGAGAAAGGAAAGAAGATAATGGAAATCCTCCTGAAGGCTGGTTTTGCCATCAAGCGACAGAAAGTTAAGGGGCCAGGAAGGGAGATTCAGTTCCTAGGAATAAGATGGCAAGATGGGCGTCGCCACATCCCAATGGAGGTGATAAACAAGATAACAGCCATGTCCCCACCAACCACTACAAACGAGACTCAGTCCTTCCTGGGCGCTGTGGGGTTCTGGAGGATGCACATCCCAAACTACAGCCTGATTGTGAGCCCTCTCTACCACGTAACCTGCAAGAAGAACGAGTTTAAATGGGCCCTGAGCAACAACAAGCCTTTGAACAAATTAAGCAGGAGATTACCTAGGCAGTGGCCCTCGGGCCAGTCAGGACAGGGCAGGAGATTAAGAACGTGCTCCCCGCAGCTGGGGAGAATGGCCCTTCCTGGAGCCTTTGGCAGAGGGCACCTGGGGAATCCTGAGGCCAACCTCTAGGCTTTTGGAGCCAGGGATACAAATGCTCTGAAGCGAACTACACACTGACTGAGAAGGAGATACTGGCAGCGTACGGAGGAGTTCAAGCTGCCTCAGAAGTGGTCGGCACTGAGACACAGCTCCTCCTGGCACCCCGACTGCTGGTGCTGGGATGGATGTTCAAATGAAAGGCTCCCTCCACACATCATGCAACAGATGCCACATGGAGTAAATGGGTTGCGTTGATAACACAACGGGCTCGAATAGGGAACCTCGACCCCCCAGGAATAGTAGAAATGATCATAAACTGGCCAGAGAGCAAAGATGCTGGGATGTCACCAGAACACGAGGTGAAACGTGCTGAGGAGGCCCCACCATATAACGAGCTGCCAGAGGAAGAGAAACGATATGCCCTGTTCACTGATGGGTCTTGCTGCATTGTGGGAAAACATCGACGATGGAAGGCTGGGGTGTGGCATCCCACACGAGAAACCACTGAAGCTATTGAGGGACAAGGTGAATCGAGCCAGTTTGCAGAGGTGAAAGCCATCCAATTGGCTTTGGAGATTGCTGAGCGAGAAAAGTGGCTGAGGCTCTATATCTACACTGACTTGTGGGTGGTGGCAAGTGCCCTGTGGATGTGGTTGCAGCAATGGAAACAGAACAACTGGCAACGCAAGGGCAGACCCGTCTGGGCCGCTGAAGTATGGCAGGACATTGCAGCCCGGGTGGAGAACCTCATTGTGAAGATGCGCCATGTGGACGCCCATATACCCAAGAGTCGAGCCACTGATGAACATCAACACAACCAGCAGGCGGACCAGGCTGCTAAGATCGAAGTGGCTCAGGTGGACTTGGACTGGCAGTGTAAAGGTGAACTGTTCATAGCCCGGTGGGCCCATGAGACCTCGGGCCACCAAGGCAGAGATGCAACATACAGGTGGGCTCGAGATCGAGGGGTGGACCTCACCATTGACACCATCGCAGAGATCATCCATGGATGTGAGACATGTGCTGCAATCAAACAAGCCAAACGGGTGAAGCCCCAGCGGAATGAAGATCGATGGATGAAATATAAACATGGAGAGGCCTGGCAGATCGACTACATCACACTGCTACAGACCCGCCGAGGCAAGCGCCACGTGCTCACAATGGTGGAAGCAACCACTGGATGGCTCGAAACTTATCCAGTGTCCCACGCCACTGCCCAGAATACCATCCTGGGCCTTGAAGACCGAGTCCTGTGGTGACACGGCACCCCAGAGAGGATTGAGTCGGACAATGGGACTCACTTCCGAAATAACCTCATAGATGCCTGGGCAGAAGAACACGGCATCGAGTGGGTCTAGCACATCCCCTACCACGCACCAGCCTCTGGGAAGATCGAGTGCTACAATGGACTGTTAAAAACTACATTGAGAACAATGGGGGGTGGAACCTTCAAACACTGGGACACACATCTGACAAAGGCCACTTGGTTAGTGAACACGAGAGGATCTGCGAATCGAGCTGGCCCAGCTCAGTCAAAACTTCCACGTGTTATGGACGGGGATAGAGTCCCTGTGGTGCGCATGAGGGATCTGCTGGGAAAAATGGTCTGGGTTAGTCCTGCGCCGGGCAAAGGCAAACCCATCCATGGGATTGTTTTTGCTCAAGGACCTGGGTGCACCCGGTGGGTGATGCAGAAGGATGGAGAGGTCCGATGTGTACTACAAGGGGACTTGATTGTGGGTGAAAACACACCGTGAGTTATACTGTGCTTTTGTTAATTTTTCTTTGTCAATGCTAATTGCTAAATGGCAGCTGGATGTGACGCACATGGTATAGAATAAAGGGGTGGATTATGTCCTGGTTTAACCAGGATAGGGTTAAGTTTCCCCAGCAGTGGAGGGGAAGCTCTAGCTGGGTTATTCATATATCACATGCTGACGTCACATCCTGGCACCGAAGCGGGACAGTCGGTTACCGCACGTACTTTGGGATTTGCTCTGTTCTCACTGCTGTACTGGTAGATGTTTTGCTCTGTTCATTGGTATTACTGTTATTGTTATTGTTGTTGTTTGTTGCATTGCAGTTGCACTGTTGTATTAAACCTCTCCTTATCTCAGCCCTGGGGCTTTGTATTTCACTCCCTTTGTGGGGGAGGGGCAGCGGCCGCATGGTCTCAGACCCCGGCAGGGACTAAACCACCACATAAAGAAAGAGGTGCAAGAGGAAGGAAGGAAAAAACAGAAAGACCTTTAGATGGAAAAAAGCTTAAGAAGCAAGAAGGTGAGAGAAATTTGCCAAAGATAGCAAGTGTGAAGTCTAGTTTACTGAGACTTTTGCAACCTCATTTGCCACATCTGCATTGAGAGGTTGTGCTGAGCCAAAGAAGATCAAAGTTCTTACTCCTTTGACTAGTTGCAGATGTGTATCTGATAACTGGCTAAATATAATAACCACAAAGCTGCAGTAGCTCAACTTTGAAAGTATGCTTCAAAAGGCTTTGTCCTGTTTTGATAGCTTTGATACATTGATATTTTGATAACTATCCTTCTTAGAAAGCCATTTCTAAATTGCCGTGTAGAGATAATAGTTGGTATCCTTTTTAATTCTTATTCTGCCTTAGACTTCTAGCAATTCTTCGAAATAGTTTGTTCAGTTTCTAATCTGTGAGAATCACTGCTTTGTTGTATAATAGTAAGGGTTATTGCCAGTATTGCTGTTCAGTAAGTTTTGTGTCTAAGGAGGCTTCAGAGAGTGATTTAGTTCCTAGGGTGTTTTCCTTTGCTATGTCTAACACAGTTAGGTGTCTCAGTCCTATGCAAAGCTTTGTAAAGGTGATTTCCTAAAAACTTTGACAGAAAAAAGAATTCAGAAGTTATTTAAACCAGCTAAAATTAAAGTGTGTCTGAAAAACACTCCCACTCTTGGGATTTTTATGCTTTATTTAGGAAGTAAGGGAGCTAGGTCCTTGAAGTGCTAAGGCTTGGACAATAGGCCCAAGCCAGAGTTGACCTATAGATGAATCCTTTATAACTGATAACCATTGTGCTAGTAGGTATTGTGCTAAGTTGTAATAAACCACCTAGTCTGATGTAAAAGGTGGAAGTGTTGAAGCCTGAGCAACAGGCCCTGAACCAAAACTGTTAACTCAATATGTAATCATTAATGAAATATGCATGGAGGATGTAGTTATGATGAATGTATCTTTCCCTTCCTTTGTATATGAATAGAGTAACAGAGTCATGGAGACAGGTGCCTGTCCTCGAGGCCTGATGTGAGACCTTGCGCATAATCTGATCAGATAAGCAGGGAAACTTCCTTAGCTTCTTCCTTGAGCCCTGGCCAGGGTCTGAGGGGAACCTAATGTGAGATTTAAACCAGATATTTCCACTTAAAAGAAAGGTGCCAGCTATTCTGGCTTACTGATTTTTGGGTATATAAGGCTGGACCCGCTCACAGCGACTTTGGATGCCTCACCTACGGGTGGACGCACCGCGTAGGATTTCCCACTTGCTGGGACAGGCTCTCCAAATCTTCGCTGTAACCGGGGCATGACGGTGAAGTATGCAAGTGGTGATGTATCTTTCTTAATCTCTATTCTCTCTCTCAGGTAGTAATGATTTGATGCATTACACTGTATTTTCTTATTTATTTAAGTGCACTATTCTGTCTTTTCTTACTGTATGTTTTCTGTATTATTCTGTTATATTATTTAGTTATTTCTAGTAAAATATGCCTACTCTTTTCACTCTGCTGTCTGAGTTTAATTGATATCCCTAATCAGAAAAACAGTCCTCAGAATTCTATAACCTGAAAATAGATTTGCCTATACATTTTCTTTCAAAATTTAAAACTGCTTTGTTCTTTTAGAAGTCAGGTGGAAAGAGTTGTACCTTGTTCCATTCTGGTTCCATTGTTTAAACATTCATCTGGGTCAGGGCAAAGGTACATCTGCTACAGCTGAAAAAGAATCAAACCTGTATCTTGAAACACATTGATCTAGCTCAGGCCTCTTGGGGAGAAGTTTCTCTTGTACTTTCACACTGTTTGTACGTAGACCTTTATGTACCTCCATGTGGCATCCCTAAAGTTGCATCAGGAAAGAATGTAATATAATGTGGTCTTGTGGGTACGTCATAAGGATTGCTTTTTGTTAGACACAGTGGACTCTTCAGTGTACCTTGGTATTTGTCACAGATCACACTGTTGTTCTAACAGCACAGTGGCCACACTGGAGGCATGGATTTAAAAGTTAAATCCCAATCACCTACGTTCTTCAGGTTTCTGTTTAACACTCAAGCACTATACTTTCCAAGGATTCAGATGTTCTACTAGTTTTTATTCAGGAACTGAAATGAGGTTAAAAAAAAAATCAAATTGCCTTCAGATATATTTGGTAATGAATATGGTTGATATAGAGCTATATTTTTTCCCCCAATTTTCTTGTATTTCTCTGAAGGGATAAGAAAGACGTAAGAGAAATTATAAACAGAAGGCCCTACTTGCTAGTGTGATGGTTAGAGAACTTGTATTGTCTGTTGCTCCAGGGGAGTATATGGATAGATTTGTGGCCTATTTAGGTTTTTAAGTGGACTAGAACTTTATAAACATTGCTGACAATGACAGTTAATATTAGTTAATTACATAACTTAAGGTACTGACTTTATATAATGGTCATCTTCTGTAATGACTGAGGATTAATTTTGCTTTCTTTTTTGAGGCTCAGAATAGCAAAGTGCTTAGTGTCTTCTTTTAGTTTGTTCTGAGGATATGATTAGCCTGTGTAAGAGTCGGTCAGAAGATCAGCATTGTCTCAACATTGTCATCAGGGACATGGACAGTGAGGTACCCGACAACGGCCTGTTTGGAGTGCAGTTGCCAACCCCTGGAACGGAATGTGGTGCAAAGGCTCCTGAATGCAGAACTGTGTGGCACAGCCAGTGCTGTGCTGTTCTCCTGAGTACTGAACCGTGTGGTGCAGGCAGTGCAGTGCTGTTCTTTGGTGCCTGAGCCGTGTAGTACAGAGTGTTGTGCTATTGTTCGGTACCTGGGCCTAGCCAGAGCGGTTAGTGATAATTGCATAGCTATTGTCAAAAAAGATGGATCGCGACTGTTGCCATAACACCGATGAAGAAATCATGAACCTCAGATGAACTTTGCTTCATTATAATACCAAAACACACCTCCTGGTTGAAGGTTACCCGCCTCTGAGACTGACCACACCTTGGACACTCCCCCCTGCACACGCACGATGGCCTTGCTCGAGAAGGGTGGAGATATGATAATTGAATTCTGAGAAGGGCGGAGACCCCTGAGGCAGAGGTGGAGCAAGGTGTGTTACTAAGCATAAAAGATGACTTCTGGACAACGAAAATTGGAAGCTTCCCCACCAAGGACCACGACGATCGACGACGCAGCATCAGCTGGACCCGGGACCATTAGGACGTCGTGAGATCAGCGGTGGTAGCTATAACCTCTCTCCCTCCTCTCTCTAAACTTAACTTTACTTTTCTCCTTTTTTTCACCCATCTCTAACTATCGCGTGCCTCTTCACAGGCAACCCAATAAAGTTTCACTGTTTGATTACTGCTATCCCCTTTGGTGTTGGTCACCTTAATTTTGCACTTTCGAGATCGTAGCAAACGAATCATCACGAGTCCACCGAGTGGACCGTGACAGCCTGCTTCTCCATAGTGCTAAGATTTGTCAGTGAAAGAAGGTAGATTCAGTGCAATGAATACAGTAAGATATTTGGCTTTTTTTTTTTTTTTTAAAAACTAATGATGAGATACTTAAGTAACAAAATTAGGTTTTTGCACTAGAAGAAAAACAAACTGGGAGATTAAGATGATGCTAAGTGACATCTAGGTGAAGGAGGAGAAAGGATACAAAAACGTAATTGGATGAGGATTTTAGACATGACATGCAGTGAGCAAGGATGGAGGAACACAAGAAAAAAAAACGGAGCAAGAAAAGCAAGAACTATTTAGCATAATGGTTGTTAGTTAAGTTTAGCACCTGAACTCTTCCTGAAAAAGAAAATGTGCTTATCTAGTTGCTAACTATACAATATTAATGAGGAAGAATAAAAGAATGCTTATTTCCCTTTTTACTATTCAATTAAATATGTAGTATAAACCTGCAAAGTCACACAAAGAGATTAGTACATCTGTTTTGTTTGTTAAGGTCTGAGAGGAGATGTCCCTCCATTGTAAACCTAAATCTGAAAAGGGGTGATGGAGAAAAAGTCATATTTAGTGCCTACTTTGTAACATATCTTTTCCAAGGGAAAAATTGTCTTTTGTCATGTTAACAATTAATAAAATCACAAGAGATATGGTAAAATCGGCCAACATGTGTTAGACAACTTCCTAGATATTTCTGGTCAGTAGGAACATACCATACCTACCTTGAAAGGAGAACAGAAGTTACATGTGCATATGTCTCCTATTAATTTTGCATCTTAACATTTATAAATGTGTCTAGTTCATTGCAAGTATGTCTGTGTACAGTCAGAATTTTTAATCATCTGTTGTTTGATATGATAGCTCATTGTTGTCATAAATATATGTACTAATTAGGAAAAAAAAAACTGGACAAAAAATTCTTGAAGCCTTTCTATTTCAAAGTGCTTTTGAGCCCTTTGTCAGAATATCTTATGTACACATAAGAGGTTGAGGGGAGATGAAAAATCGATAGTTCTAGTCTACTCTGAAAGATATTCTTCTGCCCTCACTACTGCCCCCACCCCAACAGGGACTTCAAGGAACATAGGTGACCTAGGCAAAATAGTGACTTACTATGCATAATCAGAATTTTTCTACAGGTAACTTTTGAAGTGGGAAATTTGATTGTAAAGAAAACATTTTTAATGCAAAAATATGTTTCTCTTGAAATGTTATTTTTAATGAGAAAACCAAATGCCTCAAAATATCCATTTGAAAGACTTCTGTGGTAACTTACACAATCAAGTTTATCATATTTTCATTCCTATGTTTGGTTTGAAATTTCACTCTCGGGTCCTTAGCCAGAAGTCCTGTAATTGTTATACAAGACCCAGAGGCAAATATGTTGTATACCGTGAGAATGTAGTCTGATCAGGGAACGGCTTGTTGAGGAAGGAGTCTTGGGCCTCAAGACACTTGAAATATAAGTCCTACAATCCACTTCCCTTCACCTTCTTTCTAGCAAAACTTCAGGGTAGAGAAAACATTTCCCTATTGTGATGGTTTAGCCCCTGCCAGGGTCTGAGACCACGCGGCCGCTGCCCCTACCCCACAAAGGGAGTGAAATACAAAGTCCCGGGACTGAGATAAGGAGAGGTTTAATACAACAGAGCAATAGCAACACAACAAACAGCAACAATAACAGTGATAACAATGAACAGAGTAAAGTATATCTACCAATACAGGAGTGAGAGGAGCAGATGTATAAAACCACGCGCCCCGCGCTCCCGCGCCAGGATGTGACATCCGCATGGTATCTGAATAACCTGGCTAGAGCTCCCCCCCCCACTGCTGGGGAAACTTAACCCTATCCTGGTTAAAGCAGGACACCTATTTACATAAACCCTGTGGAAAGAGGGGGTAAAGAACACTGGTAATGTACACTTTGCTTTGAAATCAAATTACTAGATTATATAAAAAGTAAGTGGGTGGTAAAACTATGCAGGAGATGTGATTTTTATGAGATCTTTTTGAAAGAGCTTTCCTACTGAAAGGGTAATGGGAGAGAGTTCCCTAGGAGATGGATAGAGAAAATACATGTAATTGATGAAGACTGAAGGACTTTGGAAACTCCATGGATGAGTGAGAGTAGCAAAGAAAGAGGTGCAGGGGGAAGGAAGGGCCTTGAGATGGAAAATAACTTGAGAAGCAAGCGGTGCCAAAGGTAACAAGAATTTGTGGCTGATTAAAAGAAAATTAATTAGAGAACAGTTGAATGGAAAAGATCCCATAGCAGCTTTGTTTTTGAAAGATACTTGTTTCCTTTGGGACAACTTTCTCACTATGGTGGGTGGAGGAGAAGGAAGGAGAAAGGAAAAGAATTGGCTTTGTGGCAACTAAGGTTTTGTGGAATTGAACAACTGTGAATTTGAATTTCTCTACCTTTTTTCCAGGACAGAGTGTAAAGGGCTTAGATACTAGAAGTCCATAATATAATCCAGAAAAGCAGCATTTCCTTTGTGTCTCTGCTCTCTGTATGTTTACTACTGGCTTCCTTGGTTGTACTCTGTTTTCCATGAAGTTTCTTTAGAAGTGTGACTCACTCATGAACGATTTTTCCCTTGCACCCGTTAACTGTTAAACTTTATTTTTCTTGGTGTTCTTGTGAGCTCTTAGCAGGGAGTTTTAATTGTGAATGCTGTAAAAGTGATATGGCTCTGCAGGTCACTAAGTTGGGATCTCCTTGACCACTACTTTGAAACTTCTACTTAAAAAAACCCCCAAACCCAAACCTTTAATGCATTTCTCTTCCTCATATCATATACTCCTAACTTAATTTCATCAGTTATTTACTGCTCTCCTAAGAAGACTGGTTCACCTTCAAGGCTATTATCTGCCATTTTGTAAGACATGCAGCTTATCACCCTACCCATGCAGCATAAAATCATGCATGCTGCTGCATGCATGCTGTCACCTCTTAAAAACAGGCTTATTTGAGCAGTCATTTGAATCCCTCCCAAAAAGCGCTACTTATTTGGTTGGAGATACTTTACCAGTACTGCTTCTCTCCTAACAAATTGTGTCTCAGTTTTGCCTGTGCAGCTTTAGGACTACAAGGAAGCACCCTTCTGCTTTTGATATCCAGGATCCCTGACTGCATGTGACAAAGTCTGAAAGCCAGAAGGAAAGTGTCAGACTGCAGAGCAGGAAGAATCAGAAGTGAAAGAATATGCAGCTGATAACTCAAAATGTGGTTTAAATGGTGTGCCTAAACCACAATAAAGAACCTCTGAAAAAATTGGCATTTGAGAAGAATTTGGAGTTGTTTTTTGGTTTTTTTTTGGGGGGCGGTGCATACTTAGAAATGCAAATTTGTTCCAGTCTGACTTGAACAAATTTAGACAAAATTCTTTTAAGGAACAGGTTTTCCAGAATGAGTACTTATTTGCATTTTTTGTTGTTTTTTTTTTTTTTTTACCATTCAGGTTAACTTTAAACGCAAGAAACTCTTTTCATAAAATGATGATGGAAGTTAGTCTGAGAGCCCATAAACAAAATGCTGATTACATCTATCACAGCGGTTTCAGACTGATCAGGCATAGCTATGATTAAGCCTTTGAAATGTCATTGTTATAAGCCATTAAGAACAATAACAAAGCATATTGTTACTCCAAACAAGTTTAGGAGAGTGCAGGATAACACAGTGTCTTTCTTTCAGTACGACCTTTCAAACTGATTTTTCACTGTTCTTTTCCTCTTTCATTTTTTCAAAATTTCACCAAAGCAGAACTTGAATTAAAGTGACAGATAACATGCATCTTTCATAAGTACCTTACTATCATACAACTTTTGATAAATATAGGTTCTTTTTATGGCTTTTGTGAAGTCACATGACTTCTAATTCCTCTCTCTTACTGAAGGTGCAATGATTAAAAGATTGAAATTCAAAATGGAAGAAATAAACCTCTCCATAAAACTTCTTTAAACTTACAGATGCAACTATTCTGAGGTCTTTAGGAATACTTAATACAAAATATTCCTCTGAGGCATTGAGCCATAAATATTAGGGATTTTCACACAATTCATTTGAAGACACTACATTTAATTGATTTGTAGTTCTAGAGCAGCTTCTTACTGGAAATCTAAAGGGATTCTGAGAGTGAATGAAATTTGACAAATAACAATGTTTTCAAGACAGTTTTGTGCAAAGAATTTATTCTTTCACAACAGAGTGCCATAAAGAGTATCCTTTCCTTTAGTATGATAAATTATATTTCTGTAATAATCATTAAAAAATGACATTGCTGAGTTCCTTTAAGTTACATTAGCAAATAAGTGATAATTACTCTCTTTGCCATTGTCTGAACATCCTGAGCCATTTACAACAGAAATGGAAAAGCTGCTTGAATAAATGTTCTGTATTTAAATCACTGAGAAGGTAGTTAAAGGGACAAAAGGAATCCTTTTTTTGTAGTAGTATATTTCCCTTTGCAGTAAACCCAGAAGTGTGTGTGTACAATGAAAGATTATTTGACAAACACCACAGTAGATTAATCAGAGGTTGATACCCAAATATTTTAGTCATGTTTCATACAAACTGTGAAGACAATATAGTTAACCTATGGTAGAGTCACAATCAGAAATCTTAAAATGTCATGTCATAGATGCACAATTTCACTGCGAAGTATGCTACAAGATTACAAGGAGGTCTGTGCTGACTTTAAGGAACATGGATGCACCAGATGATACCAACAAAGAAAATCTGGGTAAAGTCAGCAAACTTGCCTATTCTATTATGAATTGCTGAGTAACTGTAATCACAAAGTAGTAAACTACTGGCACCCTTTCCCAGTGGCATTCATCAGGTAGATAAATACACATCATCTGCACATTTCTAGTAGTGATTGGCAAGGTTCTCAATAAGTGTGTGTGCATGGTTTGAAGCAGAGTTAGTTGTAATGCACAGAAATACATATTGGGAAAGGATTTACTCGCCACACAAAAACACAGAAACATAATCTCTTAACCAGCCTACATCTGGAGTGCTACTTAAAAGCCTAGCAAGGATTTACGTAAAGCTTTAGGAAAAAAAGTTTTTAGAAACCATTCTGTTCTCACAATAACTGTTAGCTAAAATCTTGAGCTCAGCATGCTAAGAAGTAACTAAACATTCTTAACTAAATTGCTGTAATTTAATAGGAAAAGCAACAGAGCAGGAAATTAGTAAGTTGGTAAAGAGTTATCTAAATGAATAACTTTCATCATCATATTCCAGCTCATCTTCCTCGTCATCCTCCAAAAGTCCATATTTAAATTTGCGATAGACTGTGCCGTCCTGGCCCATATATACAATGTCATCTTCTTCATCATCATCTTCATTATCTCGATCTCTATACTCAATCACTTGATCTTCCTGGTAACTGAGACTTTCATGGTAGTTGCTCACATATGAAGGAAAGGCTTTGGAGTGATTTGTCAGCTTCTCATACCCACCTTTGTTGACAGGCTGGGTTTTGGCTCGTGATTTTCTCCAGATGAATACAATGGCTCCAATGACAAGGAGAAGCAAAATGCAGGTAATAACAAAGAAAGTAGTTTTGCTTTTGCTCTCGGCTGGCAAAGTGGTCCGTAATACACAGTCATCTACAACAGCAGGTAGAAAAACAAAAGATTAAATGAGCTTGTGTGCATGTGTATGGTGGTGGTGGTGGGGTATTTGTCTTAAAGAATCTATTACAATGTTTAGACCTGCTTATGTTTTTAAATGCATTTGACTAAATACCTTACTCTTCTAGGATCACCACTGTGATGGTATAAGGATGTAAGCAAGGCTGCTGGGATAGCTATGCTTTTTTATTAGATTAGAAATAATCAGAAAGAAGCAGAAAAGCTAACAGGTGCACAAACGCATTTTGACATGATGAGCTTAAAATGTAATGATTCAGATGGCTATCTATTGAAGCAAGCACTTCTCTGTCACGGAAAGAAGGTGGCATCTCCTGCATCAGTCGTGATTGCTGTTATTTGTGTAAAACCCTTCCTATTCTGGTGATGGAGCAGTAGAAACACCCTGTGTACCTGCAGCTCAGCAACTCATTTTTCCTCTGTTCCCCTTTTGATTTTTAAATGTCAGCCTAGTCAGTCATGAAGCCCTTCAGCACCATTATTGCTCTTCAGCATGGTCCTACCTTGTGTTTCATTGCAGTCGCAGCACTCTGGGGTGCCTGCCAGGTCAGGGTCACTGCAGCAGGGCAGACAGCGGCTGTCCTCCAGGTAAAGCTGCATGCTGGCTGGGCAGACCGTGCAGTTGAGAGGCCCAGGCCCCTTGCACTCAGTGCATGAGCTGTCACATCTTTCACACCTGGGCTCGTCCTCCTTCAGACACAGAACACAAGCAATGCACCTTTCATTTTATATTCTTTGGACCTGACTTGGCAGTTCTGTCCTGTCATTCACTGTTTGAGTAGTGATCTCTGGGCACCACAGATGTCATTGACAAAAATACAGTAGGGAGTAGGAAAAGTAAAATTTGGTTTGTATTTCCTGGACTCTCAGTGATCTGCTTGCAGGGAGTGGGGGGAAGGTACTGTAGGAGCTTATAGATCTCACCTAGCTAGACAGCAAGAAAAAAATTCATTCAGAGTGTAAGCTCTTTGGCCAAAAAGTGAGTTTTTATTTTGCTAGTCCCATGCTAGCAGATCAGTGGTTCTTTGGCAGTAACGATGGTAAAGTGGCCTTCAAGAAGTGTACTCAAGAGTGTCATTAAAAGTAACTGTCATAGGAGAAACAACATGAAATATTCAGGGAAAAAAAAGGTAGCTGAGAGAATGAATTTCCTTTCTAACTTGGGAAGGAGCAGAAATAAGGACTAAATCTGACTGGAAATTTTCTAGCAAAACAGATTTTTATTAGATCATGTTGGTGCTGTTTTACAGAAGCAACTTAGATTCAGATATTCTTCTCAAATTCCACATAGGTTCCTGGGAGCCTCTGTGTGCAAAGACTACCAGAGATCATTGTTGTCACATCTACTTTGCAGAATGCTCTGAGCTGAGGTATCTCAGGGCTTCCAGTATTTGCAGTTCCTGGCCTATTGGGAAAAAAATGCTATTTTTCTGCCATAGGACCAGGATGCCATATCCACTGTGAGGATCTGGAAACTCCAATAACCTTTCATCAAACTTGCTGTCAGAGCGGCAAGGCTGCTTGTCCTGAATCAAAGAACCTGGGCAAGATGAGAGGGTCATAGCAAGGTCTAGTTTCTCAGAGTCAAAGCTCTTGCAAAGAACTGCAGAACCCTGTGGTCCCCAGGTCTTGGGTTATTTTCTCAGGCTCACAGTTACGGAGCAGCACTGCTAAGGGGATATTCCGGGCCAGAGACTCCAGGGTATGCAGCATCTTAGGCCAGCTGGCTTGCCTTGTTACAATATTCTTGAATAAACATCTTTGGAAGGCAATTGGTGTGGAAATCTGGAATCTGGAGTGCCCAGACTTGTGGCACAGATCCAAACCTAATTGTGCTTCTACTCTACTAAATATACAGCTCTGTTAACTTCAGTCTGTCCCTCCATTAGAGGTTTATTCCAGCAGAGCTGTCGATCAGGAATGTGATGTGATTTCTCACACACAAAGCAGCAGAAATCTGTGGGAAATCTCAGTTATACTGGAAGAAAAAAATGCTCTATTACTAATATAGCTGATTTTGTTCACATGGCTTTGGTAGAGGCTTTGTGCCTTTACTTTTACTGGTAGAGGATTACTCTATAGTAGACAACCCCAGAAAGAGAAACAATGCTTCCTCTGGCAAGAGAAGAAAAAAGTAAGCATATTTAAAGGTAAACATCCTTGAAAACTCAGAGAAGAGCATTCTGTGTTGTTTGTGTTGCATTCAGAAGTTAAAGTTCAGCATACAAATCACAGAAGAAAATGCCTACAAATAGATACCTCTTGTCCTGGTGTCTCCTGGACTTTGTATTCACCTACAAAACAGTCTGAGTTGCACATTCCACCCAATAAACTGTAGCTCCATACACAAGATTTGCAGCTGAATGCTCCCTTCCCTAGAAAGGCAAATATAACAACAATATTACAACAGGAAAAGTTGTCATCTAACTTAAAAATTATACTGACCACTGCTTCCAAAGAATAAGGTTATTTGTCAACACCAAGAATCAGCAGTGAGGAGTTCAACATGAGGAGGTTGGTATTACAGAAGAGCTTGGGCCTAGTCTTGAAGCTTTCTGTGCCCGCAAAGTGTATTTCTTACGTGTTTTGATATTCATAAAAAGCTGATTTGGGAATTAGTTGTACAGGGAAGTTCTGACACCTTCGGGAGAATCAATTAGATCAGTGCAATGAAGTAAAATTGTGGGGAACCTTGGCCAAATGCTCTCCTTCACAAACCTTCACAATACTTATTAGGCCTGCTAGCTAACCGTTTGCAAACCACAATGAATTAATGCTTATGTTTGAATAGCAAAATGAATTCTTCAGTTGCATAGGAAAAAAATTATTCGCTGTTTGCAAATAGAGCATCATATGCACTTTGTGTGTTGGAGACTCTTTCTGAAGACAAATGCTGCATGCAGTATTTCTGTGAAATGTTGAAGTGAATGGTTTGTCCTATATGTTAAGATGAACCTGTCCATTTCCCTGCAATTAGGCATTTTCTACCACTGTCTGAAAGGAAGAAAATGAAAATGCAAGTAGCTCGTGTTAGCAGCAGTTAAACAGCTGAAGTTAACAACCTTCTATAAGCCAGTGAATTTACTAAGTGATTTTTCTGAGCAGTGCAGGGTTTGCTTTCCCGCTCTTGAGAAACAAGAGACACCACAATGCTTCTTTGGTCATACATCAGCAACGCAGATGCATTTCAGAACACCTGCAGGTTTGCTGTTTAGGAGGACTGGCTTGTGTCCAGAGACATCTTAGTGTCTCTGTAATCACGATAGAAAATCCGTGGTGTAGTATTTATCCCAAATAAAGCAAAAATCAGTAGAAATAGTCTGTAAATTAAAATGGCTATCTTTTTGTCCCAAATCCAATCCAAAATATTTCTGTTACTTGTTATAATATTGTTACACGGTTACATTTTAATAGTTCTTGAAGGTGTCTTCACTCTCAAGAGTTATTTCCACAATTTGATATATTGTTACATTGCAATTAGCCATCTGTGCTATCCAGTATATCCACTATCCAAAACAAATTTTGTATGTTACATGGTGTGGCCTAAGCTGCAGAGTGGCAGCTGTTAGCTATCATCTGATACTGTTCAGATAGAAAAGGACACCAAATAGGTCCAAGGGGAGTAATGCTGCTTGCTTCAGAATTGAATGAATTAGGAAAAAGAAGAATCTGAATACTTAAGTGTGTCTGAGAACAAAACAGATGGTCTCTCAAAGTTAACTTTGAAAAATACATAACTATATTAAAAGCAGCAGACACTGCTTTTTTTTTTTTTTTTTTTTTCCACCCAAAGATATGCTTTCTGGCTGTTTCTACTTTTTGCATTGCAGACTGTAAAGGTATGTGGTTGGATTTCAGTTACTTGGCTTTCACAGAATAACATATAGTAGGACAGCTCAAAGAATGAGATATTATTCAGTCATTGTCCAGTGTCTGTGCAAGAAACAAGGTCTGGCTCTGTAACCAACAGAGTTTTTTTTTTTTGAAGTTGATGAGCATCTTTATGAGAGGCCTGACTGATGGAAAATTCATTACTGTTGTCCATTTGTTTCCCTTCACTGACTTGGCACCGGGACTCAATCCCAGCCCTCCTCATGAGTGGCTGCCTTTATTCTTGTGCTCTGTGGCTGGAGGCAGACCTGTGGGGAACTTGACAGGAATTCATATCCTTGCTTTGATCTCCATCAGTCAGTACTCTAAAATAAGGTGGCAGCATGGAGCAGCCAGTGAAACAAGTCACCTGGTGCCAGGGACCCCAGCAGCCCCAGGGATGGTCTCTGCATCACCCGCTGCAACTGCGAAGGTCATGCACAGGTTGGTAGTGCTGCGTGTGGTATGTCCCTTTGTGAAGTATTTCCAAATCTTGGAGCAGAGAGTTTTAAAAAGAAAAAAAAGGAGATGGCAGGTATTTTGATAATCCTTGGCAGGTGTTTTGATAACCCTTTTTTTGGTCAAAGCAGAGCATATGCTTTTACCTTCACAAGTTCGGCAAGAAGGGTGGCATCTTTCACAGATGTTGTTGTCCTTGCTTTCGTAGTAGTACTCAGGACAAGAGCTAACACATTCATTCTTGGAGCGCAACAGGTAGAAATACGTATCACAGAAAAGGCAGTCTGTGGGTCGAGGCCCCGTACACTCCTTACAACCCTTGTGGCATCTCTCACATGATCCAGTGGAGTTTTGTGCAAAATACCTGAAACAGATCAGATAGTCATGGCTTGACTAGTCAGTGCATAAGGCCCAGCAGAGACGGGAAAACCAGAACATCCTTCATCCTTAGCTTTTACTGTGATTACATCAATATATGAAAATGATATTGATGTGATCACAGTAATTATTTGCAATCTCAATGAAAATAGAATTAATTTTCTTTAATTCCTCTTGGCCATTTGAATTCAGCTATAAACCAAAAGTTTATTGTAAATTGAGGGTGTATAAAGCAAGGCTTTCTAAAATCTAGGGTGAATTCAGACACAAAGGAAGTATATATATAGTATATATAAATAGACAGGGCTCAGAAAACTTCAACTCTGTTTGGCACTGCAAGAGATATCCTGGAGATGTTTGTTAAGCACTGAATTCCTTACTGCTCCTGATGACCTGCTGTCAGATGGAAATTCAGAAATTTCATATTTCCTTTCAGTGCATAAACATGCTGTGGTGGTGCAATCCTTACCCCCCCCACCCCTCTTTGTTGGGCTGCTTGGTGCTAGGTGCGATTCCACCCACATCCCCCGAGCTATACACCAGTCTGTGGAGATAAGGACTGACAATGTTAATGAGCCTGGCTCCTGCCCCTCCCGATTGCTCGGAAATGGTTAAAATGGCCCATCAACTCCTAAGGGCCTGGCACACCTGTGCCTGGGATGTGGTCAAATGAGAACAATAACAGAGTCGCACATTAATCAAATTCTTTTGTAACTGCTGGAGGGCACCAGAAGGCATTTGACAAAAGTCAATTATCTTGGACCCTATAAATGGCGACCACCAGGGAGACCCTTTGAGCTCTCCTGGATCGCAGTGGGCCTGTGACCAGCACCTCCCCTGAGCTGGGACGCCTCTCAGGTACCAAACCCTTAGGGTGTCGTCTGCTCCAGACGGAAGACCAGGGCGAAGTCCCCTGCTCGAGTCTCAATTATCACCCGTTGAGGAATGCCAAGGCATTGTGAGTATTTGCTCTAAACTCAAGAGGGAAATTTTCTTTGAGCTAGCTTCTCTTCACTCTGTGTGAGTGTGTGTGTGTGTGGGTACGTACCCTTGTTTCTGTGTGTGTATGTCTGTTCTGTGTTCATTCTACTGAATCCAAACACCTTTGTTTCTGTATGTTTGTCCATTTTGTTATGTGCATGCATGTGTATATATGTATATATAGGTACCGTTAAGTAAGTTAGTGTGAATCTTGTCATTTTAGAATCTGAATAAGTCGCTTTTCTTTCTTTTATTATCTCTGAATTATTTTATAATAATAAATTGCTGTTAGTTATTAATAAACCTAGATTTCTTACTAAATATTACCGTGTCAATACTTTCATCCGCGACACATGCTTAGCCGAAGGGTACCAGCAGAGAAACAGTATTCACCTAAGTTATGCTCTTAGGGAAAAAGAAGAATTGTTGCACTCTGGTTTTGTTGAGATTTGGTCATTACAGACTTCCAATTTAACGGGATGATAACTCAATTTAACAACCAGTGTGACAATAATGTACTGTAAAATGAAATGGACCCGAACCAGAAACTGTAGGTCCACTTCCCAAATGTGAATTTCTAAGACACATTCACAAGAATACACTGAATTCGCATTTTGAAATTAAATGGACTCATCTTAATGATCCATTAACATGTTCAACTGATCCATTATAAACATTCACTCAATGTAAAACAAAAGTAACTTCATCCAAACTTCAGGTTAAGTGGAGGCTGCAAGGGTGCTTGAAGAAGTTATGCAGCTTCCTGTGCTCAAGTGGATTAATGGATAACTATATTTATTCTGCTTCACACTGTTCTATATAAACATAACCTAAGAGCATCCTTGGAGTGTAAGAATGACCACACCACACCAAGCTGGTCCCAATTTGGGCATCAACTTTACAGTTTTCTACTGTGAGGAGAGGTTTTCTGCCACCTCCGTACTGGGACAACATAAGAATTTTTCACCTGAAAATAGAATTCAGTTCAATTTCACTCTGAAACAGAATAGGATGGAATGATCTAATTTGACAAAGCTCTCTCTGTGATGTAGCTCTTAGCTAAAGATCTTGGGTCTTACCCTGCTGGACACTGGTTTATGCATCCTTTCCCTTGTCTGTACCAGCCTGGTTTGCAGGAAAGGCACTGTGAGCTGTGTTTTCCAGTGCAAGTGACACAGGCGCTGTGGCATGGGGAACATTGTCCGTCATTGCTGTCAACATAATACCCATCTGGGCATGTTTCAACACAGGTTGTATCTGCACAGACAACAATGCAGAATAACACATCATACTGAGTATTTGCTGCTGTAAAACATCTCATACAGCTGTGCTAGAGCAAACTGTCTAACAGGAGATGCTGTTAGAGCATGTACCAGAACAAGAAAAGAGAATGTTGGCATATAATAATTATTTTTTTGTTTCTTCTAAGTCTTGTCAGTTCATTAGTCCTCATTTTTGCATTTTATGTACATTGGCATGCTCTTCAAAACAGCTAATTTTTTATCTCTGGGAAGTATAAATGCATAATACATAATAATGAACAGCAGCTGTGATTTTTTTCAGAATATACAAAAGAAGAAATAGTAATTAGGAAACTTTATATCTGCATTGCTATTTTCATTAGGTTTCACTCTAAGCACCAACCTCATTGCATTCTGTGTATATGATGAATCTGATGGTAAATATGAGTTTTAATAACGTTTGTTGGTCTTTGCCCCTGTGTGTGGCTGCTGCTTTATGTTACAGGAAAAAATGCCTGTAATGCTGCCAAATATACGAGGCACATCCCACTTTTTCAATGAAATTTCAGAGGGTCATTAGAATAGGAATCCTGAATGAGAAGTTAGGACTGATGCAACCAACTGCAAGTGCATCAAGCTAAGAGAGCCGTGATTACTCATTGATGGCTTATACTTACATCCAGCTTGTCTTTATAGTTTTGCTGCTCGGGTTGCAACTGGACAAAGGAAGAGAATTCCCCTTACTTCTATTTTACTTGAAATTCTTTTTCCACTCCAGAATGTTAATTTACATACTTCCACCAACTTTGCCAATTGTATTGGTGCAAAGCAGATGAGTGTGTTGATAAAAAAACAGGTCTGATGCAAGACCTCAGAAATTTAAGAATGCAAAATCCGCATCAGAATTAGACTCAAAAAGCTCAGGTTCATTTTTAATTTAGACTCTCTTTAGATTTTTCCTGCATGAAAGATAATTTTAATAAATTTTTCTCCTGATGATTTTCTAAACCTTTTGTTTGCTTTTTAAAGAATATGCAAAGAAGTAAAGTTTAAGTTCTGGGATTTTATAGTTTTTACCAATTTGTTTCTGAAACAATACAGTCTTTTGCTCCAAAGTCCGAAAAGTAGTTTTGCACCTCAGCTTTTCACTAAATACTGACCTTCCATGAACAACTTTTTTACAGCTCTGCTTAAGTATTTCTTTGCTCATCAGATCTCTGAGGATTAAAGAAGCCAACATGAAAATGTGAGCTCTTTGTGTGTATATTAAAAAAAAAAAAAAAAAAAAAAGGCTAAGGATATCCCACTTGTCTTTTTAAGTTTCTTGTTGGAAACAACAGGAACAGTACATACCAAGTACATGACACGTACAAGTTTTGTTTAGCCATGGATTTTGTTGCTACTTAGAAGTACTGCTTTGGCCGCAGTGAGTGGCAAGCCCAGTCTCACAGAGTTTCCAGGTAGCCCTGCAGAAGTAATTATCTCTGCACAGGTTATCTACTTGTCAGGTAAACTTTTCAACATTTAGATTGGCTGAAGCAGCCCTAGATGTTTCATAAATGTGACAGAAACTTGCCTATTTCATGCTTTCAGTATAGAATAAGATCTAGAGGCAGGAGCAAGACACTTACTGAGAAGATAGTGGTTATTCGCACAGCTAAGACACTGGTGTTCAGTGGGTCCTGAGCAGTGGAAACATTTCTTATGACAAGGCTTGCAGGTCTGATTTTTCTCAATGTAGTACTCAGTGAGAGAGCAGTATCCAGATGCCACACAGTGCCCGTCATGGTTCAACATCAGGCCATTTCTGCAAGTAAGGCAGGCAGTGGAAGAAGAACAAGTCTGGCATGTCCTGTTGCATGCTGAAATGGACAAACAGTAGGAATGTCATCATTTCTTGTTGCATTTCAGATTATTGTTTCAGTTCTAATATTGCAAGGAGCAGCCATCTTCTCAGGATGAGAGGCTGAGGGAAACAGAGTGATAGCTCTGCTTCTGCATAGTCAAACTTTTTATTATTTTCAATCTTAACACAGGCAGTTACTTAGGTTTCCTTTTGCACTGACATAGCTTTTGCTGAGCAGTGGTTTTCAACGTACTGTCTCCAGCAATACTCAGTACTTTACCAGAGTGGTTACCCATAATATTAAACACATCTAGCTTTGCTACTTCCCTCTCGCCTTTCTCCAATTTTTGGTGTTCTAAGCTATACCTTATTTTTCTGCATTAGCTATCTCTTCCATTTCCAGGACATGGATAGTGACATTAGCCAGCACATGCAGATCTTTTGGGGATAGCCTTAACCAGACCAACTTGTATCTCAATACCATTCTGGGGAAAACAACACTGCCAACCTTGACAGTCGTCAGTGGCTTCTTCATAGTAAGTCCCTTCAGGGCACTCTTCAAAACACATGCCACTGTAGAGGACAAAGAAGTCAATGGAGCACTGAGTGCAGTCGTCTGAGTCCGGCCCGTCACAATCCTTGCAGTCTGCATGGCAGGGAAAGCAGTGCTTGTCTTCAGCGTAGAAGTGAGAAGGGCACTCCTGCACACACTTGCCCTCGTGCAGGAAGAACTCATCCATGCACTCTGTAGAGGACAGCAAACAACAGGTAAGCAAATGGGCAGGAAATTCTGACCTCTGTAAGTGAGGGAGTGAAGAAATCCTAGGACACCATAAATCCTGCAGTGCCTGTCATAAGAGGAGGTAAGACAACAGCTTGGGAAGGTAGCGTTTCTTTTTCGACTCTTTCCCCTCCAAACTGCCCATAATGGCCCAACCTTCACACAGCATCTCCTGTGTTACTGAGAAGCAAAGTCACCTGTTCAGCTTTGCTGATATTAACCAAACCATGCTGCCACTGAAGATAGGTGGACTTCTGCTGAGATATATCTGCATTATGAACTTCCTGCAAAATCAGGGATGTCCACATCTGAAATTTTGTTTAGTTTATTATTAAAAGATGAATCTGGCTGGAATATGTGGACCTGAATGTTTGTCTTTGCATACAGCTGGGATTCAGCTGCTGATCTTATTATGAGTATTTGGTTTAATAGCTTTGTTTATGAGTTTTTTTTTTTCATTTCATCCATTTTTAAGGTTCCAGAATGGCTTGCTCAATATTAACTATCATAGAAATTTTTGTGGACGCATTCAGACTCACTAGGATATCCAAGGCTTTCCTAATATGTTTCATTACAGAGATTTCATTCTCTACCATGAGCAGACATTTGCAAAAATAGTAAAGAGATGTAAAGTTCAACCAAACTAGGAAAGAAACATTCTATATTTCACATTGATGTAAAAGTGTATGCAAGTGTTTAGGCATGGATACACTAGGTCAGAAATAGAATCAGACCAGTAGGAATCTCTGAAGGATGACAAGAACAGGCAAAGCAATGTGAAATCTTTACAGATTAATGCTTTAAATTGAGCCTTATCGTAGAGCACTGATTGCTTAGCCTCTATCTTAGAGATTAGCAATCATATAGACATCTCTTTTTAAATTTTTGCTCATTACAAAATTTCTTTTCAGATCTGTTTCTGTCAGTCTGTCTCTAGACAGATCCAGATAGATTTTAGCTAATTCCAGTTCTTTATAATACCTTTGCATGTTTGATTGTGAATGCACTCCTGACACATTTCAAGGCAGCGTTTGCAGATTCCTTCAGAGGGAAAGTGCTTCTCTGAACAGGTAGGTTTACATTTCCACTGCTCCAGAAGTAAAGGACTTTCACAGGACAGGCATTTGGTTGCACTTCCCATGCATGTCTTACAGGATCCACTGCATTCCTTGCAAGTCTTAGAATCATTAAAATATCCCCTATTGAATGAAAAAAAAAACATAAAGCAAACTGCTGGTCAATATATAGTTATCAGACAGTCCAGGCTATAAGAATTATGAGTATATATGAGATTTTCTGAGCACACACATTTCACTGGATCAAGTAAGTTTCTCACACAATTTGTTGCCCATCCTCCACTTACATCCCCTCTGCCTGTGAGCAGAAAATATGCGTGATTAGTGCTATGAAGGGAGTCTGCCCTTCCTTTGTTCTTGTACCTACTCTCTAAGGGATGTTAGACTTACTTTCTTGCCCATTTCCTGATTTCCCCCTTACATAAGATAGGAAGATCTATAATGTTTGGGAAAAGAAAGATACAATATCTAATCTTGCACAGCTGACCCTCAACAGTGATATCAGGGGAAGACAGAAATATAACCTCAGTGGCCCTAGAACGGAGAAAGAGAAGAGAAAACCCTGGAAGTGTGAAGGCTGGGAAGAATAAGGAGGGCTGGGATTAAAAAACCCCGACAAAACCAGGATGCTTAAGTAGTACCTGCGTTTAGTGACAGCAAGCTGGAGACAGTGAAAATGGAGCATGTTTTACTGGTATCCATGGTGTGAGAGCAACTGTAAACAACCATGGTTGGGACTATTAGCCATAAAGAAAATATAGCAAAAAATTGCACTTATATTTTGGAAGAGGGATAAAAGGAGAGGCTGGATGCAACCTGATCTGCCTACACTCTCAAAGCCAGAATGTTAGAAGGTGAAAGGACAAGCAGGTCCACATTTCAAGATGATTGCTAATCCATATGTATACAGCCATTGATAAAAACTAAGGAAGAAGTTGATATAGAAAATAGCCCCAAAACATGTACTTCACATTAACAAGTTCATTCTTCCCTGTAGAGGGGTGCTTCTCCTTCCCTTCTTGGAGACAATTTTTCCAAAGAAAGGCTGAGGAGATGCATTAGGAGCAAGGTTAGAGAAAAGATAGGAAGAGCTGTGCCTGCCATCTATTCTAATCTCCTTTTTTTCTCCTAACCTTTGTCATGATGCTGCATCTATTTCTCACAGTCCTGTCTTCTCTTGTTCCAGTCTTGAGTACTCTGCTAGCCCAGTCTTTCAAAATCCTCTATCAGAAATTATCAGTGCAGCAAGTCTAACACTTTTCATCCCCTAAAGCATATTCCCAAACTCAAAAAAACTCAAAAAGACAACTCATATAATCCTTTCCTCTAGTGGAGAGTAGTTATACCTCAAGAACTTTGTCTCAGAGGCTGAAACCAGAGTTTAACTCTAGTGGACTTTGCTGAATGATGTCTGGGAAGCCACAATTTATAGTCTAGAATTTGAAAAAAGGGCAATAATAAGAGCTGAAAAGACTAGTGATGTATGAAAAGGTTTAATTTTTTTACACTGACCCTGTGTCAGATAACTGTGGGAAATGAGTACTGAGAACATACATATTAATGCCAAAACATTATCTTTACATGAATGCCACAATTAAAACTTGTTTCTGGACTAAAGTAGGCTTTAGTGCAATTAGTTTGCATTTACTCTGACGTTTGATGATCAGAATCTGTTCCACTGGTCCTTATTGACTTATTTGACAAAGTCGGCAAAGAATTTGTACTGATAGTAAGAAAAACAGGAGCTGCACATTTTTCTAAAGAGAAAGGTTAATGAAGCAAGATTTTCATACTGCATAGCACAGATTTTATGTGCATATATAGGTATGATAAACCCTGATGAAAAAATCACAGAAACAGGAGAATCTGATCTACTCAGGTGCCTGATCTAATACCCATCACAGTCAAATGGGAATCTTTCTTTCTGAATTCCATTTATTACAGGAAAAAGTAAGTCAAAGAGAGAAACACATCACTAAGCACTATATTTCCATATCAGGACTCTGATAAATCCACTTTCTGGGTTCACACCCCTGCTCTGTACTACTTTGAGGAAGGAATGAGTTAGGAGAATGACTAGAGGCTTATTTTTCAGCCACCATAAAGAACCATCCTGAAGTACCATGGTTCTATTAAAGCCCATGGGAGCTGTGCCATCTGTCATAGGATATAATGTCCAGACTCAACTGCTGATTTTTCACTTTTTTTGTAAGCAAGACAACATGCTGTTTATTCAGTCCAGCTGAAAATTACTTTTGTCTTGTGGTAGTTTCTGGTAGCTTAAGTTACATTAAGGTCTCCCTTGAAAGGTTTATAATGGATCTGAACTTTAAAGAGAAGGAGCACAGTGAGAAAATAAGGAGCAGTCATCCAACAGGTGTTACTTACTCAGGGCATTCCCGTAAACATCTGCCTTTGTGGAGGAAGAGCGGCTGGTCCTGTTCAGCCTGACACTTCTGACAGTGCCAGTGGTCGGAGCACACCTCACAGCCATCCATGCACATCTCGCACTTTCCACTTGCAACGTTTCCAAAAGTTTTTTGAGGGCACAGAGAAACACAGATATCATGGATAAGAAACTTTCCTGGCAAAAGAGCAACCCAGGTGGGAAAAAGCACCAATTAGAAACATATTTAAAAGATTTCTGACTTGGAAGACTATAAAAAAAGCTTCCAACTTCCTCGAAATATATTTTTTTAATGCTTAAAAACATGAATAAAACATTCTTTAAGCCATTTGCCAAAGTAGTTTGTTCAACCTTCACTTAAATTTAAGGATAGAAGGAATCATCAGGATTATCTAGTACATCTTCCTGAATAAATCCCTATTCAGTAGTTTCTGCATCATGTCTACAGCTTTTGATTGAAAAGAAAGAAAAGGAACAACAAGCATCTAACAATTTTTTGACCCATATTGCCAAGGGCATGTGCTTAATTCCTAGCTGATGCCTGACTTCAGCTGGTGATTATCTGATTACTTGATTATCTGCCTATGCTTTAAGCTGTCAAAGAACTTTCTAGTGACCATTGACAAAAACATTCCCTGGAAATGTGTAGGATACAGAATATTTTAACCTCTTGCAAAACTTACACAAAGAAGCTGAAGTCTCTTACCTTCTGGACATGAAGTACATATGTCAGCAGATTTCTCACAGGTCCTACATGAAGGATCACAGGACTGCAATTTTTTTTTTGCATCTGAGATGAAAGGAAAGTAAGTTCCATTTTTTTTACTGTCTTATAGGCTGGTTTTGTTCATTTCCCCTCCCTTTAGGGGAGCCATTTCCTATGGCTTTTTCTAAGCTGTTTTGAAAATGTACCTCTGAATTTTTGGAATTCACAAAGTTAAAGAACTTGATGATTGTGCTCAATTCCACTCTCTTAAATGGTGAGTTAAGAGTTGTATTAAAGGAAAATATATCCTGAGATTCACTAAGGCACTGTTCTGGACTGCTCATTTTGAATGAGAACAATAATCTAGTTTAATAATGTTAGTTTCAATGTAGTGGTCCAAAACTAAATCCAGATCTGTAATCCTAATAGATTACAAACAGAAAGAGCTAGAAAGTATGTAAATTTGGGGCACTTGGTGTAGTGTTTTCCTGGAGTTTTTGTGCTAGCTGGTTGCAGAGCAACATTACAGTGTAACTAAGGGAGAAAACTCTAGGAAGGAGAGGGAAATGAGTGCTTGGAAGGAAGAGCTGTTAAATACTTCTCCCCAAAACTATTGCCTGCTATTTCCCTCCAAAAGGAAGAGTCTGACATGTCAAATGGAGTTTTTATGCCTGTGGAAAACTAAGACTTTGGTTATGCTTTGCATAGACCTTATTCAATATGTTACTCAGCTCTGCATTTGAGGATCATACTTAATACAGAGAAAGTTTGTCATGCAATATAATAGGTACCATCATGCAGTTCTGTATTTTGATCCAAGCAGTTATAACAATGCGAAACGGGTATCTGATGAAAAAGTAATTGTGGGCCAGTGGACAGAAGACAGTAACCTTTTGATATTGCTGAAGATAAAAAATCAAAAAGAAATCAGAAATGGGTTGTAGATTGAGCTTTGCACCTGAGTTAGCACATCCAGCTCATCTTGCCAATTAAATGTGTATGATTCCTGTAAATCAATGGACTGGCTGACAGTATCCATTTGCCACATGCAGCATATCACTACACTTTTTTGTTCTGCCTGTTATAGCAACGTAGTTAAAAAGGTTGACATTTTGAATGAAAGTCGTGAAAGTAAATGTTTCGGGTTAAAAACAGGATGGAGGAGATCAGGAGACTTATATAGAGCCCTTTCCCACAAAGGGAAATGGTGGGCATTTTATTAAGCAGAGAGACAGTAGAAAAGTGGGTAATGTGCATAACATGGCACAGGGGCAGAAGAAGGAGGAATAATAATGAAAATATTAATAATTATTTATAACTGTACTGCTAAATGAACTGAGCCATAGCTATCTCAGTGAAAGAAATTAGATCCACATTCAAGGTGGTCAGGAGACAATCTATAACAATATGTTACATCCATGTCTGACTCTACCAGCAGTTTAGAACATCTTAAAAACTCTCTGTGCTCAAATATCTCTCAATATGCTGTCCCTGGCTAGAAGAAGAACAACTCAGGAGTGTTCAGGGGCAGCACAACAGATCAAAACCTGGCTGTTTAACAGTAGAGCACTCAGCAAGGACATGATTAGTCATTCTTTCCAGGACTACTTGTGAGTACTACTTGCACAGGATAGTGAAATCCTGTAGTGTTGCAACTCTTGCTAGTAACTAGTACAATATAAAGCAGCTCCAGATAGAGCAGAAGATTAGGAGAGTTTTCCTTGTCACCACCCCTCTGGCAACAGCATCTCTGCCCTCCCTGAACAAGGGCCCAAGAGTGTTTGCAGGGTCTAGGCACAGGTCATAGGATCCACAGGATAATGTATGCAACTGAAGAAAGCTGCACACTGTCAGGGTGAATGGGGCTTGTGACAGTCCAGACTGCAGGCTGGGTCTGACCAGTCTGAGGCCAACAGAACTATTAGACCCTTCTGCATATCCCAAAAGACAACAAAGAGCACTTTAGCATTGGCTTTAGTAGCCAGAAGTGTTGGTGCCCATGGTGAGTCAGAGACCTATCAAGGATGAAGACAGGTGGGACTATGACAGTGTTTCAGTAAGTGCCACCTGAAGGCAATTTTCAACTCCAAAGGTACAGAGGCCTTCTGGAGATAGAAAATGCCTGAAACTGAATTTGGAGATGTGCAACCTCAGTTGCTGCTAAACAGCTGACATAAAATCTCTGTGTTTGAGTATACAGGAAGGTTGTGTCACCTTTGTGACTTCATATTGACCACAGCTGAACCTAAGGGGTATAATATCAGCTAATCATCAGTGTGCAAAAATGAAAATGTCTGGAAAAGCTCTTTGGAAAGATGAGAACAAGTGAGGAAGGTACAGAGTCCCTGGCTTGTGGAAGAATAAAAGGTGGAAGTGATATATAAGCATTGGGGGCCGAAGAGGTGGAAGAAGAGGGATTTACTATTAAGTAATCTCTGAAGTTGCAGAGGTGGGAGGATAGCACAGGGGTAGATATTGATGAAGGACTGGAGAGACACAAGGAGACCTCAATGTGTGAAGTGACTTCAGTGCTACTTAAAGCAGCATTGAAATGCCCCATCGTCTGGTATCAGTATAACTGAGGTCTCAGGGCTGGGGCCCTTTGCAGTGAGGCTCCTGCTGCTGGGGAGGGAGTTGTCAAGTTCATTGAATATTTAGGGTGAAAGAAGATTTCTTGAAAAATTCTGATTAGGCTCTGTACTTTGCACTATCGATGTATAAGTTGTATATTTACAAATGGATTAATAGTTGTGTAATTTAGGGAGTGAAAAGCTACAAAGTAATTTTAAAATACCATTTTTAGTTGCCTGTGAATGTCATCCTTGAGGAGAACAAGCATTTTGTTCTGCTTTTCTTAGTCCTTTTTAGGTGTGTGGATGTGGTTATCTTGTAAGGCTTTCTACAATAGCAGGTCCTGTGAGTTTAGATCCTTTCTGTCTCTTGCTGACATATTTTCTATGGCTTTTCTCTATGCTGAAGACCTATTGTCTATATTTCAGGTTACAACATGCTATTCCAAGAGGATTCTAGTTCATTTAAATGAACTGAATGTAGAGGGCAGTTCAAGTCTCTTTCAAGCCTCTAGATGTACCTAACCATATAATGCACAAGCGTTTTCAGTTTGCTTATCCAAATAACCCTCAAAGTAACTTGCTGGTGACCACTGCTTACTCTTGTGAGATGCAGAAATTCACTCTCACAAGATTTTTTTGGAGAGACTACTTCTTAGCTTCATGTTTTTCCTGACTATTCATTATTGAACAAATCCTTAAAGAGTATCCTTCTTGATGTCATCTGTAAGAATATAAGTAATACTGCAGAAAAGCTGAATGTTTGGTGTTAATAGATTTGCTATTCTCCTATCCTTAAATATGCAGGCCTTCTCTCTTTTTCTGCTTTTGAGAGAAGATCCCCACTGGTCTGCAAATCCTAAGATTTTTCCTTTTTAGACACTAGTCATTTGGCACTCTCTGAAAAAGACCATCAAATAATTGATGATATATTACACATCCAAGTAAGCTTTAATTAATGTTTGTCACTTTGCATCTAGAACTGAAGGAAAGACCATCTGTTCCTGATGTCTGCCTACAGCTGCACATCTTCCGTTACTCCATCGCTTGCTTTGATAAATCTTCAGAATTTGTCAAGGAAGAGTTCTGATTTTTTTCAATGAAAATGTTATTTGGCCTTTTTCTAAATATTCGGTATATAATATAAATTTTCATTTCCCTTTTCAGCAGCTTTGCATCCAGCTACCTTACCCTGGCTTATGTTTTATTTTTTAAAAATCCCTACTGGGTAGGATACAGGATGCTGTAATTTAATACCAGTTATATGTGTGAAGAAGCAAGCCAGAAATATTACTGAAGTATGTATTGCCAGTGGAGAAGGACCTTGATGCTGGCAAGAGAGTTGGTGTAATATAAAAAATAAATAGTGGGACAGTAAGGTTAAGTGAAGAAGAAGTTGTTATACTGCTGAAGAATGTCTAAACGAACTCATTGTTTCAAAAACATTTCAAGCCTTACAATTAAAAAGAAAGATCTTTTTTGAAGTACTTTTTACTTCCATTTAATCCTCTTCCCCTTGGCAGCATTTGTTGTTTTCTGTAATACTAGATAATCGCCACAAGAGGGGAATGTACACAAGCAATTGGGCTTCTGGTAGTCGCCACGGGAGACAGCGTTTAGCCTTCCAGTCAAATATAAACACTTAAATGACCCAACTTTAGTACTGACACAACAATTCTTACATTTTTTTTCCTCTTTTTTTAAATTATGGACAATTAAAAAGATGTTTTTCTGTGATCAGCCTCTTATTCACTGGAAATAAGCTTTCATTTACTTAAAAAAACCCCAACACACGTTTAGAATCATGTGAAGTTTTTAAATGTAATTTTGTTGTATAGCAAAAAGTTCCCCAAATAGGCAAATGTGATGCAAGAGATTTGTTTACAGAAACCCATGCATACAACTTTCAATAATGTAATGAGAGCTTTCCAAAGAACAGTCTTACAAAGCTGAAAAATGGTCATGCAAAATGTATTTCCTTGGTCTTTCGACAGATGATAAATGGAAAGCTTGGAAATGACTGGTTTTGGCTGTTGGGTTGTATTTTTCTTTCCCCTAAAGGATGCTATTCTGTACTTGAGGATCCAACAAGCTTTCCTTTAATATTTCAGTTGGTAGCTCTTATGGTTGCAAATGAAACTTGTAAATGCAGAAGGCATTAGTCTATGATGCAGAATTGTAAACCACCCATATTCTAAAAGTGGGACATTGGCTCTGAAAAAACACTGTATTCTATTATTATACTGTTCTGCTCTTCCTTTTTTAAAGGTCAAACTGTATGACCTGTTCAGATCTACCAAACTGTTTTTATCCTTATATTCTTTCTTGTTTTGTTTTGTTGGGATTTTTTCATATGAAAATGTCTTCTATTTAAACTCTATTCAGGCCAGAGTCTGACTCAATGTCACGTTGATTCTTGTGTCTTTGTCAGAATGAGTAACAACTTTGACGTACACAAAACTAAGTCTCTTTTATTCCTTTCTGGAAACTGAGAAACTGAATCACACTATTTCTTGAGCTAAGATTTACTGTAGCTCCAAAGCTACCATAGTGCTCTTGGCCCTTGAGTTTATTCAAGGGATTATCAAACTGGAAGAGTGAAGGTAGACTGGAAAATACATTTTTTTCTATTTTCTTTTCTCCTTTGGGCTTGTGCAACATGAATGAGGCAGTGGCAGAGTTTCTTAACAGCTAGTACTGTAAGACTTAACTTGTGACCCCAAACTGAATGAAGGAAAAAATGAGTGAAATTTTAGCTCTATTTAACACTTTTCCCCATATTTCCTTTCTTTTTGCTTAAGTGATCTTACTTTGAGCTCCCAGAATTTTTCAGTTTGATTTTAAAGAAAGATTAAATGAGTCTTCAAAAATATTCAGGGTGAAAAACATAGGTCCACGTGGAAAGAAGTGTGGTCCTCTTCACATGCTCACCACGTGTTCTGGAGAATGTAAAGTTTATTAAAAAAATCCAACATGAAACCCTCCACAAAACCTGAGGATATATGAGCAGAGATATGGCCATATCTAAAGAGACATACCTTTAAATATAACAGCATTTGAAGTAGATTATGATCCCTTCTTAATTTTATTTAAAGTCACAACTGCATTATAAGAGTTCTTAGTAGGCTATGTTCACCCCCTTTGTATTGTCCAGTTTTCTCTCTCTACCCACTCCTTATGGACAACGGATCTTTATGCCAGGTAATGCAAGCAGTCAGTGTTCAGACTAATAAAGGATGGTTTGTTGTCTTGATTTTAAATCTTATTTATTCATGTTCTTCTACGAGTAAAAGGGGGACTTAAAAACTTGTAGTTTTGAGTTGCTATCGAGTATCTCCCTGTGTACATTTGTAATACCCTTAGCTTCTAGACATTGTCTTCTACTAAGAAAGTATTTTTACAGTATATTTTATTGTTGGACCATGGCACAGTTGCTGCAGCGAGGAATGAAGACGGAAATTAAGTGCCAGGGCTGTTTGTAACTGCAAGCATATTCCTTTTAGAAGGTGACCTGTCTAGCTTTTATACTGTGTAGTGAGATGTGATTTGAATGTGATCCAGTTGAGATGCTACTTAAATTGTTAGATTTTATTCCATGTGTGGCGCTGGCCTTGCAAAACTGATCAGCCATGAATAAAAACACAAAAACAAGTTACGGATGTCCATGAGGTAATTACAATTACATAGATACGGTAAAATGTAATAAAAACAATAAACATATGTAGTAAAATACTAGACCTATCCCATTTTGAAGACTTATGTGAACTGTAAATTTAAGGAAACTATAGGAGTGCTGAAAAGTAAATCACAATCCCCAATAACCATTAATTCCAGATATAGTTATCTTGCAACAACCATAGTATTAGTTTACAAACAAATACCTAGAATATGAAATTGACATGCCTTAGAACATAGGGGATAATGAACCATTTTTGCTTGCCTCTAGCAACCTGAAATTTCAGATATGGATGATGCTTAAAAAGGTCTCCTAAGTCTTCCCATGATGCTCTAATTCTGAATTCTAAATGTCATAACATTTTCACATTTGGAAGACTATGACCCATTCTCTCCTGCTGCTTATTTCTCCACTGTCTTCTGCCCACCCCATTCCTTTTTTTTTCCCCTTCCATATTCTGAGACCTTTATATGTATATCTGCAGAGCTGCATTAAGATCCTCTTAAATAATCATTTTAAAGACTGAATTACTGTTTTCTCTCAACCAGTACATTTCTACTGTTTTTGTTTTACTCTGTATTTAGGCAGAGGAAAATACGCAACATGGATGCAGTTGGTTAATGGCTGCTTGTGGGAGGTTGCTCTTATTATTGGGGGTGGTATGTAATAGTAAACAGAACCAGCTGCTATTTAGCTGCATGGTTTACTACAGCGTATATTATCTGCATGTAAAGAAGCACATATTCCGTTTTGAGCTTGCATCAGAAACAGACCTCATTCCATACCCATTTTTTCCTTTTGTACTTTTCAGAAGAATGTGGTAGATTAAACTGTGTAACTGAGGAGTGAATGAGTTTTTAGGGTGCAGTATTTACAGTGAACAGACAAGATGAAGACCTGACCGTAACTTGCAAAATATCTAATCCAGTTGGAAAGGGGTGTGAATCAAGCTTACACTAGTGTGTCTCCTGGCGTCCAAAGTAATTTCATCATCTGGTACATGAGATAAAATACAGATGTTTCACGTTAGAAACACAGAGCTTGATCTTTTTTTTTTTTTCTTTTTTTCTTTCTTGGCTTGCCCTGGCTTTTAAAAAGCCTGGATAACAGACATGGTCTGGATATGACTTAATAATTCCTGATATGGTCTGAACTCTTTGCCCAGCAGAGTATACCCCCAAAGTAAATATAATTTTAGAAAGTTGTTTTTTCATAGAATGTTTTGGTTGTTGGAGTGTGTGTTCATAAAAATTCATAAAACTGGTCTATTATTTATCCTCGCATAGGAAATAGAAGTGAAATCTTAAACATGGAAAAAAGTGTATTCCACATTTGCAAAGGTTTTAATCCTCACCTAGATGGACAAGTCTCTCAAACGGCAAAGAATGTCAGACTAGTTTCTCCATGGCAGTCTCGGATGTGCTAGCCTTTAATTTATGTTAGCCTTGGAACCAAACAAAACAGTCTTTGTTTCCCAAAACTGACTTTGTCCCATACGGTACATCAACACAGTCACTAAAACCACAGTGGAACCCACTGAATCCATGTGGCTGGAAGAGTCAAGAGAACTGGCCTCGTTATTTGTAAATACAGTTCAAGGTCTAATACCGCAACTTTCTGTTAGTAACATTTCTAAAGAAAAAGAGTAAATAGAAGACTAACATGTTAAAAGCTGATGTAAACTACTGGATTTGGAAATTTTGGCTATCTTCCTAGTTGTGTTGTCTTCCTTCATTGTCTGGAGCAGGGCATGTGCTGAGGATGAACTTGGTGCGATCTCATCTTCATTCCCATGACAGGGGCGAGGTTGTTTATTTCATGCTTGGCCCCCACACCCAGCTCAGTCCCCCAAAGTGGGAGGACTAATAACTGTCTGGCCTTGTATTCTTTAATTAGATTTTTTGATTCAGGACACTGAAGCTCAGAGGCAGCTCTGTCATGGTGCTGCACCAACATAAATGTGTTGAGGCCACCGAGCACTTAGTGGAAGAAGAAATGTACATTGATAAATGGGTAGAGAGGATGAGAGCCAAAAGCCAAATCTCAGACACAGGCTTGCCCCTACTGGGCTGGTGAACAAACATGAAAGTATTCTAATATCCCCTGCAGAATGGACAAGCTTCTTGGACCATGCCCATGCTGTACAACAGGCTACCCTTAGAAACTGAGTTTGACCAAAGATGGGGTGGAAGATACTTGTCTTTCACTAAGAAGAAATAACTCTGGAGAGAATTACAGCTATAAACAAGATAAAGAACAGAAGAAGTAGTCTGGGATAAAATATTTGGAGATCTGTCCAGAGGAAGCAGTGAAAAACTTGGAAAGATGCCATGAGGTTGCACCCTGTATGAAAGAAAAAGTATTTTCTCTGTCCCCATTATCTTCTTTTCCATTATCTAATGGAAAAGAGGAGGCCCTACAGAAATGCTTAAGAAGGTCTGAAGCAGGATCATTGTTCCAAGCCCAGGGAGTTTTTCTGTACAGGCATGCCAGCCAGAATCCTTACTGACAGTAAGTTTCAAGGAGCACAGATAGGTTTTCTTTTCGTCCATTCTTGTACTGATCCTACAGCATTGTTGGAAAAAGCAATAAAAGACAGTAACTGCCTCTTCTAAATGTTATTGGTTTTCAGAAAGCTTTTGACAATGAAGAAAATAATTGTAACAGATAGTGAAGCTGTTGATTTGTCTTTTTTTTTTCCTTCTAAAATTATCCATGTATTTTGAAACAGTATCAGGGTGTGAAATGTACTGCAGTCTCTAACTAGGAGCTACCTTATTGGTATGATGTGCTGCTAGAGTTAAATGTGGTTTGGTCCTGCCTGAATCCTTTATTTTTTGTTAAGGATCTTCAGCATGGAAGGAGAATTTCAAATATAGATGTCACAGTTGAAAATCTGGACTCAGTTGATATCTGCCTGTTGAGTGCATCATCAAAAGAAATGAGGGAAAGAGTGATATTCTAGCCAAAAAAATCAATCATTTAGACTATGTTGTTAATTAACAAATGAATATTATTGATATGTAAGAACCAGATGATCCTACAGTATCTGAGCAAGAAACCTCACAAACTGTTGGTAAATGTAGTCATTCAGGGTGTACCTTCAGTAAAGACAATGATGACTTCATTAACATTTTGACTTTAAAGTTTGCTACAGTTTGGAAGCCTATCCTGGTGAGAAAAGGCTCAAGATACCACCAACTTCAACATTGGTCTCAGCAGTTACATGGCACAGCTGCTGCCACACTGCGGGAATCCCAGCAAGTCTATCTGAGAGAAAGTGAAGAGCCTCCAGTCAGGTTCCCTATACTCCCATCTCCAACTGCAGCAGGAATCCTGTGACTATGGAGCAGTCATTAATGTACAAGCCAGCACAGCTCTGAGAGAGATGTATCTTACAATTTGAAATGCCCATAAGTAAGATGTATTTTAACTACTGGAAGGGAAGAGAAATGGTGCGCAAGATGGAGAGAAAGAGGTTTCACAGCACAAGAGTGCTGATATCTACAGAACTGCATCAGCTGCCTGCTCAAAAGAAAAAAGCTTGAGTCACTTTGTTTGGCAGCGTGAGAAATAGATAACCAATAGATAGACCAAAGTACAGATGTGATCTTTTCATGGCACTGATGTAGATAGTCTCAAATTGAAAAAATACTTACTCATATGGATGAAAGACAAGAAAATGCATGGAGTAGACGAACATTCTATTAATATTTCTCCTTTTTAAGTCTCTGATCTTTTTCTGAAGTGAAGAAGTGTTATTCCTTTTGATACAACATTTCTCCGTACATAGGCAATGAATAGAAATGGTCAATATTTTTTCTGAAGATATTTGCTAGTATATTTTAAATTTTGAATGCAAGATCATATTGATCTAAGGATAGTCATTCTTTGATGTGTTTGAGTCAAATAAAGACTTAGGAATGAGAAGAAAATTTCTATTTGATAGAAAAATAAATCTGGAGGGAACCTTAAGTAGTCTAGTCCCTTGCTCCACTCACTAAACATCCCTGTCAGATGTTTTTTGTTTGTTCTTAAAGACCCCTAGTGATGGAAATCTCCAACCCTCCTCAAAGATTCTACTGTTATTCCATTATTCCATCTGAAAGTCCCCTTTTTTTTCAATGACAAATCTAAATCTCCTTTTCTGCATTTTAAGTCCTGTTTACTGCACTTGCAGAGACTTGATCTATTCCATTCTTCTTTGTGATTGTGTTCCTCTTAGCTTGCCTATTTAGTCCCAAGCCCTTCATCTCAACCTTTCATTGTAAATAATTTTTTCCCTAGGTTTCTGATAATCCTCAGTGTTTCCCCTCTAATCGGCCCACTTCTTGCTTTAAACACTGCACCCAAAACTGAATGTGCTATTCCAGCTGATACTTTACAACTATAAAAAGAGTGAAAGGATTATATGACACTGACTTTTCTCTTTGCTTACAGTGATCTTTGCTGATCTTTGTGTGTGTTTATGGTGGTGTTTGCAGATACTAAAACTTGAGAGGAAATTTTACCCTTTGTTGGAGGGTATGATGTACATACAATAAAAAAGTACCATTTGCAATCCTAACTATTGAGATTCTATGTGCTGCACAGGTTTCACTTAATGAATGAATATTCATAACAAATTAGTTTTAATTTGTGTACTGAGTGATAAATTCGTCATTAGCACTGCCTCATTTGGTAACATAGCATATTAAATTGTGCTTTATATAACTGACATAATGGAAATGATAAATAACCTACTACACACTTTTCATTTAACACTTTCTTAACAAGAAATTTGTGACAGTACTGGGACACATTTGAAGATGCTTACGAAGGAAAATAACTAAAAAAATTAATAGAATCATTCCCTTCAAGAGCTTTAAAATTTAAAAGCATTTTCCTTCCAAATACTTTTTTTTTTTTTTTTTTTTAACAGAGAATTGTTATTTCCATGCTGTAGATCAGGGCACCAAGAAATGATTATTTTGTGATGGTTGCGGAAATAGCCAAGGTAGTACAAGAACTGCAAAATATGGTTCTACATCCTGTGTGTGGTCTCTTAGACAGTGGTGCATGCCTACACTGGGGGGAAAGGGGAAAAGGAGAGAGTTTGGTTTTAAACACACATTGCACACACACAGAGACACGTATTTGATTGTTTTTCATTTCCTCCAACTTACATTCACTTCTGTGTAGGGAATCAACAGCCACAAATCTGGTCTAAAACATAGCTTATAAGACTGTGAGTTCTTTACATAAAGAACTCTCAGTACCTTAATGTATTATCTATCTTTTATCTTTTAAATCTTTTTTAACTTTTATTTTTTAGTCTTTTATCTATCCAGATAAGATAACTGCCAGATAAGGAACACCTAAGTTATATTAAAATGTTATGCTATTTGCAGGAAGATTAATTTTACTCTGTGAAACCAATGTTTTTGGTCAGTATATTTCTAAAATGACAATGAGTTTGGCAAAAGTACAGTTTCACTCAAACTGCAGGATCTTGATATCCTTTCTCAAACTTTTAGTAGTCTTCAGAGAAACACAAAACATTAAGGGATCTGTTGCAACTTACCACTCCAGAACTTCCCATTGGGCAGAGAATTTCTTGGATTCAGACACTGCCCACCTAATAGTTGGAAACTGTTTTTGCACCCAGTACAGTGCTCATAGCTGTAACCAACACACGTTGCACAGCTCCTGTGGCAAGGTTCGCATTCTCTAGAGATGTCATCAGTGAAGAAACCATCTCCACATTCACTCACACATGTGCCACCTGCAACAGAAACAGAGCCTGGCATCATTGTGTCTATTCACCTATAGCATCTCTGTCTCCAGCAAGAAATGCTTTAAGAAAAAAACAGTATATAAGATCCCATGAAAATTTCTGTAGGTATATAAACTCTAATTTTTTAGTGTGAAACTGAAATTCAGCTCAGTTGCTTCTGCAAACTTTACAAACTTCAAACCAATCTTCACTTAAATTTGTATCTAGATGGGTTTTCATCCATATCCTAAATCCTGACACATACAAATCTTACTAAAGTCCAAATCTGCGTAAAAAAATTATGATTGTTATAGGAGCCCAATATAAAATCTAAGTCCAGAATTCCCTAAGACTGTTGCAAGATACGTAAGTTTTGAGGATTGGATATATCTCTAGTTTCTGGTGAATATAAAGGTAAACTCAGGTAAATCTGATTCAATTTAAGGCTTGTCATACTGCAGCAAAGCCCCTAGAAGTTGTTACACTGATAGCTTTTTGAGCTTCCTCCATTTTCAATTAAAAAAACATAGATCACTGGAGCACCTCATGTTGTGACCACAGAGTTTTCCATGAGAGTGATGATTTTGTACTCCACTACTGGGCACCTTCAGCAGGCAATGCACAAGAATACCTTAGGATTTCCTGTGATTCATATTTGACACCATGTCTGAAAGAGACCTACCTGATTTATGACTTCATAATAAAGCCAGGAAATTTCTAGTCTTGTGTGAATCTGATGTGGAATTTAGGGTTTTAGCTGAGCTGATTTCAGAGTGTTTAAGGTTTGTTACTTTATGTGGACCTGAAAGTCAAAGTAAAACTAGACTTGCAAGCAGTAAGGAAACATTTCCTTGTCTTTCTGTGAGTTAAAAGCCCCTTCTTTCACAAAGTCTGCATCAAATACAATATTTTTGTATTTGCCCAAAAGAATGGAAATGCATTCACAAAAAAAAAAAAAAAAACCCCTAGAAAAAAAAAAGTGGGATTATGTAATTAAACATAGGGAGCCTCTGAACCAAACGACACCACTGGCTAACATAACCGCCTTATGTTAATGCAACGGACCCAATTTTGTGAAGTGCTAACTTCCCTCAGCCTGAACTGTCTGCTATAGAAGAGATTAATTTTGAGAAGTTGGGTCCAGGCTCTTTCTCTAAAGAAATAGTCTACAATATTTTTGTATGTATGCCATACTTGTTACTTTGCTTACCTGAGAGATAAAAGCCTTCCTTACATGAGTCACACTTGTCGCTGTCACAGCTATCACAATTGCTAGGACACTCTCTACACTGCAGAGAACTTTCATCTGCGTAGGTATTTTCTGGGCAGTATTTATAGCAATGCTGTTCATACCTGTAAGATAAAGTAGAACATCATCTGTAAGTTTCTTCTGAGGTCATTAGGTTTGTTTTCTGTATGTTTCTGGATACGGTAATGGTAAAGCTTTATTCTCATCTTAATTAACAGAAATTATTCCTCTAATGAAGTATTCAAAATGTATTTGTGGTTAGGTCACTTATTCAAGTGGCAAATATTAACAAGTCATGTTTTCTAATCTCAGGGTTCTTAAATATAACTAATTTGATTTTCTTTTTTAAATGTAGGCACAAGAACAAATGCATGCTTAATTAGAAATTTTAATGTTGTGGTTGTAAAGAGCTGACCACTTGTGAAAATATATAATTCAATGACATTGTTTATAGCTAGATTGAATCACCTTTTTATCAACAACTTCTTTTGTCATGGTAATTTTTAGAGATCTCTTAACTGTCTCTTTGAAAAGCAGTAGAGTTCTTCTTTTCCCTCTGTTTAAGTTAAACTTTCAATTAACCTCCTTACATTTTTAAGTGTGCCTGCTAAACTGCAAATACCAGAACTGGACACGATATACTAAGAACATACTAGTTCCAAATCCAGAGGTGCTGTTTAACTTTTAGATCCTTTCTGTTCCATATTTGTCTCTTCACATATGCAAAGTTTGCATCAGCCTGTAAGTTTAAAAAGGCCTTGATAGTGAGCGATTGGCTAGTTCTTCAGCATTTCCCGAGCCTTTTTCCAAAGTTACTGTTCTCAGACAGGTGATACTTAAAAGCAATGGGATAACATACTCAGCACAGTTAGATCTATGTTGTGAAGCACACGTTTTTGCTTTAGAAAAATGTATAGGCATGAAGAACTATACAGCTATACTTACATGTAATAGTTCTGAATGCATGTTATACAGATTTGTGGGTCATCTGAAATTAAAAATGGAATTAGGTAAATAATATTCAGAGTTAAAACCAGAATGCAAAAAAGTACTACACCATTTTTATGTTAATATTTCTTACATTAAAATTACTGCAACCATAACTAGAACATTATTATCTCTGAATCTCTGTTTACATTTTTTGGAGATAAACTCTTCCACAGTCAGGTTCTGGCCTGTATTTTTGCAGTAATTTGTGACTTTTGAGTCCTCAACATAAGGTACCTAGAAGATGCTGAGTGTTTAGGAAATGCTCCTTTGAAAAGCGAAACCTTCCCTGAAGCTCACATTGGGCAAAATGAACTCTTAAAAGGAGACTCTAAGTTATCCAAATCTGTAGTTTCATTCTATTTATTTATTTGTTGCAGAGATGAGTTAAACGCATTTGGCCCCTCTAAACAAACTTTTCAAAAACATCTAAGTAATGAGTTTAATCGTAAAAATCCTGAGCTAGACAAACACCTTTCTATATGGAGTGGGTGGAGGGAAGGATTTTGGGTAAACTTTCTCATCAGAAAATTAATTTTCGCATTAAAAAATTTTGTTGAATGAACAGAAAAAGTGTTAAACAACTCCTTAAAACTACTACAGTGATGAATATGGCTTTATGCTCACAGGAAGTGAAGAATATTTTGTACAACATTCCACTATCTTCTATTACCTATTTCTTTTACATTACTCAAATATCCCAAAGGGAGCAGAATGGAGGGAAACAGAACAACCTGGGTGAATGTATTTATAAACTGTTCTACTATGAAATGCCTATAAATTATTTTTGATATTAATAGTACTCATAAGGCAAAATTTTCACTGAGTCTGTTTGAACTGTGTGTCCAATAAATCACACTTTATACATGAAAACTTGTTAGGCAACATGCACTTGGTTTTGCAAGTAGTTCTAGCAATTTATTTATGAGGTGTAAAGTTTTGCCCAGAAATGTTGCAGATTATGAAAATATTCTCTTTACTCTTTAGAGCACCTGATCTAGTGTTCTTTGCATTAGATTTTGTTAAGACAGGAAATATTCTTAAAACATGAAAATGTTTTCTATTAAGTCTTCCTTTACTACTAGTTAAAAGACATTTGGTTTGTCCAGGTCTTCTTTTTGAATGATTTCTGAAATACTAATATTGTTTCTGAATAAGGACACTTCCTGAGTTATTTCTTCCCCCAATTAATTTGTGCAGGTTTTTTTCCTTGCAGTGTTTATAGAACACTGTTATGAGCCAGGTTGATATGATGATAAATAAGTGTATTTATACCTTTTTAAAATTATTACAGTACTGGCACGTACAGTCCTTACAATTCGTTGATGGGAAGAAAACAGTACGCATCAAAGAGACATTGTTAAAATTGCTGGGGTTGCTTGCAGGCTTAGTAACTAACTCTCCATGTACTTTCTGCCTTTTGTAAAGAAAGGGCTCTTTCCTCTCTTGCCTGTGGGAGGTTTTGATGACATTTGTCTTTCCTAACTGCCCTCTCAGTTTTGCCTGTGTGGATGACTATCTGTATAACTCAATTTGAGACAGATCTCAGCAGTAATTGCAAACAAAGATATAATGTCTGATTGTCCTCTGGAAAGAGAATAGAAAAATTAAGTATTAAAGTAAGTGACCATTAAGTAAAGGCCACATATTTTGAGTTTCTTTAGGATCTAAGAGAAATTATCTAGGAACAAATGGGTAAAAATAGTTTGTTTAGATTGTGAATTGGAATACATCTTGTGGAGAGAGAAAAAAAATGTATCACAAGTAGCACTTGCATTCTGCTGCTTACACAAAGTTTAGTCAGAAGTGGTAACAGTAAATACCTTATTAGAAGGCCACAAATTTCATAGGATAGCTGTATTACACTTGGGAATGCATTGAGTCTTCAAAACTAAGGCTTTGGAGGCAGGGGGGAGAATTTCTTAACAATTTTGCAAAATTAAACCATGAAGGCATTGGGCTAGTGTGGCCTAAGTTCATTTGCCAATTTATCTATTGTATTATGTTATTTATCAACCCTTACTGAACCATCGTTCTTTCTCTTAAAGGCATACCCACTAAATAGAAGCTCTACCACCTTCTATACTTAGTCATAGTTTCTGAATTTAAACAGTTGAGGAATATAGTTTAGAAAGGAATGCGAAGAGGGCAACAGTCTGATAGCAGGCAGAGAGAAAACGAAATACGCAACTATTTCTGCAATAGTGAATTTGATATTTAACACATGCTATGTTTCCAAAATTTTAGAAATTAATTTTAAGAATTAACTAAGTCTTGGAATTTTATGGATATATATGTGTAGTTCTTCAACAGTGACTCCTTTAAAATCTGCCACAATCATTTCTTGGACTAGCAGTAACAAACATATTCACTGCGATCTTCACTTGCTCATAAAATAATGATATCTCTGCAGTACAAAGTGAGTTGGTTGGTATGTTATGCTTCAAAAGACTTCTTGTCATGAAGACTGCTAATATTTTATCTTTATTTTGCAGTTTCCATTTGCATTGATTTCCACTATGTTGAGCTTATGCAAATTTTTTGAAGACAGAAACAAAGTGATCTTGATAGCATGGGAAACAGGATTTTCAACCAGTTTTAAAATGTAAGGCCTCAGACACAAACAAGTCCTGTGTGACTTTCTGATTTTACTGAAGTTTTCTTAGATAAGTAAAGATCATCTAGAGTTCATAGAAAAAGTAATTTGGTTTCTTTCCTTGTCTGTTATAAACTGATACTCCCGTTCCCTCCTGCACCTCCCACCCTTCTCAAATACAATACGTTTGGAGTACAGCTATGTTATAATACAGAAAAGGTACATGCAAAGATTAAATATTGGTCAAAGGCCAAACATTCATGCATTCTGTTGGAACTCTCTGAATTGAGATGAATTAGTGGGTTTTTCTGCTCCAGGAGGGAAGTATGGGCATTAGCATTACAAGCATAACATTGTTGTACTGGAGGAGTATTTTTGTTCAAATAGGTAGAGGAACTTTGTAAGTGATTTTTTTGTATTATTACTATAGAGGCTTAATGAAATATTTAATACATAAGTTCACCCATATCAAAAATGAGCTCCAGAGTGGTTTGGAAATCCTTGTCACTGTTTCATTATATTTGAATGTTCATGGTATTTAGACAGATACTAATTCTGGAGAGTTTACATGGCTAACCCACTGTACTTTTGAGTTACGTTTACTCAAAGTATCCCATCTAATTAGACCCAGATCTTGCAATGACTCGTATGCATACTTGACTTTATCTACTGTATACAATAAAGCTGGGAGTTGAAGTGCAAGGGTACATTTTGCAGGATCTATATTTACACTGTACTTTTATTTAAGCTTCCTGTTTTGTTTATGGACTTTAAAAAAAATTAAATTTCTTAAACTATTTATTGGCTCAGCCATGAGCCTAGAATGTGCTGAATACACTCAAGTTTTTTTGCATTCAGGAGCTGGGAGTTAATGTCTGGTTTACCTTTCTTTTCCAGTTTAATTAAATGTAATGACTTGAAATGATTTTATATTGCATTGCAGTTTTCCTTTAAGGGCCAGCCTGCAGTAATTGTTCAATTTCAACAGTTACTGCTCGATTTTATTTGCCTTTTACGTTCCCCTGAACAATAATTTACCATCATCTAAAAAACATACTATAAATAGTAATATGTCACCAACAAGAGTAATTATATATTTTAACTACCTTAGACTATTTTTTGTTTAGTTTTTATGGCATGTCAATTAAAATAACTGAAATGTACAATCCAAACATAATAAGATATTTGACAAGACATGGGCCCAACTGAAATCTCAGCTTTCAATAAGCCTGAAAAATTAAGATTTCTGTTGTGGAATCACAGACTTTGGTTTGGATCCTCCAGTTTGTGTGAGGAGCCTGTCTGTGTCTTTTTTGTTGTTTTTTCACCACTTTTTTTTTTTTTTTTTAACATACTTTCTTTTCATTCCTGACATTATAATTTATTTTGACAAGTCATATTACCAGGAAGTGGGAGAAAAAAAAGATTGTGAATTTTAACCAAAGAAAAAGCTGGATTCTGTTGTCAGTTAGATTTATATGGGGAAAAAACAGCATCAGTATTTGCTTTGGCCGAAAACTATAACTTTGGTTCAGCCAAGATTTAATGATTTAAAAATATATGTATTTTTAAGGCATAAAAGAAAAAAAGACTTTGAATAGACTTAATCTCTTCCAAAATTATACTTTTACTAAGATTACATCTATTTACTTTTTTTGTAACTTTTTAAACTAAAACTACCTTTAATTAAGATGAAAGTAGATAAATTAAAAAAAAATATTCTGAGTGTTATTCTTGCTCTAAAACTGGTTAACTGAAATAATCACACAGCTCTAATATCGATTACCTTACTCTAAAAGAGGAATAATGTCATTTGACAAAATAAAGGGAACAAGGCATATTTTCCTGTTCAAATAAGGATTTTAATATGTTGTAGTTAGAAGTAGAAATGAAGTGAAGATAAGGTGAAATGAAACCAAAGATTAGCATTATAATATGCATTACCCGAAATAGTTCCATAGTTTGTATGACTGAGGTGAAATGTTGATAAATACATACATACTTGTATGTACGTTGATAAAAGCATAAAATTTTGGGAGAGATTTCACTGAGGGAAAGTGATGAGATCAGGAAGCTTTAAGGAACAGAAAATTTTAAACGCTGACCTAAAAAATAAATACTGGGTACAAATGCTCTAGTCTCTCACCAGACATAGTTGACCAGTACTGTAGTGAGATCTACACCACACATGAAGCTCCAAAATGTGATATCAATCAGAGAAGTTATTGCTTATCGGGCTACAAAGAAGAACTAGTGGTTCATTCTTACTTCTAATAAAATAAAAGTTAAGGGTACTTCAACAGAAATGAAATCAGGACATCAGCAGTACTATAACAATTAAGAAAGGACATTCAGTTTATTTGTCTTAGATTTTATTCTATCACTCAGATATTATCTTTTGTTCTTACTCTACTGGCTGTTGTTTCCACCTATCAAAATCTCAGTGTGATGATTTCAAGAATCATGAAAGCTGCCTATTACTAAAACTGAACTTTCTGTGTGTTGAGGTGCATTTTCTGAACACACTTATTATTCTGAGATGGTCCCTTATGTTTGAATAGTTTCTTACTACACAGGTAGTTCCTCTGGGTGAATAGCATTACCCAAAAAGAGCTCTCCTACAAGCAAGAATGCAGTCTGTGGGCCAGAGGTCCTAAGTTTACACCACAGACATCAATGCAGCTTTTACCACAGTTGGATTCTATTGGTCCTCCATTAACAAAATGTATTTATGCAGGCAGGACTCATAAGGGAAACATCTCCTCTATATGGGGAGAATCCAAGATTTACACTGTTACAGTCAATGAGTGGTTCCGTAATACAATTCTTTATTTGAAAGATCAAGATCCTGATCTCTAGGCTGGCATAGACCCAAAGAATTGAAGCAAGTACATATTGAGGTAGAGTTGCTTGATAGAATAGAATAGTTTCATTTGGAAAGGACACACAACGGTCATTTAGTCCAACTGCCTGACCACTTCAGGGCTGACCAAAAGTTAAAGCATATTGTTGAGGGCATTGTCTACATGCCTCTTAAACATTGACAGGCATGGGGCATTGGCCATCTTTCTAAGGAGCCTGTTCCAATGTTTGACCAGCCTCTTGGTAAAGAAAAATGTCCTAATATCCAGTATAAACCTCCCCTGGCACAGCCCTGAGCCATTCCCATGCATCCTGTTGCTGGATCCCAGGGAGAAGAGACCAGCGCCTCCCTCTCCACCTCCCCTCCTCAGGAAGCTGTAGAGAGCGATGAGGTTGCCTCTCAGCTTCCTTTTCTCCAAACTAGACAAGTCCAGAGGCATCAGCCACTCCCCACAGGACATTCCTTCCAGCCCTGTCATCAGCTTTATTGCCCTCCTCTGGATGCAGACCTTCACATTCTTCCTAAATTGTGGGGTCCAGAACTGCACACAGTATTTGAAGTGAGACCACACCAGTGCTAGATACAGCATGATAATCAGCTCTTTTGACGAGCTGCTTAAACTGTGTTTGATGCACCCCAGGATGCAGTTTGCCCTCTTGGCTGCCAGGGCACACCGCTGGCTCATGTTGAGCTTAATATCAACCAGCATCCCCAGATTCCTTTCTGCAGGGCTGCATTTCAGCCACTCCTCTCCCAGTTTATACTTGTGCCCAACGTTACTCCATCCTAGGTACAGAATATGGCATTTGTTGGGGTTTATAAAAAAGCAAAGTTCTGGTGGAGGCACCAGTCTGGGAACCAGGTGTTAATATCCTGGGCTCACCTGTTTCTTCTAGTGTATCTCCCCATTACTGGGAGGTTTGAGGAAACAGTACCTGTGCTCCTGAATCCTTCAGCATTCTTCCCAGGGTTCTAAAATCTCTTTTGATTGACCTTGATCTTGTTGAAACATCACTGGTACTCATGTGAAAGAGCAGGAGCAGGTAATAATTCGAAGGCTGTACTAACCTCATCAGTTTTCTGGTGACATCCCTGATCTGGGCCCCAGGGAGGCAGCAAACTTCCCTGAAAAGAGGGTCTGGTCTGCAGCTGGTTTAGATTATATTTGTTTTAATATATTTGTTTTTCAGTAATTCCAACAGAATGATTCAGCAGCTAACATTTCTTTACTGTTTTGATTCATGAAGCTCCTGATCTGCAAATTGTTGAAGGAGTAGCAACACATGCTTTGTTTGTCTTTGTAATTTTAGGAGTACCTTCATTGTTTGGTCAGTGGCTACTGAGCTAGATGAACTTTTAGTCTGATCTTTGGTATTTTTCTTCTGTGCTCTTATTTCTATGGAGAACTCTAAACGAAAATCTGGAGTATTCTGTGTTTGCAGAACTCATGGTTCAATCTCATATCTTAAATTTTTCCAATGGCTTGCCCCAAGACTCGATTTTGCTCAGGAAGTAATTTTCTTTCTCAGAGAAAGAAAAATTTCAAAGACAGAATGTTTTCTTTAATACGTACATCTTGTATCTTCAGTGTGCAAGGAAATTATCTTTTACCTACACTCTAGAAAAGACAACATCCTCTAATGTAATGTTCTGCCTACACTGAAATGTCAGTACTGAAAATCAGAGAACAGTTCCAAATCTTGTTGGGCATTCTTTTTACACAGATTGCATATTCTTACTCCAGAGGCCTGTGGAGACAAGTCCAATTATCTGCAAATCTAAACCCCATTCTGCAATATTAATCTCTTGAGGAAAATTTACTCTAAGATAAAAAAGTATCTTTATCATAATTTTCTCTGGTATTTTGAAAGCCAAGGTCTATTCATCATAAGGGAAGGTCTGAAGAAATAAAGTTTTCCTTTGTGTTTCTTGGGTTGCTATGGAACCAAATCACTTTTCACTCATTAATCATGAGCAGAACTGCCAGAATTGCAATCTGTACCAGTCAGCTTGAGTCTGTTCATAGTGCTGCCCTTTTATCTATCTCACAGGTTCCTTAAATCTTCTCCAAATACCTTTTCTCTCACTCTCACTGTATTATAGACTATTTCTCCCCTATCTCACTCTGTAAAATGGATCTCTCGAAGCATTTGCATTTCATTTAGTCTCACTTTCTGCCTTTTGTAACCCAGACCAAACTAAATAGTTAGGTTCTGGATGACCTTTGAGAGTTGCTCAGGCTTTACTTTGGTGAAACAAAGAGTCACACTTGGGCCTAAATGCCTATATTGTAGGCTTTTATTGTCAGGGTCAGTGGTCCTTGGGGTTTCTCAGTGTTTGTCTCTTTTGTAGGGTATCTTGGAAAGAGAAAAGTATGATGGCTATTCTGAACATTCTTCACCCTGCACAGTCACTGAGGAGCACTTTATTCTCAGTGTTAGCCTTTGAAAATAGTCCTGGTGCAAAGGTTGGAGAAGCCACGTTGTACTGCTCTCTGCAGAAACCTGGATGGGTCAAAAGGCAATATACATGGTATTTTTCTACATGGACATGAGGTAATCTCTGGGAAGCTGTAAAAAGTATTCATGTCATACTTTTGCGAGTTGGGTGAGGTGAGTGCAAGAGAATCAGCAAGTAGGTGAGTAAGAATTGGATGAGGAATGTGTGGCTCCACTGGAGGACACTGTCAGGAAGGCAAACAAATTGGGAGAACGCCTGACTTTCACAATTCCTTCTGAGAGGAAGACCTATCCTTCTGTTGATTCCTATGAAGTTATCAATTACCCACTTAAGCTGCATGTGTGGCAAATATTTAGCTCCTCAATGAACTAGGTGGTCATATTTACCATTACTTGTTAATGGTGTGTCAGTTTCTGCTTGTGAAGTGCATGTATGCAGGTCAGTAGATACTGCATATCAGAGAAGTTTGTCACTTATCACCTTCATAAATACTAATATTCTGTGTCTGCTCATTATGCAGGTGCAAAAGGGCAAATAAAAGTTGTATTATTAGAAAGAGACTGAGAGCTGAAAGAGTTGAGAAAACACTTTGGTTTATGTGTTGTATTTTAGACATATCAAATAAGAGCCAGGATTGTTACATTATTGTGTTGTATTGACTCTGAAATTCACAGAATCACAGAATCATTCAGGTTGGAAAAGACCCTTGGGATCATTGAGTCCAACCATCAGCCCTACTCTACAAAGTTCTCCCCTACACCATATCCCCCCAACATCTCATCTAAACGACCCTTAAACACATCCAGGGATGGTGACTCCACCACCTCCCTGGGCAGCCTATTCCACTGTCTGACCACTCTGTCTGTGAAACATTTTTTCCTAATGTCCAGTCTGAACCTCCCCTGTTGCAGTTTAAAGCCATTCCCTCTTGTTCTGTCACTAATTACCTGTGAGAAGACACCAGCACCAACCTCTCTACAATGTCCTTTCAGGTAGTTGTAGAGAGTGATGAGGTCTCCCCTCAGCCTTCTCTTCCTCAAGCTAAACAGTCCCAGCTCCTTCAATCTCTCCTCATAGGATTTATTCTCCAGGCCCTTCACCAGCTTCATTGCCCTCCTCTGCACTCGCTCCAGCACCTCAATATCTCTCTCGTATTGACGTGCCCAAAACTGGTCACAATACTCAAGGTGTGGCCTCACCAGTGCAGAGTACAGGGGGACTGTCACCTCCCTACTTCTGCTGGTCACACTATTTCTAATACAAGCCAGGATGCCGTTGGCTTTCTTGGCCACCCGGGCACACTGCCGGCTCATGTTCAGCTGCTTGTCAATTAGAACTCCCAGATCCTTCTCTTCCAGACAGCTCCAGCCACCTCCCCAAGCCTGTAGCCCTGCAGGGGGTTGTTGTGGCCCAAGTGCAGGACCTGGCACTTGGCCTTGTTGAAGCTCATCCCGTTGACGTTGTCCCACCGATCCAATCTATCCAAGTCTCTCTGCAGAGCCTCTCTATCTTCACGCAGATCGACACTCCTGCTTAACTTGGTGTCATCTGCGAATTTACTGATAGTGCACTCGTATGTCCTTATCAAGATCAACAATAAATATGTTAAACAGAAATGGTCCCAACACCGAGCCCTGAGGAACACCACTCGTGACCGGCCGCCAGCTGGATTTAGCTCCATTGACCGCCACTCTCTGGGACTGTCCATCCAGCCAGTGCTTGACCCAGCAGACCATTCGCTCATCCAGGCCATGGGCAGCCAGTTTTTTAATGAGAATTCTATGGGGAACTGTGTCGAATGCTTTTTGAAAATCCAGGTAGACAATATCCACAGCTTTTCCCTCGTCTAATAGTCAGGTCATCTTGTCACAGAAGGAGATCAGGTTTGTCAGGCAGGACCTGCCTTTCATAAACCCATGCTGACTAGGCCTGATCCCCTGGTTGTCCATTATATGACTTCTTATGGCATGCAAGATGACCTGCTCCACGACCTTCCCTGGCACCGAGGTCAGACTGACAGGTCTATAGTTTCCTGGATCCTCCTTTCTGCCTCTCTTGTAGATGGGTGTCACATTTGCCACCCTCCAGTCCAAAGGGACCTCCCCAGTTTGCCATGACTTCAGGTAAATCATGGACAGCGGCTTGGCGAGCACATCTGCCAACTCTTTCAGCACCTTTGGGTGTAACCCATCTGGTCCCAAATTTCTCTTAGAAATAGAATAATCACATTAAGTGGTTCAAATTCTGCACTTTTATCTTACTTTTTACTTTTACTTTTACTTTTAACCTGAGTCTTGGCTTATTGCCAACTGCTTTCTAAAGAGGTAAGTTTGTCTCTGAAGAAAGTTCCTAAAATTCATTACAATTTTAAGAATCTGCAAAAAATATGAGTGGTATTCTAACGTGATCTAAATCTGTAAGTGAATTTACATTGAGAGGTGAAATGTATATGCTGCAATGGCACACAGAAAATCCTCCTCCTTAATGACATTGCTTCAGCAGAACTTTTTCTTTCATAAGCTGCCTTTGTTGTGGAAACTGGGTTTAATTTGATAGGCTTCATGGTGTTTTTTGGTGCCCATCAGAAGACAAGTCTTCAAAACTTAATCACAGTCTGATGGTCAGAGGTGATGAAGATCTTGCAGTTCTCATGGATCTGTCTGCATCAGAGGGAACAATAGCTTATTGCTGCTCTATAAAGTAGTCCCAGTGTCCAAAATTGGATTATCAGACCTAAAGTACTAAAGTCATAAAAATAATATTGGAATTGTGGACTTGAAATTTATTTAGCACACTTTCTTAGACACTTTGTCTCTCCAATTTTGTGTTTGTGTTAGCTTGCACAGCATTAGGAATATATTTGAAGCTTGTAAGAATTTAGGATTAAACACACCTATTGAAGTTGCCCTTAAGACTTGACTTGTCTTTGGCTCTCACTTCAGATTTCAATGCTTGTGCATGTCTTTGCCTTTCAGATCTCGTGCAATGCCATGCACTTGAGCATGCCAGTTGGGTTAGTATGGCAGCATGCAGTCAGATGCATTTGAGAGCATCTGGGCAGAAGAAGGTAGGGAGTTGAACCCTGCTGTGTATAGCTATTGTTTTGACACTGTGTACACAAAGCCTTAGATCCTTTTGGGATCAGTGCTCTCTAAAGCAATTTTACTATTATATATTCCAGGACAGTGTCTGCAGGCAGAGTGGTGTCTGTGAGAATTAAAGATTCTTTATCTCCTTAAAATATGAGCAGCCTCCAAATTAATGAAGAGAATCAGAAAGAAAATTATCACCTGAATTTAAAAGAAAGCATCATCTGTATAAATACTACATCATCTGTTTAAAAACTACAAAGACTTATCCGTCCTTGATTAAGTCTCTCTGACAGTTCCTGTCTTTGCTCTTAGACCTTCAATGGAGATACAGTAAAGATATATTGCCACACTGGAGCCCTAAAACAAAGCTAGTTCCAAACTTGGAGGAAAACAGACAGATTTTACTTCATTCCCTGAGGGTCCCAGAAAATATTGCAAACACTATCAGTCCTCGACTTCAGTATCCTTGTGCCTGGTGAACAATAACCTACAGTGTTACTTACTGGGTTGGTTTTACATTCTTTTCTGAAATGTCTGACGTTGGATGTATCAGTAGGGTCACTACTGACCAAGAAAAGAGATTTCCCACAGAGTCTCCCTCCGTTACTTGCTCTATTCTGCTGGTACCTGGCATCATGCCAAAAGAGAGTAAATCTTATCATTTTCTTGCCTGCACAAAGCAGGACAATATTGCACAAGACTGCAGATGGCAGTTTAATCTCTTCTTTGGTGCCCTGTGAAAAAAATTTTTGGCCAAAAATTGCTTGTCCTTCAGGCTAGTAGGAAAATAGGCAGTTCAATGATCTAAATTGGCATATATAACCCTCCTTAAAACTAGATCTGTCTACAAAAAAATTAAATCAATTAACCTTTGTAATTTGTAGACAGTAAGAGAATCACTGCATTTCATTGCTCCCAGTTTACAATGTAATGTCACTGTGGTCTGATATTCCTTTTTTAATTCATACAGTTTCTATAAGTGACCCTGCACTCAGTATAAACCAAATAAGTTAATTATTTTTATCTTTTACAGTTCATACCAAAGGATCTCAGATCACTTCAGAAAGAGCAGGTGCCTGATGATTTTTTGGTGAGAGAATGGTCTTGAGACTTTTGCAGATCTAGAAATACACACAAAATGTATTTGCATTTGTATATGAATAACTACTAATACTAATAATATATGAACTATATAATTTCGATTCCAATTGCTATGATTACTAGATTTTGCTTCCTCCTTTTTTTTTTTTTTTTTAATAGAACATTCCCCAGAGCTTTCCACTGCACTTCTAGTAGAAATGTTTATACCATTTCCTACTCCTGCTCTACAGCTCTTACTCAGATTAAATTCCTCAGTGGTGTTAAAAAGAAGATAAGACAAAGAGAGACTGCAAAACCATGCAGCATTTGCTTAATTTTACAAAGAGTCTGTAGAAAGACCATAAAGATGTGAAACTAAATTTATCACATTCCATATTTTCTCACCTTGAAATTTTACTATTTTAAGTTATTTTTATGGCGGTGCAATTTCTTTACAGCTCTCAATATAATCCATTTCTTCTAAGAGACAGGCTGTTCAGCTTTTTATTTTTTACAGAAGTCTCTAAATATATCAATTTTCTGATAAGACATGAGAAATCTATTACTGTGTTCATCTTATCTATGAATTAAGTTATTGATATGCCAGAAAACTCATTGAATATTAAGAGCAGAAACATAAGCAAACAGTCTACCTGATTAATTTTAAGTTTGAAGTTTACAGGTCATGCTTTATTTCAGGAACACATGGTAATTTGTAAAAGCTGCTTGGGATCTTGTTTTTAGCCCACTGCTGTTCTGTTTCAAATAGAGCTAACATTAAATCAAACTCTTTGAGTCTCAATAATATATGCATCGTAACTGCCAAAGAGTTTCCTTAATAGTATTCCCCTTATCAAATTCTAGCATCTTAATGCTTCTAACTTTACTCAGCAGTGAAAGTTAATTCAGTCCTTGTTTTACCTGCATCCGTTCTGTTGATCTTTGAAGATTTTGAAAAACCTATTTTAAATAAGAACTTTGAGTGCAAGAACCTAAGAATAAATATGTAGTGAATATTATGCATGATTAATATTTAGGTTATAAATGATTTTCTGAGGACAAAGGTAAGTGAGTACAGCCCCCTTTCTGTATGTCAGCTGCCTTTGATCAATCTTGCAGTCTCCTTATGCAGGTTTATTAAGTTCATTTACAAAGAAAAATCAGCCTCCGAGTTACTTGCAGTGACTATTTTTAAGATAAGTTGCTATTCATAGTGCATTTCACCCTAATTCAAAGCAAGGATTGACACTGAACATTTCCAGAATAAGGAATTTTAAGTCACAAGTGTTGTGAAGAGCACCAAAAATGAGCACCATGGGAAAGTAACATCTGTTAGCAGCAATAAAGATTGGTATTGAAACAGATTCTCTCCCTTAACTTCTTTTCTTCTGTTTTCTCTCCATAACCAAACAGACAGTTTACATGACTCTGGATACCATGTCATACAAAAAAAGACCATAGTGTGGTTACAACCATGTTAAAACTTGGTTCCACAGCTCTTCATTCAGCAATACTGAAAACTACAGGAGTAGTCACAGAGGAAAGCATTAGGCTTGACTTCATTCATGCAGAATGGGTGTTCACCAGAGTCATAGGCAGTTTTATGGTATGACATATTAGGTTGGATGACTGGTAGAAAGAAGAAAGTAGTATGTGATGAAAATCCTTACATAAAGTTGGTATGCATGAGCATTCATGATAGTCTTGTTTGTCAGGGAAAAACATTGTTGACACAAAAGCAGAAAGAACATCAAAACGGTTGAGACTTGTGGGAATTAATTTCTGGTTTGTTTTTTGTTTGTTTGTTTATTTGTTTTTTCTTATGGGATGCTTTCACAGTTTTCTTCCCTGCTATTGACTCTCCTCTGAATAGCAACATCCTGTTTCCTGGTACTGATGGTAGTGCCTGTTACACGAGGCCCCAAGACACATTAGGGAACAAGTGGGAGAAACCAGAGGGCCCAGTATGAACTCCTCTGTGGAAATCTGTCTGAATTCAGGGAGTGAATGGATAGTCCTGGTAGTCTCTAAGTTTAGCACTTTTAGAAATGGTCTTTGGAAATATAGCAAGCCAAACTTGTTCCTTTCTTTTAGCAAGTAATAATTCCAGATAACTATTTACAGATCAGTGACTTGCTCTAGATTTGCATGAAAAGAAGTAAAGCCTAGGTCTAGCTTTTCCTTCATGGAGATGTTAGAACAGTCTTAGCTTCTGCAATGTAGATGGTATTATCAAGATGTCTTGGCATATCAGTACTCATTTGGGCACTACTTTACCTAAACTGTGCTTTCTTAAGAAGAAATTTGACTAAGAGGTGGTAAGTGAAGACTGCCTTTCTGATGGGTCACCCTGTTGCCCCTCAGTCTTGAGTTACTGATCAGTTGAACTGCTGTCCATTTAGCCCCAGGAAATAAAATTTTCTTAATGCAAACACAGTGGAAACGATGAATTGCAATATCTTTTGAACATTTTTAATCCTCTGTGAAGGTGAACTATTGAGATACAGATTCAGTGAAGTTCAGTAAGTTATATGGTATTTATCTGAAGACAAGAAATTCTCTGACAACATCATATTATGTTGAGAAGGAACATTTTTTTATCCAGCATGGAAAATGAATCAATGTTTTGGTATTTTTTTTTTTAGGCAGTAGTGTTGCTATTGCAGTCGCTTGTTTTTGAATGAAATTTAAGGTCTGTCCTTGTGTCTGTTTTCTTAAAGAATAAGCACAGGCTAGTGATCTATTTTCAGGCCTAGAAAATTTCCACATCTATGATAAAGTTCTGTGTCTGAAATGGCTTCAACAAGTCTGGAAATTTCTCAGCCTGACTGTGGCATTCAAGCAGGGGAAAAAAAAAAAAGTGCTGCAAGGACTAATAGCTAAATTAATACAAAACCTATACTTATTTATGCTGGAGAGAGAATTTAGAAATGGTGTTAAAAAATAAATGCACTAGGAAAAATACAATTTACTTGGTGAGAGAATGCAGTAGTGACCAACTATTCAGCAGCATGCACATAGGCTTGTGACAAGAGAGGGGAGAGGAATAATTTTTCCCTACCCCAAGAATAAGGATAAAGGTTCATAAAGGGAATATTTACCTAATTTGCAGTTCTGGCATCCATCTGAACATGGTATGCAGTCTTCAGAGTCAGGATCTTCCACTTCACCTGTGTTTTGCAAATCACCAATTCTTGGTTAATTCTAGATAATGGAAGGCCAACATTTGGAAGCATTTAGCAAGGTTCCTGGAAATAAACTTTATACAAATTCAAAAAGGAGAACGATTCACAGCATTTTCTTTTCTTTTTAATTCTTGTGTAACCCCACTCAATCTGAGGAAAACACTTCTATTTTGCATCAACATGATATTAGAAAAAAATCAGAGCTGGAGTTCAAGGACCTCAGGATCAGGTATGATTGTATATTTCAAAACAGGAACCAGTACTCTTAACAAGATTTCTGTATCATTTTAGGTAGAATATTTGTTAACTTCTACTGAAGAATACTTACCTTCTCTACAACTATGCTTCTGACATATGTTTTGAGTAAGGTAGTAGCCTCTGAAACATTTTTTGCAGTGACTGGAGTTAAGGCACACCTCACAGTGGCCAGAGCAAGCCACGCAGGTATGCTCTGAATGGTAGTGACCTGGAGGACAGCTCTCTCTGCACTCCCCATGATACAGGAAACGTTCGATCCCTCTTCTATCTGTGTGGCAAACAAATAGGAAAAAAAGATGTCAGCAACAGGGGACATTTGGGTGTAAGAAACAGCTTTGTGAAGCACCGGTGCTGCAGATGATGAAAAGTAATATTGTTTACTGACTGCTAGATTTGTACAGTTTTACACCAGGTGATCTAAAATGTATAAAATTTTCAGGACCTCAAATGTTCCACATTCCTGGAGACATATAAAGATGTCATGTTAGTGAATAGTTACTCTTTACACTCATAAATCTAATAAAATGTGGATTGAGATATTTCCATTGCTGAGTTCCCTTGCAGTGAACATACAAGTATTGGTACTCTATTGTACATGTGGATGTAGAATTGCCATTAAGAAAGCAAGGCTTCCCACTTCGCCTTTGGAAAGCATCATTCTGTGTCTGTAGTAGATTAAACTGTAATTCTTATCCTATTCACAGCTAGACTCTGGAATCATTTAGATTCGATCTGAATAGCAAGCATGCATCTATTTGCTATCAGAGCAACAGCATTCTCTAGTGCATGGGGAACTGGGAGGTCCCCTGCTTCAAATCCTTCTGAATGAAATCTGTGAAAACACCTACAACATCAGGTGCCATGTGCTGCAATATGAGGATTTTTCTAATGGTTTACAGTATAAATTATATACATTATTGTGGTAAGAGTATTTGATTGCTTTAACTGTAGAGCAAGAATTTGCTTACTATAATTTATTTTTGAAACTGCAGAGAAAGCAGAGAAAATAGGGAATAATTGTTACACTGTAACAGAAGTATTCAGACTTTGTTTCTTCTAATTTTCATGTACAGATCTTTAGAATGACCTTTTCCAGCCTCCTCAGGGTGTGACTTTCATCAGTGTCTTCATTTCTTGATACATACAAATACATAAATGTATACTGCTGTTCACCACAGGGAGACACTTGGGGAACAATTATACAAACTTCACCCTCACACTGGCCCTGAAGTACCATTTGAAAACTTTGTCTACTCGGTCACATTTCCCAAAGCGAGAAAGTCAATCTCATCATCAGTATGACAAGTTAAAGCCAGCCATTCTAATGTTTTCTTGTAATCTAGACACTTATTACTAAATAAGCCTGGGCCATTAATGACTAGGACTGAAATGGAAGTAGCAGCTGAGAGGGAAAAGGCTGTGAATCTAATGTGAGTTCTCAGAAAAAGCTCACCAAAAAGTCCTCTTTATTAAGTGAATTGAAAGTTAAATCTTAAATACTCATTTCCAAGGGCAATCCAGGCTAGTTACACACACATGTATGTAATAGCCTCAAATTCTTCACCCATCAGGTGTTACAGAGGTGAGAAAGAATAATTTTTAAAATGGAACTTCAAAAGGAAAGTTGTATTTTGGAACATCCACAAATTTATCTATATTACCCTCTGTCTCAGTCTAAGCTCTATAAAAATGTGTCAAAAGGACGTGTTTCTATGTGTGTTGGTGGTAAGCTTCTCTTTGCAGGCCCCATTTGTCCAGCTGTAGGGACAAAGCAGTCTGCAGTGGAACCCACCATGCTTGTTTCCTAGCTTTCCCCAGACAGGTGTTTTGGAAAGCACCCTGGCTCCCTGCTCGCTTGTGCAAACTTGCTCCATTTCAGTGTCACACCTACTGTGTAGAGGCTGGGGGAGACATGTATGGAGCTTTCTTTTCCAGAAGCAGGCTATGTAGGCTTTCTGTCCTTCTTTTCCTGTGCTACAATTTCTGTTTCTGTTAACATAGCTCCTATTCAAAATATACCAAGGCAAATGCATAAAGGTTCAAGGACAATGCAGAGTTGTGTTTTCTTGCAATTTTAAAAAATAAGTTTTCAACTCCCTTCAGGGTTAAAACAAGATTACGATGCAGGTCAGTAGCAAAAGCACTACTTACTTATTGGCTTTTACAACTGGTCCTGAGAGAAGAGAGAATTGGGAAACTTGAGGCCAAGGAAGGGGGAAAAGCTGCAAGAAGAAATCTTTCTTACCTGTTCCACAAGTGATACATTTGTTAGGTTCACTTCCACTGCACTCCAGGCAGGTATGATGGCACAAATGACACTGTTCTTTGAATTCAAACTTTCCTCTGGGGCATTGCATAACACAGCAACCATCGTCAAAGACTCTTTTGAGGCAGAGAGAGGCATAATTGCAAATTTAGCAACTAATTGTTCTTTAAATTTAAAGGAAACTAACAAGAAACCCAAGATATTCTTTCTTCATTCTATTTTCAAGAGTCTTTGCACTGCTTTTGTTAATACTATTTACTAAGTGGAAAGTCAACCACATTTTGAACCTGGATCTTAGACTTCAGAGATTATTTTTTTCTCAATTTTTTCTGAGAAAAATCACCTTTTAGTCCTGTACCTAGATGTCCTTCTACCACAATCCCCACCGTGGTCACTTATGTCTGTTAGAAGGAAAATAAGTCTTGGTCTTTCTCTGTGAAGGAATGATCCATCTGTTGAAATTTCCTATTAGTTTTACTTTACAGGCTTTCTGTGAACAGTACTATGTCTTCAGTAAAATGACTTTGTACAGAAAGTCAAACATCTATCTGAATCTTGGCCCTTAAGAGCTGTATTTTTAGACTTGCATATCTGCAAACACTGAGGAGTTTTGCTGCTGAATGTTCTCCTTTTGCTGGGTAATGAAATATTTGCTACAGAATCCTTTTATGTGATGAAAATTTGTGGTCCATTTTTCATTGCTACTTAATATCTACTGGTTTTAATCTGTTTGGGAGAAAAGTAGAAAAGGAGCAATACAGACATGACTATTAAAAGAATATAAAACAAATTGGTTAGAATTTGACAGTGTTTTCAATGTCGAGAAAACAGAAGAGGGACTGTAATCTTCCACACTTAACTGCTTTGACCAGTCTGGTATCTGAGGACTTGGGACTCAATTTCTAGAGAATCTGAGCACCATTCAGGATCTTAGTACAGCTTCTGAGACTGTCAGCTCGTCTGTACACCTATGGAACAGTAGGCTTTCCATGACATTAAGATAGTGCATGCTTCCTTGGAGCCAGCCAATGGCATTAGAGAATATCTGCAACAGGCCTTCATAAATTTCAGTTGCCATGGTCATTGTCAGATTTATTCTGAAAGAAGAGGAGAAAAATATCTGCAAAGTTTAAAACCAATTTTGTCAAATAGTCTTTGAAACTATTTAACATTTACCATGATTGGAAAAATCTAGGTTTATGAAGTGTGAAGATGGGAGAATAGGCTATCATGCAAACAGCCTTCCTGAAAGTACACGTAACAAAGAAAACTTAGGAATTAATTAAAAAGATTTGTGAGGCTGAAGGCAGGCTGCTGGAGCGAATCAGGGAGAAACTTGTATGGGTGTATGAAGTATTCAGCAAAGAGGTATCTCTGCTCTGGAGTCTTACAGTAAGGTAGTCTTATGCAGACTGTAGCTCATATAGCTATACCTGCATGTTGAAGAACCATTATTCAGCTCTTCATGGGAACTGCAGCCCGCTTTGGTTGGTTTCTATACTAATGAGACAATGTGGCAGAAGTACTGGACATAGGTGGGCTATGGTTATATGACATGCAAATATTACTGTGTTCTACTACATGTGCTGGCTGTAAGGATAGCCACCCTTACATGCAGCTCACATAGTCATAAAGTACATTTTTCTTGCTTTTGTTATGTTGCCCCTAATATAAGGCACCAGCATGTCAGATCTTGTCACTAACCTTTGTAGCTCAAACAATAAACAGATGGATGAAGAATTTTGTGAAATTAGTTTGGCTGGACAAAAAAGCTACAATTCCATAATTTTTAAAAACAGGTAACAGTATTTTGAGTAGTGAAACAAGAAGATGATCTGATAATAATAATTTTTATTATGAAATAAGGTGAAATCTACTGCTGAATTTTCTCAAAGAACAGGGATTGTTCAGTGTTTTAATTTTCACATTATTTTCAGGAAACACACCCACCCAAATCTTTTCATCATGTTCAAAGAGGAAAGGTGTTCCCCTATAGGAAAGCAGCACTGCTGAATTTTAGTCTGCATTATCTAATGGCCACTCATTACTGTCTTCAATAGACATCATCTGAAGCTCTCAAGAGTGATAAGATTTAGGATTCTGTTTCAATTACAGAGATCTATTTCAAGTACATAACAAATAACGTTCATTGGAAGGATTTACTTTTTAGCTGCTGGGTGAGATTTTTCTTTATTATTATTTCTTTTACTACTGAATGTCCTATTTCTAACAGCTTTCATAATGAGCAGAAGCAGCACAGAAAGCTTTTGGAAACCTTAGATACTAAAATTGAAATCTGTTAGAGGATTTGTTAGGAGGGAGACAGCAGCACCCTTCCAAAAGGTCACAAAGGCCTCATTACTGCAAACACCTAGGTGGTTTTGCCTAATGATGTTGTTCTGTATCTTCTTTGCTTTGCAGATATCTCTGTGTAAAGCTCATAAAATAAATTGCAAGGAAACACAGACAATCTAATTTAAATGCAATTATGAATAGGAGAAATCTAGCCCGCAGTCCACAATTCTACCCGACTTCCTGTGCTGATGTAATTTCTGATGTAACACACCTTAATTTAATACTGTTTCCTCAGTTATGAATTTGGACTGCACTGGTCCTGGTGTGTCTTTTATTGACATAGTCATATCATAGATATTTGCAGGGTAAATTGCAGGATTGCTTGGGAATTTTTTTGCTATGCCTTACAGGATCTGATTCTGATTTCATACCAGTGCAAATACCAGCTGGCTACAATGCAATCCAGTGCAACAGAAACTGAGATATCAGTGTGAGAATAAAGCTATCAGTAGGACATGAGTTTAAAACCAGTAGACTCCTGGATTAGGTGCGAGATGGCCTAAACATAAACCCCTGATCTGCAATCTCTGGTGGAAAAGCTTCTTTCTAGTTTTGTTCACTCCTCATGGCAGGTTAGAAAAATCAGCCTAAGTTAGGGGATGATATTTAGGTGCTATGAGTGTCTCTGAAATTAGCTGACTGCTAGCTTCAGTGTCCATACTCATACTTGTGTCAAGCTTCATAGCTGTGTACAACTGCAGATGTCCTAGGCTCTTGTTAAATTTGTCACTGTTGTGATTCTAGCAATTATGAGTTTGAAAGGATGACAATGAAAGAAAGACTATTACACATATTAAAAGCATTTTTTTTTGTATCTGTGGGACCCATCTGGCTAAACATTAACTGCCAGTGTAGCCAACAGTCTTGTTCACATAACACTTGTTTTCTCACTTGCCCTGGTTTTGTCTGCCCTAATCATTGCTCACTTCTTCAGTTGACACTAGAAGCTAGTGCTAAAGACCATACAGCTACTTCTCCAGATGACAATGTGAGGTTTTTGTGCTGCACAATTACCTTGTGAGTGGGCAGCTGATGCAATTGTCTGGCTCAGGTCCAATGCACTTCTGACAGGATGCTTCACACAACTGACATTCTTGGAAATCATCAAGATATTCCCCTGGTAGAAAAGAATTTGTTTATTTCAGATCAATACCTCACGTTACAAAAAGACATGCACCAAGCCAGGTTGGAAAGTATAATGAGTAAAAGGAATTAGATCTGTTTTGAATTACTGAAATGCGCACATTTCCTTGTGGTATCAGGAAAACAAGTACTGGCTCCCTTGGTGAAGCAGGATACTCAGAATTAGTAGTTTCTTGTCCCTATTTATTTATTTACTTATTTTTATTTTCCATGTGAATCTAACAGTGATTCTTCTTGTTAGGGTTAATGCTATTTCTTTTGCATCAGTGTAAGCAATGGGGGTCTTTGAGATTCACCATGTAGAGTTACATCAAAACCTAGGAGTATTCTTACCTAATGTCCTTTGGTGCAGCTGCAACAGGCTCCTGATTTCAAGCTGCAGCATAAAGAGTGTGCTGTCATGGGTGTGGGGTATGTTACATGAGAAGAAGTAAGCTTGAGTAGGCTTCCACTAGTCAGAGACATGTTTGTGCTTCCCAAACCTCTACCTTTTTGTCCTCCTCCCAAGCCACTGCTTGAACACACCACACCTAAAAGACCTAGGCTCTCATTTAGGTGCAATGAAAATTTTGTGCCCAAGCACCCATTTGGACTTCAAAGAAATAGGTTTGTGTTATATGAATTGTTGCCTTAAAACTGAGATAAACATATAAAAACTTCCAGATCATGAATACACTAATACTACTGTGGCACTGAAGTACAAAGTTTGTGTCTTTATTTATTGATCTGAATATTATTTATCTGAATATTAATTAAAATATTGGTACAAACTGATAGGCTGTATACTTCATAAATCTCAGAGTAGATATTAATTTGGTATGTACCATGAATACTGTATCTGTGTGCAGCATTGTGTGGGGACAGTAAGTTGGTTTATCAAGCAGTTTTGTAAAGCTCAAGGTTGGGTCTTGTATGTCAGTTTGTTATAGGAAAACTTATTCCAACTGAATCTATATATTGAGAGAATTGGCTGTTCCTTCATTCTTAAGTAATGGAAGAGCTTGGGCAGTGAGTCTTATATAATACATAAAACCTGCAGTTTCTATGGATACTTCAATATGAAGAAAGTCTTTCCACTTGCATTGCTACTGGGAAATCCAGATTTGGCAAATGCAATGAACTTTAAGAGTCAAAATAAAAATGTGGAATGACTTGGTTTTGGCTCTCAGTTGAAATGAGTTCCTTACATTGTAGAGCAAATGCACTGTACAAACTATTGCTGTAAGTGTAAAAAGATGTAGGAAAGAAAGATTTTTCTAAAATACTGCAAATTACATTCTCTGTCCCTTGTGTTTTCTACTCCATATTAATCTGTATTAACAAATTTTATAGTAGTTGAAATCTCTGGTATGAGATATAAGCTGGGGTACTTCTTATCATGCTTAAGGGGATGGGAACAGCATAATTATAAAGGCATACCAACTGGGATGTCCACCCCATTGTGGGCAAAACCTGAAGTACCCAACATGTAGGTAAAGACACAATTTTCATTTGGTAAAGGTTTGTGTGTCTCCTGAAGAAAGGAAAAAGATAAAAGACAAGCCAAAAGCCAGTGACAGAGCCACATAAAATACAAAGACAGTACTCCTCAGAGGCTGGTCTTGGATCATGGTTACCTGGGAAGACGTTCAGAACTGGGAGCAAATGAACAGTCTCTTGATGAGATCAGGGAAACAGAAATCTGTGTATACATACACATTCACACATTTTTATAGTTCTCATTATCCAAAGAGCATTTGGTGCATATATATATATAGATAGATGCATTTATGTAATTACACACATGCCCATATAGGCCAAAACTTGAAACATATAAATTGACATAATTCCATGGAAGTGGTGTAGATTTCTGAACTGCAACACTGTATTGTTGTATGATAGATTAATATCATTAATCCTTTATGGTATTGTTGTATGATAGATTAATGTCATTAATCCTTTATGAAGGACTAATTACAAAAATTATAAATTGTACAGCTGTTTGACACAAAATTCAGCAGGAGTCTGAATTTATCCAGATATTACTGAACTATAATGTTGTATTTATGAATAACTGTCACAGTATGGAGTATTTATGATTCTCATTTTCTAGAAAAAATGATTGTGGCCTGCTGTCCAGTAGATCATCAGGCCATTGACAGATTTACTTAATGTAGGACTCTTGAGTCTTTCTGATACATATTCAGAGGGTATAACATGGAATGCCATGATCTCAAATGTTTTATGAGGTTTTAAAATATGATTTGATACATATATATATGCACACATATATATTTGGATGATACAGAACCATGAAAAAATGCAGTATCTGAAAAGTCTTCCTATTGCAGGTTTGGTGGCTCAGTGCTTTATACTACCAGCTTTACATCACTGGGAAATCAGTCAGGGCATTATTAAATTGCTTCTCTGATGTTGTTTTTGACACATGTTAGAAAAACTTTTTGTTTTTCCAGTCCTTCACTTTATTTGCCTGCACTGCCTGTGTGCTTATCCATCGGACCTGAGCTGCTAATTCATATACCTCAGCTATGTCCACTCAAATCCTTCCCACATGGTAGAAGTGCTTAGTTTTAAAAGGATTTTTTTATTTCTTTGTTATGGCTTCCATTGGAAATGCTGTAATTAATTTCAGCTGTGCTGGAATAGTGCCAGGAAGACCAGTTTTCTGCTTACTTTATCCTCCAACTTGATGCACTTTAAAGCATACTATTATAAGAATGTGCACCAGAAAATACTTACATATTAGACCCTCTGAATTGCAAGTCAATCTAGAACTCTAGATCTGCCACTAGATGATAACAAAATATTTTTTAGTGGATATTCAAAGAGTTAACACTGAAATGCAACTTTAAAGAAAACTTTTAAACTATACCACAGGGCAGTGTAACTGTTTCGTTGTGGACAATATATTTCTTTACAAATCTTACTAGATAAATACTGGTTACTAAAGCCTTTTTTTTCCTTTCTTCTGTATCAAAATTCTTTATCTGTCCAATATATGTAATGGGGGAATACTCTCAGCAATGCATCTCAGCTATGTCCTCAATCAGTCAATGCTTGTCAGTTACTTTGGATCATCCCATATTTAACCTTCATTTATTTCTCAATTCTGTTACCTTGTCACCTTGTTAAAAAAAAAAAAATCACTTTGTTTAAAAAAAGGAACTGAAGGTATTATAGGAATAAGGCTATGTTAACAGACATAATGCTTCATAATAGGAAGATTTGCATGTATAATTTTTTTGTGTCCCTACTTAGAAATGTTTAATTCCATATCTGGGCCACATCAGGTTGCATACAAGAACCCTACACTTATGCTGAGTTCCTATCAGTTAATATGATGCATTTTAAAATGTGGTAAGAACTATTATCTCCCATTAAGGAGGCAGAAAAACTGAAATGCAGTAAGATCATCAAGTTAGGGTGTAATAGCAGACTAGAACCTGTCTCTCCTGAGTCCCAGACTAGAACACTACCACAGTTGCCAGGTCCAGGTCATTGCTATGTCTTTGTATAAGCAGTATTAAGTGTACAGCTCCTATCTTGTCACTATTTCTCTCCTGCTTTCCAAAAGCTGTGCCATTTATTGACAACACATGGTATTTCAGAAGACCAGTTAGATAAGGGTGTGAATATCCTTGCAAGTTATGCCTGGAGATATACAGTTTTATGTGCTGGCAGTCATAAATGAATCTTTCTCCTGTAGCCCTCCCATGAGACTTAATCATTGCAAGTCGCATGTTACTTTCCCACTTTTCTGAATCAAAACATCACTTTATCTAATTTAAAAATGTTCATTGACTATCTTCTATAGCATTGCCCCAGTGGCTTTTCTTTATAATCAACGAAAAAATGACCTTATTTCTTCCCTTTTGCTTGTTTAGTTTCATAGGAAACTGGATATAGATTTTGTACTTGGGATTTTCTATGTTATCTTATGGGTTAACAAAGGTTTCACAGAGCAGATAAAGAAATATTGATCAGAATTATTTTTCATCAATCAGCAGTGAGAACTGAGAGCCTTCGGTTTTAGGGAGCTCTCTGCTTTTTCCCTGTCCGGCCTTGTTACATTTTATTTTGGCTGGCTTGTGGGCTCAGCTCCTTGAGTTTTGCTGAAGAAGTATTTATCTATAAAGCTTAAGTCCATAAGGAACTTGGGGTAACCTGCATATAACAAGCCATTAAAATTCACCCTGAGGATTCCTTTTGAAGTTACCCCTCTGTTTAGTCCAAAGCCTTAATGTTTGATAGATTACAGTTCCCTGAAAGAAATCTTGTCTTCATCTTGAAAATGTTAGAACATGGATGGAGATTACAGAATTTCCTTTCCCCAAAAATTTTGGGCAGTCATAGAAAATTTGAGCCTGGTTTCCAATTATTTGTCTAGCTTCAGCTTTCAGTCTCCTGCTAGTTATTCTTCTCCACTCAGTCATTCTACACAACTACCAAATTTCTGTCTCCCTGTTTGGAAGTGCAGAAGGGACAAAGAAGTTATCCTTCATGGGCAGAGCTTTGGGGTGCTAAGGCGATGCGACGGATTCAGGATTGGCAGTCATTTTTTCAAAAGTGCTCTAGGCAGTGATGAACCAGAAGGCTGAAATTAGGATGTTGGTTCCTAAGTCAGTGAAGTTCTCCCTTGTGCCAAGGGACAAAGCAGAACCTTGAAAAGGCCTGAACATCTCTTCCCTGAATAGTGCTGTGTGCAGCTGAGTGTGATATAATGATTTTAGGATGAAAAGCCCTTTTGTTGCAGGATTAGGTGAGATCACACAGAGCCTCAGGTTAGCTTTAATCATGACAGGCTGGAGAGGAGCAACTGCCTTTATCAACCACACTATCTTACACAGCCCTCTATTCTTTCCCTTGCAGAATAAAAATATTTACGTTAGCCAAAGCTGCCTTTTTTGCTGACACAAAAGGATTTTTTTTCTCTTTATTCTGTGTGTTTCTTCCCTCATTTCTATGTAGTATTTATACAACGGTTGTTAGAAACCCATTGAAGAGCCAGAGCTCTCAGGGGTACTGAGTGGGCATAAACAGACTCCAGAAAGACATTACTTAGCATTTTAAAAATCAGCTTTAAACATCCGTTTGTGCTAATAATGTGGATGCCTGGAAGTAAAAGCTGGCTGAGATCAGGGTTTCTCCCTTGCCTGTGTAAGCACAAAGGTCAGAGACTGGCATGGTTTTCTGCTGCTCACTTGGAGCCTGCAATTTGACAGCCCCATGAGAAAGCAGGAAGGGGAACGGACCAATCTTGATCTGTATTGCTAATGCTTTGTTCTGTAGCCTTCTCACTTCTTGAAGGAGGAAATACTATTGCACTCTCAAAATTTTAGACTGACAATGGAAAAAAATCTGTTTAGCCTCTTCATTTCTGGAGCTTCCCAACTGAAAATTCCCCTGTCTGATCTTGTCAATCTTCCTATTTTTTTGTGAAGATCAGTAGCTGGGAATTTACTAAAGGGCAGTGGAACAGAGACACCTAAATCTCACTGAAAATTATTTCATTGTGCTGATAGTACTTCCCTGGAAATCTAGGTAGTTTCCTGTGAAATATGCAAAAGAAAGGTGGAAGCTGACTATATAAGTTGAGTAAAAGCTGGTGTTATTTGCACCTGGAGTATATTGAAGATAGGATCTCTCAATGCCAGAGGAAAACACATGTCATACTCCAGAGGCAACCATGGTAGCACGGCGTCTCTTTCCTATGTTATACAGCAAGGAGTACGTAATTTGCATACACAGAGCCTTCCCTGTCCACAGGGTTTCTGCAGTCTGACTTGGATAGACATAAACCTGAAATGGGAAGATCTGGATGTCTCAGTGGTGTCATCCATCTTAAACAGAGAGACCCCTGTACAGAGCGTTTGTACTGGAGATCTCCAACTTAATCAGGATGTGAACACAGATCTGCTGATCTGCGGATAATTGAACAGATTTCAGCTGGTAAACTGTGTCCCTGACAAGATATAACAACATAGATTCATATTGCTAATTAAATGCAATTTCTGTTTAATTTGCAGAGATGAGTACATATTAAAGCCTGAAAGAAATCTGCCAAAAAGATAAAAGTTTATCTCCTTGAAAGTAAGGAGCAGACCAAATTATGCTTTTAATGAGAGGTATAAAGGATTAAATTTTATTCCTATGTGTAACTCTTCAGCCAGCTCAATACCCTTATGTTGGTGATCTTCCCTTGCTTAAAAATCTTCCCTAGTTCCTCATCTCCACTATAACCATTTCAGGAATAGCCAAGGTAATCGCTTTTGATGATTACCCTGGAAAGCACAGTCCCAGATGTTCCCTTTACCAATCACATGTTAGATGCTGAGAGTGCAGAAACAGGTAAATGATACAGCCCTTCTAATACAGATATAGCTGAAGAGAGGCTTTGTGGAGTTGTTTGGCTGTGGGAACTCTTTGAACCCTCTTTTCAGCCTTGGAATTGAAAGTGTCCACGGAGGCTGTGGTAGAGGCAGACCCAGCAAGAGCAGCATGTACACAACTTCAGTTTAGTATGGCCTTGTTCTTGGAGTAAGAAAAGGGACTACTTTATTTGAGAATTAATATTTGAGTAATTTCTGTCTTTTGATCCAGTGACATTGCACAGAACAGTAATTAGCATGGTCACAAGCACCATGGCTGACAGCAATGAAATCAATTGGAGACAGGCAATCAGGTGTTAGACTTTCCTTTCAACTCACATCTCAAAGAACATCTGCAGACACCAGGAAGAGGGCAGTGGGCAGGCCAAGGACAATTGTAAATGGAAAAGATATGCAGTATTATCTGAATTGTAACTAAATTACACTAGTCATGCTCCAGTGAACATTCAGTGCTATTACTGAGTTTGCATGATGGAGCCATTAATTCTCCTTGGGTAAATAAATATTCACTGACTGTCAGTGTTCTAGCTTCTCCCCCCCAGCATGATTGGAAAAATGGGTACTTAATCAGCTCATTGTGTAACAACATAAAGCAAAGATGTCTACTGTGTTTTGTGATGGGACAATTTTTGCTTTGAAAAGTGATGTTTTCCCAGAAGACCTTCAACAAATCCGTCCCCCATGCAGTGAGAAAGACTGATAAATAAATGATTGTACAAGAGGCATTCTTCTAAGCTATGCCTTGCCCATCTTTGGCAGCAAACGCATGAGCTGCTCAAAAAAAGAGATGTAACAAAACCCAGCCTTTGGTGTGGCACTGAGAGGCTGCATTTGTTGCTTACTGGAACTATTTTATTTAATGCTCCGAGCCTTCTCACCATAATATGCTTTCCTTTGACTACATTTCCCATACTAGAAGTGAAAATTGGCTTCATTTTTATGCAATAAACATTGCTTTCTAATCTAGAAAGAAAGTGCTTCCAGGATCATTTCAATCACAGTGTGACTATTAAAATATAATTCTGTGGTCGTGTCTGCTATTCTTACACAGGAGGTGAACATTACTGCAACCTCTCTGGCTTTATCCTGAGGATTTCAGAACAGTTTCCCTAGTGAGAGCCAATATTACTATGCTCTGAGACTTCACAGAAATGTCCCAGGACTTCAACAGATCTTTGCTCATCAGTGTGGAACCAGTGGTGGAAATGCAGGTGTTGGTTGCACTTCCCTGGTTGGATGCAATCCAAAGGTTCAGAGCCTTAGTTTGCTCTCAAGGACACTGTGTTGCTACTCACAATTCTTTAGTCCTTACTAATGAGGAGGATTTAAGCCCTAATACACTCTCATGACAGGTGATAGTAAATAATCAGATAATTAATTTCATTAAAAATTGAAATCTCCCAATATAGTTTAAGTACGACAAGTAAATAAAAATTATGCCAAACAAAAATCAGTTTTCCCCTGCTAAACAAAATGTTCACCAAAAATACATTTTCAACCTTTTTTTTTATGTGTATTGAAGCTGCATATTCTGAACAAGCTCATGCAGGTCATTGTTGGTGTTGGTTTCTTTTTGATGAAAACTTGACCGGGATTTCTCTTTGTATGCTGTAAAACTTTTTTAAGGCTTACTTAAAATATTTTGCACAAATATCTAGTGGCAGAACTTTTCTTGATTCATTCTGTACCAATGACATGACAATGGCATATCCAATATAAATATAAGACATGGTAATGGATCACAGACATGTTATTGTTCTGCGAGTTGCACTGCAAACTGAAAGCTTTGACTCATACAAGCAGTCACTTAAATGTCTTTACAGGAATCTTGAATTTATTCTTACAGTCATTCAGTTCATTAAATAATTTCATTAAAAAGTAGCAGATAGTTACCTAAAGTGGCCACTCACACATATAAACTCTAGTTGTGATGTGGCTATTAAGAGGATTAACTTGGTCATCACCATTTGGAAGTTGTATTTAGTGATGGATAAAATTGTCAGGTCTAGTATCTCTCTATACAGGTTTACTCATCTTCAGTGACAACTGTCATACCTCTTATTACCTGATAATGTGGAACAAGCAGCAGCTTTGCTGTTACACAATATATTCAGTGGTAGGGGTTGTTCAGAATTTCACAGGACATTGGAAAGTTGCAATCCCAATAGAGATTGGGGTAGTCTGTAAGGTCTCATAAGGAAATCTTTATTAGAAAAGAGTGTTCTCCACAGAGGGGAAGTTTGCAAAGCCTCCCCAGAAAGAGGCAGGATGTGCCAGTGGAGATTGGTGTGTGGGTAGGCAGAGTCTAAGCCAAGAGCCTCAGGAGCTACTGGTCAGAAGCATACAGTTTCCACCAGCATACCCTGGCAGATATCGGATTCGTTGATCCCACAACACTGGTGTGTGGCTGAAGTGAAGAGCTTCAGCTAGAAAGGGAGGAAGGCTGTAACCCCATTGCAGAAAAGGAAACACTTCTATCATAAAATGATGCCCTCACACAACAGGCCTCTGCAGGATGTTCTGCAGGTCTGGGACATGCTAAACTTTTTTCCCGTTAAAAATAGTGTTAGCACATGTATGAGGTTTCTTTTTTTGGACCAAAGCTGTCATTGTTTTTGAGATTTTTAATAAAGAACAGGTCTAGTTGGGTGTCCAGTTTGCATTTAAATCAGGGAATGTGTAAGTATTCTCCTAAACAGACATGAACTGGCAAATACTTTACTATGGAAGTGACATGTCTTAACTAGAAGAGCATTTTTAATTTGTCATTGCTTTTTGATTTGTGATATAAATAAGGCAGAAATCAATGAACAGATTTGGACTGGTACCATCCACAGTCCTTTCAGACATGGAGAAATGGATCATTTCGTTCATGCTTAGCAGCTTCTGATTTTCCTAAAATGGTCCATATCTGTTCTGTATGCCAACAACAGAGTGTTAGATACTGAACACTCCAAAATACTCACCATTGAATCAGAGAGGGAGGACTGATCACCTAAGAAAAATCTATAGCTGGGAACAAACCAGCTTCCTTCAATTGCAGTCCTGTTGCTGCAGTGATCCTCTTGTTCAAGGACTAACTATAGTGCTGCTTATGAATTCTGCTTGCATCTGGCCACTGCTATTAAGGCATCACAAATAAAAAATGATCAAAGACTCTGAGCTGACACCAGAAAGTACTAGTTTTCAGCCTAAAACTCAGTCCTATGCTTACTTGTCTGTGAGACTTCACACCTCAACATTATAGATAGCTCTCTAGAGCAGACTTCTTTGGCCAGAGGTATGACAAGTTTATTATCACTCTTTGTATGTTTCCTATCCAAAGAAGATGAAATCTTGACAATAAAAGACACCATGATTGATTGAATTTCTCATGACAATTGGAAGATGGAGTGGGAGCTGAAAGAAGCAGTTCTTCATATGGTATTGGTGTAAGGGTTAGGCCCACCTTTTTTTCCAGGTGTGGTCTTACCAAACTGCTAGGAATGTGCCATCCCACATACGCTTGATCCCAGGACTGACAGGGAAACTGTGAGAATGATGACTTAACTCCTTGTTTTCAAACCAAGTTGGTGACAATGAGATGTTTAAGGCTGAAAAGATTTTTTCAGGAATTTGTTTACATGACCTCAGTGAACATGCTTAAAATGTCACCTGCATATATGACTTCCTGGATAAGTTGCCACTTGGTCTCCATCCAGGTTGTAGGACTAAGTGGGAAATGAACCAGAGCATCAGCTAATGCTGATGGAGGATCTCACTCTGCAGGGATCACAGATTAATCTACATGGAGCCATTTTGATCTTCTGGTAAGGACAGACAGCCTGCTGTTCTCAAGTGGAAGAATGGGCTTGTGATCTGAGGTGTACTGGCTGTCAGAATTGGCATGTGAACAGACATCAATATCTCACTGTGCAAGTGGCCATGTATGACTGCAAAGATGAAACCTTCCTCCTAAACTGTCTGAGCCAATAGGTAGTTATGCATTTCACTTTTTAATCCTAAACATGCAAGAGATTAGACTCATCACAAACTCTATACAGGTCAGAGGAAGCCAACACTGTTATCCACTAGGGTTCAGACATGGCTGTGCTGCTACTAAACAAAAGGTGTCCTCCATGGAAGCCAGACATTTCTGCAATCACAAATTCCATCACTTAAAACAAAAAAAACCCTGCAATAAAATTAAACACCCTTACCCTCCCAATTTGTTTCAATGAGTTGTGTGTGGTATCTAAGTGCTCTATACCATAAAGCTACTGGTGCCCCTCAACAAAGATATTTTACATATATATTATCAACATGTTTTTCCAGACCAAAAGAACAGGAATTTAGGTTAATTTAATAGAAAAAATAAAATATGGAATAACATTGATTTTGGCCAATATCAATTACAACAGAACTACCCTGTTTTACAAATAACAACTGAACATTTTACACATGTACAGTATTTTTTCAGTAAAAATGAATTTGGATATAACAACGTGTCAGTTTTTTAAAGAAAACAAAGATATTAATTTCTTCTCTATAATAGTGTTAGAGACATTTGTAAGTATCCAAACAAATTCTTTACAATCCATTACATAATTAAATCTCAATTATGAATATATATTTATAGATATAATATATATAATATTAACTTAAACTTTGAAAGCATTATGTTCTAGTTAAACATGTTATACTGAGAAATGAGGCAGTAACAGACTAGTAGTTAAACTAGCACAAACTGAATTCTTTTAAATTTGAATGTTGATCAGGAAACTTGTAATGGGCACCAAAGGAGCTTGACGGATCCCCTGTCATACTGAACTAGGTTGCAATAGTTTACCTGCTCTCTGCTAAAGGTGCCACATCTATAAGTTTGTATCTGTTAGTCTGTAAAATTTCCACAATAATTTTTGATCCTCTTTATTTTCTTACATGCTTAAACACCTGCAATCCATTTTCTATTTGTGTGCCCCAGAAAGATAACTGAGAAAGACATTTTGTACATTTTAAGTATTATCCCCTGAAAACAGTACCTTTGAAGTTCAATTTTCTGTTTTCTGCTAAATGACTGTCTTTTGAACAGTATGCTAAGTGAAGCTGATGAAGATATATTAAACAGGAATTAGTGCTGGCAGCTGTGTGCCTGGGTAAAGACAGAAAGGCAGGGGCCGCTTCTCTCGCCACCCAGGATGGTTTTACAGTGAGGTAACTCCATTGCCCTCAGCAGGACTCTCCCTGCTGGAATTTCTATTGTGAGCAGATAAAAGTAGATTCAGGCCCATCATGACACAATTGTTACACCAAAAGAACCATTGATTTATTGCCCTATATGTAATTATTCCTGGAGATGTATTTGGCACAATTACAAATCCAGTCCTGTAAACACATGCTGTCGCATATAGTCACACTGGCATTTACATATGAGCACTATGAAATAACTCCACATATCTGTATGATAATATCCCCTTTTTTGTGAACGTTACAAGACAACAATAATTTATGAATGCTTCTTACATGTTAGCAATGTTTTCTGACTTCTGAGCGTATACATTACTCTCGCTTATGCAAACCAAGAGAAGTAGTATCTTTTGAATTTGTTCACTACAGGAACAATATTTTTTTTTTAAAGTTTATTTGAAATAGCTTTGACAATTTAAAAAAATAAAATAAAAATCCTAGCATATCTGTTAATAAGCTAGCTGTCTAAAAATGAAATCTATATGACCAAAACCACATTTTGGGCAAACATATATACATACTGCATGTGATACAAAAAACAGCACACAGCAGAGGAAGTAAGAAAGAAATGTGTGCAGAAATGTTCACTTTTTTTAAATACTGTTACAAAAGGGGCAGAACTTAGTCCTGCAGCTAATGATGTTTCTGATCCCCTCAGGAACTCAAGTTCCCCCTGTCAATACACATAGCACAAAAAAGACTAATGCAAACATTTTTGTATTGTTTAGTTTTAATCCATGTAAACTTGTGTTGTATTCTTGAAGCACTCTTTAAACATCTTGAAGGGGAAAGAAGCAGGAAAAAAAGGGAAGAAAAAGGACCTTCAAAAAACAGGAATAATCCTAAGGTTGACAGGAAATCAAATCATGAGTTAAACGTTAATTTTGGCATCAAATGCTTTGGTCACACAATACTGACTCTGTGATCCTGGATGCTTAGCTCTAGACACCCAGTTATGAAAGGTAGGCGTGTTGTAGTTTTTCCATTAAGTTCCAACAAACAGTTCACCATCTCCCCAGACAAAGAGGGGGGAGAGAAAGAGAGGTGGTTTGCTTTATTTTTTTTCCTTTTTTTTTTTTTTTTCCTTTTTTCCTTTTTCAATAATATGGATTAATCTATAAGTCTACAGGAGCGGGAGGATGCTGGGAGGTGTCAGTTCACCCCTTGTGCGTACATGTTCTGCAACACAATTGCTGAAGCACTTTCCGCTGGCAGAGATTGTTCTTTTTCACCAGCATACAGAATCCTCCCTCGGCCCAGGACTCTTCCGTGGCTTCCAGAGGGCAGCAGCAAGAGAAGGAGGGGAGGTTGAAGGTTTGGAGAGCATGGCGTGTACAATGGAGGAAGATTTAATTGGTCAGACAGGCAGATTTGGTTGAAGAGACCATTCAGGAGCAGGTAGCAAGTAGGAAATTTGGTCCATCAAAAGGAATTTCAGTCAACAGCATTTTTTTTTTTTCAGGAAGAGATATTGTGTGGTCCGACAGGGAATGATTGGTATCCATTTGTGAAAAGGAAAAAAAAGATTAGAAAGAGAATAATTAGAAAACAGTGATATTTACAGCAAAGGAATTTGTTCTCAATTTTTATGAATTAAAAGAATAAACCAGTCAAACCACAGAAAAAGAATAAAACATTCTCAACAGAAATGCAAATCCTATAGAGTGAGTTAGACTAGTAACAAGTGATTGTCAGGCAATGAATTGAGACCCTTTATGTTTTATAGATTAACAGTAAAAAAAACAACCTCCTGGACTTTCCTTGGCTGCCCTAGACTGTTGAGAACATGTGCTGTATGGTGGAATCCAGCATGGTGCATTGCAATTGCCTGAAGGCCCACACACTGATGTGTTGCCCTTTCATGGCAGCTGCACTTGGAAGAATGGGGGAGACAGTACTGAGATGGGGTGTCCCCAGTCTGGGGCAACAACAGGGGTATCTGATTGAAGTTGCCTATGTACAAACAAAGACATATTTATCCAACCATACTGAAGACCAAACTGGTATGTCAAATGCTCTCATTGCAGAACTCATACTGAGACTGTGGTTACTCAAAACTCAGCATTACACTTCCTCTTAATTTGTCCTTCTATATCTGACCTTCTCTGGACTTGCTCTAGATTACAACACATCTAATGTCCTCATGTGAAAAGGTCTCATAACTGGTTTGCCAGTACCTGTAATGTAACTTTATGATGGACAGGATACTTTTCAAAGTTTGAAGGCCTAAATTCCAGCAGGAGCTGTAAAGGTCCACAGAAAAAAGACTCAACTCTGCATCCTTTCTTTTTTCTTTTTTTTTAAGTCTTCGGTAAAACGCTTACTAGATCCAGCAGAAATGAACTGGACCCAAGAGTCATTGTTAGCTTTTTGTACATCCAATGTCAGGTATTTTCCACATGGCTTAACACTGGGCTTTGTTCTGGTATGATTTTCCTGTTGGACTGCACTTGTTGGGCTGTATCTACAAATAATTCATATAGTAACATTTCTAGGGAAGCATGATGTTAACTGAGTGTCTCTATGATTGTGACATTTGAAAGGAATGAATATTTGTGAATAATTAAGCCAATCATATGCAATAAGAATGCTATCCTGGTTGCCACAGAGAAGTTGGAGGAAGTTCGAATCTGCACTACGAATTGGTGCTCTCTATTTCAGAATTGTTTTGGTCTCATGACCCTTTCACATAATTCAAGCAATACTACAGGCACTTAAAATCCTTTCCACTTACCAGCATTTTCACAGTTTAAAGTGAAAAAATAGATAAATGAGTTTCTATTGACAGTACACCAGGGTCTTCATATAAAAATCTTTTGAAAGCAGTGGCTTTTGAAGAACAGATAAGGAAGGAAGAGTAGGTTGCTGGCAGGGAGGAAAGCTATTTTAGGAAAATTCAGGTAAAGTGGGTGTGACTAATCTCATTAATACACACAAATGTAGTTTTCTCCTTCTCATAAACCTGAAAAAATTAAGAAGCAATGTAGACCTCAAATCAAGACTGTAACAAAAGAAAAAAAACAAACTAAAACCAACCCAGTACATGTAAAACAAGAAGCTGGCAGTGGTAAAATGGATCTTCTCAGAGAATTGGACTCACCATCCTTGCAGACTGTTCCTACTACACAGACACCAGTGTCTAGGTTATAGCCGCTTGGACAGCTTGTACAGTTTCTGTCTCCTTGGCCACTGCAATCCAAACAGCTGGCATCGCATCTGAAAGGCAATGGCAAGAGTTGGTCTTATGGCCTCACCAAATACAAGAGTTCCTAGGAGACCTCTTTTGTATTGGTTTGTTTGCCGTTTCTAGAGGTATCAGCTGCTCTAATAGTAATTAAAAATAATTAACTCCCACTGCAACCCAGTCCTGCTTCTTTTCTCCAATGACTTTCTATTCACAATTTTTAATAAATAGTTGCATTATACTAGTATTTTGGAACTATATAGAAGTAATCAACAAAAGTGTTAAGCTGATTGTGTAGACATGCAGCAGCAAGGCACAATCTAAAGCCACAGGATGGAAGACTGACTTGCTGCCCAGTCCTTTCATCAACTTCCTGCCTCCATCATACTTTCATTGTGTACTGATTATTTTTTTGAGTGGAAAACTGTAACACATGGTGATTCCCTTCCTGTCCTGAACTCAAAGTGAGTCAATAATAAATTATTCCACGGGGCAACAAATGGTATTTCTTTAACAAAGAATGGAACAGAAAAAAATGTCCTTTCCTTGCACAGCACAGCCTTGTTCAAGATTTACCCACCCACTTGTACACTGAGGCAGGTGAGTTATTCTGGACAGCAGTCTGGCAATATACTTGTGCTATGTTTGAATATGCAGCTGAAGAACTGAAATGGTCCTTATGAATAGTAATTAACTTGCAATTAAAAAAACCTAGTTTGACTATTTTCCTTTCTTACCGAGAAATGCAGATCCTCTGCCAGATTTGTAAAATTTACATTTCTATGCATATCTACTTAGGTTCTCACTACAGGCTCTTTTACAGTGAAGGACACACACGTATGTACAAGAAAAAACACTTTTAGAAGACCTGCATGAATATAACTCAGACTAAAATTTAAAAAATCCACTTTTCCTTCATTTGCTTAGCATGCAACATATTTTTTCTATTTTTTGAAGTCAGCTGTGTTTGATGTTCTCGTAAGTATTATCTTTTTCCAGTAACAGCTAATATGTTGCCAAACATCAGACACATATATTAGCCACTGTAAGGGACTGTGTCAGCCGTTTTGTCTCGGCATTGCTGTTGTGCCATTACTATCTCCTGAGCTGCGGGGTGGTGTAAGACTGCCGGACCGTGTCAACTGCCTGTTTCAGCACTGCACCACTTCCTAAACTAGGCCTCAACATCCTGTTGCACTGAAGAAGTACGCCCTGAAGAGGACAAAAATATCCCCGAAAAACCCACAGCGTCTGCCCGAAGCTGGAACAACGACCTCTTTCGTAACATCTACCGAGCTGCGCGTGTGTGCAGGGCCAGGGGAAGAAGTCGGGATGAGGAGGATGTGCGGAGGCTAAAGGCGTTGCTGGCCGACCGTTGCCCCAGCCCTCACCATTCCCCACCCCCTGTACGACCACCATGAACACCTGGGCATGCGCGCATGGAGGAACACAGGGTAGCGAATATGATAATGAGCTCTGTGGAAATCGGTGGACTGATTGTGGGGACCGGGATGATAAAAGGACTGCGTACTCTTCTCTCGGGGGATTCCCCATCACCTGCAGGGATCCCCCATCACCTACACCAAGACCAAGCCAACGGGACACCGCTGGATTCGTGGTGGTGGTAACTAATCTTGCTGCACCTCTTTCGTTTGCTTGCTTAGGGATTCTGACTCTTTCTTTCTTCTTCTCTCTGTCCTATCGCTGTTATCTGTTGTTATGGGAAATAAAGCTTACAAGGTTGTACGGCATCTGACCTCGTTTGTGTCTTAATCTTGCTCTTGGGATCGTTTAAGAACCCTCCCTGATATTGGATCGGGACAGCCACTGATCATACCTTCTGCAGCTTTTGTATCCACTTTCAGTAGAGTGATCAAGGTAATATCCACTACTACAGGACTGCACACATCTTCCATCTTCCATAAAATAACCCTGTGTGCAGTTTATACAGGCATCTACTCCAGCACCTTAAACCAGAGAGAAAATATACTGTATTACTGGCTAGTTCCTCTTATTGCCTAACAGACACCATCTCTAACTGTAGCAAAATCTTACCATTTTAGAGACTATGTTTTACCTTCCTGACTTTCTTTCAAACAGCAACATCAAGCAATAAAGGTACATGGTTAGAATAAATGACATTATGTAATTTCAGCATATCTTTTTCTAAAGAAATGGCTATTGGTAGTTCTAAAGCTTGCACAAAATCTATCAGTCATTATTCCATCCCAGAAAGAAAATGGAGGGCGTTACTGGAAATCAGAATGAGCTCTACTAATAAGGGAAAAAAAAAAAAAGGAAAAAAAGGAAAGAAAAAATAAAATTGTATGCACACTTTCAATTACAAAACTTAGATTTTCATGTTAGCTGAAAGAAGTCTGATGTATTTAAAATATATTAAAGAACTATCAAGTTAATTAAGTTTTTACACGTAAACAATCATGTTATACTGTAGCTGTGAAATCAGAGCTGAAAACATCGAGGAAAGGAAATGATGCAGATATGTGTCAGTGGCGTACCTGCACATGTTGCACAGGATCGGTGACAGGGTTCACATTCTCTACCATTATGGTATTTTCCTTCTTCACAGCGGATAGCACATCTAGTGCCATGCAAACTATTGGAAAAAGGAAAAAAGCACAGTGTTTGGGCAGATAACAGCAACAGAGGACAATAAGGTCATGCACAAACCAGTCGTTCTCTTTCAATAAAAGAACAACCCATATATTAGGATTCATCATCTTTCTTCATTGGTCATATTTTATAAATTTCGAAACAGCAATCACTTCAAGTTGGAATGAAATGCAGTTTTGCCTGTGGTGAAATACAGAAGCTGTTTACTAACCCATTGTAAATACTACCAAGCAATATGAGACAGACAAAAAAAAGAGCAATGCCAAGAGTACTAAAAATTCAGGCATGTAAAATGCAATTACCTGCAAGGAATCTGGCACAGGGTCAGCACCACTGTATTAAAAAAATGCTAAGGGACTTGTTAACAAGATCTCATTCTTCTCTTGAAAGACCAGCAGCATCTTCTGACACTATGCTACTGCACAGGTACAGAATAGATTCACATTGAAGGAAAACAACCACCTCTTTCTGCAATAGCAGTTTTCTTTGAGACCTTCTAACTGAATGCCAGTTCTGAATGGCTGGGGAGATTACAGTTGGAGGTATTCTGCCTGCAGGCACTTTTGAGAGAGAGCACAAAAGAGTGAGTAACAGAGGAAAAAGAAATAGCATAGAGTTACATATCCATGTTTCCCTTTAAGTAGCTGTTTATGCTTTCATGGTATAAGGTGCCTACAGCAGTTATTGGGTTTGTTTGTTTGTTTATTTTAAGCTAGGACTTCTCTGCCATGTTTGCCATCTTCTGTGGTACCTCAGCTTCCATCTAATTTAACTCTTTCTCTAAAAATGCTCTTCAGCTCTGGGGATTACCACCCTGAGTGAGTGCTAACCCTGTTTTACAGACTGGATCCAACAAAAGTATGTACTTATCACCACTAGAAATTCTCAAGACCATATATGGTACCAGTTTAGAAAAAATTAGATTAACATTCAATTAACCTAACAACCCCTTCTTTTTTATTATTTTTCCTCAGTTGCACACCTCAAAGTGCTTTACAAGGCAGGTAGCATTATCATGTTTTTACAGATGGGAAAACTAATAATTTTCCCAAGTTTATTTAATGAGCCAGTAACAGGACCAGAACTGGAATCCAGGTGTTCCAAGTCCCATCCAGGGCCCTGCCCAGAGATAACGTTGCCAAAAAAATGCAGCAAGTTTTGAACAACTGGGAAGTATGAAATGCATGTCCTGCAAGGCTCCATTTATCTGTAACACCCACGCAGATGGTGTTTTTTCAAAATGTTACCAAATATCAATCTCATTTTGCTAATATTGCCCAAGAAAAAGTTTGTTTGTTTGTTTTTAATATTTCAATTTCTTTTTCTCTTCTCACACTGAATGGACTTAACTGCTTTCTTCAGTGGTGCAACAAGCTGCTGTTTGTGTTAATGGACAGGGAAACTCAGTTCCTGAGAAACAAAGAAAATGGGGGCATAAATTTTCTATAGCAACTGTGTTCTATAAGGCCCCAAAACTATGTAATCTTTGGTCTCCTGACATATTTGCCCATTGTAGGAACTTCTAAACTGCTAATTTACTAATTTGACTAGGCAGTTACACAGAAGGTCATGCTGTGTCTGTTAACATTGTCCAAAATCTTAACATAAACTTCAAATTGAATAACATTTTAGAAGGGAGGCAGATACTTGTATTTTACAGAGAGCGTAAATAGACCGATATTCTGATTTTATCCCATGTTTTCCTTCCCATTAGATCACACTTCCTTTTCAAAGGGTCGCTTTTAAAAAAACAAAAGATATTTGTAATAAAAATTGTGCAGGCACTTGGAAATCTAGATGCAACATAAATACACAGAAATGAGAATTCTTTTACAAAATGTAAAGGAGTGCAGCTATTGATGCGCTAGAAGCAGACAACATTCAGCTTATACTAAGAGATGAAAATCCACTTTGATGGAAGGTAAAATCTCACTCTTAAAACATTTGCAGAATGCTCATATTCTGCAAGAAGAACCCCTATAGATACTGAATAGTAACTTCATGTTTTTTGTGGCATAAAGCCAGCATACATTCCATCATGAATTTTATAAGATTTTTGACCTTTGCTGCTTGGATCAAAAGGTCATAAAGGAGCTTGAAATGTGTACTGCTGCTTTGTGGGTTTTAGCTATCAGTTTCAAGAATGATTAAGTCCCCCTATGAAGAAAAAATATCCACTGCTATTTAAAATATGTGCACACTATAATGTAATAGAATTGAGCCCGAGGTACTTGAGATAAGTGAATGACTGGATGTATGAAGAAATACAATAAAGATAAGAAAACAGCTCCTAACTATCACAGGAATGAATCAGAAAGATTAATATGATTCATCAGCTCTACCTCTAAAATAATCCTTGACTGACACACTGTAGGTCAAAAAAGTGAAGAAGCCACCTTTCCACATGACTCTGGCTTTTATTTTACCTGAAATGAAAGGTCTTCTAAAAATCTGTTGTTAGCCAAACTGGCACACAGTAGCACAGGAAAATACAATATTACAAACTAAACAGGGACAGAACACATCAAATGAGGGCCACGCAAGGTTAAATAGCTATCTGATGTTCTTCACTGTGTATCCACAGCCTTGTAAGCCTCTTCAGGTATTCAGTTTAGTGACATCCATCATTTCCTTACCTTAGGCCATGTTTGCATTCTGTGCAGATTTGGAATTCAACACATGTCTTACAGTTTTCACTACATTTTCGGCAAACAATCTTATCTACAAAGGAAAAAAAGAAAACAGCCAGGAAAACCTTGGTCAGTTATATTTAATAAAATTATTATTACATGACTTACTGTTCTCTAGCTTGACGTCAGGAAGAGAAGCATCAAGCTAGACTAAAATAGCTAAAATCTGCCTATCATTAGCTTTTTCCATTAAACATCAAATGGTTTAATTTATTTCTAAACATTTGAAGTTATAGTTGTATCCTGAGAAAAATATGCTTTGAAGTCATTAAAAAAATCTTCATAAACATTTTAAATTTATATTAACTATTTATAATATGGACTGAAATAATCTTTCCATACAGCAGTGATATGAAGTAATGATTGTCATGTGTTCCAGAGACTGTCCTGCAATTTACCTCTTACACCTTCCATGCAAGCAGCTTGTACTGTCTTCCTGATTTGGTGCTTAAAAGACACACCTGCATGAACAGGTCTGATCTTAACAAAATCAACACATAAATTACTTAACAACTGCCTTTTCACCTCAAGAGCTCCTTACTCTAAGAGATGTCTCTCGCTCTTCAGACCTGCTGTCTTTTGAGATGCAGTGCCATGTACATTTCTGAGAAGAAAAACCTGATGTTCCTGTTTAATCCTAAATTTTCATCTATCTATCTGAATTGGGTGGAAAGGAATTCCCTTTACTGTAGTTGTCGCACAGTGAAAAACGAAATAATTAAAGTAGTACCTGTTTCTACTGATTCTCAGAAACGAACACACAGCTTCATGATGCAGAAAGCAAAAGGTTAGGTACCTAGATGAACAAAGCTCCTGAGCACATATTTATCTTCTAAGAATGTGTCTAAAGATAACTGAAATTGCTGTAGTTTTAAGCACATGTTTAAATATATGTTTGAGTATTTTTGCTAGCCAAAGCTGAAAATTAAACATGGGCAATCTACTTGGCAATCACAGGAGGAAACTGAAGGCAGGTGTCTCACAAGGCAGAGAATAATTACTGCTCTTGGGTCATCACATCACATCACATCACATCACATCACATCACATCACATCACATCACATCACATCACATCACAAAGTCTGTCAGAAACATTAATTGCAACCACATTTTACATCTGAGGAGCCTATTTTTCTTAGAGCTCCAGTTCAGAGACCATGGTCGATTACGCATCTCTTCTATCTGGTGCCACATCATCTGAATTTGGTGGAATGGAGAATGCCTCACTTTCAGAATGTGGGTGCTGTCTGTTCCTTTCTGGGGTAGTGATAACCTGCTCTGTCCTGCAGCTGACCTGCTCTTGAACTGCCCTTGTTCTGCTACTGTTACTTCCAGTCACAAGCAGAAAAGACAAGCTGCCACTAAGGATGGTTTTTAAAATAAAGGAAGATTTCTGAGAAGATCCTTGATCACACTTGGCAACAATTTAGTAAGAGGAATAGGATAAGAGATAGGTGTAACAACACACATGTTTCCTGCTCGTAAGTATTCCAGCAACCTCCCCAGATCAAATTCTGTAGCCCACAATAAAGAAACAACAAGAAATACTAACTCTTATCCAGGTAAAACCCATCAGGGCAGTTGGTAATACAGCTATTGGTTACTTCATTCAGGTAGTAGCCAGATTTACAGGTCATGCACTGGTCACTATGGCCTCCAACACAGGTTTCACAATTGGGTGAGCATTTTTTACAGCGTTTCTTGTCTGCATTGTAGTGACCAGGTGGGCAGGTCGAAACACAGATCCTGCAGACAGCAGGGAAGAGAAGGCAGAGTCGTTAATGAAATAACCTGCCACCACATTCCTGGACCATGACTGCAAAGCAGAAGTATTTCTCAGCATTGCTGCTTTTCTAATGATTACGTGTTTGCTAAGATGTAACACTCCAAAGCATTGCATCAAGCAGCCTCTTCTCTTTCATTTATTTCACTACAGCAGTTATCTCACTGGCAAATGCCTTATCAGACAGTCATACAGTATCATTTTTGACCATCTACATTTCTTTCTATCTCATTCAAACTCAATCACAGAAGCTATAGTAGCTATCACAGTTATATATGTATATCTATATCTTCTTATGAAAAATAATCAAGAGATGGGGAAATAATTAGAGAAGGGTGTTTGAAGGCTGTACTTTAAATTCTCATTAACTAGGCTGTTTTTTTCAACTCCTACGAAAATTTGTCAAATTCACTGGAAGATGAATTATTCATGACTGCAGCAAAGAGAACAGGAAAGGAAGTTAAGACATACACTAAGAGATCTATGAAGTAAAGACTTTTTCTCTTGGTCTTACCGTGTGTTGTTCTTAGATTTGTAGTAGTAGTGCAGACAGTCAGTACAGTGATCTGGTCCTGGTCCATCACACCCTACTTTACTGCATTCTGCATTGCAGGGACCTGTAATAAAGCCAGAACACAAGCAGGGAAGGGATTCAAACTTCTCATTTAGTACTTAGCACCCCTTAAAACATAGTATTTTAATGCAGAATGCAATTACTATGCTTCCCTGTTTGATTTGAATTCTGAATAGTAATTTGACTCCACCAAAAAAGAAGCTTTTTAAGACCTTGCAAATCCTGGCCTCAGTATTTGTTCACAGTGATTTGTAATTTTTAGCAAGTGTGACATCCTCTACAGAATCTATCAAAGAGAAACTATTTCTTGATCCAAACAGATGTTTTCCTAATGAGTAACAAAACATTCTGAATTTTATTCAGAAATGTGCAAAAGCATTTGTAATTCATAATGAAGAATTATTAGCAAAATCACTTATAACAAGCAGGTCAACATAAATGATGAACAACATGATCAGTGGCTACTCTAGTTACCAACTCGGTAGCAACTGCTCCCAGTGGCTACCACAACCCAACTGAAAGAGCATCCAGGGCATGGATTTGTTTCCCTCTGTGCTGCTACCTGCTGCAAAAGCCTTGGCTAACACTTACTGATTAGCAAGTCTTCTGTCTCACTTGCAGTCATGTTGGATTCGACAATAGGCTTCAGAGGTGGGCCTGTGCAAACCTCATGAAGTTGAACAAGGCCAAGTGCAGGGTCCTGCACATAGGTCAAGGCAATCCCAAACACAAATACAGGCTGGGGGATGAGTGGATTGAGAGCAGCCCTGTGGAGAAGGACCTGGGGGTACTGGTGGATGGAAAACTGACTATGAGCCAGCAATATGAGCTCACAGCCCAGAAAGCCAGCCATATCCTGGGCTGCATCAAGAGAATAGTGGCCAGCAGGTTGAGGGAGGTGATTCTCCCCCTCTACTCTGCTCTCATGAGACCCCACCTGGAGTACTGCATCCAGCTCTGGGGTCCCCAACATAAGAATGACATGGACCTGTTGGAGCTGGTCCAGAGGAGGGCCAAGAAGATGATCAGGGGACTGGAGCACCTCCCTTATGAGGACAGGCTGAGAGAGTTGGGGTTGTTCAGCCCAGAGAAGAGAAGGCTCTGGGAAGACCTTATAGCAGCCTTCCAGTACTTAAAGGGGGCCCACAGGAAAGATGGGGAGGGACTCTACCAGGGAGGGTAGTGACAGGGTGAGGGGTAACAGTTTTAAACTGAAAGAGGGTAGATTTGGATTAGATACAAGGAAGAAATTCATTAGTGTGAGGGTGGTGAGGCCCTGGCACAGGTTGCCCAGAGAAGCTGTGGCTGCCCCCTCTCTTGAAGTGTTCAAGACCAGGTTGGACGGGGCTTTGAGCAACCTGGTCTAGTGGAAGGTGTCTCTGCCCATGGCAGGGGGGTTGGAATTAGATGATTTTTAAGGTTTCTTTCAACCCAAGCCATTCTATGATTCTATGATCCTTACAGGTCCCTTCCAACTTGAGATATTCTACTATTCTGTTTACAATTTTCAAATAGGTCCTTCCTGCTACAGGAGGAGAGAACCATCAACTCCTGCCTTTATGTAGGTGAACAAAGCCCGTTGGTGAAGTTATAAGTTTCAGGATCTTCAAGTCTCTTGTGAACGAAATGCGGTGAGTTTGCCAGCCACCTTGAAATTTCTCCTAACATCAGGTAAACTTGAAGTAAAGTGAGTTTGCTTCATACAGAAACTTAAGAAGTTAGTGACCTTTACAGCAGAGATAGCAGTGTTTCATCAGCAGCTCTCAATCAGACTGCGCGTCTGACATGCTGTGGCAGGAGACTGTAATAACAGAAACTCTAAATTAAACTTTGTCCTGCTGCTTGCTTGCTGGAGCTATACTTAAGATTCATCAGCCCTAACCATCTACACGATGCTCATAATGTTGGATTAGATGTAGGAAACTGCCAACTTGATGTATTTTGCAGTGCCAAAAATCTAATTCTATTAAAGTCTAATGATAAGGTTGAAAAACTTCTGTAGGGATCAGTGAGAAACAACATAGATGTAGAAGATAATGTTCTTCATATATATATGTGTGTTCATATGTATGTATATATATTTTTATACACTTACATGAAAAGCAGTGCATTCTTCATAGTATGTTAAGTGTAGCTTAAAAATATGTAACTGTGTTTACAAACTCATAAGGATGAAATGAAAATATCTAGCTTCAAATTATGAAACAAATAGTTCTGATCTTAAATTAAGAATCCGCTTCACTGAACATTTTACATATTCAGGGTCTCAGGTCACTCCTTCAACCAAGTATGTGTTCAGTAAATGTATGATCAGAGTAAACGAATGTACGAACCTGAATAGTCATCTGTTCCATAATCTTCTGTAGGGTCTTCAACTGGACTAGAGCGCACTCTTTCCACTTTTGGAAAATCATTTCTTGGTGAGTAGGGCTGAATGGATGTTCCATATAGTACTAAGGACCACTCTTTCAGTTTGCCTAGAAGTTAAGTATTTAAAATGTAGTTATAGAAACCATTTCTCTTTTCTGTGTCTTACAAAAACGTATCGCTTGTAAACATGACTTTCTGAGTAGGTATGGAAGACGTTGCTTTTCAAATTAGAGTCTTCAGCTTAATATGGATAGGCAATCATTGTTTCATTATAAACTGAGAAAGCATAGTTTTTTCAATGAGATTTTTATGTAGTATTTTCATGGTGCTCCAGTCTCTTGTAGATCTAGTAAAACTTTGCACCACGTGTTGAACTCAATATAAACAATAAACAACAAAACCTTTGGCCATACAGTCATTTGGAAAATGCATATGGTACTCAATAAGGAGTTTTTGCTCTGGATTTCACTTTTCCTCAGAACTTTAATTATCTACTAATTATTATTTGAGGTCTTTCAGCTCACTAGCTGTATTCAGAATTCTGACTTAAGAAAGGGGTTACATTTTGTTTACTACTTGAGTACTTTTCACTGGCTTACAGGACACATCTTGATGAACAGGAAACAACTTCTTTTAAAATCTCCATGGTAGACCATCAATGTTTCCTCCCAAACCAGCATAATTTCATATTTGTTTGCCCTAGTTCTTTGGCAGATATATCACTGCACTGTCAGTGTTCATCACTAATATTTTATCTTCCCAGTATGTGAGTGAAGAAAGAAAAAATTGTTTGCCTGCTTGAAGCATTATCTCACTTTTTGGCAAGTTTTTTTGTGGAAGAATAAAAAGAATAATGTATATCAAGTCATTGGTTCAGGCTGCCAGAACACAAAGTGTGAACTTCCAGTCTCCACCTTTCTGTCTATACTGCCTGGTGAATTAAATCTGTGAAAGAGCGAAAGAACTCAGGTCTGAAATAATGCCTAAAGTAATGATGCATAAAAACCACACCCCTGCTTGAAAAGATGGAATGTAAGTTTGGTCTTACCCTTTTCTCTTGATTATATTTATCTGTGTAGGAGTAGCCAGTTATAAATGGCAAATTCTCATCAGAAGAGAAAGGAAACAGAGGAGCAGGGAGTATTTTCTGAATTTGAAAGATCCTGTTCTGGTGGCTGTTCTGTGGTCAAAATACTATTCCCTATTATTTAAAAAAAAATGTAATACAGATATGTGTCTTCTCAAGAAAATCACTTAGTATACTTCATGTAAAATGAAATTCAAGCAATATTCCTCTTCTTTCATTTTAATAATACTCAATAATTTGAGCTTTCATATCATTCACTTGGACTTTTTCAAACTGTGCAAGCAAGTTACTTTGACCTTCACAAGTGATTTCTGTATTTTTCCCAATGTCATCTGGTGTCATCCACTGACATGACCAAGACAGCACGTTATCTCTCTGCTTTTACATTCATCCTTCAAGCAGTAAGCAACAATATGCAAACCCACTACCTGATAGATGATAGCCCAGTTCTTTTAAATGGTTTATATTGGGGTTAAAGATGGGAATCTCTGTTATCTCTCTGTCTCTTGCCAACCCAAGTGAATCTTTCTGGGACACAAATTTCTGCACTCCATATGAAACTTTCTCTGCTCTATACTCAGTTTTTGAGAAGAAACTATAGGCAAGAGACTACATCACACAACCGTTGGTTCACACTTCCAACTTTTCACAGCTAAAGCAAAGCATTACTTTTTTTAAAGAGACATTCAATCCTGATTTAAAAAATTAACTGATGAAGAGTCTACCACACCTGCTGCCAAACTACTGGCTAATTACCTTTGCATGCACCTTTTTTTCAATTTATCTACGCATCTTATTTTCAATTTATCTATGCATCTTATTTTCAATTTGTCTTTTACTTCCTCTAGCTAACAGCCATGTAGCCCTTTAGTTCCCACTAGATTAAAAGACCCAAATCACATATTTTCTTCCTATACAGACATGTGGGGACCATGTTAGCTCTCAGTGTTCTTTAGAGTGATTCAGCTGGGTCCTTAAAGGCATTTTTCTTTTTAAGAAAGGAGTCACACAGGAAGCTCATTTTTACTCAGATATGCAGTCATTTCTACAGCCTTTTCAAAGCTACAGTTTCTCCACATATAGTCTCTGTCCTTTTTGTGTTTTAACCCATTTCTACAGCATAGGTACTATAATATATTGGGTGCAAACAAAAAATGTGTGTTTGCTAAGGTATTCAGATCTTTTAATCCTCATCATTATTATGCTTCAAAAATCACTAAACTTTCCAGGGTTGATGTTATACTTCTTCCAGAGCACTGGGAAAGATACTGATTACTAGAAAAAAGTATTTGCAAGGACCCACTAAAAATAACCACAGGTGAAGATGCTCCTCAGACACAGTGTATTGTGTCTGGACTTGGAAGGGCTTGTACTAACATTACTGCAGGAAGGATTGGTGCTTTGAATGTATACCTAATGCAAAAGGGCCGCAAGGGGAATAATGCAGGGTCTCTCAGGAGATTAGTTGCCTTTTAAGAATGGTTCAGTAAATAAAGAGGGGAAAAATCCATGTAACTTGCCAGCAAATAAATGAAGTCTGCCTCAAGGCAGGTTTAATTTGCACAATGAAAATATTTCAATAACGAAGTATATATACATACACACACGCTTTTATAATGAATAAACAAAGTGTGCACATTTAAGCCAAAATCTTTCTTTCCCCATTTTTGGCTGATTCCATCATTTAGTTTGGCTAGAACATCCTTTACCCTACTTGTATTTAGTATGTAACAGAGGTCCCATATTGTATATATAGGAGAAAGTGTATATCACAGTGTTTCACATCAAGCACATGTCCACCTCCATAAACTCTACAGAATTAAATGCAGAAATCACATGCACTACTTTTACAAACTGGACCCTGCATTTCTTTACAGGTAACAGATGTGGCATTACTTTGCCAATGCAGGGATATGATGACATGTTGGCTCTTTGTTCTCAATTTGATTACAGGAAAACTGCAGCTCTTAATTATAAGACCTTTCAATAGCTAAACAAACACACACACACACACCAGAAACAAGAAACAGGCACGATGGTGATATCAGTGTGATAAACTGCAGGCTATGGTGATAAATTGTGTTTAAGCACCTTCTGTTTATTTCACATTCTGTTTAGTGTGGAGACTAACCCCAACATGCCCAAACAGCTGAGTTTATCCACCACTAGTATATGGTAGGCACTTTCTAATCTTTCTGAACTGAAATGTTAGTGGACAGCTTCTATCGCAGGGCTCTAGAAAGTTGGGTAATATATTACTAGACAGTATACAATGAACCAGGATCCAATTCACAACCAGACTGCATCTTGTGAAATCCAAATGCATGTAAAAACCTAACCCGTCTCAAGCACTGTTTCACATTGTGGTTGAAAGAAAGTAAAGAGTAAGCTCTCCAGCAGGATTGCTTTAATGTATCAGCTTCCTCCACAACCCTTGGTTGGGGAGGTCTACTTTCTCCATATTCCCTGGCCTTACTGCCCCTTTTCTTCCAGAGTTGGGTCTTTAGGCTTTAGACCTCATGAAGCAAAAGAAATCAATCCCATGAGATTAGCTACTGTAGCACTGAGAAGAGTATATATTAAGTATTGATATCAAAAAATCAGTAAGACCTATAAAAATACATATGTAAAACAGGAGTGTGCAGGACAGGCTTTAAAGTGTAAAGCTGTAAATGTAGCTGGCCACTTCTCACTGTCCTGGTGACATAAAAGGGCTGTAAAAGATGTCTAGAGAATAGCCTGGATGAACAGTTTGTAAAATGGCTCCATGCTACCTCTTTTCTAGGCTTTAGTACAGGGAGTGTGCCAGGGAAGAGAAAATAGGGGAACAGATGAAACATATTGCACTGTGGCTCTTCTTCATGCCTGTTGGATGAACCACTGGGTTCTGGTACACACAAAGGTGAAGAGCTACACTAACTTGTCCTTAAAGCCAGAGATACTTCTGTCTGTGTCAGGAATAATGAATGCAAGATGGAGTTGAAAATAATTGATTTTTGTCTCTTTTCAGTAATCTGATTAAAATTGAATTACTTGGTTGTTGTTTAATACCTCCCCTCTGTCATATTCTAAAGACTGAAAATTAAAAAACCCCACAAAAACCTAACACCAAACCTCCCCCCAAATCCTTGAACAGTTCTGCTCATAGTCCATGGCTGCTTTTCCATATGCGTTTAATGACTACCCCTTTTTACTGTACTGGAAACTGCTCTGCATTTACAGGTGCAATTAACATCACTCAGCTAAGAACCTTTCACCACTGCAAAACCATGGTGAGAAGTGATCAATGCAGATAAAATGAAGTGAAAATTGAAACACTGTCAATACTGATTTTTCCTTTCAGAGCTCTAGAGGATGATAATCAAGATTTTCAAAAGGCTGTGCTTAAAGATAACAATTGAGTATACAACTGACATTTAAATGACACTGGCCACCCTAGAGTTACCATAGACTTTAATAAAAAGCTGTTTGCTCCTCAGCAATTTTGAATATCACACTGATTATCTTGGTCTTCAATACGGACTTATTGGCCTCATATTACATGATAGGTTTTAAAAATTTTGGCTTATGACTGCTAGTTTAGCATCCTAAAACTACTCAGGTTATGCAGACAACTGAGACAGGCAATAAGAGAATATGATTTGATGGCCAGACAGGAAGAGAAACTTTTTAAAAAGCAGAGATTGGCTATCTGGCCATCTGCTGCACTAAAAAGAACATAACTCAGCCAATGAGGAACAGAAATAAAGAACTAAAGTGCTCATTCAGTTCCATCAATTTCAACAGCAGTTGAGTGAGAATGATCTCTGTGTTAGATTTTTTAGACAGAAAATTATCTAAGCAGCATAAAATCAGCACTTCCATTTTGTCATAATTTTGAAATGAGAGGGTTCATTTTTGTCCAAAGTAAAATGTATAAACACAGTTGAGTTTGGCCTATGCACCACTTGGAATAGAAAGGAGACTGGACAACTCCGTGTTCACACATTAGAATTCCTCCTGTGCCCTGGCTTGCTCTAGGTCATGACGGAAATAGTCCTACTGAGTTAGTAAACTGCAGGAGTGATTGGACCAGCTGGCCTCCCAGAAAGGCACATTTACCTTGAACAGGTGAACTGCACATAGCCTTCATTCCAATCTGAATAATTTAACCAACCAAATTTCAACCAAGAGGAGGACAAAGTACTCCATCTCCATATCTGGTGTCAGAAACATCAATGGGACATTCTTGGACAAAGTAGAATTGAAACTATTAACACTCTTCTAGAATAGTCAACTACATGCACATGCCCTATCAAGCTAGACTTTCTTATTTTAAACTCAAAGCTTTTATGCACTTCAGTTCACATTTCAGTCAATGTTTCTTTATGTGTGAGTTTTTCATGTAGTAGAAACAATAAAAGTACTCATACTTAGTGAGGATCATTTGAATAGTTTTAATGACTTCCAACAACCTACTAATTCAGGAACAAACATATTTAAAAATTGTTATTGTTAAGTTCACAAAGACGTATTTTTATAGGTTCAAATACTTTAACATCTATGTCTTAAAAATCAGAATTTATTTTTAGCAAATCAATTAGAAAACACTGCTTTGTGAGTTTACTTAGCTGCCTGAGATGGAATGTATCTTTTATTTCACTGAATTATAAAATAATTCTATTGCTAGTGTCATTGTAGTTCTAAATATACTTCATAGCAGACCTCTTAGAATAAATTTTTATCTATCAGAAAGCAGTAATTCGTCATTTCCAATGTAATATTATTGCATTCTGACATGCTGTCCAATCAGTGTTAATTTAGATTTAGTGACAAATGATTTCCAATACATTAGTAGTATTCGTCTCTCTAACATGTTTTAATCTAGATTATTTGTTTAAATGGTATGTCACCTTTGATTATTTTTATTAAAGCGTTTCCACCTACTTTGATGTGGGGCTCCAAAGGAAGGACTACATTCAATATTCATGCATAAACAGTGGTATTTTTGTCTGCGTATAATGTATCTATTCCAAAACAGTTTTTAAGGTTTACATTTTCATTAAGTCCAGAGGCAAGTATATACTTATCTTTCCTAACCAGCAAATAGAAGGATGTACTCTCATGAGTCTCTTTGAAAGCCCTTCTCTCAATCTCCATTTCTTTCACAGTGCTCATACTGAAATATGTGAATGAAACTGAACTATGTAGTGGGAATTAAAAGCAGAAGAACATCTGTAGGCTCAAAAATTCTTACTAGGAGCACAGTTCATGAGTGGATGAATGCCAGGTCTGAGCACTCTGGCCATACACACAGAAGCACAATGCAACCTATCAGTGGTAGAAAGCCATGAATTTCTTTATCTGGTAGAGTGAGATTTTCTAGTTGTGTAAACACCGATAAATGCCATATTTTTCATATGGGTAGGATAAAAAATACAAAGCAAAGAAAAGCAACATAAAGATAAATCTTTAGGCCCTATATAGCTGATATAGGCCAAGTAAATATGGACCCTATATTGGTCATGAAAGTCACAGGCAATAAAAGTCACAGCAGAGTAACTCTGGGCTGCTCTAACTTATGTTGAGACCTGTCTGATAAATGTATATTCCACATTCAAGTAAACAGATTCCTGCATATGGAGATACTGTAACTTCTTTCAAATGTGGCACATGCAGTTCCACGCAGTTTTGTATCTTTTTCCTCAAAAATGCACCTAGGAAAGATTTGGCTTTGTTTAAAGCACTGACTCTTGGTACCCTGTCAGATGGTAGAGGGGTCTGTCAAGAATTCATGTCTGGTATGATGTAGCTCTAAATGGCCAAAGTCTCTTTTTATACTTTGAGGCAACACATATAACCATAAGAAAGAGGGCAGTTTACCCCTGAGAAGATTAAATTCTCTGTGGAAACCAGAAGTAAGTTCAGAATAAAAGAGAACCATGTGTCTTAAATGGCAAATAACAGCAACATAAAAATGAAGGGTGCATTGATAACTGAAATTAAGAATAATGCTCTTCACAGCTCTGCCTTCACACTAAAAGCGGTGACATGCTCCAGCTGTAAATAAAAGGTGGAAAACAGTCAAGGCAGTATTAGCAACTGCAAGCATTCTTCTGAATTCACTGAGCCCAAATAAAAGTTAGAGTCATACCTGGAGTCTTGAAATTTCTCAGCTGAGATGGAGTGTCACAGATTTCCAAAATCCAGTCACCTGCAGCTTTTTCACTCCAGCAGTGAGTAGTCATAAACTCCCAGTTTTTGAATCCTTCCATGGAATGATCGAATAGCCTAAAATAAATCATGACATTATTTTAAGTGAAACATTTCATTTAGGGAGCAAAGCCTCTTGAATGATATACTCGAATTAACCAGTTCATTCATCTGTGCCTTTACATAATGTTACTTGTGATGGTTTTCCCACACATATTTCCAGTATATTCAACGGCTTCTTGCTTTGATGCAAGAGATTCTTTACATGACATTATTTGTCATAATGTGAAAGGGAATGGAAAGAGAATTCATTGCAAAAAAAAAAGTCACTAATACTGTTTATTAAGATTCACATGTCTTGGGAAAAGTGTGTACAATACAGCATATCCGTTGCTTTAACAGCATGAAGTAAATACAAACAACTTGTAAATTAAAAAATTTCCGTAACATTTATTTTTCACTTTGGATTGGAATACTTAAAAGGGTTTTAAAAACAATAAAAAGTATTAGGTGACTGAGACAATATTAGCAATTCAATATATGCGACTTCTTGTGAGGAAATAAAATGTAACTGAGACATTGGTCTCAATCCTCAAATGACCAAGGTATCACTCTCTTCAAACACTTGACAGAAGTGAGTTTGGGTAAACTGAGAGACTAATGGCATCTGATGGTTTCATTTAACCAACAACATTACCATAATTTTATTACCTAGATCGTGGGTGAAGAGATTGGAGTTTAGGTCTGGGTTATAATTTCTAGTATGGAGGCCCAGTTCAGAGGCTGCAGTGTGATGCTGATTCCATGAGGGAAGGGGACGGAGGACTGTCCAGAGATTTTATTATCTAAAACTGGAATTTATTAATAAGATTTTGGAAAGACACACAAGAATTTGCACTTTTATTCAGTGTTCATAGCGTGTTGCCAGGTACCCCAAAGCTACTGATGGGAGGTGCACTCTAATCAAGACAGTTGCCTCCAATAAAGTGTCACAGCTCAGATTCAAAAAATACATATATATATACACCCATATATGTGTATATATATTTCTATATACATGCATATATATATTTCTATATAGATACATGCACATATATATGTATGTGTATGTATTTATCACTGTATTAAATTGGTCTTTCTGTGTGAATATTCCGCTGGTAATACCTGTGCTTGAATATTTTTCATAAAACAAGGTATCTACAGTAGAAAATCCAATAGATTTAAAACCCTTTTCCATAAATCAGAGAAAAATCTAGTATTAGACTACAAAAATATTATGATATTTTGCAGTCACTTGATACTTCACTGATATTTTCTAAGCTAATTTCAAGATTTATTCTCCAAAGGTTGTGAAATGCAGCAAACATGGGAAGGTAGGATACTTTTGTAGCAATATGAGTATGGGTCAACTTCTGGTGAAATGCCACACAGGATGTGAATAAAATACCAAACTTCTTGATGAAAACTTTGGTCAGTCAGAGGCAGGGGGTCAGGTACTGTGTACCCACACTTACTGCAATAGGATCTGCATGGACCTGCACGCCTGGTGCACTTTACAGCACTCAGCCAAAAACTTCTGTGGTTGACATAGCGCTTACGGATATGGTGTAGTTGAGAACTGTCAACGTTAGGCTAATGGTTGGACTGGATGATCTTCAAGGTCTTTTCCAACCTAGATGATTCTGTGATTCTGTGATTTTCATGCTCTCATATGTGCAACTTTATTCTATTTTAAATGAATGCGTATAATAATATTCTTTTTTTATTTGTGTTGACAACATTAAATTAAAATATAGATATATATTTAGAATTAGGCTTAATTTTCACTGATAATTAGGTGAGATTTTCTTCTGATGCAGTTCTGTGCCTCTGTGTATTTCTGTATGTGTGTATATATATTCTGCCAGCAGAATTGGCCCATTTCATGTCACCATTAAATCACTTGTTTGAATACAGCAAATCTCAAAAACATATGGCACACATTATTTACTGAAAGGGAAGAAGTTATTATGCAGTTATTACCCAGTGTTTGCATGTGGGTGTGTTCAATTTAATTCATTATGTAGGTTATTTCCAACAGTCCAATAATGTGTTTTGGTGATAACTGTGCTGGTTTTTTTCTGGGATAGAGTGATTTTTCTTCATACTAGCTTCATATGGGCTGTTTTGGATTTGTGCTGAGAACAATGTTGATTGATAACACAGGGGTGTTTTAGTTATTGCTCAGCATTGCTTACACAGCATCAAGTCCTTTTCTGCTTCTCATGTTGCCCCACCAGTGATGAGGCTGGGGGTGCACAAGAAGTTGGGAGGAGACACAGCTGGGGTGAACCAAAGGGATATCCCAGACCATGTGATGTTGTGTGCAGTATATAAAGCTGGTGAAAGAAGGAGGAAGGAGGGACATTCGGAGTGATGGCATTTATCTTCCAAAGTGACCATTAAGCGTGATGGAGCCCTGCTTTCCTGGAGATGACTGAACACCTGCCTGCCGATAGGATGTGGTGACTGAATTCTTTGCTTTGCTTTGCTTGCATGCACAGCTTTTGCTTTACCTATTAAACTGTCTTTATCTCAATCTGTGAGTTTTCTCACTTTTACCCTTTTGATTCTCTCCCCCATCCCACCAGGGCGGAGTGAGTGAGCAGCTGTGTGGAGCTTAGTTGCTGACTGTGTTTAAACCATAATAACTTATGTATTACTTTCTAAACACCCTGTCAATGCAGCAATATTCCTCCTTGCCATTGCAGCAACCAAATTATATAGTATTATTTAAGTACTGTGCAATTGTATTGTAAATTCTATATTCACTGGACTTCCATTCACATACACAGAAACACAAATTGTTGTTGTTTATTTTTACTATAATTAGTCCAATATTTCCCATAGTACTTTTTGTTTAAGGGTGTTTATTTGTCATGTTTTGGAATTTTAAATTGCTGTCAGATTTCCATTTTTATATTGCATCATTCTTTTAAGTAATTTTTGGGAGGAAGAGACAAAAAACCCTTATGACTTTATCACAGGTATACAAAAATACCTTTACCTAAAATATGTTATGGCTGAAACTGTAAGTTGTCATATCTCCATCCATGGAAATGGGGAAAATCGGTAATATTTCATAGAAAATTGTCTAGTTTTTGGAAAGAATACTTATTTGAGAAAGATTTGAATTTTATAAAGTAAGGTTTAAATTGTAGTCTTTTAGTGTATGAACTCTGTTTCTACAAAAGATGCTACAAATGAGTCAAAAAGCTACAGACAGATCAAAAGAACAGTTAAAAAAAAAGTAGAAAGATACTGACTCTGAGGCTATCTGTGTGTGTATGTTGTATATACTTAATGGTCCGAGTATTGTTGTGTTGCTTTGCTTATGCACTAAACTCTCAAATCAAAGAACCTGTGAGGCAGTACATGGATTTCCCTTTCAGTGGTTAAATAAATGAATGAATAAATGAATAAATAAATAAATGAAAAAAAAATACATATGGAATAGGATCTTTTAAGGAGCATGGAGCCAGTCCAGATAGTTAAGTGATTTTGTTATTTGTCAGACTGAGATTGAGTCACAATTCATATCAAGGACACACTTACACACATCTTATCATGGACTACTAAATTATTTGTAGATGGTCTGATGAATTGTTAGTTGACTATTACAGGTTATTATAGATTAAAATAGTTAAACAAGATTATTAGAATAATCTGATAATTTTTATGACCATGATCATATACATCTGCAACACCTGTATTTATGCATGTAACGTGTTTTAAGTACCAAAGTATGTAACAGCATTTGAATCTTTATAACTTACTTGTTAACATGACCACAACAGAATGCCAGACCTTCTATTCAAGTACTCAGGTGACCTCTCTTATTAACATGATATATGTAGGTCTATATAAGAATATGTATGTTACAGAGTGTAGACTAAAATAATTATTTCCTTAAAACAAAATCAAGAGTCTTGGCCTCTTCCACTGCTACCATTTCAGTCTAGAAATGGCGTCACCTTTCTATTTAAGAATATAACTTCAAGCATAAATATTAATCTGTAACCAAATTTTAGATCCAGAGGAAGACAATTAGCCACTTTCTTGGAATTCCACAAGTGGGAACGTAAGGCAAGTCTTTCACCATTAAATCTACTAGCATTAAAAAAGCAACTAAACAAGTGTGTCAGCTTTTTACTGAAGAGTCTAAATTCCTAAATGCTCAGAAAAAATTGTTTTCATTTTAATGTCATGTGATAAAAGTGGGGGTAGAGGATCCATTTGGTAACACCACCATCACCCACCACAAACAATAAAAGGTAAATGTATAAAAGGAGCTTTTTTATTATCAAGATCTTTTATTTTAACCTCAAAAGTTGCAGCTGCACCTGACTCACAGCCATGCTTGTGTATTGAACTGACTACACTGAGAGCCAGGAAGCCCTGCACTGGCTGATGGCTGGGGCTGCAGTGGCATAGTTGGCAAGAGAAGGCTATTTCCTCCTTTGTAGCTGCAGTCTTTGTTTATGATGTGCTCCAGCCTACTAAATTGGCCTGACAGGCAAGTGGTCCTTGCCCACTAGTCTAATTGCCACAAGACTTCAAGTGAACTTACAGTTTGAAAAGAGTACAGAGTGCATTCCTGAGCTGTGTATCTGAAAATGGTCAGCTATTCTCCTTAGAGCAGCTCTTCTCCACAGGGGTCAACCACCAGTTCCCTGTGAGATATAGCATCTGAGGACCTGCAGACAGCTCAAACTGACTTAACCAAAGCTTCAGCCAGACCCTACTGCCCACCTGCACTGAACTATTCTGAAAAAAAAGAAACGGTCAGAGAGCACACAGTCACTTCAGATGCTTTCTCACCTACATGTGTCAGGGAAGATCACTTAAAACTTCTGGATGTGGATCTCAGAAGATGCATTTAAAATGTATGCATATACATTTTTTTTTCCCTTTCAATTTCCATTTTACATCTGGTTATCACAGTTAATTTTATGAAGCAATGGAGATCTCTCAGCTGTCATGATAAAGTTTGGAGAAGACTAGCATGTACAACAGGGTACAGTGCCTGCCAGCCTGAAGTAGTGGATAGTACAGCAACCACCATCTTTAAATAGGGAGAGCTTGTCCCCAGGGACTACACATATCTGCATGAAATGCTCCATCATGACCTATAGACATGTCAGGCTGCTGAGCTCCACACACCACACTGGTCAGCCAGCTGCGTGGTTGACACTTATAGCTGTCTTCTTAAAAGCTGCATGTGTTTTCCAACTGAATTTGCAATAAACCTTCAGAAACTTCACTCTAAACAGGCAGAAATCTTAATGCAAAAGCATAAATGAACCTGGTCCCATATAGACAGACTTTTCCTACCCTATCCTAGGTTTGAAAAGGGACATCTGATTAGGGTAAGGGCAGCAGGGGACACTGACTGTCCATCACACAATCCAGTTTATTCCAGATGAAACTTCATGTACTGAGATTGAGGTGGGGTTAGTTTTCATAAGTCTGGGAAAAGATTAGTTAAATCTCACTATAGCAGCTGGGACAAACCTATCTGCAGGAAGTAGAAACCCTAGGCATTCTTCCTCAGCCTGTCTTAACCAGCTCCTCTCTTTTCTATTTGGTTCAATACAAACCTCAGAAGCTGAGACATTTAGCTGGATCCTAAATATGTCCTTAGCTACTTGTCTTCACTCCTGCTTCGACTATGGAAAATTAAGTCAAACTTTTAATGATGGGTTCTAATTTTCCAGTAAAACTGAACTTGAGGTATTGAATTCTAAAAGCCAATACACGCCTACTCTGCTGATCCCTGATTAAGTCTTTACTAGTCTCAGTCATCAAAGAAAGGCATGTGTCACTCTAAATCTCAGATATATAGCACTTCATTCTTCTTCCACATTTTTCTTTGAGCAAGTTCCAGGATCAATTTTAGAGTTACATGGAGGATGGTGTCACTTACATGCATTCATTTACTCTTTTTCACATAAACTGTTAGTCTTTTCTGCAGAGCTGAGCAAATCAACAGTATTTTTCCCCTCTTTGATAAAAAAAAAAGTTTATTTTTTTTAAAACTGATGATGTGTCTGTAGTATGTCCAGCGATCCCCATCCTATCTACTGCTCATACTGCCAGGGTATAACAAAAATAAGCTTTTTAGAGGTATTGACATTGCAATCGCAGTTCAAAGAATCATTGGTAAAAGGGTAGTGGGATGTCTTTTACCCTCCCCCCCACCCCCAAACAAAAATTTAAAAATATATAGACAACCCAAATGAAATAAAACATAGCAAGTACAAGTTGGGAGGAATAGTTTTCTGAGAACTGCTTCATCCTGTCGGCATAGTACAAGCAGAGTACAAGCTTGTCCTGGACTTAATAATACCACCACAGAGCCCTTTTCAGTTACTGTAGCAGTCAGACTCAGTGTGAAGGTTGGCCCCATCCTTTTCATCATATTTGGATACATGAAATGTTGTTTTTGTTATTAGAGTATAACGTGTAAACTGCAATACGGATGTAAGACAGACTGGTCCAGAAATCAAAATGTGGTCCTATAAAGAAAAGGTTTCCTCTACTTCTGATCACCAAGACTTTTTATGAAGTAAACTAGAAAGTAAGATTAGATGAGAATACCTTGGTTTTGATCTAAGAGTCTCCTGCAGAGGAGGGTATTATTAAAATTTACTGATTATCTAAGGTTTCATGATAGGAAAAAGATGGTCATGAAAATACTTCCCTTTGTTACTGAACAGTGCCATATAAGCATAGGAAGCTAGTGGCCTGGAAACTTGCCACCACGTGGCTAAAAAATTTCAGTTACGCAGTTCGAATGGCAGCAGCTGCTTTAAATTTAAAGGGCAAGAATTAAACAAGCCATGACTTCAGTGGGAATGAAACGAGCCCTAAGTTTGCTTCTTCTATCCTCTTTGTATTTAGCTTCTCCTCCATAGCCCCCCTGTACGTCTCAAAAACACACAGAAACACATGCTGCCAAATCCAATGGCCAATTGTTTTTAAAAAGGGGATATTGTTCCCCTTTGGACTTAACTGTAGCCTCATCCTCACACTAGCCAGCACTTTTCAAGTCTGTATTTTCCTCTGCTGCAGTACATCCAATGTAATCATGTTTAGTACTTTCCAAACAACAAAGCAGATGTTCCCTGTAATGCAGTTTTTGAAGAATGCACATGAGGCTCAAGCCAGTGACAGTGTAATCCACCAAATGCCTGCAAAGGAATCCACACCCCCTCTGACTAACAAGTTTTCTTACTGAAGTCATTTTAGGGGATGCCAACATTAAGGATAAAATATGCAGAAAAAAGGCCAGATATTGCCTTGAGGGACCTACTCGTCAATGCACCAGAAACTACACAATGACTCTTCCAGAACTGGTGGAGAAGTGCACATGTGTAAAATATACCTTTTGCACTTTAAGACATTTTACCAGCAAACTGTTTCAAATTAAACCCAGATGAGTAATGGTAAAGCAATGAGGTTTTCCCTGGGTTCAGTAAAAACAGCTGCTATTGCCACTATTAATCATGTACGTGTGCATTAAAAGGTCTTGTATGTCTGAGAAAAGCATCTCAGTCAGGTAGTAGCAATGTACAACAGCTTCTGGGACCTTTGCCTATAGAAAAAAACCCAGACTGCTTGCTGACAATGCATGCCTTCATGCTACTTGTACTTGAATGCATTTATTCTGATGCTCTCATCAATAATATTTTAAAAATCAAATGCTTCATAACTAAATTCTCATATGAGTGAATAACAACACTCTTCCGAGTTTTATTTTATAACATGATGCTAAAACATATACACTCAACAACACTCAGCATACTACTAATTGCAAGACCACTAAACTGTAAGACTTCTTACAGCAAGACCAAAAAACAAGCCTTGCAATACCATTCTGAAAGGTACTGTGGCCCATATCTATCACTTTACCCTAAGAAAGAGTTTGTGAAGACTCTAGGTATTTCAGACCTAGAGTTTGCAAAATACATTTATTCCTTAATATTAGTAGCCCAGAGTTGGTTGTTTCAGCCAAATGTGACTGACAAGTCAGTACATCTCTGAAGTTTTCATGGGAAGGGAATTTCTGGTGCGACTGTATGAGTATTCACACTGTCATGAATAATTTTTTTGGAAAGTAGCAAAACATTAAAAGGCATTTCAGGTTTCGTTGTTTCTGGTTAGCTTTCTGATACTATAGAATAAGAAAGAGCTGAACATCACCTTATTTTAATACATACATTTGTGTTCTCTACCACAGGTACAGAAAATAATTACTTTCTAGGGTGCAGGGGTTACAAAGAGACTGATTGAACTAAACTTTGTACCTATTCCACATACCGGTCATCACCAGAGGTGAACTGTGAATACTGGAATGTCTTTATCTCCCACTTGCTGTGAGTCAGCTGCAAGACATGAAAGCCTAGAGCCAAAAGTTAGCTGTGTTAAGACCACTGGGTTTACACGAGATTGTTTTGTTTGGATACCTAGTTGGAGGACTTTTAACTTTTTTCATTTTAAAGCATGGAAGAACTGCTGCATGAAAATGGAATAGAAAACTAAAGGATTTCGTCAAACAAAAACAAAAGCCTGTTTCATAACTGCTTAGAGGGTAGAAGTCTGCCTCTGCACTGGTTAGCAGAGGATAAATTCTTTGTTCTGTGTAGCAGAGAGATACATAGATGTGTGTGTCCATGTGTTTTATCAGCAAGGCACTGACAACACTCATAATGAAACACAGAAGATAAACTAAAGGGCCCCAAAATTCCTGGACAACGTTCTCTCCATTTGATGAATTAATGTCTACAGCTTGAAGAGTATTTTCAGTACACCTTTTCTTTTAAATTAACCTAATCTCTAACGAAAATGTGGGTTCACACTTCAATCAGAACCAAGTCCGTTTGAGCTCCACTTGTCTCCAAAACAGGTCCTTCCTTTTAAGAGACAAGATAAGTCCTTCTACCACTGAGGGACAGGAAGACATCCAAGTCTCCAGGGCTAGATAGTCACTGTATTAGCAAATCTGGCTGGGGGAATGTGGATGACCATGCAGTCTGGAAAGCAGACCACTCCCAAATCATTGAAAGCCCTGAAGAGTACGATTGGGGACATAAACTTTTGTGAAGACTTGAGTGTGATGGCAGTTCTCACTCTGCCATGAATGCCATGAGTTCTCACAACATAGGTTTGATTCACGGCAACTTTTGGTGATTCTGAAATAGCTAACAACAGCTCCTGTGTGGGAGTCATGCTCTGTGTCCACCAGAATGGCGGTCATCCAAGTCTGCTAGTCACCAAGAAAAACATTTTCCCTATCACCCTATGGTCTGATCAGAAAGATTTTCAAGCCAGCTGGAGAAGTACAGAAGCATTTCTTATTTGCACATTTGGATATGGGGTAGAGTTTGAGGAGTTTTCTGGGGTTTCTCAGTGCCTTAACCATGTCTGGTAGGAGGCAGTGCTCTTGATCACTGATTTAGCAAGATTTATCTGGGAAGAACTGCCAATGTTTTCTTCCAAGAACATTTCTGCTAGTAGACCGGAGAAATATCACTGGGAAGTCTTTCAATTTGCTGAGGATGCACCTTTTTCCAGGGAGTGAAATTGCACTAATGTTGGAAATGCTGCACTGGTAAAGAGATACATGTTTGGGTCCAGTCTGGAGAACAAGAGACAATTTGAAACAGTGTCACAGTTTCTCCAAGAACATAACAGAGGTGAAAGGATGAGAAAAAGGACCTTTCTTAGTGGTTGTTGTTAGAGTGGCCTGACATTCAAAAGCAAGTACTCATCACAGATCTGCGGGATGGAAGAAATGGCTGACTTTTAAAAATTTTCATACACTGTTTACAAATGAACCCACTAATTTCAAAGTACTAGTGCAACTTCTCAGCGTTGTCCTACTAGGAGCCCTTCATGGGTTGCACATACTACTTCCATATGCAAGGGGACAAAAAAGATACAGAAATTGGTAACACCAGGAGACATAACCATATTCACAGAGCTCAAAGAAAATAGTAGTAAACTACTATGCTGTCTGATTTTTATTACTAGCGAACAAAGGATAAGAAAGGAGAAAAATGAAAAGTGCCAATAGTGTGTAGAAACACACTTCTGTTCAGCTTCCTTGTGTAACACTTAGCCTCTTACTATTTTCTTCACATTTTCCAGTCATTTAATAATTGGTGAGCCACACAAGGCTATCAGAATTGACTGACCTTTGTTTTGGAGATGATGTCCTTCAACAGCTTTACAGCCTACGCTTCTACTGATAAAGACAGAAATTGCCATCTTTGAGTTCGTTTGCACTTCACTTTCCCTATCTCTCTCAGAAAAAAATAATTCGCCTGTGTCTGTCAGTGAACCTACTGTAATGACTTGACTATTCTTCTCTGATGCTGCAGTCTCAGTGCAGGCTCTGCATGCAGACTGGACTGTGGTGTTGTCATACTATACCTGTTGGCCAAGAGCTGTGACCTAGTTCCAGAAGGAGAAGTTAGGTAAATTGCCAAGTCTCCACGTCGAGGGTGAGTAATAGTGATGCGTACAACAACATGCTCCAAGTAGATCACATGGTGGTTAGGATTATCAGAACAGCCAGTGGCTTTGTAAATTGAACGGACAATGCTGTCAGGTCGTATTGTTCTATAATATAAGCATATAAAACAACATCAGCATTTCTTGCTTGTTCTGTAAAATAAGACAACCACATGTTTTTTGCTTAGTAGTGAGTGACAGTGTTGGACAATTGTTTCTGAGAAGTCAGTAGCCTATAACCATTAATTTTAACACTTCCCAGCTGAAACTATCACCACAGGGTAATTATTTTACTGCAGCTAATGGCAACTACCTGGCTTTCTGTTAAGCATGTACATATGCTAAGAGGACAGCGAAATAGGAATAAGCCTTTGGGACAGAGCATTTTTGTGGATTAGTGGCCAGCTGGGAATTGTTGGGATTGTCATGGGATCACAGCTGGTTGTTAAGCCCCAGGAAATGCCTGGCATAACCATAGTCCTTGCTTACGTAACAGCGAGTATTACATGTTAACTGCACCAAACAGCATCTGACTCAGCTGGTTTAAATTGGCACGACATCCTTGCAGACTATACCAGTTATGGATCAAGCCTGTCAAGCACATTTATTACACAGTAATCTTAATGCTTTGAGAATGTGCCCTATGACTGATGTCGTCTCTGTATCCACAGAGTGCACATACACAATTTTGCTCTTAAACCTGGTTCTATGGAGATCCTATCCTAGCAAGGTGTTACAAAAGTCTTAGCCTCTGAGCTAGAGACTCTCTTGAGACTGTTTGAGAGAGACAATATCATACAGTATTTTAATGAAAAGAGTATTTGCTTGTTAGATCGTGGACTGATAAGTCTGTACTCATCTTACAAAGGTGACTGCAGTGCACTCAACCAAACATTCTTCTTTGGTGCATTATCTATACCAGAATCAATCATGATCCAGCCTGGCTTGTTTTACACCTTCAACTTCTGGGGTGTTCTTTAAACTAGGGCCTTTTTCCAAGCACTACAGGGAATGTTTACAGGCAAATGACCTGGCATCTGTGAAGGTGACAGGTCCCCAGCATAGCTTTCAAACCAACATATTATACACAATGCAAGGGAGGGGTAAATTATACCCAATTTCTTTCCATAAGTTTATGCCAGCAAGAGTTTTGGCAGCGGGTATTACTTGATTTGCCGATCTGTGTTCTCCACACACACATGCTGTGGAGGGACCGTTGTCCACTTTTCTGCTTCTATCACCATTGCTTCAGCATCCATCAGTCCAAATCCATAGAGGTGGCTCACTGCAAGGTACAAACAGAATGGCTGCAATTATAGCATAAAACCTTGTTTTTCATCATTGACTAACTCCAGAGTCACAGCCTAACAGGAGCTGCTTTTTTTCTACTTCTTCCTTGCTTTCACACAAAGCTCAAAAATCTCCTTGCCTGAAACAATAATGATTATATATAATTTATTCACAGAATCTGTTCACTGCTTTATTGCAGAAGTGGCAACTGACCATCGTGACTAACACTGCCTTACCATGAGGACTGTGGACCAGAACTGCAGAATGCCAGGCAGTACAATTGCCTCTGTATGACCCTTGCCCATGTGCCTTAATTCAGCCCAGTTCCTCTTATATGACATGATAAAAGGTATAAAGAATCAGAAAAGCATTATTTCTGTTACTGAAATACCCAAACATGTACATAAATATTGAAGGTAACAGAGACAATAAATTTAAGAAGGAACGGACTGTCTTTTGTAATGGCTGTACACTCTTAACTTCCCTGAGCCTAAGCAGCATGTGGATGTTCTCCTATTCCTTTATGCAGTATGGTTGCCACTGGCCAGCCCACCAGCTAGATCCAACATCTCCCTAAAGCTGTTTGCATGATGAGGGTGAAAAGCAATGGTATTTGAAGTCCAGGGCCCTAAAGATAATCTGGTTCTTATGCACAGTCTGTGTCAGAAGGGCTCCTTCCTCCACCTCCTTTGTAGATCTGAAGATGTAGGACAGATCTGCAGATGAAGTTGGTGCTGGAGAGGGCTGTTAACATTGCTGTGGACCTCTGATATTACCTACTGCATGCATTTCACACACAATGGTACTAAGCATCCATGCCTGGAGGTTATCACTCTGTTAATACTCATTCATGGATATTTCATCCTCACTTCTATCTGCCTTTCCTGCCACAGAGAGCCAACAATGGTTCCCTTGCAAGAAACTCAGTGCCTAGTAATTTAATGTCTGAATGCCTTCTACTCAAAGAACCAGAAGGCTTTAAAGCATCATCTTTCTTAGGATACGAAAAATCGAACTTTGAAATGCCCAACACCTAGACAAGGTGAAGTATTTCCAACAAACTTGTGTCAATTCTGTATCTTTCACTTTTTTGTTATTTTAAGAGTATTTAACTTGATGTAAGTATTTCAGGAGTTCCAGCAATCCACAAAGGCTAAAAGTTTCACTTCCTAAATCAGCTGTATATTTTTGGTTCCTGTTCCAATCAAAACAGAAGCTTGCAAATGGATTTTGATGAATTAGAAGAGCTGCTAGCCATGTTGTTTTATTGTGACAAATGAGTGTTCTTGGTAACGTTCTGACAGGAGAAGGTGAAAGAAAAAGGCTTCCAGAGGGAGGAGTTTAGATCACAAATATTAATCAATTTTGCTTGTTACTACAGACAGTGCTACCAGAAAACCCTCAGAAAAACATAAGTGCTATTTCAATCAGTAATGTGATGAGGCATGGTGTAAGTCTTTCCAACTGCACTTTGCAAAGGGTTTGTGAAAGCAGCCTCTATTCATTGCCAAACCAGAATTCAAAGGTCTCCATCCAAAAAAGCCCCAACCTTGTCAAACAAATAACAGTCTAAAGCATAAAAATAATCAGTACTTAAGGATCCCATCTTCCAAATATGGCAGTATCTAATACTGTCTGAAATTGCCAGCTGAGGAGGGTTCCTCAACGGAAAATACCGCAAGGCGTAACAACTGTTTAATGAACTGGTTTTCTTCCCATCTCCTTCCCCTTCAGCCCCAAACTGTAGTGCACATAGCATGGAAATGTTCATTTGGAGAGAATCAAACACAGCCCTTCTGCCAAATGAGGCAGGTACCATTTTCAGAAATTAAACACAACTAAAATAATTAAATTTGGCCCTTTTCAGCCTTATGAATTCTTTTTAATGTATTCCATAAACAAATAGACAGGGAAAGAGATTTCCTATTTTCACACGTGGGTGGAGGCAGCCAGAAAAAGGGCAAGGAAAGCTTAAATAGAGAAAATGTACTGATGGAAATCCCTTTGGTTATGCATCTGCTGATGACAGCAAATTTATCTGTGAAGTCATTTGTCTGTTCTTATACTGCATGTATTGCTCTGATATTTAAAATTTTAATTAATAATCATTCTGTCTGCTGTGAAGAACAATGGGAGGAACAAGAGTGTTAACTCACACAGTCTGTAACTGTGCACAGCTACTCTGTATAGTACTACATTTAAAGAGTGAGGGATTAAATTTTCATGAATGGAAAAATCTGTTGAGCTAACCCATGGAAAATGCATTTTTAATTCCCGACAAGTAGTAGCTTGCATTGGGTTAGCACTCAGGATGTCCAATTGTATAACTGCTGTGTGTTCAGCCCAAATACCGAGCTCCAAGAACAGCCAAATTTCTCTTCAACTCACCTCTTCTCACCTAGAAATAAGGACAGAAGAGCACCTAACATTGCCACCACCAGGCAGTGACCTTCTGATGGAAACTTTTAAGACACTTTACCCTAAAATTTTTTTGCTCTGATATGCACAGTAAAAATACAAATAAAATCTGGAGAGTGAACTTTCTCTCTTTCCCACCCTAAAAATTACTTGGAAGATAGAATTATGTTCATTTTTCATTCAGGAGAAAAAATTGCCACCCAAGGTTATATGATTGTGTTAATTGTCCACGGTTCAATGCTTAAAGTCTCTTGCATGAGAGCAGAGGTGGGAGTGAGAAGTTCTGCACCTGCTGGCTTTTTTTCCCACAGCTGAAACAGAAGTACATTTTTTTCCCTGAAAGGCCTTCCTATTGAAATAAAAACTTCCTGACAGTCAGGGGTGCTCCTAAATCCTTCCACGTGGGAAGCTTCCAGGCAGCTGACATTTGGCTGTCTGCAACGTTTGCACTTCAAAGCCCTTGATCCAGTAGGTTGGTTAGCAGCTGCAGGTACCAGCAGAGACCCATAATTTTCAAAGACTAAATAATAGCAATTTAGGAAAGAATCACAGAGTTAACAAAAGTAGTTGATCCCATGTGTCTTAGAGAAGAAAGCAGATGTTTCCTACTGCCTTCAAATTGCTCCCCTTCATCTTTGTATATACTAGTACTGCTGTGAACTCTATGCCAGGGTGCCTCTCCCAGCAGTTAAAAAGGACCTTAGTGGTCCACATGGGACCACAAATGTCTTTGGGGAAACATCTGGAATTGCCACTGATTTGTATGTGAATCATACTGAGCTCACTTCTGCTAACCCAGATAGAAAAGCAATATTTGAAAGGTACAGATGATTGCAGAGCGAGATAAGATGACTGCAAGTGCAAAATGCCCCAGGACCTTGCACGTACCCACCTATGTGCTCTACATTATCGCTGCTGTGAATTGCTACTGGGCTTGGTTGTTGCTAGGAATCATTGAGCATGTCAGAGGAGGTATAGGGCTGTTTTGTAAGAAGATATTCGCCTTTCAGAGACAGAATATGATTGTGATGCTAGCGCAGTGTAAGCTGCTGACTAAGGAATAGACTGTTGCTGTTGTTGAGCTGAAGGGTTGATAACTATGATCTCCTTGTGATGAAGGTGTCCATGGTGTCTACTCATGCAGCAAACCGATCCATTCCTTTTTCTGCAAAATCACAGGCATACACAGAGCTTCATAGATGTAAGACAAGTTTCAGAGAACTTGACTCCTGCCACACAAAGTAAATATTGAGTTTTAGCTGGCCTCTTTACTCTTCTTTCATTAAAGAAAATAACATTTCTGGGAGCTAAAGTCCATTTATTTATCCTTGGAGCAATTAATCTATTAGCGCACCATGAAATCAGGGCCTGCTTGGCTGCTGGATAGACTTGCCTGGCTTTTTCATAATCCCTTTGTTTTTGTCTGAAACTGTTATTGAAATTTCAACAACTTTCTCACTTATATACAAAGAGTATGTAAAGCTACCACCAAATCTAAAGGCAGCATGTATATCCCACTTGACTTGACTAAGAGAAATATGAATGGCTGCTGTTGATAAATCATAACGCAGAATCGTGCAGACTCCAGGAAAACTGGGCCCAGACACTGAAAACACAACACTTCCAGTGCTTCAGTGCAGCTAAATGTGATTTGTTAGGCTGCAGTTTCATTGCCTGTCATCAAGATGTCTCATCAGTAGCTTGGATGCTAAGCCTCCCTTGTTATTTTACTCATCTGACAAAAAACATTGCAGAATATTTTCTCCCTGCTATATTTTCAGCCTTTAATTTTCTGTTCTGTGAAAGCAGTGTTGGAAATGTAAATATTTTGTATACACATATCAAATACTAAATCAGGAGAGAAATGGTAATAACTTCAGCTTGTCAAATAAGGAATATGCAGCTTTCGTAAACTAGATTCAGCTGTTTGATATGTAAATTATTATGGCTTGTTCATTTATGTTATTTTAGGATCTTGAGCAAGTCTCATCCAAAATAAGACCAACAAAATAATAGTCTAAAATGCCCCTTATACTGTGGTTTTCTTAAATGTTGCTTAGCAAGACTAGAAGATGTGAGACTCTCAAGTTACTCATCCTATAAACACTTCAAACTGACCTACACCAATATTTCTTTTATATTTGACATTTTATTTGAAAATATAAAGTTGTAATTTTATGTTACTTTTAGATTCTGTCATTTGCTTAATACATCAAAATGCTTCAATCAGGACTGTCTAAAGAAAATTAAGAGACAAAAAAGGAGAAATGTTATGACACATGGCTTAAATTATTTTAGTTTTGTTTTGTCATGTCTGAACTAAGAGAACATTGATCTTGAATAAGAATTCATCTTGTTTCAGCCATATTCCCATTTCGTGTCAACCTATGACCAGTAATCTGTGATAACTGGATGTGATTTCTGAAACACATAGCTGCTTTGCAAGCCAATAACACAACCGTGCAAGAACATTCTTTTTCATTGTTGCTTGTAAAACCAACTCCCTCATGCTTTTCAGATTAAGCACACTATTTGTATTTTTATATTTTACACAGAACCAACCACTCAATTTTTATACTTAAAGACAAAGCAAACAGCAAACTCAGTACTCCCTCCCCACAGAACTCCCTTAAATCCAGGTATTTTAAAAACTCTGAAGGATAGTAGAAGATTGAGTTCTTCCTTGTACCATCACACCAGAGAAGGATAAAGTTGCCTAATAGATTTGTCTTAAAAGTGGCAGCTACAAAGATGCACAATGAGAAACTGAAGGGTGTCTATATCATAGAATCATAGAAGCCCAGAATGGTTTGGGTTGGAAGGGACCTTTAAAGCTCATCTAGTCCAACCCCCCTGCTATGGGCAGGGACACCTTCTACTAGATCAGGTTGCTCAAACTGACCCAAACTGACCTTGAACACTTCCAATGATGGGGCATCCACAACTTCTCTGGGCAACCTGTTCCAGTGTCTCACCGCTCTCATCATAAAAATTTTCTTCGTTATGTCCAATCTAAATCTACCCTCTTTCAGTTTAAAACTATTGCCCCTTTTCTTGTCACTACAGGCCTTGGTAAAATGTCTCTCTCCATCTTTCTGATAAGTGCCCTTTATATATTGAAAGGTCACAATAAGTTGTCCCCAGAGCTTTCTCTTCTCCAGGCTGAACAACCCCAACTCTCTCAGCCTTTCTTCATAGGAGAGAGTTCCAGCCTTCTGACCATTTCTGTGGTCAGAAAGGTGCTAACAGAATACTTTAAAAATTGCTTTTATTGAGCTTCCAGTTATGTTTATGTCCACTTCTGATTTTTGTATTAGTACAAATAATTTCTTCATTAATATACTAACTGTGGATTTATCTGGTAATATATTTGACAAAAAAAGATCAGCCCTCTGGATTTTACATTTTTTTCTGTCTGTCAAAAAGCTCCTATTAAAAAATAGCCCTAAAACATACCATCCTAAACCACTAAGGAATTACATCCAAGATCATAATTGTATTCACATCCTGGCAGTATTTAACTACTTCAGGAATTTAAAACACATATAGTTATTAAGCATAGACATTGTCTAACAAAAAGGACTAAGAGTGAAATACACTTTTGGGACATCAAAGTCATACTCTACTAGTAGTGACAGCAAGTATCACCCAAATACTTCCCCTTCTCAAGAGTGTTAGCAGCCTCCAGGCAGAAGACATTAGTCTTGGGTTCCAGCCACCCCATGGTCCACACTCAGTACTGAGTGTTCATGTGTACCCAGCATGGCCATGCCAAGTTCTCCCCTGCCTGCAGCAAGACCTGAATCAGTTTCTGATTTAATTCTCAGAGCTTTTTGAGATATGAGTAAACCAGGTTAATGCAGTCCTCAGAGCACTGTGCCCTGCATATGGGGACATTTTCCCCAGAGTCAGAGAAAATACCGGTGAGCCCTGCTGAAAACCTCAGCAGAGTGACCAGGAAGACTAGTTTACTTCTCTGCCTCTGAAGGAGCAGAGTTGTGATAGAAACAGAAAACCCAACTAACGCTGGCTCATGATTGCTATGACAGACAAGCTGCTGCTTTTCTGCAACAGCATTTGGCTGTAAATCATAAAGCCTCTACTGAAGATATTCATTTATATCACTTGAAATGAGCCAGCTTATGTGAATGGAATAAATCTGAGGATTATGTGCATTTAGAAGGGAGAAAAAAGTTTGCTGAAATAAAGTTGGGTAAGGAGCATCTACAGTAATAGAGGCTATAATTTTTTAACTAGTGATAGTCCTTTTATATTGGATATTTTTTCCCAAAAAGCAGAGATCCATTGAAAAACACGGCAGCTTGAAAGTTTTCTTTAAACAGCAAAGGCCATTTTGTGACTGCACAATGGAACACCTTTTAAGAAAATGTACTCATTTCCTCTGTTAGGAGCAAATTTACCCTCAGAGATACATTTAGGATTCTCTGATAACTCAAAAGCAGCCAAATGTAATTTCACCCTATCAAACAATAAAATCACCTTCTGGTGAGAACCTCTATGCTAGGCTTCATCTCAGAACAGATGATGACAGATGAGTCAATAGCACTGTAAGTGGAAATGCTGACGGATGGTTAGCAGGATACACAAAGATAGCATTCCTGTGCTGTCAGGTATACCAGACACATGGTGCAGAACATCCTTCCTGGTCTGTCTTGCACAGTGGCTGTGCCTGTTCAGAAGAGTCGGTGCTCCAGAGGGATATTTACACTCAAACTAATTCCTGAGTGAGCATAGGGCTCTGCAACTGATTTTGGCAGAGGAAAGATATACACAAATATGCAGAAGGTCGTAACAAAGTGTTTTGCAGATTATCTAATAGCAACTATGGTGATTTTTAGAACTAAAACTATACTGAACTCAGCCCAAAGCAGAGAATTTATTAATTAACTAAGCGGACTTCACACTATCCCCGTAGAGTTATTGTAGTAGATTCTGAGCAGTAACCTGAAGCAAAACAGTTAAACAATATCAAGTCAACACAGATAGGTGGACCAGTAACGCTGGTAATAGACCCTGTGGATGAATTTCTGCATCCCCTGACTTAAAAGCAACCCCCCAATAGCTGATTCTTCTGGAGGGAAGAAGTGATACAGTTATAAACAACTTCAGGCGTCTCACTGATCTGAGTTGTCCTATGTAGGCCCTTATCTTTTCCTATTATTACTAGATGTTCTACAGCCTGACAGGATGCTCTAAGTACTTAAAATATGTATAGCAGATGGTGTGATCTGCTTCCTAACTGGCCTAAATCCTAGCTCCACCTAAGTGGACACACTCTAATAATAAAACAACTGACAGTTTTGTAATTACTCAAATACACTATAGCAAAGCAACAGCAATGAAGAGCTTTGCTGTTCTCAAGGGTAGGTGCTTGTTTTTTAAAAAAGACAGAACTACCCCCCCACAAGATGTTCACCATTGTGATGGATGAATACAAGTACGGATAGATAATTGCCTAGAACATTCTCACAAGTGTATTGGTTCAATAATTAGTATATAAAGAGGTTATGCAAATGTATCTAACTTTTAAGGACTTTCCTTTTAAAACGCAATCTTCATTGTCTATACCTAAAGCATTCTGCTTTGGAGAATTGTGTCAGTTTATCATTCACCTTTTAAATTTGTTGATCCCAGTTCTTCCTTCTTAATACTGCAAAATAGAAATCTACATTTCACATTAAGTGGCAGACTGTTAGGTTATGAGGGGAAGACTTCTATCCCTCCCCTTTCCTCCCTGCCCCCCCCATCCTTTGCAGAGTTTTGCTAAAGGTCTGAGTTGGGTTTGTTAAAAGAAAATAATGCCAAAGGTTATAATTCCCATGGCATTCATCCTGTTAGTGCTGTCAGTCCACTTGGCAATGTTTGGAATACTAGGAGCTGCAGAGCACAGTAATTGTGCATATCTTTATATCTAGCAGAAAAGGACTTAAAGTCTGTCAGTTGTTGAGCAAAGGCACTAGCTTTTTAAATTCTTTGTCTGCTATGCTGATCATGGTTTGGTGACAATTCTGAGTGCTATTGTAATAGAAATTTAAAGCCTAATTTTGCCTTTTGCCTGCTGTTACTCCTGTTTTAGAGAGATTTAATTTACGTTTTCCAACATGTGTAAGTTTGACTCACAAAATATGACCCTAGGAAAGCAACCAACTGTAACACAAAATGTCAATCTACTTTTCTTTATATATCCCAGCACAGGCCTCAAGTTTCTGCTTAGATTGTTTTACATTCACAGCTCCATTCCTTGCTTTTCAGACCTAGCAGAAAACAGTGCTGCAGACCCGATGAGTAATGAGAAAGTTTGATAATAAAGAGTTTGAGGCTGGGAGAAGTAATGACACCTCCCTGGCTTCTCTTGAGAGATTCCCTCTCCTCCTTTGTGCACCTCCATCTCTGGAACTATACAGATATATCCCTGATCTTACATGTCTTTCAACTGGAAGTAACATTGTCTGCATCTCAATTTGTGCTAGGGAAAAAAAAAAATCCAATAACCATGATCTCGGCTGCAGAATTCAATGTATTTTTCAGCTACCTTCACCAAATCCCAAAGAGATTTTTTAGGTCTCTCTCAAGGCTAGCAGAGTTCAGATACCTGGCAATTTGTTTGGGTTTAACATATGAAGCGCTGAAAAAATTCCTAATGCAATTTTAATATTATGTTTAAGAAAACTTTATTTATAGCGGTGAGCTGAATTGTTGCATGTGGAACAGAAACAAGAGCCATCTAAGAAAGGTTTCAATGACCATACAATAAAAAGACAATCCGTTTAAACTTGCTCCTAAAAACCACAAGTTTTTACTCCACTTTTCCTCAATTATCTTAATTTCCAAATCTACCTACGATACTTGCTCTACCTATAACAATGCTTTCTGTATGAAGCAATGATAAAGGTTATGGTGTTCACCCTATGATTCCTATGATATTTAATCATGGTTTGAGATCCCTGAGGAGACAGACCTTTTCCTATCATACATGTTCTGTCAGGGCTGGGGGAGACACTTCAACTCACTGTTAGACTAGCTATTAATTGTAGATTGTTTGCTTCTCTCCTTTCCTGGTGGTAAACTAAACACTACTCTCACTTCAAACAACTTCCAAGCAGGGGCAAGTCAAAAAGTGTTCAGATTAATCTAATCAGTTCAACTAATAGACGACTAATGCCTACCTATGTGAGTGAGTGCCAACATCTCTCTCAGACTTTACATCCAACAATCTGTTAAAGACTTGGTCATGTATGTATGGCTAGGTTGTCTATTCCAAAAATACACTTGTTTTTTCAGAACTCTTGCTGTCAACTGCCTACTTAGAAACACAGAATCATAGAATCACTTATATTGGAAAAGACCCTTAAGATCATCGAGTCCAAACCTAAACCTAATACTGCCAAGTCCACCACTAAACCATACCCCTAAATGCCACATCTACACATCTTTTAAATACCTCCAGGGATGGTCACTCAACCACTTCCCTGGGCAGCCTGTTCCAATGCTTGATAACTCATTTGGTGAAAAAATTGTTCCTAATACACCATCTAAACCTTGGATTTGTTGGATGGGTGCAACTTGAGGCCATTTCCTCTCATCCTATCACTTGTTACCTGGGAAAAGGGACTGACACCCACTTTGCTACAACCTCCTTTCACATAGTTGTAGAGAGCGATAAGGTCTTGCCTGAGCCTCCTTTTCTCCAGGCTAAACAAACCCAGTTCCCTCCATCACACTGCATATGACTTGTTCTCTAGACCCTTCACTAGCCTCATGGCTCTTCTTTGGATATGCTCCCACAACTCAATGTCTTTTTTGTAGTGAGAGGCCCAAATCTGAACACAGTAATTGAGGTGCGGCCTCACCACTGCCGAGTACAAGGGGACAATCACTTCCCTAGTCCTGATGGCCACACTATTTCTGATACAGGCCAGGATGCTACTGTCCTTTTCGGCCACCTGGGCACACTGCTGGCTCATATTCAGCCCGCTGTTGACCAACAGGTCCTTTTCTGCTGGGCAGCTTTCCAGCCACTCTTCCCCAAGCCTGTAGCGTTGCATGGGGTTGTTGTGACCCAAGTACAGGACCCAGCACTCACACCTTGTTGAACCTCACGCAATTGGCTTCAGCCCATCGATCCAGCCTGTCCAGATCCCTCTGTAGAGCCATTCTACCCTCGAGCAGATCAACACTCCGGCACAACTTGTGATCGTCTGCAAACTTACTGAGGGTGCACTCGATCCAGATCACTGATAAAGATATTAAACAGAACTGGCCCCAATACTGAGCCCTGAGGAACATCGCTTGTGACTGGCTGCCAACTAGATTTAACTTCATTCACCACAACTCTTTTGGCTCGGCCATCCAGCCAGTTTTTACCCAGCAAAGAGTATGCCTGTCCATGCCATTAGCAGCCAGCTTCTCCATGAGAATGCTGTGGGAAACAGCGTCAAATGGTTTACTAGAGTCTAGGCAGGCAATATCCACAGCCTTTCCCTCAGCCACTAAACAGGTCAGCCTGTTATAAGAGATCAGGTTAGTCAAGCAGGACCTGCCTTTCATAAACCTACGCTGACTGGATCTGATCACCTGGTTGTTCTGTACATGCCACGTGGTAGCACTCAGGATGATCTGTTCCATAACCTTCCCCGGCACTAAGGTCAGACTAACAGGTTCCCTGGATCGTCCTTCTGGTCCTTCTTGTAGATGGGCATCTCATTTGCTAACTTTCAGTTAACTGGGACATCCCTGGTTAGCCCAGACTGCTGGGAAATGATTAGAAGTGGATTGGCGAGCACTTCCACCAGTTCTCTCAGTACCCTCAGGTGGATCCCATCTGGTCCTACAGACTTGTGTGTGTCTAAGTGGTGTAGCAGGTCACTAACCATTTCCCCTTGGATTATGGGGCTTATTCTGCTCCCCTTCCCTGTCTTCCAGCTTAGGGGCCTGGGTACCCTGAGAACAATTGGCCTTACTGTTAAAAACTGAGGCAAAAAAGGCATTAAGTACCTCAGCCTCTTCCTCATCCTTTGTCACTATGTTCCCCCCGGCATCCAATAAAGGATAGAGGTTCTCCTTAGCCGTCCTTTTCCTGCTAATGTATTTATAGAAAAATTTTTTATTGTCTTTTATGGCAGTAGCCAAATTAAGTTCTAGTTGGGCTTTGGCTAACTCCCTTCATAACCTCACAACATCCTTGGAGTCCTCCTGAGTGGTCTGCCTCTTATTCCATAAACTCTTAGTCATAAACTCTTTTTTTTCCTGAGTTCCAGCCAAAGCTCTCTGTTCAGCCAGGTCGGTCTTTTTCTCCGCTAGCTCATCTTTCAGCACATGAGGACAGCCTGCTCCTGTGCCTTTAAGATTTCCTTCTTGAAGAATGTCCAACCTTCCTGAGCCCCTCTGTCCTTCAGGACTGCCTCCCAAGGGACTCTGTCAACTAGTCTCCTAGACAGGCCAAAGTCTGCCCTCCAGAAGTCCAAGGTAGCAGTTCAGCTGACCCCATTCCTTACTTCTCCGAGAATCGAAAACTCTATCATTTCATGATTGCTATGCCCAAGAGAGCCTCCAACCATCACGTCACCCACAAGTCCTTCTCTGTTCACAAACAGCAGGTCCAGTGAGGTACCTTCCCTAGTTGGCTCTTTCACCAGCTGTGTCAGGAAATTGTCTTCCACACACTCCAGGAACCTCCTGGACTGGTTCCTCTCTGCTGCACTGCATTTCCAGCAGACATCTGGTAAGTTGAAGTCCCCCATGAGAACAAGGCCTAGTGATTGTGAGACTTCTCCCAGCCGCTTGTAGAATATTTTATCTGTCTCTTCATCCTGGTTGGGTTGTGTATAACAGGCTACCACCATGACCTCTGCCGTGTTGAACTTTCCCCTGATTCTTATCCATAAATACTCAACCCTTTCATCACCATCATCAAGCTCCAGATAGTCAAAACATTCCCTAACATAAAGGGCTACCCCACCACCTCTCCTTCCTTGCCTATGCCTTCTGAAGGGTTTATAGCCATCCATTAGCAGCACTCCAGCTGTATGAGTCACTTCATCATGTTTACATGATTACAACTATATCACAATTTTCCAGCTGCGCAATGGCTTCTAACTCCTCCTGTTTGTTGCCCATGCTGCATGCATTGGTGTAGATGCACTTCAGTTGGGTTACTGATTCTGACACCTTTTCTGGGGGAGAAGCCCTAATTCCTATGTGATTGTTCTCAGGCACTTCTGTGATTTCTAACACATCAGCAACCCTTATGTCTTTGTTGCTGTGTGGATCTCCAATCCCTACCTCTGCTGTGTTGGCTAAGGTGTTGTGTGCATTAGTACAGAGACATTTCAAACATGCTCTAGTGTACTCAGCACAATGTGGAGCAGACTGGAGGACCTCACTTGCACACTGCCCCTCAAATACTGGCATGCCACAAGGAGGCTTATCTCTAGGGAGCCTGGTTTTATCCCTTTCTCCCTTCAAATCTAGTTTGAAGCTCTTTCAGTGAGCCTGCTAACTCCTGTGGGAAGATCCTTGTCTCATTTTGAGACAGGTGTACTGTGTCTGTCACCAGCAGGCCTGGTGTCACGTAGACTGACCCATGATCGGAAAACCCAAAATTCTGCCAGTGACACCAGGCTTGGAGCCAGGTATTGATCTTCTGGATCTTCCTGTTTCTTCCCTCATAATTTCTTGCAACTGGAAGGATAGAGGAGAACACTGTTAGTGCTCCTGATCCCTTAACCAGTCATCCCAAGGCCCTGAAGTCTCATTTGATTGCCCTTGGACTTCTTATTGCAACTTCATAACTGTCTGCATGAAAAACCTTTCTTAGTAAGGTCTGGTTTATGTGGCTCACATTTGAAAATGGTATGTTATACACTTGTTTCTTGATAAATGTAATTCCTACAACATTTAAATCACGTACATTAATGTCTAGTGAATAGGACTCCAGATGTCAGATTCTTCTGATGATGTTATCATTACACCAGTGGTTTAGAGAACAACACTACTGAGCTGGAGCCTTTTTCAAGCACTAACACAAAATTTGGACGCAAAATTTGGCTTAAGGGGATTTGCCGGATGGTGTAGAGCTGCAGAAATAGCTCTGTGTCACAGCTTGGCAATGAAGCCATGGGCCTGCTGAGAAGAGCAGGTGGCCAGAGGACATGGCGCTAGGGGCATTCCTAGTGAGGAAATACTGCCTTGAGCCAACACAGCCCTGGGATTGAGAGAGAAATGAGTAACATGTGAGATAGCTTGCATTTGCCCATGTTTGACAAGTTGAACAAGAAACTTACCAAAAGCATGCTAAGTTGTGTGCCTGAAAACATCAGCTTAATCTTTCACGCACAAAAAATCATTAGTCTAGCTTGCATAGGGTACGGTCTTCCTCAGTCCTACAAAGACCAATGTAACTTCATGTGTTTGGTGTCAGATTGCCAACTACCCAAAATTGGGACATTACAACAGCCACACTCAAAGCTCGTATTTCACTTACTCCATGTACCATGTGTATGGGAATTAGGGGTGGGCATGATAGTTGATATTGGCTGCTAACGGCATGTGAAAATATCAGATAGCGTCTCTAAGATTGGAAGGTCTTTTGATAGATGAACAGCTTTGACTGGCTGACATAACCGTTCATAAGTGTTTGCTATTTTTCAAAAGTCTTATGTCACCTTCTAACAGTGAATTAAAAATATAATTTTAAAGCTATTGAAAATACACAGCAGGGTGTTTATGAAGAGTTTATTTTTATTCTCTGAAATGTACACATTGTTGTGAAGATTTTGTTGCTGGTCTCTGAATTTGTGCCTAGTTACTGGTCACCCTACAGAAACTTAAATCTGGCCAATCTAGGTCTCTATCTAGGAGCATAGATAGACTTGTCTCTTTCTCATTCCCAGACTGGTAATGCTCTGCCTGCAATGAGAATAATCATCAGTTTTATTAAATACTGTAATTAAGCAATTATATTAAAAGGCTGTGAAATATTAAGTGACAATTCCCTCCCATGGTCACTCTCCAGTGGAAGCAGCAGATGCTTTGGCTAACCTAAAGGGATGCGACATAACTCTCTTAGTCTGTTATTCCCTGGTGAATGAGATGACTCTCAGTTTCTGTAGGAGGAATACCTTCACTGGGTCTAGGAATGGCCTGAAAATGAAAAAAAGTCACTAAAGTTTTGATTTCTTTTTATCTTTCAGTAGCATTTTATTTCACTGTACTGAAGTGTTACAGTCTACACTTTAGAGCCAGGAAGAGTGAAGGATGTTCTCTAAAAATCTCCCTGCAAATTAATAGTATTCCTTCACTGCGAATGGTCTGTTTTCCCAGAGACAGTATTTGACAGTATTTGGAGCTTCACTTACAGATAAAGAATTGTTCATATGATTTCACCATTGTTCTTAAAACTGCAGTGTTTCATTCTGTATCTTTCAACCTAGAGACAAGTTGGCATTAACACAGAATTCCCTTTTTATGAATGCAATTGCATGCTCTGTTGTTGACCAAACAACTGACAGAACAAGGAGCCTTTGCATATCAATCTGTCATAGCAAAAACAGACTAACAATTTTGATATCTTCACAAAAACAGATGATCCCTAGTATTTTTTCATATAATTAGTTAATTAACTGCTTTAATTATAAAAAAACACTCAGATTTTAAAGGAAAATTGAGCATAACATATCTCTTTATCTAGCGAAAAATTATATGTACAACTGACTAACCAGAGAATATCCCAAAATGAATATTCAAGTCTTTCTTTTAAAGACTACTAGGTAATAAGTTCCTGAGGAAAGATACATGCTGGCTGACAACAAAACAGTAATAAAAAAATTACCAAGAAAAAATTCTTGCCCATTCTTGAGTTAATTCTATTGACATGTATTTAATGAATGCTGTTTACTTGCCAGAAAATTAAACAAATAATGGGCACTGCTTTAGCAAATCACTGGCTGTCTCAAGTGTTTTTCATGAGTTAATCTTTCTTTTTATGAATGTAAGACAGAAAAAAAAAAGGAGATCTTGCAACCAGTAATGACATCTGTGAGCTCCTTCTGTGTGTTCTGCAATGGTGAAACACTGCCAGGAACTAAAGCAAGGGACAGGGTTGCCATGCAGCCCAGCAAAACAGTCCCCTGAAAAGGCATGCTGACCCACTTTCAACTACCAGCTCTTGCTGACCCTTTGTTGAGTGCGAGGTCCTTCCAAGTTTTTGCTGTTTTCACCCTTTCCGTTCTCGTTTCTAAAGGAGCAAGCCTGTCTCTCTCTTTCTTCTAATTTTCTTCTTTCTTCCCCAGTATGCATGGAAGAAAGGCAGATTGTTTCTTGTGACTGTCTTTGCTTTAGTTAATGTGAAAAAAAAAAATCTTCCACCCCTTCCCTTTTTAAGAACATGCTGTGGAAGAAATATGGATCTTGCCATCAACAAAATTATGATACAATTCCTTAAGGAACTCAGTCTGATCAGAGTAATTCATCTATGAAAAACCATACTTTAATTGTTACTCTTGGCAACAGTGAAGGATAATAGTGTAATATTATACTAAATATTGCCACGTGCAATAGTAAAAAACCTGTTTCAGTCTTGCCAGCAGTGGTGTGCAAACCCCCTTTTGAATTCAGGTTTGGATGTTGTGATTTAATCTAAATCTTTTGCTTCTCCTTCTTCCAAAACCAACAGAGGTTTAAAGAGAGCTGCATTTTTATTGGAACCATTTGCTCAGTGTAAGTTGCCAAAATAATTTAGTTAAAACTAGTGCTTTTATTTGGGTTAAGGTTGATTCCTGAGCTCCACAGAGGTCGAGGCACTTAGTTTGTCTTCCTCTTTTTCAGTTTCACCACGGAGTCTAAAGCAGAGCTCTGCCAGCTCAAGTTGTATTTCCTGAATCCCAGTCCCTCAGTTGAGCTTATTTATGTTTGTGACTTTGCGCAAGTGGAGGAGAAACCTTTTTTCAGCCCTTTTCCTCACTATTTATCTGCTACAGTGCATAGAAAAATGTGTGGCTCCAAGGATTCAGAATAAGCAGGTTCCAGTGGTGCAACTGTGCAAGTTCTGCTGCCAATGCTGCTACTGCTGGTGTGTTAGTGTGACCTCTCCTTGGATAATGAGTGACAGCTGCTGTGAAATGCCTCACAGGGTGTTTGCCTCTCTTGGGCAACAAGTGGAAAAACATAAAAATATAGAATGTATAGAATTACAGAAAAAAAATGCTTTACTTTATGCTACTTCAAAAGCACTGTTTGAACTTCAGATAGCTCCAACAAAATGATAATACAGTCACAATCTCCTGCCAAAACTTTTTAAATCCTGGGAAACATTTCTTAATAACAAATACTATAATGTTATTGCAATTAAGGAAGTATCTATTTCTCACTATGTATGTGTTTTGTGTGTGGGCATGCGCTGGTAAATGGGACAAAACCAGTCTCTTGAATGTCAGACCCTTCATGTGATGAGGGGGATTGAGTCAAATACCCATTTCTAAATCTATCCTCTGTAGTTAGAGCCTGGTTTGGATCCAAAAATGAAAGTGTTTTTGGTTTGGTTTCTATTCCATTTCAGCAGAAATGTCATAGGTCAGAATGATATATTAAAGATGCTTTATGGTAGCAGTGTCTTGATCTGAAATAGATTAAAGCTAGGCTTCAGTTTTAAAGTGAAACTAGGGTAAAGATTTGATGGTTTTTGTATATTACACTCTCAGGAGATCCTAGCACAAAATGGTTCAAATCTCATCTTAAAAGAAATGTTGAAGTCTTGGGTGGAATTCTCACGAAAAGAGAAACAGAAATAAGCCATTCTGGGTTTTTTTTTAGCTGCAATCCAAACTGAAAGCAGTAAGAATTTAGTGAATGGAAATCAGAAGGCAATCTGCATTGAAATGAAACGTATGCATCCAAGGTCCAGTTTTAAGTTACCCTGAAAATATAGATCTTATTTAATAGCACCAACGTTTGCCTCTGCTTTCATTACAAAAGAGAAAAGAAGTTAAAAAGATGTAGCTTTAATACAAAATTACAGGACTGTACAAAATTTTGGAAACCTACATAACAACTGACTGATTTTTGTATGACTTCTGTCCCGTTAAAAGTCCTGATAGCTCAAGATTTGATTTTATCCTAAATGTGACAGAAATCTTAAACATAAATAATGTAGGGTGAATCATACAAAACAGAAACTTGAAAATACTTTTTTGTCATTTTTAATCAAAATTGTCAACAATTCTGAATGAGAACATGGTCTGAATCTAGAAATTGCTGTATCTTCGACTCTAGACTATTTTATCAGTATACTAGCTATACAAGGAAAAATGAAAACCCATCAATTTACTTAGTTTTCTGCCACAACTGCAAGAAATAGGACTGCAAGGGACTAAGGAGACCTGGTCAATCCATTTTGTAGCTGTCTTTTTGGGTTTAGTCATTCTAAGAGGTTTTGCTTATAAAAGAGAATACAGGCCCCTTCAGTTTGAGTCTGAAAGGTCTCAAAGGATAAACAAACTACTTGAGATTATTTCTTCTTCAAAAATATCAAATAAGATGTTGCCTCTGATGGTAAAAAAGAAAGGGAGCTCTCACCCTTATAACCAGCTGCATTGGTTTTCCAGTCGTTAGCATTCAGATGTCCAGCACGTGAAGTCCTGACAATAATATGCTGTATGTCTCTCCAGGTCAGAAATGGACTATGAAAAAGGGGAAAGACAAAGTCACAGATCAGACATGTTATACCAGAATATTGGGATACTAGGTCATGTAAGCTAAGAAGTATCCAAACCAGAACAACCCTCATTTCACTTCTCTGCTTTCCTTTGGTCCATTCAAAAGAACATGTCCTAATTTTACAGAATTACTGTATAAAATTATGTATACAGCTGGGAGGTCTGCATTAAGCAGACTATAATGATATATGATAATATTATATTATATAAAATTTAAGGGAAGATGAAGTACATTTCACACAGAGGCAATCTGTATGACCACCAGCTACTGTATGTTATCTACCTTGACCAGTACAAAGGGAAAAAAAAGCAAAATGTTGGTTTGCTAAAAACCTCTACTAAATCTTACTAACTGTGTGTCAAGCTGGCAATTCCTTTAGACTTTCAGCTCTTATTGAAGCTATTTCAGGTGCCTCTGTTGTTATTCATCTGTCTATTATCCCTGGTCTTGGAATTCACTAAGGGTCTATGTGTATTCTTTGAGAAGTCCAAGCAGCTAGCACTGAATCTGAATAGTTACAGAGCAAGTGCCCGATTACACAGATGTGTATTCCTTTACGAGATTCTTATTAACCTGCCTACCAGGAAGGTGAAAGAAGATGCTGTCTGCATCCTCACTATGACATTAATATCCATTTATCTTGTAGGACTAGAGCAAATCTTTAGGGGTTATAGTTTTCTTGTTTCTCTTAGATCCACCCCAAGGAGAATTTCCTTTCTTAGAAAATGGTGCATGGCACTCAGTCGTAATGATGAAGATAGACCAGAATGAACCAGGCTGTTTCCACTGTCCAGGACTAGGCAATCACTGAAAACCTGGGAAACCTTGGTTCAATTCCTTAACACATATTGTTGTGTCTCGCAGACCAAGAAGTCACTTGGGCCAGCAGGCAAGTGATTTATTCCTGGCACTTATCTTTAAGGTGTGATACTCAGGCTCTGCTACCACTTACATGTAAAAACTACACCAAGGCAACAGCCATAAAAGTATGGGGAAGGTCAACCCGTAGGTGATTGTTGAGTTGGTCACTTTCAGGGGTGAGTGGGACATTGCCATCACATGCAGGGACTCTACACTCTTAAACCAACACATAGTGGCGTTACTAGAAATTTCAGTGAGAAATTTCTTTGGGAAGCAGACACAGGGTAACGGCAAACATGCAGAACAATTATCTAAGTCCCCCTGACAGTGGAAGACAAAAATCTCACTCGTCTCTCTGTTTGCTGTACACAAATGAATGTTGTGTGGATTGGCATCCTGCACACTTTGTTTCGCATCTTCCAGAACTTGTTTTGTCAAAAGAATATGTTTTTGGAAATAGTTGTGCAATCAGTGATTTATGGCACTTAAATATGGAAGTAGAATCCTGCTAATCCTGCAAGCTGAAATCAAGCTATTAGGAAGCAATCAGTGAATACATGTGATAATCTATAAAAAATTATCACTTCCTTTTTCATTCAAGATGCATCAAATTTAGATTTTCAGGTGACAAATTTCAGCTCCCACAAGCTGCAGCTTTAGGAGAAGGCAGTAGGGATGCAGAAGTTATTGCAAACCTGCAGTCTACTTGTTTATAAAAAAACTTGCCCCTAGCCTATCCTCTGTGTGCACATAGACATATATTCATGGGTATTAGCCATTGGAAGTTCACCTGTGTTGGTGGAATTACTGAAAATAAAAACGAATTTCGGAACCATGGTCCATAATTCCATATAGGAGAGAAAAACTTGGGACTTATAGGACATTCACTCACATATAACTGAGTTCTACACATTTTACTTTACAACAGCCTTATAATCCTTATCCTTGAAAACAAGTAGGAGTTGCCTAAAAACGTCAGACTTCTTTTATGTAACAAGATGGTAAGGAATAATGCAAAGACAGTGACCAAACCATTTAAGTATACATATTCTTCTTGTTTCCTTTGTAGTAATATATGATTTTAATTCTGACTGTATCTTTTCCATTGCAGAATATTTCCCAGTGCATGTGTGTGGACCATGGGTATGCTGATGTAACCTAGCACCTTTCTGCCTACAGCTAGGACACCACAGGAGGCAGCATGTATTCTTCTAGAGTCAGCACAGGAAGTCCTGTCTACGCCTGTTGAAACAGGAAGAGGAGATGGAATAATCTGAAGAATGAAGATGACTTTTAAGTTATTTTCTTATTAATTGTAGCCAGAATTTTTTTGTAATTCCTTCCAAGCTCTATCAATTCATGGCCATTCAATCTCTCTCTGGTTTTGGCTACAAGATATAAGGGTATTCCCATGTTTAAATTATTCTGTTATTTTTAAGGAGAGCTGATGCCTTGTCCCTGAGCACTTATTAAAGCATTAATTTGCCCATAGATAAATTTTTTTTCTTAAAGTGGAATTTCTCACACTAGACAGTTGGACTAGAATGACAGTAATTGTTTATCCAGCTGAGCTGGTAAAAATGACTGAAAAAAAAAAGCAAAAAAAAAGTCATGGAATGTAAGGAGCATTAAGGGTTTGTAAGATAGGGTATGCTTGGACAGTCACGTAACATGCTTCAAGAAAAAAAATCAATATGATTTTATACCAGCTCAGGAATTTCAGTGGGAGCCTGTGTAAAGTCTTAGAAAAACATGTTTCAAACCTTCAGGAAGACCTCCAGGAATCCTGAGAGCTGCATTCTTTATAATCTGGAATCTAAACAATCTGTTATTCTATAAAGCAAGCTGTCCGTGCTACTGGTGAAAAATAAGGCACTAAAATACTCCTCTCAACTTCTAAAGGAGAGATTCAAGATAGGGCACACTCAACTGATTGTTTAAAGAGGAATGATGGATCTAATGGTGGATCTAACTATGCCTAGATAAAGGATCTAAAGATATAGCAGTCCTCCCTTGATAATATTAACCTCTCATAAATTGGATTTAGTCACTCAGTCAGCAAATAGATTATGTATCAGAATCACGGTTTAACAAAAATCATGGCAGATCTTTAAAACTGAGCCATTCACTGTTGATCTGCCATCTTAATCTAATCATATAAATATAATGTAAGAATTTCTGGGGCAGAAAATCTTGATCAAAGGTCTGATTTCCAGGATATGACATGTTATATAGTTAAATCAGTTTGTCTCTTATGCAACTTCCAAATCTGCTTGCTTACTGTATAATTCATAAGATTTTTATGTTTTCTTCTCAAGAAATGACAGTTTGGGCATATTTATATCTAAAAGACTTAACAGCATAAAAACAATATTCAAACCAATTTTGGTAGCCTTATACAGGACCTTCACTATACTAACAATTGAGCTATTGCCAGAGTGAAGTTTTCTCTCTACAGTAGACAACTCATTTGAAGCCAAATAGGTCTGTAACTGTGTGCCCACAATTTTTTTCAGAAACTTTAACAAAAAAAAAAAAAAAAGAGAAAAAAAGAAAGAAACTGGACTGACGTCAAAATAGCAGTACATTTGGAGAAAGAAGAGGAATTTTTTTTTTTTTTTTTTTTTTTAAACAAGATAGTCTAGCAGCCAATTTTAAAGCATCTTGAAAAATCACAGAATTGGTCAAGTATTTGTAAAACATGACAAAATTGGATCCTAAGGGAGTAAACAGTTGTTTGCTAGCCATGTGGGCCCCAGATCCAGACAAGATGTCACTGATGTTAATTGATTTACCACTTGATTAATCTCAGAAGAATTAATGGCTAAACATCTTGAAATGAACAAATGCATTAACAGGAACAGTACTAACTCTGTTTGATAATGGATTGATTTCAAAAAATGAGCAATTTCCTTCCAGAAAATTTTTTTTCAATGTCTCATCTGAAATTTCCTTGGGATTACACATACCAGACAATACTAAAAATCAAACCAGAATAAGCAGAAGTGAGAACAATTACATACAAAAGTGCTTGTACAGCAGCCAAAAAATAATGAATGTTGTGTCCTTAACCAATAGTTATACTCTAAGGTACAGGCTTCTCAAAATGTTTATGAAACAAGGCAAATGAGAAAAAATGAAACAGGGCAGATATGTTAAATATAGTAATCATTTGCGATTTAACTGTATCTTTAAGCAGGTTGCTTCTAGAAATAGTAGATCACATTTCTGGCCAAATCTGATTTCTTCATTCCACAACTAGTCTTCCTAGTGGCAATTAGGCTAATCCTGGAAATAGCAAAGTATTCAGACTCTATCCTTTTGCATAAAGAAACTGTGCCAAAAATAATTTTCAGAATAAATAATTGGTGCAAGAGAGACAATTAGCAAAAATATCTCTCAATGCAATAAACAAATAGGGTGACACTTTGGTTTGGGTTTTTTTAGCAAAATGATATCATTAGCAACATGAAAAATGATTGCTACATTATCTTCATAATCAGCAATTTGAATGTGACAAAGGCGGCCTATCTGAGAAAATATTTCTTGCCAAAATAGCAGAGTCTGATGAGAATGGCTGGAAGAATACAATAAACTTTTCTCCAAAGAATCAAGGAAAAACACAATATTACAGGACAGATTAAGAAAAGGATCACCATTCAATTTGGAAGTATTAAATAACCTTTTTTGAAAATCTTGGCTATGAGAGAATGGACATGGATTAATTATTGCTATAAAAAGGAGTCTCTGTGCCCTAGACATCTTTTAGAGCAGCAGGATATAATTTTCATCACTAATTTCTACATAACACTACCCTTAAGGGCTTTATGATAAATTTATAAACAAAATACATTCCTATCACTTACAAATCAGCTGTATTGTCCCATGAGATCTGCAACCCTATTACCTGTCTTAGTAACTCCAATATATAGCCCCATGGACAGGAATATTGGCTGAGGTGTCCTGATATTTGCCGAATTTCACTGTGGAAAGGCACACTGGATCTGTCCATTTCAACAGTTACTAAGTAACTTCAGTAAATCACTCATGTTTAAACATATTAATCTTAAATATCTCAAGCTCACAAATTCTACAGTATCATAATTTTCCATTCGAAGCTATAGCTTCTTGAACATCTTTTCAAGGTAATAATATTTGCTTGTACAACATCATCTTTATCAGTTCATGTCTGGCTGTACTTTATGTCACTCTGTTTATATTCATGCAGCATCTCCATATAGTTGAGCTATGATACTGTGGTGCAAGGAATCTCAAAAGAAAGACTGCAGGGGGACTGCAATCCAGCAAACCTGCTCCTCTTCCATCTTCCTCATTTTCCTCTCTCTGCAAGAACACAGACAGGGAAAAGCAGATAGGCTCCCTGCTCTCAAGCTGAACTGCCAGCAGCACCCCTTAGAGCAACTTCAGAGGCAACCCTAAGAAGCCTCTAAAAGCTGAGGCTGGGGAACACTTGGAGAACCAAGAAACTACAGGGGATAGAGCTGCCAAGCTGTTAAAACTCTCAACTGAGCACATGCCAACTGAGATTTTTGAAAAGCTTATAAAAAGTAAAAGGCATTGCCCTGGCACCAGAGCAACGGCTATCCACTTGTTCTATTTCTAGCTGTTGCTCCAAAGCACAGACACAGTAAAACTCAGTGAAAAAGTTAAAAATGATCACAGTCAAACTTTTTTTTTTTTTTTTAAACCTAGACTCAGTTTAAGAAATGTCTGGACGGAATTTTCTTAAAACCTTTTTAAAGCAAGTTACATGGAAAATTTCAGACCAAACGATTTTGCTTTGGCAAAGTTACATGTAACTGAAAACAGGACCTTAAAATGGGAAACACAGGGTGACCTGAATTCAGGAAAGTGCTTCCAAGTCAATCTCAAGATAATAACTGAAATTGCATAAGTGGCGCAGGTGGTTAAAGCTCAAGAGAAACACAGGTTCTAAATTAAGCATTCATTTGTGTTTATGTTTTTCAAACACTTTACCATTAAGAGCATTATTTTAAAACTACCAAATATGCAAAGATTCACAAAAAGATTTCTAACTCACACACTTCAGCATGCCCTTTTATAACAAGCAGTCAATCAATGGAGCAAAGACCTAGTTAAAGCTGATGGACTGACAGTAATTTCTCCTTCTCTTACACTGGAAGCCTACGTATAGAGGTCACTTGACAACACTTCAACAGTTCACTTTAATTGTGCCATCAACTTTAGCCTCCATGAACAAGCAAACCCCTCATAACTTTGACAACACAGAAATATGTTCTCTGTATCCAAAACTGCCCCTTGCCAGACAGTATACTGCTTTTCTCCTTTCTGTAAGAAAATCGATCAATATGGGAAGTATGGCAAGTATCTGAGCAGTTTTCAGAAATCCAGAGTATCTTCCTCTGACACTCTTGACCCCTTGCAATGTGAACTCTATTTTCCTTTCATCTCAGTGATTACACTTAGTTGTACTGTCTTTTAGAAGAATGCGGTGCATTGTCACTTTTCTGAATGGATTGTCGGTATCAGAATTCACTGAAATTCTTTATCTCTTCCCAGCACTACATTGTTCTAGTCTTGGTTTCATGTAACCAAAGACAAATGAAATATATAGCTCATGTGAAGAGAATCATGGAAGAAAACAGACTCTCTCCAAAGCTATACCACTGAGTATACCACACAGTAGAAACAGCAGATTAATACCTCCATTTCGGGTACTACTTCTTACTTATGTAACTGCAGTGTATATACCATGGGTTGGAAAACATGCATTGGCTTATAGGTAGTGGAGCATGCAGTTCACTTGGGGATGTATGATGTATTCTTCCATCAGCAACATAAGATTTTTTTTTTCATTTGGCTTCTTCAAAGGAACAGGGCACAATGCAAACTGGAACGAATGTAGGCATACTGTCTCTCCTGACTCTGATTTTTCATCAATGAGAAATGGTATTTCTGATATCAACAGTAGATGGTACTATGTAATGCAAATAATTTATTTTTAGTAAGAACATTGCTGCCTCTGCTGACTAGATCGATTATACTTTATATCCACAATTGCTGGTTTGCAAGTAGTAAAATTCAACATTGAATAATGACTAAGAAGTGCAATACACAAGCAAGCATTTATTAATAGAGCCTGAACAGGGTACTAGATACACTAGGAACCATGAGATAAAATAATTAACCACCTGACTACCATAAGAATACCAAAGAATAAGAAGATTTTGAGATGTCTTTCTTCATGTGACAGTTGTTGCACATCTACATTTCTGCGTTACACCCTCAGGGATTCCAAACAAGCAGTCTGAAACTCAGTTACATTTCTTTGGTTCCTGAAGGAAAACATGTCACTTAATACTCAAATACTGGATGGAAAATAAAAAAAAAGATGTGTTCACATTATTTGAAATTGGGGTAGTAAGCAGACCACCATCCCATACTTTTGTTGCCAGGATTTCAGGAGCAGATCCTAGTTGGAAAAAACAACTAAGTGGAGGGTTCAAATCAGTAGGCAGGTAAGAGGTCCTCCATCAGTTATTTGCCAATTGTACGATATGGGGATTATCAAAGAAAGTGGCAGAGTGGAGTGGAAATCAGCCTTGCTCATTTTCCATTGTTTTAATGTACCTTTGAATGTGAGTTGAAGCAACCTCTTGGCTGTTCTAACTCATATCCAGGCCAGACTAGCGCTCTGTTCACCTCCTGATGTCTCCCAGGAAAAAGAACTTGGCTGCTGGGGAAAACCGACCTCATAGGCTCAAAACCCTTCCACAGTATAACCTGTGTTTTCCAACACAAAGTGGAATGAAACTATATATTATTACAGACATATTCAAGAGGTGTCCAGGACTAAGTACTCCAATTTTTAAGCACCTTGCTGTATGAAAGGCGTAATCAACTTTACAAAATCCCTTTCCAACTATTTTTTTTTTAAATATTATATAAACACTAGTGATATTAGCACTGACACTAATATGGAATCTAAGGAAGAATCTGTGTTGAAGTATGTAAACTCTGTTTGAATGCAAACAAGTAGCAAAAGTAAGCTCTTATGCTAAGCCACAATATCATGTGCCCTTTGTATGCCATATATTTTAAAAGGAAGACGGCTTCAAAACTCCTTTTTTGCATACTTTAATTCCTAGCATTTATCTATGATCATCTAAATTGGCATGTATCACAGGTGAGAAATATAACCTGAATTTTCAAATCAGATAAATAAATAAGAATTACCATTCAGAAGCTGCTTAAAATAATCTGAACAGTTTTCATACAAATAAATTCCAGACATTAAAATTGAATATATTATGATAAGATCTCCTTGTAATATTAAAGGCCTTACTTCATAATATATAACTTCACAAGACCAAAGGTTTCTCCAGCCCTAGGACTGGATTAATTTATAGGAAAAAAAAAGCATGGGAAATGTGGAAATACTTATCTCCCCAATTTCCTTTTTTTTTTTTTTTTTTTTTTCATGGCTGTGTCCAGAAAATTGGTTGTAAATACACATAGGAGAGAAAAGCTATGGATGGAATACACATGAATAAACCCACATTTATGATATTATTAATATAATTTCTTTGGATCTATTAAAATACACAGGCTAAGATTTGAAAATAAGAATCCTCCATATACTGAAAGTGAATAAAATCTGAAAGGAGGCAAAATCAATATATTTTCACCCTGAATCTCTTGTTAGCACCATGCAACAGAGTACAATACAAAAACATGACTAGGATCTTTAGTCACTGGCATATTTTATCTCCATCACTGCATGTGAAGCTTAATACAGTCTTGCCTTTGTTCCTATCATAGCAACCATTCATTTGGAAAAAAAAAATACTAGTCCATAGGCACTAACATGGATTTCCCATTCGTATAGTCACCAAAATCCACAGAGAAAAAAGACTGCATAAGTGTAAGCTTCTCACTGTGTTTTAAGATGTCACAATCAGCAATAGCTTGCTTGTAGGTATTGTGTGCTATAATTCTCTGAAATGTTCAATTATAACAATCATTTGGTAGAACATGCACACAAAATAGCATATAAAATACAAACAATAATTTACAAGCAACCTCTGTTCATTAAGAAATAATTAGAAAAACTTTCAACAGAATGAAATTTATGCACATGCAATTTTACCTGCATGTGAAGATTGTTTAGAATGAATTTAAGAATTTTAAAACTGAGATTAAGAAAAGATTAAAAAGATTTTTTTAAAAAAGCAATAGCATTATATTAACTTTTCAAAATACCGTTGTTTCTAATGACTCATTAAGAAAATCTAATGATACAAGCACTGCACTACTTAAGATTATGTCAGATCTTCAATTACTAACTCTTATTCTCATGACTATGACTCTACAGCAAAAAAGTATTCTGTGTTGAATATAGGCCCATTTTCTTCAAAAAAGCAACTTTAAAGATGGAAACATAATTCTGCTGCTATGAATTACATACACTTTGAAATTACTATGGTGTGCAAATTTTTTATGTCCTTCAAAGGAACTGACTACCCCCAGAAGAAACTGGTTTTCTTCAGAATTTAATAGAATTAATCTCAAACATTTGATGTCAAGTAGGATTTGGGGTCGAAGTTTCCACCTTAGATCTGCAAGTATTATCCAACACACTGCAAAGTAATGCAAAATGTTTTGAAATACAGATCTACCCGATAAATCTCCACTATTTCTGCTGCTCCATGAAGCACATTAAAGGTATGTATTAGACACAGAGAACAAAATTCTACAGTTGAGAAAACGCTTGTAAGACGGAAACTTTTCTGAGCTAAAGCTAAAAGGACTATGGAGCTACACTAATGATGGTTTTTACAGCTGAGAAGCTTAGCCCATTAGAAAAAACGGACTTGTGTCAGCATGCAGAAGTTGAGAATTTTTATTTTTCATACTACATTAATTTCTGTTCATGGTAGCCTAACACCATCCTAAAACTTTCTTCAGTGTTCAAGAATGGACACCGCTAAGAGGAGCCTGATGAATGCAAGAGGCAATGAATGCAGAGCACAGCAGATCTAGGCAGCTCTGCGAGGGTAGTGTAAGACATTGTGAGGATGCTGCACATAATTTAGTGGAAACTATCTGTGATCAACACTGTTTCAAGTTATTTCAACACTGTCATCATTTCCAGGATATCAGCTTTCCTGCATGTGAAATAAGCACACAGATCTTTCCTGCCCTTGGAACGGTACTGTGAGTTTCCAAAGCACTTTGAGATCCCTGGATAAAGATGCTGAATGAGTGAGAAAGATCTTTCCATAGGCTCAATTTCTTTTTTTTTTCAGAGTATAACTCAGATCTTACTTTGCTTCCAGTGCCAGTGCAATGATGCCTGCAGCCATAGGTGCAGAGGCTGAGGTTCCAGTATGGCTGTCTGTGCAACGCTGCCTCAGGTCTGTGGTGATCTGGAAGAAATTGAATGTGTGAAATTTAGAACACAGCTTCAGAAATCAGAACAGGTTTCATTTGCTCAAATATGTCGCATGTACGTGGAGAGTATTTCCTTCTTTCGTTGCAAGGAAAATTAAAGGGAAAAAAAAGGGTGTCTAAATACATGATGTTAGATGTTCTGAGCTTGAGGTCACTTGTGAACGTGGAGAAGTGTTCTCTGTATTGCACTGAAAACATAAGTTAGTCTCTGTTTTTTTCATGGCATGATCAATAAAAAGACTCATAAATTAGAAAAACATGCAGAGGGTTTTAAAACTGCACAGTTAGAAGTCTGCCTTTCTATTTGCATTTATAGAGCACTTTCCATCCAAGAATCTCAAAGTGCTTTAACAAATAGCAATGAACTAAATCTTACAGCACTCCCTATATACAGACTGGTTATACCCATTTTAGAGACTATAAAGGAGGTATAAAGGGTTAATTAGGTTGCCTGAAGTCACACTGGAAGTATGTGGCAGAATAGAATACAGTTGCGCTCATGCTAAGTACTGTGTTTAATTCTTCATTCATGCCTTATGCAATAATTCACATGAAATTAATCAACAATTCATTGGAAAATCCTGATGTAATCACAAATCTGGCTTAGACATCACCAGCCAATTAGTTATTCGAAGCTTTAAACTGTTGTGTATTGCTTAATTATATGCTGCCACATATTTTTATATGTAATCTAAGATGTATAAACTGTAACGTGCAATACCAACTAGAGGCACAGTCTTCTACTTAGTGTTAGGATGTTCCTATGTCATAATGAATTTTAGGCAGATTCTGTCTGTAAAACAGTAAATCATACACAAAAATGTGTTTATTCTAAATTCTGCTTGTTTCAGGCAATGTTAATCTAAAATGATTCTAATCTATGCTTGTCTTCCTGAAGAAGTGGTTCCTAGCAAGAGCAAGGCAGTAGAGACAAGAAGTTACTACTACCTAACAGAACCTCAAGCAAAACTCACATGGACTTGAGCATAGTTACTAGTAAACAGCAGTCCACAGCACGGAAACCTCCATGAAGGTGGCAAGGTGAATGACCTGTGACACCAAACATTATTCTCAGCATTTCAGCTGATCCCTAAGATTCAGTCACTATGAGACACAAAATAATCTGCCTAAGGGGCAAAGGAGAAGTTGCTCACACATCTTTATACCTAAGCATACAGGATTATTGTGTTTTCATTTCCTCTAATTCACTAGTATCATATTTCATTTGCAACATGGATATGCACAAACATGGGAGGAGAGGATCAGAGGATCGAAAAATCACAAAAAAACATAGGACATGTAAAAATGCTTGTCTAGCTTTGAAACTGGAAGATTCACAAAGAAAAAACAGCCACATCCCACTGCGCAGAATACAAGCAATTGCATTTAGGAAGTATAGGTTTCATACACCTGCATTAGCCATATTCAGCAGTATATGTATTGCATAATTTGTACAAGGCTGCTGAAAGTTCTCACAACGTGTAAGCATATGCAAGCTAACACAAAAGACTTCTAATAGAGAAGCAGCTAGCAGCACTGAGCAAATGATTGTCAAAAGTAGTGAGCAAGTGAAACAAAATGGAAGCTTCTAGAGGTTGGAAAAGATAAATTAAAGCAGTTATAACGTCATATCCTTAAATTAGTGAACTTACTAAAGGCCAGATTTCTTGAATAATGAAGTCTAGAAAAAATGTTTTTTTCCCAGTTATTTAATATCCTTCATAAATGCAAACCTTGTTAAATAATTTATCTGTCAACAGCTAAAAGTTGAACCCCATAAATAAAATGTTCATATAATTTCTTTATCTCTTGCCTTCTCTCCTATTGACTGTGTATTTAGACAATGAAAATTCATAGTGTTGGGAAAACATTTAGGCATGAAAATTCCATAAATGTCCTGACAATATCAAGAGATGAAACTTCAGCAGGAACATCCCCAACACTACACTGCCTATATGTGCAAACGCAAGTAGTAATTTTGCAGCTGGGATTAACATGTCCAAGGACTACAGGATGACATGCACCCAAATAGAGACATACAAGATTCAGGTATCCCATTTGGAAGAACACTGGTCAATGCTGTGGCGAGAAGTGGAAGGGAGGCCAGGAAAAAGAGAGGGCAGAAAAAGGGACTAATACATGCTTGGCAGAATAAGGGACTAATACATGCTTGTCTCTTTTGTAGCCTGGTACCTTGTCCCCCACAAAAAAGTAGTGCAGCAGGCACTTTCCTCAGAGGACCAAAAGGTAGCAAAGCCTACAGGAGGTCAGGCAGGGAGAATTGCCTCATAGCAGCTTTTCCTTAAGAGGCAGCCTCTCTCAATACAGTGAAAAGCACACTGCATTGTGCTATCTGTGTTTCTCATCCTCTGGAAGAACATGCTTCCAGAGTGTTTTTATTGCCCTGTAGCTACAGATAGCAGGCACAATAAACCACGACACCTCTGTATCTGGCAAAGTTGTCTCTCACATTCCAAGCAGATGTCGTGGCAGTAGTTTTAACTACAGACCTTTATTTCTCTCACTCAGCAGAAAACATGTAGGGAAAGCTTCCTAAGGGGAAATACTATTTGAGCTATTTCAAAGGAAAGTTACTGACAGGAGCTGAGATGTTTAGGTGTAAATTATCTCCAAGATCTGAGGTGTGTTTTTCAGCACCACGGATTAACCGTCAGAGAAGTGTTACATCAACCTTGAGAAAAACTAGTACAGGACCACCAACAGGCAAGCAAGTTTCAAGAAATAAAATGGTGCCCCCAATTCCTGGGCCATACGAGAGCAACATCATTAATCACAATAAAAGCACATGGTATTTGACAGCACCATGAGGCTGTCATTAGTGTGTATTAGCTGTCATTCTGATCAATAGAGCGGGGAGAAGGAGAAATTTTTGAATCTTTTCTTGAGTACAACACATTTGTACACTTCAAATACCTTTGTAACAACTGCTGGTCTATAAAAATGCTGATCAGACTGCCCAAGAGAAGTCCATGCAATACTTCTAGGGGCATGAGTTATACCCACTTCTAAAGCTTTTGAATCTGCTAGATTTGATTGAAGACAACGACAATGTTTCTGGTACTGGTCTAGTTTAATCAACATGAAATCAGCAACCTAGGACAGACATCCTGATGAAAGGCAAACAAAAATGATACAAATCACCACAATGCACTGTAATACCTGCCATATGCAGATGTCCAACAGCTTTCAGAAAATCCACACATTTATTAAAGAAAAAGCTCTAGTTTTATAGAAGCACCTTGCTCTGAAGAATTAAGGAGATGTGATTTCTGTACAGTCATTATTAAGGCTGCATCATCAATCTTTCCATAGTTTCACTGATTCCAAAGTTAATGATTAAAGTCAAAAATGGGATTTCTCTTAGCAGAGAACATGCTCACTCTTCCACTCCTAAGCTTCTGCATTTCTTGTTATTTCATATTTCAAGACATGAGCTTTCTGAACTGATTGAACCATTTTCACCTTCTGCTACAATTCTTCAAGGCATGTTGACTTATATGAACCTGTGTTCCTAGAAGTGACAAGGCTTTAACAAAAATCTACCATTCCTTCTCACATCCTTTGTGTATCCATATCTACCCAAAACTGAAGATGCCATGTTGTGCGTATCTTGATACCTTGAAAGAGTTTCTGAATGAGAGCAGGTTTTTGTTTGTGTTTTAAGAACTGGCAGGAGATGGGGGTTTTTTGTTGCTTTTAAGTTCTGCTTGGAGCAGAAGCTAGTCAGCTAGGCAGAAATATCTCTTAGAAAAGAAAGAAACTCAGCAGATGAATTGGCATTTTTTAGAAAACAAAGAAATAGGTGGAACAGTAAGTAGAGAGGTTATTTTCAGAAGGTAAGTCATGCAATAGATTTACAAATTATATCTGTGAGGGACTTTCATATGTAAATTCCTTAGTGCTTTAAGAAATAATTTGAAAAAGGAATTCAAAGGAAATGTGATGCATTTGTGCAACATGTTTGATAAATTAAAGGCCCATACAGATAACTACATTAGGTGGTGTTTAATCTATCCTAGCTGCATGGTCTGGAGTGGGGAAGCTATCTTCCAGCATTGTCATATAGTATTCAAAATAGCAGAGAAGAGAATAATAGGAAAAAAATACCTTGACAATTGTATATTATTAGCCAACAGTTCTGCACTCTCTCTGTTATGAGAGATAACCTCTATAAAGAAGTATATTTCTATGGTCTTTACCTACTGTTGATTTGCCTTTGTCCCAGAGTGAGTTTCTATGCTGGCACTTTGCAGCTGGTCTTGAAAACACCTAAAAGTAATTCTAGTCCTCTCCTCTAAGAGCCTGTGGAAAACGCATACATCCAGCTGCATCTGTGAAGTATTTGTACACTTTGGGCATGTTAATACCACCCAAAGATTGGAAACTTGGTCCACAATGGGATAACAGTTACTGAATAAAATTTGGTACAGCATAAAGTCAAGCACACTTGGAGTACCTTCCCTGAGCAACAAGGAACTCATGCAAGATGGTAACATCAGTGTGTGTTTAACAGTAAGTGTTAGCTCGAAGTATTTCAGGCCAGAATTTTCTTCCATTTACTTTTCTTCAAAGTCAGTAAAAAAACCTCCATATGGAGAAGAGAGTTGCATAGACAAAATTATGTTAAGCTACCGTTGTACAAGACTGTAAAAACCTCCAGACTGGAAAACCTTCTAAAATTATGTTACACCCTACGTTTGTAACAAGCAATTATAAAAACGTGTAGTAATGAAAAGTGAAAAATACTGTCTTTTGTGTAGTTATAAAAGTGTGGGTACTTCTATTCATCCGTAATGAAACCAAAACATTTTTATAAGAATTTTTTGTCCACACAATGAGTGTGTAACATTTGGTCACTGTTTGTATATTGTATATAAATTTAGAATAGAATTTGGAGGATTTAAATTGAATAATAATCTATTATTCTTCTATTGCTATTTTTCCCTTTAAACTTACTGCAAGCTCTAAGCTTTTTTTGTAAAGATATGAAGACAATCTCTGACTCAAAAGGAGCAGCAGTCTAAACAAAAATGTGAGATATGATGCAGTGAAAAGGATGTGTGGTACAACAAGGAAAACAAATACACATCTTCTTTATTCTAGTCTCTTAGCATTTAATAGCAGTTGAAAAACTTTGTCCTCAAAATTTTCAGTTCTGTCTTCAGTTCAGTTCTTGTTTCAAACAAGACTTCTTTCCAAGGTAAATGAGGTTTGATAGGTCTTTAGGAGGATGGGATTTTAGTAGACAAGTTGGAAAAGAGAATAGTGATACTATCATTATTGCTCTCAAAATCAGGATATGAACAAGACTGTCACACAGGTGAGACCAATGTCCCTGTCTCCATGTGTGTGCCTGCTGAAAGGACTGCTTAATGCCCAGTTTGAAAATCTGGCTTCACAATTTAACGTCATTTCTCAATAGGCTGTAGCATAACAGAGGCATGTATCCCTTATGGGGATAACTGGTTTACACACGGCACCAACAGAAAGCTATTGACTGCATCTCCTGTACACTGTTCTGCCTCATCACTGAAGGCGTCTTGGGGGGGAACATGCTTGCCTGGTAACAGTAGTAAAACACCCTCAGATAGGTTGTGTATTTCAGAAGTCAATTGACAATATAGTACAGGAAAAAGAGCCTTGGAGGTAATATTTATGGTCTGACACTCGAGCATTTGAGGTCAGTGAATCTTATGGCACTTGCAACATCAAAGTTGCTTTGCGCAAGAGCAGGCAAGGGTAAATTAAGTTCTGGTAAACAAAGGATCAACAGATTTGGGTTAATTCTTCTGGCTCCTCAGTATACTTATGCTTTTACCATTCACTTGTGCAAAATGATGCACTCTGAAGGAATAGTCTAAAATTGGCATATGCAACTGGATTGCTCCCAAATGAATGGAGGATCTGATTAGTAAAAGCAATCATGCTTACAGCAGTAATGGATTTCAATTAAAAGTTATTTTCACTTATCCCTGATAGCCTGTGTGATATCTCCAATGGAGACTCTGCATTAAGGACATTTTTAAAGAGGTATATCTTTAAATCTTTTTGATAATATTTATGTAAAATATCTTCATTATTTTCCTAATTATGAGATAATGTATGTTCATCCTATATACAATAATTAATCTCTCCTTTGTAAAGTATACCTTTCAAAAATCTTACAATAAAATATAAATCTGCAAGTATTAGCACAGTGCATAAATTCTAGAAGTGATGGGTACTATACTTCAGGAAACTAAAAAACTATCTATCCTTGTGTTTCATATGAATGACTTTAACAATAAAGGTGAGATCACCTCCAAGCGTTTTTGATACTAGTGTAAGTCATAAGGGAGTGACATGTCAGAAATAAGCAATGGTTTCTTACTGAAATTGTAATTCTGTAAAAGAAGAAAGTCCACGATTATTGAAAAGAATGGAAGACAATCATCAAGAAAACTACAGTTATTAAAAAATCAGAGGAATGCACAAAGATTAAATCAGCTAAGTAGAAAACTACAAATAAGGACTGAGAAACATACTGATATTTTACTAGATTTTTAAAAAATGAGCAAGGATATACTGGTCAACAAAACAAGTATTGACAGGTGCAGGAAGTAATAAATAAGTAAATATAAGTGAATTAAAGACAAAGTGGATAGTAAATTAGAATACAGAAGGTGCACAGAAGTGGTTCTGAAAGACAAGATCAAATGGTGAAGCCTACAAAAACAGAATGAAGTATAAGGATGTTTTATTTTCAAACATAGCAGAAATGAAAGAATGCCCAAACCAATATTGGTTTAATTGTCCAGAAATAATAGAATAGTTAATAGCAGTGTATAGTAAATGGCTATTTCACTGAATGTTCCTCTTTGGAAAAAAGTCTAAATTAAGTTTTCAGAGCATACGAAGATGATAAAATGTAGATGATAATATTTTAAATAGCAAGCTTAAATCAGAAAGTTTGGAAGCACCAAAGACTTTTACAAGAGCTGGAAAGGGAACATGTTAGACTGTACTGTTGATTTTAGCAAGTCTTTGAACGCTGGAGAAGTTCCACAAGATCAAAAGAAAACCTGCACAGTGTCAATATTTTGAAAGGGTAAGCAGTATTGTCCTAATAATTTCATCCATTTGCCAAGTTTTTATCTAGTGTAAAAGAGCTGATACAGGATTTAAATTAATTATTACTAAATTAGTTAATTAGTGGTATATTTAATGGTGGACAACATAAAGTGCTGGAGTATTTTTTCTCTGGCCACCACTGTAATTGAAACTAGTATAGTCAGGATTCTATGGGACACATAATGTGATACTGCACATTAAAAAAAATATTTAAATTTAAGAGATTAAAAATGTACATGATATATAATATGTAGATTTAAAATGGGATAGTTATGAGGTTTCAAAATGTAAGCATATGTAAGAAATCAGATATATACTTACAAGCAGAGAAATTATATATATGCTTATAGCACATATAAAAAATGAGCCTTGTTTTTAATCAGGTCTTCTACAACCTGGTTCTTGACCTTAGTACGACCTAAAGCTTTTATCAAAGACCTGGAATAAAACACCAGAATCTTCTGAAGAATGTTGCACTTCGAGAAACTTTGGAGAAAGAGAAAGTGATAAACAGTGCAATAAAAAGACTATAAGTTACACTCATATCTGTCCTTGGATGACCAACTCTGAAAAAGAGAAGCAGGAGCTCTGAAAGTGGGTTGGGTGTCACAAAATGATGAACACATTATGTGGCAGTGAAGCTAACAAGTCCCAGTGAAGCTTAAATTATAATATAATGCATAATAATGTATCTGTGAGCTGGCACTCACAAATACACATTTTCCCGTGCATTTGGCACTGTTACTGCTACTACTTGACTGGTGTGTCCACTTTGGGTGTTTAAAGCTCATAAAATGCGAGAGGGTTTGTAAGAAAACATGCCTTACACAGAATGATGCAAGAAACTTAACTTCATTTATCAAAAGGGATTAACAGATCAGGCTACATGGGTAGCAGGATGTTAGACAACTGAAGTGCTCTTCGTACTAGCAATAAAATCTGTGAGACTACTAAATACCTAGAAATTGAAGCTAGAGGAGATCAGATAGCAAACAAGAGAAATCTTTTAATGACAATGGGTAATTAAACCCATGTGCCCTAAATTTAAGTGGATTTTCTGTCACTGGAAACTTTGAAAGCAAGATTGTATTTATAAAAATTATTGTCGAGTTGACAGCAACCGCTGGATTTGAAGGACTCATGGAAGTCCTACAGACTCAGCTAATCAAGAGGTCAGGCTGGGGAACCGCAGTCACCTCTGCTCACCTTGTATTGTATTAGTCTCACTTAAACATGAAGAAGTTAGTGAAGGTCTTTTAAAGGACGGTAGAAGGAATGTAATGAGAAATGAGTAAATGTAAAGAGAAATGAGGACTGCTAGGAGATAGAGTAATTTCTTGTCTTTACTATTATTTATCCGGGACGACAAAAAACATGCAAAGAAGAGAGATAAGGTTTCAGTGGAGAGAAGCAAGTTAAGAACAGAAAAATTACTGGAACGAAGAAGACCTCAGAACAAGTTTAAAACAAAAATTAGATCAACTGAAAATAAGGAAGAATCCAAGAAGGAATGGCTAACATCCCAGAATCCTGAAAGACAAGGCGGACAGTATTAAAAAAACATAGCTGCAAGAATTTTTAACTCCTCCAAGAGTTAAGAGCTAGGCACCAAGAGAAGTGTCTGCTAAGGACCAGAAAGAAGGTAATGTTAGATGGGTGCTTAAGAAAACATCCAGGGGAAAAAAAACCCAACAAAATCCCTACATTTTCTGATCAAGAGGAAATTAGCATCTGTAAATTATACACTAGAATAAATAAGCAGAGAAGAGGACAATATTAGCAAACCTGATTAATCCTAGTACAAGGGTTTAGAAGGTTAGAAGGAGTAGTATATTGAATATTGGAAAGTATACTGAAGGCACTCAGTTTGAAAAAGCAGATACAGCATACAAATACTAATGGTATCAAGAGATTATCAAACAGAATTAAAACAATTTGCCAGTTTCCACCAAGATGAGAACATAATGCAAAATGGATGCTGGCTTTTTAGGAATGAGATGAAGAACAATACAGGAAAGATGAGCACCAAGCTTAATCTTGCTTACAATAAATATATCAGCTAGCTGGAATAGGCAGCAATATGAGTAATAACTGACCATCACTGAATGTAAAAGAGGAATGATGCTGGATCAAAATAAAATAGGTATGTATGAAAACTGAAAATATAACATGTGTAAAATATGAAAGCTATTTATAACTGGATTAAAAACAAAAGGAGAATATGTTCTGAGGCCTACAGATGGGCTACAAGATATTGGTAATGAAGGAAAACTGTTTCAGTGGTGGTTGAAATAGGATCTTTGAAAGATTCACTCAGGATTGGCAGCAACTAGATGAGTACAAAAACCTGCTATGAATTGGGTGTACTTGCACTGCATTATGCTGCAAAATGCAGAGAATCCCATGCTTGTTTCAAAGAGCAATATGGTGACTTCAACAGAGTAACACACTGGGGCTAAATGAACCTGTCCACATATGATTTTTTTCTAAAGCAGTCCATTAATTAGTATAAATGAGCTCTCTTTCCCTCCCCCCAAGTCACTATGTAAAACACAAATGCATATACATAAAAAAATTTTTAAAAACCGTACTATTTTCCTGTCGTAGGATTCCCCACTGCTGTATGTTGTAGCTAGTGTGGATGCACATTCTTCCAGATACCATGGCTTCTTCCCACTTTCAGCTGTGCTGCTTATGGAGATAGTATAGATGCTATTGGTGTAGCCATCACAGGAACAGTGGTCTCGACTTCTTCCACCATTTCCAGATGCCCAAACAAAGACTGAACCTAAGCCTCTCCGTCCCTGTTTGGAAATAGCACAGAAGATTTGATTAATAATTCTTCTTTTACCCCTCACCTGCTTAATGAACAAGTCTTTTCCCACAAAAAGACATCTACGAAAGACTACTAAGAATCTAGTTCACTGAGAAGAATCTGAAATGAAAAAAGGATTTAGTAGAGTTCAGAATCAGTCATCAGAAAAAGTCAGAAAAAGAGTGGTATGAACACAGCCTTAGAAACAACTTTTATACAGTGTCTGAAGCTCTGCATCTATGCTATCCAGCCGTACCAAGAAAGAGGTGTTGAAGACTCAGAGGAAGCATTACATCATATTGGGTTGGAAAAGGAAAAGAAACACCATCCTTGAAACTAACAGCCTTTGTAATGCATGATACTTTTCATTTATTAGGGTGCTCTTAGCTGTTTCTTCTTGGGTTGCCTGGTAGCACTAAGTATTGTTTGGGTAGCATTATATAAGGTGAACCAGAGAATCATTGTTTCACAGACACTATAAATCACAGTATTCCTGAGGTGGGAAGGTCATCTAGTCCAACCCATTATGAATGCTAAATGCACAACACAATATATAAACAAAAATGGACAAAAAGAAAAGATTCTTATAATCTAGTCTAATGAAGCACTAAAGCAGTAGTTCGGCATGATATTTTAAATATATGACTAGTTGGGCAAGTTACTTAGGCATATTCATAATTTCAAATAAGGACTTAGAATAGGTAACCTCACCTTCATATTTTCTTAATACATCGAAGTTATATAGTCTCCAAATGAATCAAAACATTTTTGGTAGTGCTAGTACTCTTAAATAGGCATTGATATGAAAAATGAAGATAATCAGTAACCTGTACTGCTGATATATGGAAATTGAGTATTACTGATATATGGACAATTGGGATTTTCCTTATTTATATTTACATATTGCACACCACTAAATAAAATTCAGATTCATGCAACTGTATGATCTGCATTAATTATCAGCAGTTACTATCTGGAAGCACTTTACTGTTCAGATAGAAAAGTTCGCCAAAGGACTAAGCTTATCTTTGATTAAGCTAAATCATGTCACCTTTTCTTTCATGACATTCTCTCAAATCATGGGACATACCTCTCAGTTACAATTATGCTAACGGTCTCATTTATACCTCATTTGCTTGCAACTCATCATGTAGTATCTACCCGGTTATCTGGTTTTGGGATAAGTTCATCCCTGTGTATGATAAATTAGTGTTTTAAGGCATAAAACACCACTTTCTCTGCATGAATTAATTGCTTGGTCATGGGAGGAGTTTGTTTGTTTGTTTGTTTCTAAACAGAGTGCAATTGTGTACCACAAAAAACTTAGACAGCTGTTGGACATTTACCAGGTCAACCTTAAACAATTAGCAATTCAAAGATTCATTTAATCCAGGTGCTCAGAGGGGTTTCACTAGGGCTTTTTGTGCTGAGCATAACTGAACATATATCAGTGTAAGACAAAAAAACTCTCACAGTTCACAATCCAGGCTTGAGTTCTAAAACGATGAATTTCATTTTGTGAGTTTAATAAAAATATACTACCTGGAGAGGCTCTTCTCTCCAGCAAAGTAAGTTAAATATCAAATTCTTCTGGCTAGTGTTTACATAAGGTTATGTGTCTAAAATGCAACTTTTCATTAAATCAACATTTCAAGCAGAGAAAAAAATCCCAGGGTGCCAAGTTAAATGTATTATGAAATCTACATTCTCCAGACAAGATCAGTCTGACCAGCCGGGAAGTGTAACTATTTCAACTTCTTTCACTTCCTTTAGTTGATCTTAGCTACTACACTAACAAAAAGTTGCAAAATAGCAACATTTTTTGTTGTTTTAAAGACAACCTTTATGAAGTGTTACAGCTCTCTTTCCCCATATTATGAACGCTCGCCAAATCAAAACCCCCTTTCCGTTTGAGGTTCTTGTTCTGTCTGCTTTTCTCAGCCAGCAGGATCTGATTCAGAGCCTCCCAACACCACTGGGATGTGTTTCGCAAATTCATGGGGCTGGAACTGGTTTATGAACCATTTCTCTTTCATTCTATGACTTGGTCATCTCCCTTTGCGTATCTTTACCCCTCCATTCTGAAAACATCTGATGAGACAGATGAAAGAAAGGGTAAATAGAAAGATTATTTCATGCATATTCACCAGTTTATTATCCCAGCAGGTCAGGGAGCCAGAAATTGGAGCCCTCTGTATGTTTGTGGGGAACGGGATGGGAGGATTACACTAAAGATAGCCTGGTTCTCTACTTTTTGATGTGCTTCTGCTTGATATTTACTTCTTTTGTTTTGGTTTCATCCCATCATCTATTGCAATTAAATCGTGCTTCCCAGCAGTATTCTATTATTTGCTTTCATCTTCTGCCTCTCCTCAATGGTCACTTTTGACTTCTCCATCAATTCTGACATCTGTTTCAGGGTCATGTACAGATTGCTGTCTGGTCCTACATTGCTCTCAAAATCAAATTCTCTCTCCTACATAGACACACCCCAACAATGTTAATATATGCATAGGCAGGTAGAATACACAGACAAAAGCATATCATACAGACACACTTCTACATCCAGAACATGTCAAAATACTCCATCAAAACCATTTTTTGATGAATTTTTACAAGTATCTGCTATATGGAGAACTTTACATTTCTTTTCTTCACACCTGTTTCTCAAAAGCACAGTATTATCTAAGTACATTTGGCCAAATCGATACCCTATGGGAAATTTGGAGTAACCCACCAACCAAGAGAGAAGAAACAACAATTCAGGGTAGTCAAACCACAGATCCAAGAAGGAGAAAAATGGAATCTAACTATTTTAATATTTTGTCCAGAAGTCTATCTTCTACTTTTTAAAAAAACGTTTTGTAAAAAAAAATCTCAAAATCATATTCATACAGGAAAATATCCTATCAATAACAGTCCATCTGTCATTTTTCTGCTGTCATCATCAGCTGGTTTTGTCTGCAAACATCAGTGTAACATTTGTCCCGCTCATGAAATGAAAACCTTTTCACAGCAGGGTAGGACTGTACTTTGTGTACATTTTGCAGGAGTAACCCTTGAATTATTAGTTTCTCTGCACAGAGAATGTGTCTATATTTCTTTAGATGCATACTTACGCTGCTGTACTAATAATGAAAAATGAGCTGAAGAAACAGGTATGTGAATACATTTTTGGGCATAAAATGTAGTTCTGATGAAAACAAGCCAAGGGATGTTAGAAATTCTGCAATGCAGTATTTAAAAACAATAAACACCAATTTAGATTTTAATAGTAATGACAGGGCTTTAAAAATAACAGATATTTGCACCCAAATTTACCTTTCCATGCTAAGTTTTTTTGTAAACAAACAATAACAAATATTTCTTCAAAACTAATGTCTCTTGCAAATATATGAAGTATCAACATCTCTGTTATTGCAATAAAAAAATAAGTACTAGGAGCACTAATGGAAAAGAGTATTTTCTAAAACATACAAAGAAATAATTCCCCTTCCTCTAACACATTGCAATACTGCACATTTAACAACTCAGCATTTCACAGAAAACAACAGCATTACCTCCAGTCTAGAAAACACACTAAAAATCTTGCTCCTAGAAGCTATTTGACAAAGTAAATGGCTGTCTTAAAAAAAAAAAATAAAATAAGCAAACCCCCAAAATAAATTCAACCTGACTAAAATAATGTATCAAGTAAATAAGTTCTGGTTTTCATCTATTGCCTATTGTTAAACTACCATTTGGTTTCCTCTTTCGCCCTGTTTCCAAACACCCTGATTTAATTCAATAGACCTAGTCATGCTCAGGAAATTATAAACTTGCTAGTAACTGTACCAAACAAGTAATTAGAGCAACAGCATCAGCTGTCCTACTGTATGTGAATGTCATTCCCAATTGGTCTCCTTTAAATACATAAATAACATTTGGACTGTGTTAAAAAGTTAAGATAAACACACATGCAAGGCACTCTGTAGCTTTTACTGTTTGTCTAAATCTATCATCTGTCATCTGCCAGATGCCCAAGGGTGTCAAGATGAAAATTCAAGCCTTGAGTTGCCAAGAAGCCATGTGTCATTTATTACTCAAAAGCAAAGGTGCATTTACAAACCATATGGGTATACCTTGAGCAAAACTAAAAGAGTTAGTGAACTATAGCAGAGACATAGACCAGGGTGCATGCACAGCAGAGTACACTCAGTGCTTGTCCCATGGTGTTAAAAATGCATTACCTCTTCCCCTAGGCAAAGTGTTGTTTCTGCTCTTCCATTTGCAATTACAGCTACGAACTCCCTCCTACAAACTCTGCAAGGTGTCCATAACTGCACTTGTGCTTGTCAGTGCGTATGTCAGACTATTATGAAATGTTCTCTTTTTGTTTTGTCTGCTTTCATAAATTGCATAAAATGTCAGTTAGAAAAAAAAATCAAGTGTTCCATTATGGAAAAGAAAAAGTCCTTCACTGACAACTAAGACTTACTATTGACCTAGTCACAGTTCAATTTTCTAGTACATTTTCTGGGCAAAGCCAGTGTGCTCAACAGACAGCTGACCCTGAATGAAACAGACTCAGGTCAATGACAAAAAGGCCACAAGGCAGAAATTGCACCTGTGAAAGCATGGCACAAGAATCTTGGGGCATTCCGACTATTTTTCTGTTAGTGCCTCCTTTTCCTTGGTCAGCAAATTGCAAGCAGGGTAAGTGATATGAAAGATTTTTTTTTTCCAGTTCAACAGCACAGAAGGGTTAGTCTGCCAAGAATCAGAGCCAGTATGAACATGTCCGTAACGACATCTGCAGAATTTCCTAACACTATTAAAGGAACATCCCCCATGCCAAGCGCGTGTTTGTATATGTGTGTATGTATACATATAAACCACATCTTTATGCGTGAATGTCTTATTGGTACTGCAGAAACCATTATAAGGTAGAGGTCTTCACACACTCAGCTAAGGACAACCAGCAACTACACATACTTTCAAGTTGCTTCCAGCACAATTCCATCTAATAAAAACAGTTTCCATCTATGAGGTATAGTTTGAGCCAGTGGAGTAAGATTTATTCACACTATTTTACAAAGTTTAGACTGGACATTCATTCACTGCTTTACAAGTCAAGCTTGTAATCCAGCCCATGATTCCTAATGTTTTTCTGCCCAGAAATCAAATGCCCTAATGATCCTCCCTGCCTATGGGGTGAGTTGCTGTCTCTACAGAAGTGATCAATTTACCAAGGGACAGAGAAGAAAATGCGAAGGAGCCAGAAAGGCAGAGGACAGAACCACTGACCTGGAGTAATTACAGGTACAGGGGTTGCAGCCAAGGAGAGGTAATTTGACATCAATATGCTGGAAATCCTACATCCATGAGCAGAAAACAAATCATGAAAATATAAAATGGAGAGACAAGGGACACTATATCCACATCTAGAGCCTAAACATTTAATTTTCTCTATTCTCCCCAATACTATTCTAAAATTACTTAATGCTTCCAAGAGCAAAAACTACTGCCTGGAAGTGAAATTGATCCTGATGTGGAAGCTGGAAAAAGTAGCCCATGATATGTCGGCTTCCTTTAATGCCTAAAGAGGAAGTGTTCATAACTGAATGTGCAGAACAGAGGTCAGTACTCTGGACACCTAAAAAAACTAATATGCAGGCATGATTTTGAGTGCAGCACAGTACAAGCACTGCAGGGCTAGACACCAAGGATCACAGCATCCTGAGAGATGCCCTTGTGAGAGGCAGCATCTCCTTGCTTCCAGCTTCCACTGATTTCTGTGCTCCCTGGGAGCTGGACACCACTGCCCTGTGTAGAGGCACAGTACTGCCCATCTGCTGACTGGCAGCATTTTGCTTTTGAGAAGCAGCATCTCCCAGCTCCTGCTGAGTTTCTACCAGTCCACTTAACCTCTAATCTGGGAATGAAAAAGAGTCTGGCACACCACCCTTAAGAGATTCTTCTGTAGACTGCAGGATACTCTTACTTGAAAACAGGCATCTCTCCAAAACAGATAATGGTAAGCTGGGAGTCCAAGCCAGCAATTCTGAAGTGCTATCAGAAGATAGCCAAACAGATAACTTTTTTATAAAAACAGCCCCCTTGGCTGCAAAAATTTTGGAAGCAAAAATTCATGAACAAATGGAGAAATTTCTGAGGCCATTAATTCTAGTGAGGTATCCATGCTCTCAGAAAAATTCATATTTGTGCATCAGTTCATTAAAAATGTGCACCTCTCATATCCAGGAAGAAATGAGTAATAAGCCTATCAGGTGTACATAAATAAAGATGCATGTTTGAGGGAACGTCTAAAAATTGAGTCCTGTGTTTTTATATTAGCAGTCATGTTTTTACTCTTAGGAAAACTGGGAAGACAAGAAAATGTTTCCAGTGCTGGAACAGGCATACACACAATACATATACAATGCAAAAATCTGTCACTACTCACAAAAAGCAACAATTACATTATATTGTTGAAAAGACAAGTTATTGCTAATAAAGTTAAACTTTCTGGCTACTTCTGAATGACCTTCTTAATTAAGAAAAGGAAAGACAAAATAACTAATCATGACAAAAAGAAGGAAAAACTTATTTTATTAGCTCATAGGATATGATACCTTCAGAATACTGAAACGTAAAAGTATTTTAATGTGTGCATAAAAAATAACGTGCTGAATAACAACAAGCACCCATGCATTAACACAATAATTATTGGGATATATCAGTGGAACATTTCACCATGCATCCTTGCATGTGGTGTATTTTCTATTTTACTCTTCACTAGAACAACAGCTTAACAGCTCCAAGATATTCCCCACAGAGCTATAATTAGTGTTTAAAGTGCAACCAAAAGAAGTGTTGGCTGAAACCTGAAATCTGAACCTGTGGAATGCTGGAATGAATTTCTCATTTTCCCAAACAAAATAGAGCCAGCTACAGGGCTGCATGAATTGTAGTTCTAGTTCAGGCTATCTCTCCATATTATAGTTACTATTATTGTTCTTGTTGATATTGTTACTAGAATAAAACAAGGTGTATATTGTAAACATCTGTGACAAAACAAAAGTTGTTTTTTCCAAAATTTCTGTTGCAGAAAGAGTCTCTAGTTAATGATAGGTGAAATAATTATAAGTTGCTCAGCCTGCAGAAGTCTCCAGGGAGACCTTATAGCGGCCTCCCCGTACCTAAAGGGGGCCTACAGGAAAGATTATGAGGGACTTTTTACAAGGGCATGTAGTGCTAGGACAAGGGCTTTAAACTGAAAGAGGGTAGATTCAGATTAGATACGAGGAAGAAATTCTTTCCTGGAACACTGGAACAGGTTGCCTAGAGAAGCTGTGGCTGCCCCCTCCCTGGCAGTGTTCAAGGCCAGGTTGGACGGGGCTTTCAGCAACCTGGTCTAGTGGAGGGTGTCCCTGCCCATGGTAGAGCAGGGTTGGAACTAGATGATCTTTAAGGTCCCTTCCAACCCAAACCATTCTATGATTCTATGAAATTGTGTCTGCATGCAAAGCCAAAGTAAACAGACAGTGCACAAGAAAGATATCTGTGTTAGGACTGGATACAGGATGCACGTCATACAAACACCATTCTGTGGAGCAGGTTCAGGCAATTCTCATTGCCTTCATACTACTGTCTGATCAAACATTCTATAGAGGAGTCCACGGTTACCAGATCCACACAGTTGTTGTTTCACTACTTACATTAGACTCTACCTTATGGAAAACTTCAGGTTTTGAGATGTCTCTTGAACTTCTAAGGTTCAATGAAGAATCTCAAATTTTCTGCAAATTTAGCTCTTTTCAGTAGATGAGCCAGAAAACAAGGCTGCTCCGCTTCTACCTCTGCAAGCTGAGGACTACAGTAATCACTCTGTGCAGTTTCTCTCCCACAGCATTTGTTTAGGAAGATACAATGTGCTTGTATCACTTTGCTGTGTGTAAAATCATTGACCTCACAGTTTTGTGCCTTAAACTTATGTTAAATTCTATGCACAGAAAACTCTTGACGCCAAACTTTCAGCAATTTGCCTTTCAGAAATCTATTTTTTCCACATGATGTGTAGAAATACATAGATTCTGCTGTTGTTAAAGTACATGAGTAAAGCGGAGATGTGATTTGCGCACATAAAGTAACCAGATTCATGTTTCAAAAATGCACTCTCTGAAATGTATATACTTAAGTATATGGAAAAGCACCATTTGCAAAAGCTGCTTTTCAGTACTAACTTTCCAAATTAAGATTTACCCCACAACAAGAAAGGTGTGGTTTTTTATGTTCAAATATATCACCTGTTTCAGGCTGGGCACCCAAAACCAGAGGCCACTTTTGACAAGAAGGCCAAAAGCAGTAACACTATTCTGGCTTGTTACAACAGTTTTCATATATGTGTGAGATGGGATGAGGTAACTAAACAGTTTTGGTTTCCAGTACACTTTGTGACACTGTAAGGAAACTGGACATTTTGAGGTATATTTTCCTGTAACTGTCATTCCAAATTTTCCTGCCTTTTAGGATTTGTATATTCCATTGAATGTAATGTAAGAGCATTTCTGGTATATTATTTCTTTTTCTGCTTCTTTATTTTTCACTTTTCACAGAAATCAAAGGAGAGAAATTTTAAGGTTAGCTTTGTTTATATATTTCCAAAAGAAAATAAAGTGCATAGTATCAAAGATCATCCAGGTATCATTGAGCGTGAACTCTATTTAATTTACTGGAAAGCAATATCCCTAATTCTACTTTGGCTGCATACTGAAAGTTGCTAACTATGTGCAAATGGTAGAGCAAAAAATGATTACTAACTTAATCATGTGTTAAGGCTGTCACCTTACCTGATTTTTGCTGGGCAATCTCAGTTTGGAGAAAACTAAACCACATCAAGTACAAACCACATCTGCAAAGCCATTGAGGCATCCTGAGATATGTGTATCAGCCAAATGCAAAGTAATAAGACCTAGAAATGAAGCTTCTTGGTAAGACATACAGGAGGGTGGACAAATTCTTGGAAAGCAGTGACTCTGACACGGAGTTTAGGGTCGTGAAGATAATCTGGCAATGAGCTGCCCTAAAATTTAGTCTGCTCCTTGGATCAGTAAGCTGAGTGAATCTGAACACATGCAGGGAATAGGGAAACAGTACTACACATGCATAGAGAAAACTACAACTTCCATGCCCCATTCTGGTATCCATGCTAAAAAAAAATAATGCTGGGAAAGAGAAAGTGTTTCAGAAAGAACTACAGGAATGAACTGTGGTTTGGAAATTCTAATAGAATGAAACTGAATATACAAAACATTACTGTTAAGGCTGTAGAACAGATTTTGAAGGACAGAGTAAGAGGCAGCAGCATTAACGGAAACAGGTTAAAATGCAATATGCGCTTTAGAATTCCAGGTAAATCTTTTAAGTTTTTCTCTGATAACTTATTTTATGCAAAGAAATGTATTAGAACTAATCTGTCTGGTTTCTGCAAAACATGTGATGAGTCCTCCAGAATTCAGTAATGAAACAAAAGAAAATGAAGGGTAATATAACAGCAAGGTGCAGGTGGAAATTGTTGTACTGAAGATGATGTAGGCTGTCCTGGAGAAACACGGGAGTTAAGGAAGTTATGAATAGAGTATTTCAAGGATGAGCCAGGGAAACAATGTTTTTAGGTGATCTTGACATAAAAGGAAAGAACATGTTAGTAAATCTAGTAATTATAACCACCTGCATTCAAGAGAAGAATTCAGGCTGGAAGATGTGGAAAGAAGCACCATTCTGATGAGCAAGGAGATGGACAGCCTATTTTTTAAGTGACTAATGAGTGTGGCTTGTTTAGCACATCAAAATGAAGTCTGAGAGGGGACTGTGTTCTATAAACAGACACAAAAATGGAGGGAGAAAAGGTATTTAAGCTGAAGCACAATTTTGGCCCAGGAACAAATGGGCAGAAAACTGCACATGAGTAAACCTGACTGTAACTGAGAAGAAAGTCTCTAACCAATAGAGTAGTGAGGGCTGTGAAATAAGTCTCCCAACAGAAATAGAGGGAAAAAAATTCTAATTCATTCTAGAACACAAATTGCTGAATGTAATTATAGGATATGATGCCTGTGATTGTAGAGAACTGTACTGGATGACCTACGTGGTCATTTCCTGTCTTGTGTCCCTATGTTCCAATTCAATTTATCCAAGAGATCACTTGGCCAAAATCTGTAATTACTTACATATGGAGATTTCTAACACATAAGATGTACCATAGACATAGTAGAAGAGGCATTTTACAGGGGAAAGGAAACTAAGAAATTTAAATGACTAACAAGCTATATCTTTTTAGTTGTGAAGGTTGTTAGTGACTTGCACTGCCATGGACATAACAGGTTTCTGTGAAGACTGGATCTTCCCAAAACATATACAGAAAATAAGAGAGGGATCAAGAAAACAGGGATATTGATGCAGTAATAATTGGATGAAATTTTGTTATCTGGCTGATGATGAAGGCCAGGACTAGATGATAATTGCTTTTTCTGATGTTAGAGTTACAAATGTTACTTCAAGCCAATGGTGCTATGTCTTGTGATGTCAGAAGGAAGAATTACAGTGTCAAAATGCCATATGACTTTTCCAGTTCTGGAACATAGCACACACCTGTAGTACAGAGACACCCAAAGTTCATCTTGGTATGCTGAAGTAACTACAACATCACATGTTCAGATATTACATCATAGATGTAATAGGGATACACAGTATATATGGAAATCATGTAACAGATAAATGCCAGGACCTAATATTAGGTTACATCAGCATACTGAAAGTCATGTCTTTCCCAAGCACAGCATTAATTCTTCTGAATGATCTTTAACAAGTAGTTTTTGGTCAGCTAATTCAAAATGCACAGGAGATCTTGTGCATACAAAATGTATCTATATATGATCTGATCTGAGATATGCATACACACAGATATGTTATTCAGGCTCAAATGTCAGCTGTACAAGATGAACAAACACAAACCACCATTTAACAGATCTGCTCTTAATCTCTGTGTATGACAATATTTCATTTTATAAAACAGCCATTTTGGAAGTTATTTTGACACATCTGACAGGAAGTCTTCTTGCAGTAACTTCTGTCTTTAATTTTTATAGTGCAATTCTCTGGCAAAGCAGAACAGAGTAACTCCTATTTGTGTAGGCAACATGTCATACTCAGGATGATATAGAGAAATGATGTCAGGGTAAATAAATTTAAGAAATATCTGTGGTACAACACAGGCAGCAAACCTTTGCCTGGACACTTGCAAATTATGAACAATCTCTTCCACTGTTGAAGTAGAAGCATATAGAGATAGTAATAATAATAATGTGAAATCCTTTTCTTTCTTTTGTCCTTTCCCTTTTCTTCTCTTCCCTTTCTCTCTCTTGCATGTGGGTAGGAGGCTTGTTTAGTGGTTGTAAGAGACCCTTCTGCTCCCAGAAAACACTTTGAACACACACTCTGCAGCCAAAGTTGGTGAAGCGAGAGAGATGAGAAGGGGCAGTGATGATGGGAGGGAAGGCACCAAGCCGAGTTCTCACAAGAGGTTCAGCCACATGGCATCTGATCATTAATGTCCATCAAACATTTTGGCTTGTGTCCAGTTTGCTGAACAGAATGGTGTCATGGCAATAACTTGAAGGTCCTGCACCGATGCAGGCAGGAAGCCAAAAGTTGCCATGTAGATTGCCCTACCTCTTCACCCTCTTAGGTTATATTAAGGATGACCTGCCCTGTTGTTGATTTGGACTACCTTATGCGTACCGCAGAACAACAACATAAAGCATGTAGTTGGCGAGACGTTTGGAGAGGTGAGATAACCAGCTCTTTGAAACCCTGCAACATAAAATATCAACAGGGGTCATATATCCAGAAACTTGACTATTAGGTTTTTGCCAAACAGCAGTGAAAGAACAAGTCAGAATATCTGAAACACATTACTCTCCAAATGATGTTGAGACAGATCCCAGAATAACAGACTTAATTGTATGAATAGAAATGAACTAGTTTGAATGCTGTATCAGAGCCATGAATCAGCAGGCCTAAGACTCTCAAGTGCTTATAGCATTGTGCTTATAGACTGTGAGATAGACAGTCATCTTAAAATCTAATGGTACTTAGGTTTTATCTTTCTGAATCAAGGAAAGGCTTTCGTGTTCTCCCTTTTGTCCCAGACTCAGCAGAGTCTTATTACATGATTTGGCCACAATCATGTTTTGCAATGCTGTGTGTTTGTTCTTGAACACAGGGTGAAATGTGACACTGCATACCTAATCTGTTCTTGAATATGTTACTTTTGGATATACTGCCCTTAGTCTGATTTTTCTTCAGGCCAGTTCTACATGATTATAATGAAATTATATTTTAGATTATTAGGTCTACAACTTCTAATACATTGGTATGTAAAACAGAAGCCTCTAGAATTTTCCACCCTTATGACTACACTATTTTCAAGAAAAGGACCTTGTCAACTGGAAGCATGATATAAAGGGAGCTTATATATTTGCATAGAAATTGTTTGATAGCAAAGTCTCCAAGGTTTCTCTTTGAACTCAAGTATGCAAATCTAATAGAATTAAACAAAATACCCTAGAGATGACAGAAAATCATGGTACTTGAGACAGGTTTAAAAATTGGTTTGCTCTTCCTTTACCTTGATCCTGGGAAGAATTTTTAAAGCATATTTAACTTGTGGGTTAGGTTGTCATTTCAGAAACTCAGCTATTACTCAGTATCCTTTCTTTAAATAGATTTGTCTATTTCAATTCATGGTATGTGCTGTCGCTCTGGGACTCTATGGAAAAACTGTAGTCATTTATCTTTGTTATTTTCTGCAGGATTTGGAAGGAGTAATCATATTAGCTCAGCAGATTTAAAAATAATAATAGTTCTAAAACACCCTGCATGAGCTGTTAATTGGAATAATATGCACTAAAGATAAACCAGGCTTTTTTTTCATGGATCCCAGTCTCTCAGTAAACTGAGTAAGAAACTGTGGCTCTTGCATCCATTTCATTTTTACTTCTTGAGTATAATATAAAAGGTAATAATTGAGTTTAATTATACTCTATTCAAAGTTATTATTCAGCACCACCTTTGATTTCCCTAATGAAACAAGCTGAGCATAATTTCCTTTTCAGATGTTTTTAAAAATTTTGACCTTTCCCTTCGCTGTCCCGTTGTTAAAAAATAATGTCCTGTTGTGTGTGCACATGCACAATAAATGAAGAATATCAATCTTGAACATTTGTGTGGATCTGAAAGAAGGTCTTGCCAAATTTTCCTGTACCAATGTTACTTTAATTTACATCACAGATGCTATACTAGATGTAATACTGTTGTTCAGTTCAATATTTCTAAAAAAGGAAGGTCAAGATCTGTACACAGCATAATAAGCTTTTTTGTCTGCCTATTGCTATTTGCATAATTACTGTGACTGCTTGGGGAAATCTATGTTTGGCTAAGTATCCAGCAATTACCTTGGATGATCTATCTGATTTTAGGAATATTTTGCACAGAGATAATTCATCTTTCTTCTTCCATTTGCCTAATCTTTTTAAATGACTTATCATAGTGTAAGGAAATATAGAAAAAGTATCTTTATGTGAACACAGAAAGGCATGGTTTATTAAAAAGAACAAGAACAGGTTAATCTTAAAATGATTTTTGGTCTGGAAACTAAACCTATTAAGGAAGGTGGTAATTGAGGTGGTAATTCAGTCTATATTATATTTTAAAGAATGAAAATTAGAGATTAACCTTAAACATTCTGTATTTCTTGTCAGTATGATTTTATGTAAGTTTTAAAGAGAACTTTTATTTCCTTCGCAGAAGTGAAAAAGCTTTCTTAATCATAGCTAGACAAAATTTCCAAATATATGGAAATATTTAGAACTATTAACTCTGCATAGGCAACCTTGGGCAGAACAGAAAGTTGACGAAATAGAAGCCAAATTGTAAAAATAACAATTTGACATGCATCAGATATGACTTCTACTATTTTTCAAAAAATATACCAAACTCTTTTTCTGTATTGTTATCAGAAAAAAAAGACCACCTCATAATTTTAAAATTAAATACTATGTTTCCACTATATACTGGTACTTACTGAAAATATAGAACAATATGTTGGTAAAATGAAATTCATCTGGCTTCTGTAGCGTATCCTCTCATATTACAGCTATAATAATAACAATGGAACAATAATGCTTGTAGGCAAGATCCACGCTCTTGACAAATTATTCCACATTGATTTATACTAGATTTATCTCCAGTCTGAGGAAATTGCTGAGTTCTTCTCGTACAGAAATTTGGGCTGAACTTTTTGTGATTGTCTTACGTACCAAAAATATGACATTTAAACTAACACAAATATATGTTTAAACATAAATCTTATTTTGTTCAAGTTCCCCTGCATCCTGCAGTGCTACTATGGTCCAGTTCATCACCTTATTTTTTTTCTTCTCTGTGGTCACTGTCAAACAATAGCAAACTCTAGCTGGGTGATGGGGACCACTGATATTCCATCCAAAAGGAAGAGTGATGATGCATGGGAAGCAGTAATGGAGATGCATTTGGCTTTCTGTATACTTGTTATATTGTTCTAAAAGCACTTAAATAACTATTTTAATAATGATTACTAAATACAGCAGAATTCTCTGGGGCAGAGTCTACCAGTGTTCCTAAATGTGTTTAACTGCTAAGTCCCTGGAATTTCTCATAGGGTAAAGTTAAGTACATGCTTGAGTATTTTGTTATGGTAGGCTTCACATATTACATAATGTTCAACAAGCCAAAGCGTAAATCTGCAGCTTCACACCAAATGGTCATCACATGGCCAATTGAAACAAAGGCAGTGGTCTGTGGCTGCATGGTTAGCAACTCATTCACAGAACTGAGTTTGAGACACATCTTTAACATCACATAGCAAAGGAAGCACACAGTCCTTGTCATTAGTTTAGTATTTCAGTAATTGCTCTTCATAACTTACCTGCTAGGTAGTTGAGCATGTATTATTATCCAGTTTGGGGCAGGGAGGAAAGGGGTGAGAGTAAGAAATTTATGTAACTTTATCAAGGAAACTGAAATAAGCCAGAGATGCAGCTGTGATTAGATGTGAATTCACACCTCCTAGGTTTGTGGTGTTAAGCAACATTTTTTATTGTGACACTGGGTATCAATTTTATGACGTATTTATTTACAACTTACAGCCAAATATACTGTAAATCACCTGAAACACCACTGTGCATACAGACTGTCAGCTTGACTAGGTGCTCATGTAACTTTGTCTATTACCTCTCTTCGCCCATTGTCCCTGTCTGCTGTTATGACTGCTTTTTATGGTATACCTTAAATTAATATAGTCTCTCAGTGGCAGACACTGTCTTTTACACATGGCACAAATCTTCCAGGCTGAATGTCAGTTTGCTAAAATCAGTCTTGGCATACCTGGTCAAAACACTATTGACTTCAATATTAGCTGCACTTTCCAATCTTGATGCACAGTGTTACCATGTTCCAGTAACTACATTCCAGCTCCACTTTGGTCCAACAGTTTCAGTCTCTTTAAACAAATGTGCTGTATTAATCCTCTCTTTTCTGATCCTAGAGCCATCCACCACTGAACTAGCAAGTCTCCTGCTGCATTCAAAATAATGCTCAAACCTTCAAGTGTAAAGCTTTAAAATCCTTTCCACCAGTCCTATATAGTAGAAAGAGGTGTGAGCGCTGGAAGATGAGGAATTCCCTGATTTATTTAACAGGCAGGAGGGTAAAAGGAATAACTAAAAACTGGTCTCTGACATCAAAAGTTCCTCTAACTACTCATTTCCTTCTGTGGTCTTATTTGTTTGACAGTAACTTATTAAAGAAAATTATGAAAAAATCATATAGGGGTGTTTGGGATTTGTGTGTTATATTATTGAAGATCACTGGGCTATATCACAAAGAAAATAATAGCACAGATTTGTAGAGAAACATATATGTAAGTTATAAATAGGGTGTAAATTCTCCAAGACCAGACACAAACGCTAAAAGAAATGGGTGTAGCCTTTTTTTAGCCCCCAACCCCCTATGAAAAGCATCAAACTTCCATAAAGAAATCAAGCAAAACAAAGAAATGAAAGAAGGAAGAAAGAAGGAAAAACAGTCATGGCTTTTGCTTTAAAATTTCATTGCAATTCAGATTTGAGGACTTGGCACTGTTGTGCAAAGTAGCATTTTCAGTCTTACTTTTTCTCTCAGAATTACATCATTACCTCAAGAGCACTTTTAAAGGACACTGAGGATGATGTATTTCAGTTGGAAATGAACAGAGCTGATACTTCAGGAAGGACTGACCCTCAGATCACTATAGCAGGAAAACGCATTTTTAGTTTTATGCAAAGGAAGCTTTTCTACTTTCCATCAGAATCCTTTCGTCTTCCCCACGCTCTGCACTTGCACATACCAGACATGTGTACCCTTACACTTGCACATGAGAGCAGATCCAGGAGATGCACTTTGATGCCAACCTACCATTCTGATGCCGTTCTCAAAGGCCTGACGTGCTAGAGAAGCAGGTCCGTCCACAGTCTTACCGTCGTCATCAGGCCCCCAGCTGGCACTGTAGATGTGGATGTGCTGAGGATTAAGGCTTAGAGACTTTGCTTCTACCATGTCTGTCACATCTCCATCCAGCATCCGTACACCTTCAGAATGAAAGATACAATGAACAGGACCAAAAACTCAAAATGCTTCCCCCCCCTAGAGAAAATTGTTGTGTAGGACTTCAGATTGAATGATCATAAGGATTTCTACTGCTGTTAAAAAAAAAACCCAAACCTGTTTGGATATGTGTTTTTCCAATGGAAGAAGTCTCTATATGAAAAAATACAAAAAGCAAGGAATATTTCAGTCTTGAAGAACTTCTAAAAATTATCTACAAGTCCTTTATCCCCTATACAGCCTTTGAACTTCAACAAACTGTTACGCTAAAGAAAACTTAGAAGAAATACTTGAACCTTGAAATGTTTGTGTATCTCACTTGAAGATAATATATGATTTTCTTTCTCCCTTTATACCACAGTGAAACTGCAGTGAAACTGCAGCGGGAGTCACTCACAGTCCTAAGTATGTTGACAGATGTAATAAAAGGATCTCTGCTGACAGATAAACATAGAATTATTGCTTCATTGTATGAGGCTGCAAAGAAGAAACTGGGGAGAAAGCTCATGTGTACAGACCAATTACAATACACAGTAGCAAGGTGATTACATGAAGTTAATAACAACTATCCTATATGTAACATTATTGAACCTGAAACTACAGTATTGTGAACATCCTCCCCTGTGCAAAAGAAGCTTTTGTGAGATATAATCTGAAATTCTTGTGTTAAAAGAATCCATTCACGTGGGTTTGGACAAATCAATGGCAACATGTTTTAAGATCACTAGACTAAATAAGGTAGGCTTAATTCCAGAAACTGGGAAAATCTTAAAGTTGTTCTTTTGACTAACTGTAAGACTTTGACTGAAGTTAATTCTGACTGAGAAGACCATCAATGTCAGTTTTAACCTAACAAGAAGAAGGTCCTACATACAGCTAGCATGACATCTGATCAAAGGGTTGTTAAATATTAAATAATTATCATGTAACTGTATGATAGCACAAAGTAATGATTACTTCCACAATTAACAAGTTTGACATTCTTTCCCCTTTAAAAAGTCACTGCTATTTATAAGCCAAATTTACATATTTTTAATTATAGACACATTTCATTTTGCTCATGAGCTCAGACTGAAGTAACCTGAGTGTTTACGAAGACCTTAACTTCCAATTTACAAAAGGCATAAGGGGGTGCTTTGTTGATAGACGGCCTTTTTTTTTAACTTACTCTAATTGACTCAAAAATGAAAAGTGATCATATTTCTAAGTTCACACAAAAACTGCTCATGTTTCGTGAGATAATAAACTTTTAAAAACAGTGATCGCACTGTGAACTTTATAAAAAAAGTCATTAAACCAACTCTGGGATTCTCAGGTTTCATTTTTCTTCCTCAGCATAATCTCAGAAAATTAATGAAAGTTGTGTTCTCAATTTCTTTCAATGACATTAAAATACATTTAATTCTAAATAAAGACAATAAAAGGTACACAGCTTTTGAAAGAAGGAAAATAAAGCTTCCCTTTATGTCTTTGTTACTGCATAGCAAGCCTAAATAATACTACATGCACCAAGTGATCAATAACTTCAAATTCTACCATTGGCACCTGAAGTAATTCACAACAGGCTTTTTTGCTAATGCTAAAGCAGTCAAATCTAAAGCAACATGGACTAGAATATGACTTAAGTGTTGCTTGCTCTGGCCAACAACTGACAGACATGCTTCAAGGGTGACTTTGAAAAACAGATGTCTCATCAGCTGTTTAAAACAAAAATAATTAAAATAATTCCTTTCTCCCCATTCCTCCCCAATCCCCCCAAAATGTCTGGAGTAGTTAATTCTGCCAATCACAAAACCTCCAAACTGCATTTGTCATGTGATGATAGCACAACAAAAGCTATCCAGAAGGCAATTAATACACTGCATTTGTGGACTGTTCCACCTAACACTTTAGGGATCTGTAAACTTCTTCCAATATTTGCAGTAATTGACAAAATGTAAGTGGCATTTTAGTCAACAAACTTTCAATGAATCACAGGAAACATGCAAAAACTGAGCTGAAAGCAAGTTTTCTTTTAAAATGTTTGTTTTTAATCAGCATCTGACTTAATGAAACAGCTGAACTAATTCCTCATCAGCTGAAGACAATCTACATCTGTTGTGCCATAATTCAGTGTACTGTTTTTCCACCAGGACTCGAGCCCAGCCAAGTAACTAAGCACTGAAATCCCCACAGATGGCTTTGCAACCTCCACAATCAGTCTGCAACAGTAACAGCAGGCTAACCATCCCTTCCTATAAAAAGTCTGACAAGCTCTGTAGGTGGTAATTTGGTATGTGTGATTACTGCTGAGAGTCACATTAAAATATCTACCCCTTAGGTGCACTGGTTTGTCTTTTAGTGAAAGGGCCTGTAGCTTAACTAAGCACAAATGGGAGACATAGTGCATAATTTTCTGTAAGAAACATCTCACAACATATAAAAGAACTGAAGGTTCAGATTGCAATTTTACTCAAATTTTCTTATCTGCAGATTACATCCCTACTTACACCACTGTAAGAGAAGGGCCAGACTTCCCAAGGATCTTATTTTTGACCTATTTGTGGTCAGATGTTCTTAAATGTGTGGAAAGGAGACAAGGAGTACAAACACATTTAGGAAAAAAGTGAGCATTACTGGTGACTATCTTGTTAATGACTTCCCATCTCAAAAATCATTAATTGGATTTGTTCAGCTTCCAGTATTTGATGGAATATTGATGAAAAGGATTTCCCTTCCCCTTTGCTTTATCTCTTACTATCCCTTACATGTCCAGAGATGCTTTTTGGTTTGAAGTAAGGAATACTTATCTTGGTGGAGCAAATTCAACATCACTGTCGGCAGGTGCTCTTTTATGTAAGAAGAATGTAATTGCTTTACCTCAACTCTAGTTTCTTCTCCAAGAATGCCCCACGAGGGTCTTTAAATCCCTGGGAAACAAGTGAGCTGAACGCTAGTTCAGCATAATATGATTCAACATTTTTACACTCTATCTGGAGAGGGAACACAACCATTGCATATTCACATGTGTAGCTTATGCCTTTTCTGAGGAAAGGGAGGGAAGCATGCCAAACAGAGGTCAGCAGCAGCAAAACTCTTAAATATATATACCTACTGCAAAAGTAAGCTTAACCTCCCTTCCCAATACCCTGGAATTCCCTCTTGCTTCTGATTTTCTGCAGATTATCTGCTGAGCCTCCTGAAGCCTTATTTTCAAGTGCTGATGCTTTTAAAGGGTGATGCACTACTTCAAGTGAGGTTTACACACTGTTATTATTTTTCAGCTTTCTTTTAAGAACAGCGTTCGTGACGACTCCACAGAATCATGGTGACAAACGGATTGGATAAACTTTTTACTTCACTTACACCAGTGAAATTTCTTGAAGGTTGTTATATTCTTCATACTAAATAAATAAATAAATAAATGATAAAAAGGCACACATATCCAGTCTACTGTTCACATTAACTGCATTCATACTATGTCCATCTGAATCAATTTTTACATTACATTTAGAAAAGGCTGTGATTCACCTAATATGCCTGAAGACTTTCTAAAACATTATTATTTCACATTCCTAATGCTTAATAAGTAATAACCTCTTAAGAAGCCACTGTTACTAATGGAGAACTTTTCAAGGACATGCCCAAACTGTTGCAGGTTGTGTGACTACCCAACTCAGAAGTGAAACTTCTCCAGAAGCCATCTTTTATCTCTATCAGTGCACTACACTAACTCCCCTCTGACTCTGATTTGACAACATAGTAAATCAGATTTCAGAGCTGCTGGTACATGACCAAATGCCATGTCCACATGAGACAACCTGTTCATCTGCCACAAACTCAGTTGACCAGTTCAGATTTTCTAAACCACTCTGGCAGGGTAACTTTGTGCAGGCAGGCTCTCCACCTGAAGGGAAATTGTTTTTCTGCATCACTCTAACCTTATGATGAATCAGGTATTGTTTATCCTCTTAAAGCCAGCAACCAAACAGAAAGCTGACATTAGGATGATGTTGTGTGCTTTGGCTAATATGAAACGCAGCTCACATTTATTTGGATGAAACTTGTACTGATCCAGTAGAGAACATATACAGTACTATTAATTGTGGAAACATGGCCTCAACTCTGCCTGCTCGTATTTTTGAATGGTCCTCTGGTGTATATATAGGTAAGTATGTTTCTGTTCTCACAGATGGGCTCTATTCTGGGACAGAAAATCAACAATTATGGAGTTGGAGCTATAGGTCTTTCTACTGAAAGCCAATATACTAATCCCATGATTTCATCAAAACTACAGGGTAAAACTTCACTTGAAGGATTAAAATTTGCCACAGGCAGGCTACAGCCTATGAGAAACATAGATGACATTTTGATAGTCAAATTAAGCCAAAGTTATTAATTGAGCAGCCATTTGACTAAGAATTCATAGAAACCACTTGGAACCTCTTGGCTGAATGAACAAAAAAGTGCGATTGAATCTCATACTTCAGGCAATAATCTGATCACACAGAGGGATCAAAAGAAGATTCTCTCCAACCACAGCCAATCAACACAAATGTGTTATGTTTTGACAGGACCAATATGCAAGGCAATATTCCTGATGTGTATATTTACTTTTGGTTTGTCAAAGTTCATCACTTAGAACTCTGAATCTGTGAAAAAATCCTAATGTCCTAATTCTGACTTTTGTGTTTTCATCAAAAGTCTCACTTTCTATTTTCTGTGTGTACTGAGAGGCAGTGTTCCAGGGAGCACTGGAGAAGTGTCATTGCAGACGAAATCCTCCTGGTATTTAACGACCACTCTACAACTGAGATTTACCTGCTAGCACAGCTAGGTTTGTTATCCTTACAAATCTCCTTCTCTTGTTGAGAAAGGTCTGAATGCAGTATTTAGCACAAATGGCTCTTTGGTTACTTTTTTTTGGTGGGAGATTGTTTCACATACCTCCAATCTTGGCATTAAAGGCGATTCCTACTGTGCAGTGTGAGTTGTTTGCCGTGGCTGCCACTTCTCCAGCACAACGGGTTCCATGCCTGCAGTCAGACAAACATTTTTTCAAGTAAGCACAGACTGTTGGGATTAAAGACTTTGACTTTGCTCATCCTCAGGTGCTAAAAATACAACTATCCACAATGTTGTAGTAATTTGTATCCATGTTACAATATTCCTCCAAACACATTTTAACATCATTATCACCTTCACGTTAAAGTCTTCATGGTAGGCTTTTTAAATACTGGAAACATGCACAGTTTGTAACAAAGACATACAATGATGATACATAATCCACAGCAACAGGAAGAAGTCTTGGATACCAGTTCTTGATTTTGAACCAAATCTTGATTATAGACAGAATTTTTGTTCTGCATTCTCCCACAACTACTCATGTTGCTAGTGTGTAGATCTCCATACTACCTCCAGCAGGCATAGCGTGTATTGACACTTTTCCATGAAGAAGATGAGATGCATCAATGTCCACACTGCTGTTTAGAGGCAAGTCTAAGACTGGCTATATGCCAGCTATGCTCAAAGCCTTAGGCCAACCCTGAAAGTCTTTCAGAAGCAGAAAAAACAGCTGAAGTACCCTCCACATCAGAGGTATACCTCATGCCTGGAAGCAGAGCTGGGCTGCAAGGGTATAATCTTATAAAGCTGCTGAAGGAAAACACAGAAGGGTGGTTGCTCATCCCCTTCCACACTATGTGAAGCCACAGTGGGATGCCTTGCCTAGCCCTGATCTACGCTCTCTACAAGGTGACAGTGGTCATCCAAATGGCCACTGTGGTAGGAATGCTGTCCCTGATTTTTGTGATTTTTGCCTGCAATATAAGTTTCACACGGTGTTTTCTACCAGTAAGGTTTGCCCTCATTCTTGTGCAGTTAAGCAGCTCCATTACAGAATCTGACATAAGCAACAAGGAGCAGACAGGGACCTTTAGAGAGCTGCTGTGGAGAGGAGATACAGAGTTTCAGACCAGACAGGAAAAGAGATGGGGAGTTGATGAGACAGAGATAGAAAGATAATGTAAGGCTTGGGTAGTCACTAAGAAAGAAGTTTAAAAAGTCAGGGCAAAAAATAGATAACAACATGGCAAGCACTTCAGAGGAGGCTAAGTGAGGTCAGCTGTGTACATATGCACCCTTCTGCTGGTGGTTGTTGACAGACTGCTGACACAGACATCTGGAGAACATGGGTGTTTTTGAATTAAAGTTGATGCCTATATTACAGACAAGAATCACAGTTGCTTTCTCTTGGTACAGCTTGTTTTGGGTAGAGTCAGTCCTTATTTTCTTATTATTAGTGCAACTTTTTTCCCTTAACCTTTTGGGACACCTAGATGAGAACACTAAGACAACTTGTTTGGAATGCATTCATGTAAAACAAGAACAAAAACAGGACTAGAATAAAAAGAGAGGAAAGAAAAAAATAAGCAATATAAGTGATCAGTGCTAACCTGTTAGAATTTCAAAGGAGATTATTCAGATTATCAGATAAGTAAGATATATAGAATCTATGAGGAAAATGTAATCTTTATTCACAAAAATCAAAGTGACAAGTTGGATGCTGATATATCCTAAAGCCAGATCAAGGTTTCACAATTATACGTATATCTCAATTAATTTCCTGTTAATCTGTTCACAATTTATCATTTGGTTGCCAAACTTGATCAGGATTTTTTTTTTTTTATTTCTCATATGAAGCCAAATTTTCAAGGCTAATTTTCTTCATCTGAAGAAAGCCTATTTAACTCTGATTGATAAACCAATGTCTTATCCTATTACAGAATTATTTTGAAAAGACTGAACTAAATAATTCAGGAATCACAGATGAAAACAAGTTTTAAAAAGATCCTTCTTAATTTTCAAGTATTTTCAAATAATGGTCTAGCTCTGCGTTTGTTTGAAGAAGTGTCTTTTTAAAATGTACTAATATTTATAGGAGAATGCCTGTCTTGAGAATTATTTACAAGACACATGTTTCCCAAACTTCCCTTTTTCTCATTATGATTTTGTTAGGTGCCACATATAAGTTTAGAAGTGTTAATCACTCAGACATCAAAGCACGGATGACCGTATTCTAGAAATGTAGAAATACACACACGCATCACCTCAGTGCCTATAATTTATTAATAAATCACTGCCTGCCTGGTGGCTGAGCTGCAGACTCCCAGAGATAGACTGCATTGGCAAGAAGCCCCTCCTGGGTACCAAGTTTGGGAAGCAGTGATGAGAGGAAGGTTTTTCAGTAGAGGAAGGTGGCAGATAGAAACCACACTTGGAGGAGGGAAGCTGCCTGAAGAAGAAGGAAGAAAGACCTCAAGTTTCTCCATGGTTCCCAGAAGGAATACCTGCTACTTTGTTAGCTACATCCACCAAACAATGTCAAAAGGGTTAGATTTCCATGAGCTCACCAAACACAGCCCAGTCACCCCAGGGTCATGTAATGTTTGTTGAGGGGAAACAGAGGAGACCACGGGTGTGGGGGGTCACAGTGTGACTGCACCTGCCAGTAGCAACCCACAGTAACATGGGATTAACAGCAACATGAAACTGTAGCCTAAATTCCAAATGAAATGGAAGTAGCTTCAGTGGTAGATGTAACTTCAGTAAGAAGTAGCGAAGACTTTAAAGGACTGGTATGGAAGTTTCATGCACATACTGAATTAAAGCACAGTAAGAAATTTCATGTAAATTTCTCATAGAAAAAAAGCATATTCTAGAGAGAATTAGATCTTTGGACAGTTTTACAACATGTGAGTTAAATCAATTTTGCTGAATATTTTACTAGTCCTCAGGTATTGGAAAATCCTTCTTTTTATCATCTTTTAAGCTCAGTAATGTTATAAATCTATTTTGTAAACAGATTTTTACATTAGACCCTTGCTTCTCTGCCAAGATAATTGTTACTTGCATTCTATGTTTATCATGGAAATTACAAAATCAAAAGTTGTTTTATTAATTTCAAGGTCATATGTATAAAATTGCACTTCTTACAATCAGTTTCCCACTGCATGAATTAATCATACATGTGACTCAGTTTGTTTTAATGTTATCTTTTATAGGTCTTTTAAGTAATATTTCAATTGTGCTGTGAAAGGGAAAACTTTCTAAAGTATTTGCATATAAAAAGTTATGTTTTTTCTACAGTCCTTTTAATGTTCCCTGTCCAAGATTTTTGCTTGAGGTCTACAGTGTGTATCAGACTCCAAATTCTGCAGTTAGAATTAGAAAAGCCTTCTGATTAATCATTACACTAATTTCTGAACTAACTTAATAAACAAATATGATGAGACTGACGGCTGAAACTGATTGTCTGTTTTAAAGCTACGAAAACTTCTACTGAGCATGAAATCCTGAAAACTTCAAAGTACAAACAGTTTATGGAGGCAGCCTGAGCAGTAACAAGAGGTGAAACAAGAGGTGCTTTCAAGTCAGCATTTTTTATTAATGTATATATATCAAAACATAACAATCTCCTGTCTTTGTGAGATGCCTGTATTGCATACAACTTGTGTAAAAAGTTGATGCAGTCCTAGAAGAAAGCATGACTGCCCTCCTTCAAAGGCCTATCTTGATAAGCTTTAAGGGTCAATGCTTCATTTCACTGGATCCTTTGCCACCTTATGTTGAAGGGAAATAAGTTCCCAGGCTATTAAATGGCATTTTGAAGAGACACTCAACTAAAAGGTTTTGCAGTTATCTTTTGTGTTAATGTCAGGGTGATGTGGTATCACAGAATAGAAACGTTTTGCCCATCTACAAATGTGTCTTCTACCTGTAGTCTAATAGAAAGAAAAGGAATGGAAAGGAAAAAAGCAAGAGGCCATTAGGCAAAAGAAATAAGATGTCACAGGCATTGTCTTCAAAAAAAGTTGTATTTAGATGCTTATAAAGTTGGCCAGCACTGTCCATCATAAAACCATCTTTCATGATTCTGCCTAGCTTTAACTGCTTTAGTTAATTTTTGCATACCAGACAAACAAGTACAACTTTTTCAGAAATGTATTTATTTTCACTTTTGCATATGAGAAAGACAGGACACAAGGCAACTGAGATTGATTTTCTTCCCTTTTTATGAGGAGGAAATTTGTCAGTCTGTCATTAACTGTAAGTGAATAAAGTGTCAAAGACCTACTCAGAAAGACCTTAATAAAGATAACTTTTGCCATATGATATGGAGAACTTGAAATAAACTGCTGAATAAATACTCTTCTATGAAAAGGTGTATGTTACTTTTTACTGCTGCATGCATGAACAGTGCTTGAGCACCTGGATGCTAAAGGTACAGGCTTTTGATGGCTCTCTAAGTATAAAAGAAATTTAAGAGCTGCACACTAATCTGTTACATAAAATAACTTTTTTCAGTAACAGAAATGTCTCAGTATTTCAGGCAATGATGGAAAGAGAAAAGGTGCATGCTCTGTGGTTAACTATCATTCTCCATCCCACTGACATAATTGAAACATAGACATTTATCTTTCAATAATCACTCTTAATTTGCCTTTCAGAATAAGAAGAAGGCATAAGGCCAGGAACATATTCAAGATAAAAGTTAATTGAGCTCCCCTCTGAACGTTTAGAGTAAGGAAATATTCAGAGTTAGTGAAGACAGTTGTTGGTAATTTGAAAAGCCTCTGACATGTAAATTGGCTCTGCATTTCAGAGCCTCCACCTCTGACAGCTATTCTTTGAATTCCGCAAACACTCTGACCATGCACTTCTTTGCTGTATTTTACTCTTCTGGAGTTCATCAAGTATTTCAAAACACAAAAAGATCAGGGGAACTGGAGGATTTAAAGTCCTCCAGCTTTTCATGACACTAACATTATAGTCCAGCTCACTTCAACCTGTCACCAATAAGCCTTTTCAGAATGGAAACTTAAGGAGAAAAGAGTTTCAGAGTATTTCAATGCAAGTCCACCACAAACATCTCTGGGCATACCAGTAATATACTGAGGTTTTCTAAGAGATACAGAGCACAGGAATTAGTTTCTAAACAAATGAGGAAAACAGTGGGGGCTTGGGTTTTCAGTGTGGGGCTTTTTGTTTGTTTGTTTGTGGCTGTTGTTTGGTTTTTTTTAATCCAGGGAAATGTCTACAGTAAAAATGAAAACTTCACATCCTTTGCAAATTCTATGCTGCGCATATTGAAAGAGTGGATATTAAAAATTGTAAAAAGGTTAGAATATATAGTCTCAAAGTTTACATAACTTTATATACATTTTAATAGGCTGTGCTTGAACAGCCTATTTTTGATAACCATCAATTTCCCTTCTCTGCATAATTATGTAATAAACATATTCCCTACGGATAAAGACGATGCATTCATATTAAGAAAAAAATTACTTAGTCTTTATTACAAATTAAGAATAGAATCTCAGGGATGGAACCTGTAACATGAACTAAACTATGTAGTTGGTGGACATTGAAAATTACAGGACTAAAGGAACTTTAAATGTTCAAATAATTTTCAAACCTCTATGGGGAGAAGAAGAATGGCATTTTAGGTAGCCATTGTTACCCATAGAAAAATATCTGAGTTGGCATTTATTTTTTGCAAAACTCTTCTTTATTTAAGTTTTTAAATGTTTTCAAAGATCTCTCTCTTACACTGGAATATATTCATAAACAGGAAAACATCATATCTGAGACACCACAATGTAAACTGCTGGACAAAATATATATTTTAACAGCAATTATCAGAAATGCATTTTTTTAGAAATGCATTTCATGCATCCCAGAGTAATGTTGTATTTAATGCAGAAAAAAATAAAGTTTTAGACCTGTTCACATATAAATGGTCTCTAATAATCTGGACGATGAAAAATATTTCCCAAACTGGCAATAGCTTGGGATGTTGTTCTAGGAACATCTGAAAAAAGACGCATAAAGGAACTGTCAGAAGTTAAAAGCATGGGCAAGGAAAACCTCAATCTTTAGCCTTTTAAACACAATCCGCTACAGCTGAAAAATAATATGAATAAAGTTATTTCACATGGGAAAGATATTTGGATATTAACAGTGCAGAAAGAGATGACAAAGTAAATGTGAAAAATGAGTTATACAAATCTTCAATGTGAGGCATCAGGAAAAATGCCAAAGACTTGGGTGTTACATCACAGACAGGATCCTGTTTCTGAGCATCCCCCTGTTGTAACGTGGTTACAGCACAGGACTGGAACCTGTCTTGAGTAAAGGTCCTCAAGGCTAATGACTTTTTGCATAATTATGGGAAATTACTTAAAGAATAACTTGAAAACCTCTCATCTATTTCTCACAAATAAAATCAAAGATGACATCATTAAAACAAATACATGGAACACTTCACATCTCAGACACACACATCTTAAACTTAACAGTGTGGGTAATAACGATGTTGACTTGTCACTTACTCTACATTTGTTAGCTGTTAGCAGTAGGCAGATAATTTGTCACAAGTGTGAAGTTTTGATATGACCCCAGCAAAGGACTGTGCTTCTATAATTTAATTACCATTTTACAATTTTGTTCTTGTGAGCGGGCAAATGAATCTGAAAGTATAAAACAAATATGACTTTTTTCTGTATTTTCTACCGAAGGAAAAACAAAAAATGCCTAAAAGGTCTCATGGAGACAATGAAATACGACATAGAATGAGAAATAGCAAACAAAATCAGCAAATATATTTAGCCAAGGATATAGTTTTCTGTATTAAAAAAGAATTACTGATGTCTTAATATGTTTTAATCTAAGGTTAAATTTTAATTCAGCCTATTTTCTGGAGGGAAAAAGGCATTAGTGAGAAGAAAGATAAGCTTCAACAAGGCCAAGTGCCAGGTCCTGCCCTTTGGTCACAACAACCCCCTGCAGGGCTACAGGCTTGGGGAGGTGTGGCTGGAGAGCTGTGTGGAAGAGAAGGGTCTGGGGGTTCTAACTGACAAGCAGCTGAACATGAGCCAGCAGTGTGCCCAGGTGGCCAAGAAAACCAATGGCATCCTGGCTTGTATCAGCAATAGTGTGACCAGCAGAAGTAGGGAGGTGACAGTCCCCCTGTACTCTGCACTGGTGAGGCCACACCTGGAGTATTGTGTCCAGTTTTGGGCACCTCAATACAAGAGAGATATCGAGGTGCTGGAGCGAGTGCAGAGGAGGGCAATGAAGCTGGTGAAGGGCCTGGAGAACAGATCCTATGAGGAGAGATTGAAGGAGCTGGGACTGTTTAGCTTGAGGAGGAGAAGGCTGAGGGGAGACCTCATCACTCTCAACAACTACCTGACGGGACATTGTTGAGAGGTTGGTGCTGGTGTCTTCTCACAGGTAATTAGTGACAGAACAAGAGGGAACGGCTTTAAACTGCAACAGGGGAGGTTCAGACTGGACATTAGGAAAAAATGTTTCCCAGAAAGAGTGGTCAGACAGTGGAATAGGCTGCCCAGGGAGGTGGTGGAGTCACCATCCCTGGATGTGTTTAAGGGTCGTTTAGATGAGATGTTGGGGGGATATGGTGTAGGGGAGAACTTGCAGAGTAGGGCTGATGGTTGGACTTGATGATCCCAAGGGTCTTTTCCAACCTGAATGATTCTGTAATTCTGTGAAATAAAATAGTTCAAAAGCCAGCAAACAGCACAATTTTCAGCCGAGGTTTTGTTTTTTTGTTTGGTTTTTTTTTTTTTTTTCATACAGCCTTTCACTTTAACTGTACAGTAACCTTCTTAAGGCAGGTAATCCAATACTTATTCTCATTCATTAAAGCAAATCACAACTAAAACCAGCACAGTTTAGTTCCTGTGCACTGGAATTAAACCTATTCATCAGCAACACCAAGGCCAGTATTACCTTGGAACAGTATGTTGCTACCTAGGTATACGTAATCAAAAGGACTATTTAGTTCACTTTTGAAACTGAAGAATATAGGGCTGCTTAGACTTCAAGGCTCCCCACCCATTTAAGCAAAAAGATCTTTTTTTAACCTAATTCAAGCTGGTTGAGAGGCTGTAAAAGGATGGAAAGTCATAGAACAAGGAGGTTGTGCTCCAAGCAATTCTGGCAATCATTTTATGTATATGAGGGTGGTTGATCCCTTTTTCTGTGCAGCCCAAAGAACAGAGTAGCATAAACACTTGGGAAAAACTGAGTATCTGTCTGTACTTTTCTCATTCTTTATCTGTGAGACTAGACAGTGTTATCACTTCGCTCATGACATACAGAAAAAAGAACAAATGAAAGCCCAATTTTAAATCTTTTTGGAGCATGGCTAACTAAATGGTAAGGGGAACTACTGCATTACACAACTTAGGGAAGGAGATGGACAAAATCATGCATGTACTTTTACACAAGAAAAATTCTTGTACTCACCTTGTAAAAATGGTTAATTTAGTTAATTTTTTACACTTGGAATTACTAGTTTGATACAATAATTAAACTGTCTCTTCTGAGTCTGCAACAGTCTCAGTGAACAGAACACAATCCTAGAACTTAGGTTCTGCAGCATCCCAATAATCTTACTTATTTAACTTTTAATAACAGTACAGTAACACTATTCTTGCACAAATAAAGGAATCTTTGTGACTTCCTAAGGCAATGACTAAAAATACCAAACAGAATAAACCACATTCCCAGTACCACCTTCTTCTTGATTGGGACACTATCCCTCTCTTTAAACATTGCCAGCAGATGACAGCAGTAAAGTAAACTACATCTGGTCATTCAGTGTTTCAGGTATCTCTGGCTGAAATCCACTTTATCTCCACATAGTAGAAACACCTTGTTTCTTTTGGGAGAAGAAAGAATAAATGCGGGTCTATGCCTACCCCTCTGTGGTTTTCTGTGCAAGGCTGGACTTGGCTGGCACATGCCAGGTCATCTATTGAGAAACAACAGTTGATCTCCCCAGCAGTTCCTCCAGCTAGGTCTCATTTTTCTGTTCATTATCAGCATATAGATAATGCAAGCAATACATCCAACCAGATAGTGGAAAAAAATATCTTTCTGGCAGAAGTGCTGACATCCAGCCCCTGTTTCAGTGTTCATTGTTTACAACCAAATTACCTGCTCTACCATCACTTTTCTGCTGAGCACCTTTTGTATGTGAACACAAGCACACTTAATACATATGGCATAGTGCACAACTACGGAGGACTGTTTCTCCCTTGCCTCAGTTATTGCCATGGTTATAAACATAACATATGGGAATTGATCTTGAATCACTAAACGCTAGGCATTCTATGCTTTCATACTGATGTGACTCTAATCCCAAAGACAGAGCAATCAGATGTTGGACACAGGGAAAAGCAGAGGGAAGGGATACAGGAAAAACACAGGACATAACACCTTCATGATTCCTTTGTCTGTACTAACCCATGTCTCAGAGGAGCACCTGTGAGTTGCTGAGCACCCAGGGTTAGTGAAGGAGAGTAATACCTGAAGAGCCAAAAAAGGGCCTATGGAAATAATCGCAAGGCAAATCCTGAACATGGAAGCTGCAGAGGAAACAACATCCCTGACTGTTCATATTCACATGCCTCAGCCAATGCACTGTCCTCTAAAGTCTTAATAATTCTATATTTATGTTTAAGCCTGCAAAATGATGCTGCTCCATGCCAGAGAAATGATGTCTGGATACTTACAGGTCCCAGCTGACTAGAAAATAACCTTAGCTGGCACATCAAAGGCACCCTCTCTTTCTCTGTCCATATCTTTCCATCTCTGTGCAAGAAACTTTCAGATCCTTGCAAAAAAAATCAGTTGTGACACAAAGGTCATCTTGTCATTTTCACAGTCAATGTGCTACACAGATTTCTAATTGAAAATACAGAACTCCCCAATCAAACAAACACCCAAACCTGAAAATATCCACATGTCTTCATAAAAGGAAACTGGAAAGAAATATATAAGTCAACAGGAGACCTCACAAAATCAGTAGATATGTTTCTAGATGTTGTCAGCAGATGTGTTGTTTCATCAACAATTATTTTACCTACAAATTGCACTGATTTAAGTGGAAAGGTGTAAAAGTAAATTTATTTAAACAAACAAGCAAAAATATTTGCACCCAATTTCTTATACCATTTTAACAATGTTTATATCACCTTAATTTACCCTTGTTAATCACAAAACTAAAATATTTCCATCTAATATAAGCATATTTAAGATGAGCCTTAGAAAAAAAGTCCTTAAACTAATTCTTCTCATGCAACTATATGGATAATGAGCATAGTTTAAGGTTTTGTTAATGTTTTAAGAGTCTAAAATTAATCCTAATTTCAGAATTTGGATTTGAGAACAAAGGCCTCCAATTGCAAAGGAAGTTAGTGTCACTCCCAATATTACTTTACACAAATCAGAAACTCTTGGTATGCTTTATGAATGCTTCCTATTAACTTAAGCTGCAGGTTTACTTATTATGTTTCACTAATGAACTGTTATCAGTGCTTCTGCCTATATGGCTATCTAAAACTGATGATATATTATAATTTCCAATATTTTTTTAAAGCTTTAGCGCAAGAACTGGAATACTGACACAATGAGTATTTTTGGCTAGGCCATGCATTTGCTATTCCTAGGAAAATTCACCCATATTTATGTAAGATATTAGCCTTAGAAAACACAGGCTTGGACACAATGATTAAAGCTTGCTAGAAATTTGCTGCTGAAAATTCCAAATGTACCACTTACGTGAACTTGCTTGTACTTGAGAAAGCTTGCTGTGTACTGACTACACCATATTATCTGTACAGTGAGCATAAAGAAGAGCTTTGGATGAGATGCATACAGGTAAAGTAGTCTGTCATCTGGTTTTTGAGCAAAGGAAAAAAATCATTAAGTAAACTCCACAAATTTGCTTTCCCATGTGCTTGCATTTCACCACCTTTTACTATAACGTTTACAGTCTTTAAAAATCATATTCTTGAAGTACTCCTGTAGAGGTATCAATTGCAAATTAAATTGTTAAATTGCAAATCTGAGACTCAAGGGAACACCTTTACTACTATAGCCACAGCTCAATAATGATAACTTTCGGAATAAATATGTAAATTCTACAACGTTTTCTTTGCTCTGGAAGCAAATCATCATATTATATTTGTAAACAAAGCCAGGAATAAAACTTCTAACTGCAGTTTCTCAACATCCCTGCATGAACTTGCAAACCGCATTTAAGCCAGTGAGAGGCAGGAATAGTTCGTTCCACATTAGTGCTGTCCCACAGTACAGGTCTGCCCTGTGAATTAAAAGACTTTACATTCCAACCTAATTGTGTATGAAGAAACTAAGTGATGGAATTTGCTTGGTTAATGCTTTTCATCTATTTGATCTTACAGCTGGCAAGCTGATTTCTAAAATTTTCAAGGGACCTTCAACTGCTTTGGTGATACGTTTTCTATGTATTTGAAGTGTCCTATAAAGTTGACATCTGCAGATATCACAAATTCCTCTGTCAAGTCTATCTGCTGTTGCTACATGCAATACCTGAAATGATAGGAGTTAACAGAAGTGAAGAAGTAAAGATGTCTTCCTACTTTTCTTCAATTGTTTTCTACCTGCATTGCCCCGCACTTCATCCAGTCACTTCCACTGCTACAGGTGTCAGCTATGTGTTCCTTTTCAGGGACCAAAGGACCAGCAGAGCAACTGTGGGATCAGCAGTTCTGCAACAGCTCCACATTTGAATACTTCTCTGGAGCATAAGTCCCTTGTATCAGAACATGCCTACATACGCAGTGTGTAACTTATCTCACCACAGATCTTGTGGTCAACTTCACCGTGAAATCAGGCTCACAGGAATAATGCTTCAGATATCTGTTACCATAAAGAACCCTTTCAAAGCTATTAGAATTAATCCTGGGAACTAGTACATTATTAAAAGGTTGGGGTATTGATCCCAGCAGGCAGCTGATCCCTCCTCACCATTGGGATAAGGGAGAGAACTAGAAGAGCAAATGTGAAAAAAACTTGGCTGTTGAGATAAAAACAGTTCAATAAATAAAGGAAAAAAAAGGAAAAAACACAACCGAGTGATGCATAGGTAATTACTCATCACCTTCCAGCTGCAGACCAATGCCCAGCCACTCTCCAAGCAACAGCTACTTTGGAAAAACTCCGCACCCCAAGTTTAGTGCCAAGCATGATATTCTGTGACATGTGATATCTCTTCGGTCAGTTGGGATCAGCTGTCCCAGCTGTGTCCCCTTCCTGTCTCTTGCCCACCATCAATCTCTTTGCTTGAGGGGGCAGCGTTAGAAACAGAGAAAGCCTTGATGCTGTGCAAGCACAGTTCAGCAGTAGCTAAAACATGGGTTATCAACACTGTTTGGGTCACAAATCTAAAACACAGCACCATATCAGCTGCAGTGGAGTAAATTAACTCTGCCATAACCAGATCCAGTACAACCTGGTACAACTACAAAAAATAAGCCATTAAAAATCCTTTATCAGTACAGCCCACATTCATAGGCAACCATGACTAACACTAATACCTATGTTCTTTATCACCTTAAATTCATGGCCATGAGCCTGTTACAGATATAGTCTGTGCTTAGGTATTTTGTCTTCCATTCCACATCTTCAATTTCACAAGCTTTTGTATGACAATATATTATCAGTCACTATTTATCCTGATTCATGTTTTTCACCCAGACTGACACCATTATTTATCAGCTGGTGAGATCTCAGGTGCTTTTACTTAAAAATCTCCACATTAGAGCCCTATCATTTCTGTGCAATGAAAAAACAAATGAAACTGAAAAAAGACCTTCTCGAAAATATTTTGCATCAGTTCTACTTTAATCATACCTAATCAGAAATGAAAAATATCCTATGAATACATGAATGCAGATCTGGAATTTCCCTTGGCAGGGAAAGCAGTCTACTGGATCTCCCAAAAACAGTCTGGCAGAATGCTTTTAGGGAACAAAGATATTCATGCTTTCATACAAGGAAGATATGGACAGATGCAAGGATCCTAAGGTCATAAGGCAAAAACAGAGAAGCAGTACAGTGATGTGTAGGCAGGTCATGGATTCTGCATACTCCATTTCTAATAGAGGATGACTACTGTGACAACATTTTAAACAAATTAATATTTTATAACTCTGGGTCTCTGCCATATTCCAGCTCTGAGACATACTTCCTACCTATTTTGAATTCTGAGTGCAATTTCAATTGCACCATGCAAGATATATAATGTACTTAAACCTAAATTTCATTTGATGCTGTTCCACATTAAATAGACCTCTTATTTCTCTTTAGAGATGCATTGCAAAGATGAATGAGGAAACTGTTGAAATAAATTCAAGTCCTACTTTTATCTGTGTTGATAATTGTTTTTTTTAATGAAACTGATATCATTGATTTGGCAGGAGCAAGATTTGCTCCTAATTGAAAAAGAGGTTTCAGCATAAGAAGCCTAATTCTCTCACACACACTACACTGCAGAACAAGTTAGTAGCTGTGCATCTGATGTTTATGGAGTGTTAAGAAGCATAGTGAAGGGATGTAAGTTTGGGCTGAAAGGAGAGGTAACACATACCTTCTCACTACACTCTTTGGCACTCTGACACTTCTAGCCAACAGCCTCACCATCCCACATTTGGAGAAGTAAACAGGCCATAGTCTCTACCTCAGATTGCTAAAACCAGAGATCTGATTGCTTTGAGTCTCTATAGCAATTCAAATAATTTTCAAAGCAGGTTAAACTTTTGTAGCATAGACTCCATCAGCACAATCTACATTTATGATGGATAACCATTGCTTTATTTCCGCATCTGAATTTCTGTACCTTGATTGCTTTCCTTCAGGAAAAAAAGGTAACTTGTCTTCAAGAGAGCAATCTGACTTTGCTTAAAGTGTCAAACGTAATAATTTGACTGTGTATCTTCAAGAAAAATTACAAAATTACAGTAATGCAGAACAAGGCTAGAAAACAATAAGCCTGCCTATGGGAATAAACCTATACAAATATGTATTTTTTCATTTGTAAGAAAAAGCAACATCTGAGAGTTTTATCCTGATAACACCTACTAATGCCATTAAGACATTTCCTCATAGCATAACTTTGCAGAGTTCAACTGTTAATAGCATGTTATTTAGAAAAATGCTTCAACTAAAAAGCTTTTGACACTGGATTCATAACTGTTTTATCAAACTTGTAATTAGAGGTCTGCTTTTGATGCACAAGCATTAAAGGAGGAATCAATATTATATTTTGTGCATGTATGTGCTGACTGAGAAGTCTCAGTGAATCACATTCTGTTTTGACTGAGCTGACTACTGTGAAATCAGCTGACAAAACCAGTTACCACATATACTGCATGGATCCACTCTTTAACTTTCTCTAATACATACAATGTCTGAAAAGGGGACAACACGTAGTATTTGTGCTCTCAAATTCTACTTGGCTGTAGATCTGTATGTATAAATGTATGCAACTTGAAACTGGTCTACCATTTTACTGAATCAAAACTTGCCTACTGTAGTTGTAGACTCTCTTCTAACTTCAAAATCTCAAAATACAGATGCATACTTAGAGGAAATAACAACTCTGGGAAAAAAAAAAATCTGAAAAAAACCTTTCATTTCTAACTCTCCATTAAAAAAGCATTCAGAAAAGTGAATGCCACAAATACCGTAACTATCAAAGCTTATATTTGTCCTATTGGTGATTTTGAATTGGAAGGGAAGATCTGACTCATTCTTATCAATTATTTACATAAAAGAACTAGAAGCAGTTGCATAATGCTTCTGAATTTAATTTTATTTGTGAGCTCATTGTCTGGTACTTCAGTAATTAGACACAGAAAAAGGCTTTCCTGTAGTGTTGTGGTTAAATGTTTTGAGAACATGAGAGTCTTATACACTATAATAAGGAAGAGCACTGCTCCTCAAACACCAGTTAGGCAGTGAGAAATACCACTCAGCGACCAATAACAAGGTAGTGAAAAAGGACTATTTTTTTCATCTTTGAGCAACTGGAATTCTGGCTGAACTTTGGTTTTGTTTATTCCACTCTTTGACTTCTCTCACTTTCAATGACTACTCAAGGAAATGTCTTTCCTTTAGCTCTCAGAAAATTATAACTCATACTACTTGTGGATTTCAGAGGGGATTATGTAATGCAGTGTGATAATATAATGAGCAGATTAGAAGAGTTTACCAAAAAGACAATTTTTGGCAATTCAAAAAAACTTTCATTAGGACATTTTCTACTATTGAAGCTGGAACCTGGATTAAAAGGCTACTGAATCAAGTCCTATAGTCTAATGAATTTTTCATTGTCTTGTCAATATGAAATGCTCTCTCAAGGGACTGAACGTAGAGACCACTGATGAGGGTGCTTGTCACACACAGGTGAGTGAATCAGCTTGACAAAGACTGCCTCTCCTCTAGCTGGGCTAATTGTCCTCAGCTACTAGCAATTCTGGGGTCCCACTTACTCTCAAAAAGCTTCAAATGAACACACGTTTTATTCTGAAGCAGGAAAACATGAGAATTTCAAAACATCAATACTTAGCTTGTTTTCTGTTCTGTTTTAATGCAGACCTTATCTCTTTCCATAGGATAAAAACCCATTTACATTAAAAGAAAAACATTATCAAATGCTCTACGTGGAGGGGATTCATGCTGCATGTTTCTATAATATTTTTCTTTCAAGGAAAGAAAAGTTTTCCTCTAAAAAATTTTGCATGCATGCATCAAGTCTTTCAGTCCTTCCTGAGAGAAACAATGGATGTGTGATGATTACCCCAGAGGTATGGCCACCTGAAGGACAGGTGTGTTAATTGGGTAACAGCACACAGGGACTCTAAGTAACAGTTAAACAGAAAATGAAGAAAAATATGCTCCAAATGAATCTGTAAAATGATCCTACTTTAGCACAGTACAATTCTGCAAGCTGCAATTACGTCCCTTATTTTCACAATTTTACACTGGGACCTTTAACTACAGCAACTGGCAAGAAACACAGATCTAATATCTCATGATCTCCATGCTGCATCATGTCCCTAGGCACTTTGTTGGGTCACTAGGTCATAATTAACTTGGAGGCTAGCTGATGAAGCATTAACACCACTCCTTGTAAAATGTGGCAATCTCACTGTAAGCTGACACACACTGAACCCTACTTCATTATTAACATCTGCTAAAATTGCAGCACAATAGGATATGGCCATATGGGCAATGAGTTTAAAATCAGAGTAGAACCAAAACACAGTAAGTCAGGATTGCAATCTCTGATTGAAGCTTCTATATCAATGACCTCTGACTGTTTTGTTACTCAAGACTCGGCTTTTTATAAATGAATACTTCATCAGTGCAGAGAAAACAATCCAAAATCTGCAGTTTCCTAAGAATCTTAACCAAAGTCCATTAAAGTTGCAGTAACACCAAGACACAATAGACGCCTGACATTGTCATTGGTACCTGGAATTAACACCACCATGCTCAGTGTAAGCATTTGATCTATTGATCTGAAATACATATACATATTAAGTTAAATATCTACTCTAAATTACCTTCTTATTAAGGAAGATTTATCTGCTATCAGAGATGCTTCACTGGCATCGGACAGACCACACTCTGTCAGATGACACCAACACTGGATCCTTTGGGTTTTAGGCCTCCAGAGGCTGGAGAAAGTCAAGTTGAGAAGTCAGAGTACAGAAAAGAGCAGACACAATAGAGATTTCCTCTGAAAAAAAGCCTTTTCCTGAGAGCTGATACCTTGCTCCAACTTATTTCCAGCGTTCTTCCACAGCTTAATCACTGGCTTTCCCTGCAGGTGTGAGCCTTGAGATCTGCAGTTCAGTTCTGTTTGAAAGCCTTGAGCAGGCACAAGTGAAAAAAGCAGTTGACTAATCTAAAGAACCGCCAAGGTCTTTTTTTATTGTTGAGACTAGTCACCTGACAGCAGGATTGTTTTTTACACGAAAGATAAGGCACAAGATGGTACAGCAGTGTTTCTTAGTACAGCTTATCTTCCCTTCAGTTTTGTCTGAAGCACACGATACAGACAATTTCAAGGCAATAGCAACAGGTACATACTGGCAATCAAAATGAATAAACTACATAGACAGATACCCCCAATTGTCAGCACTCCTTTCTATCACACTGCTGCTGTGGGAACCTTTTTGAGATGATCTTTCACTCCAGCAAGGAGACACTTCAGGCTCTCTGTGTTTGACTGTGCTCAGTTATTCAGATATCTGCTCTGAATAGTGTCACAGCAGTCAATGAAGCTTTTTAATGTTACTTTATTGACCATCCAGGAGGCAACAGAAGCTGATCTTCCTGTCAAATATCGAATATCTATTCTGATTACATGAGTCAGAACTACTACAGATCTTCAACATAAGCAGACAGAGAAAAGATGTAAACCTGTCCAGATATTGCAAATTTTACACATAAGGAGCTTGTGTTTCTTATGATTTTTGAACAGCAGTGTTGTCTCCCAAAAATCTTACACTCATTAAAAATAATTAGAAGGTTATTAAAATAAGTTATTTATGTAGTGGGATGAATCACTGAAAAATGTTGAAGAGGCATCCAAAGAGTGACTCAGTATCTCCAAAACAGAAATGACAGCTTACTTCTACTTTTTCTTACACAAGTTTAATAAGAACTTCATTAAAGTCAACTGGTATTATTTAAAGGAGTTTTTTTAAAAGGTCCTCTGTTTTATAAGAGCAGAATAAGATCTAACCTCTGAAATATCATCCCTGAAATTTCTCATGAAACAGAAAAAGTAATTTTTGTTTGGTAAAAATAGCAAAATGTTTTAATACTATGAACATTTCTGTTTTATTTTTAGGGCTGTGCAATGGGTAGAGTACCATTTCAGTGATCCCACCTGCATTCTCTAAGAACCTGTGACAGATAATGTCTAGTTGTTTCAACACAGATGTTTACAGGTAATGGTGGAATAACAGAAAAAGAACAAAGCAACGGTACTCAGCAGTAAACCAAAACAAGATGCTTTGCACAGCAAGAATGACTTCATCCACAGCTGACTGCTGTCTTCAGCCTCTGAGCAAAAAGAAGCTCTAGTATAAGCCTGTACCATTTACAAGCTTCATGATTTGCTGCCAATTTGTAGAAACCAAAGTAAACTTCTGGCAGGATCCTACATACCGTAGTAGTTAAAGAAACTATCATCCCACCCTGATTTTGACTATAAGCCTTGAAAGATTAGGCTAATGTTTCTCTCTACCCTCATATTTTCCTTAGCTAATAGAAGATTTAATGTAAAACTTCAAAAATACAATTTTGGAAAGTGCCACTCTGGCTATCTACAGTCACTTCACAAACCCCCAGTTATTCTTTTTCTCATTCCTTTTTCCTCACTGATAAGCCTCAGCAACAGAAAGCCTTCACTACTAATTAGAAGGGAAAAGCTAGCAAACAGAACCAGTACCCTGATGTTTCACAGCTGCATGCGAAGCTGCCCAGAGACACCTGCTTACTTTTACAGCAATTCTTTTTACTCTTTATCATTCCATCCCTTCAGGTTGGCTTATAAAATGAGGCAGAATAAACTACATCATTTCATGAAATGACGGTGCATTTGTACATCTGATCTTTACTGGAAGACACAAATCACTGTTATGCAATGTTGTCCAGTTGCTATAGCAGGAAGCAGGAATCAACCAAATTGATCTTGCACATTAGGAAATCTTTGCAAACCACGGCTTTCACAGCATTCACTGGTTGCAGTTACCTCCACTTCCAGGCACAACTTGAGTATCTAGTACTAAATGACCATGTATGCTGGATAATCAGAATTTCTGCCCCAAATTCTGAAGATATTTTAGACACATAAAAATATAGACAGGCTACTAGTAGTGCTTTTCAGTACCTATGTAGTCTTTCAATTCTTGTTGAGCACAGAGGGAAGTAGGGAAGGAAGAGTGACTGCCCCAAAAGTTGAAGGTGCCTAGGTACTGCTTACCAGGCTTAGTGTACCTGCTAATTGGAAATGCTGAGCCTCTAAGTGGAGGTTAGGCTGCCAAGTAGTCTTACACTGAAAGCATGCTTCATGTATCCTCTGTGTCCAAAAGCTGACACTACACTGACGCTGTACCTCCTTATAACACTGACAAAGCTCAGTACAGCACAGTATCTGTCCATCCACCACCACATCTCACCACAAGACCTTAGGGGTTGGGCAGTGAGAGTACTCACCAGGGCGTCAGCGTATGGAAACTCAAATTGCCCAGCCCTAGGAGAGCAATTAATCATTCCAGTTTTAGATCTCATATAAAACTCTTAACTAGCAACAAAACAGAAAGCAGCCTCCCTTCTCTGGACACGCTCTTTAAGAAAGTGAGGACTTCAGTACCCAGCCAGAGAAGAAGATTCAGCTGTGATTCACAGCTGGAGGCATGGCTCCTTGCAGCACCAAAGAGGGAGAATCCCTGAAAGTGCACCTAAACCGGAAGGCCTCCAAGTGTACCCTAGCCATGCCCCGACTCCAAGGACAGGAGCGTCTTCATGCAGATGAGCCAGGATATGTCCCACAAAGTGTATGTGGCAACAGGGGTTGGTGAACAGCAGGGGAGAGGGACATGTTGTGATGCAAACCAGCAGCTCAGCTGAGGAGTATTCACAGAGGACAAGGCTGACTGTCCAAAAGTCCTTGGAGGCCACTGCTAACAACTGCCTGTCTGACACACTCAGTTTTGTGGACAACAGTTGTAGGCACTTGGGGCACTGTCATACATTCACCTCACTTCAATAAAACTGACATTGTCAGTGAGAGGTTCAGGCCATGCTTCATTTTTCCCACTTGTGCCTGTCTCGTTCTCCTCTGACCTCAGGCTGAGCTGAATGAGGTACCTGCCTGACCTGGTTGAAAATGCAATTTGTTGTTGCTCTTGTTGGCAGCACGGTGTTCAGCATGATTCACTCTGGAGAGCTGCACAAAGACTGAGGAAAGGAGAAAAAAGCATATGTGAGGTAAGGAGTCGTGGTGACCACCCCTTTGTGGTAACCATGCAGCTGCAGTTTTGCTCTTCCAACACTTTATATGGGGCTATAATACAGAGACCTAGTTCAAAGCTAGGGCTGATGCTGAAGTGATCAGTCATATAAATCAGTTGTTGCAGTATGCTGAGTGACAATGCCTACATACTCTGGGCTGTAAGCAATTTATGTTCCTATGTTCCTACTCCATTTTCAGGTAACTAGCATGTTTATAAACCTTGCTTGTAGTCCTGAGACCTCTCATAAGCCCAACCAAAGATTTCTCTTATTAGCCACCAAATATTTACAGCACATTTGTAAATTCTGACTTTTCTACACCAGTGACAGGACACCTCTAAAACTGAGATAATAACGGCATATTAAATTTCTCATTGTAAGAAAAATAGAAGGCTTTGGAAAGAGTAAGAATTAATAGACTTTTATTAATTCTTCTGTTTCAGTGAACGTGTGTCTTGGGGATATGTCCTAACAACTTCAGTGTAATATTAGCATTTTCCATACAAGCATCTACTCCTGAAATCCTCAGCTTGTCACTAACTTAATTGAGGCAACACAGCAACCGGGTCTATCTCACAATTGTTCCACATCAGTGGTTTTTTTTTTGCTTAAACTTAAACTAGCCAGCACGTGCAGAATGTTTACACATTTCAAAACAATGGGTTTTACTGAATTTCTCTTTTTATTCTCTCATGGTACTCTTCTTTTAGGAGATTTATAGTGAAAAAGAGGCAGATAAAATTCAGTAAACTGAGCCTCTGTATGAAAATAGGATGAGAAAGATACACCTAATGGGCAAAAGGCAAAGAAACAGCTCTTGCATGTACTTGTTTCTAGACAAAAATAGTTGGCAGCATGTAAACAGCATCATTTTAGAACAATTGAATGAAAACACATGCCATGATTGCAGTCCAAAAAAACCCCCTATTATTATTATTCAAATTAATGCCAACAAAATATTTTTTTTATGTTAAACAGTATTTCTAGTCATCACAACTAAGATGTGTGTGAGTGCGTATGCACATTTATTTACATAGCTTCTAAGAGCCAAATCCTTACATATTCCTCATCTTGGTCTACCAGGCAGGATCAGGCTGACTGACCAAAAAAGTACTTGGCAGAATTCACCTCATCTTTCACAGTTATTTCACCCGATGGCTGAAAGTAGCTATGTCAGCTCCTTGCGATTCATTGTAAAAGACGAGTGGATATATGTAACAGGCAGCTATGTGTAACAAGGTACTGTTCTGCCTGTCCATACATGGTTCCCTGCTGTTATGAAGAAGGCGTTGACCAGGAGAGGATTCTCCCATTACAATGTGATCCAAGGTTGCTTCAATTGGTTCTCCAGTCAAACCAATGTTAAGTTTTATTGCTGATTCCCAGCTCGCACCTGCTGCATTCTTCTGGAGAAAGTTTGTGGTATTGTAGGGAAGAGACAACACAAAGCCAAAAGTATTTCAGTTGTGTAAAGGATGAAGTTTCACCTCTTGTAGTCTCTCTTCTGCAGGCAAACAATACTAAATGCTTTCCACAATGAAAAAAAGCCAGCCAAACCTCAAGAAATTACAAAACGCACAGTCAGCATGTTGACATGTAGTAGGATTCTCCTTCCTCTAATTCATGCAGTTCCACAGAAAGGTATTTCTTTCCGCCAAGTACCTAGTTATAAAAATGTTAACAACAAATAACTGCCCTCAAATACCCATGGGGGTAGAAAGGTGGCATGCTTCCTGAGGTGAAGAGTCCTTCCCAGTGTCTCCCCCAGCCTTCACCACAGCACATCCAAAGAGCAGAGCTGGAATGACAAATATCAGGAAGCAGAGCTCTGAAGGAGAAGTATGTCATTCATGGAGATATATCCAACCAGTCATGTGACACAGAAATTATAATCCAGCAGAATTGCCACTTCTGGGTTTATAAGGTTTCTATCAAACCTCCACATGTAAAATCTCCATTACTTTAACATTATTAGAGAGGAAAAAAAAAACCTCCATTAACTTGTCTACTTCTTCAATACACAAAGACTTAAAGTTCAAGGAAGTCAGAAGCCAAGACAGTTGTCACACATAATAATCCCCCAGTAACTCAATGAGATGGTATCTGAGAAAACTAAGAGTCACCCCTTATATTCTGCACCCCAAAGGGATTGAAAATGGTTCATTTCACATGACCAGAACTCTAAAACTAACTTTTATGTGTTTTTGGATGGCTTCAAATGCTTTCAAAGAGTAAGTGTCATGCAGTGTGCATAGAAGAGACATAAATACGTATTTCACAAAGATTTAAATGCAAATCACACTGCTTTATGAGAAATCAAGTTTCCTAGACTTTCACAGAAGAACTGGTAGGTTTTACTTAACAAACTAGACTGAAAATGTCATGAATGTCATAATGCCTTACTTGTTCTCGTTGCTGGCATCATATCGAGGCATGGGGTCAAAATCATTTCCATTGACATCAAAACTGGCCTGTGAATCCTGTAGCCAACAGGAGAAAGAAAACCAGTTTCTCATTAATTAGCCATTGACTCATGTGGTCTATACATTCTTCAGCACGTTCCTACAAGAGAGTAATTAGGTTAACTAACATTCCTGTGGTTTTATGATGATTGCATGTTTTAGGAAAGGATTATATATTTAATAATTATGGGATTTAAATATTTTATTTTATTTTTCAAAAAGGGAGAAGGATAACAAATACTCTGAAAAAGCATATTTCCAGTGTCAGAGAGGAAAAAGAAAGTGGTGTTTCATTTAACCAGAAGACTACATTTCTTCTAAGAAAATTCTGGAAGTTAAGAGAGTTCATTCTCAAAATTGGGATTTTGCTAAATATTTCAAGATTCAAGAAATTATTTGCACGATGACTGAAATTTCAGTCATAGTTTCAAGGAATAAGAATAATAACATTTTCTTAAGAGTATTGTTACAAAAATACAGCTTGAAATGCAACATAAACTGTATTGCCATTTCCCTGGGAGTGTAACTGTTTCAAATATTTTCAAGGTATCTCTGTATTTTTGTTCCATATTTTACATTTACCAGGATTCTTACAGCTGAAAATAGTTTATAGAGTAAATAATTGTTCATTTGTATGGTTCTCATTAATCGATGCAGTAGCATGTGGTGTGTTGATACGGTAAGCAGCTCTTTTTAATCTCTTCTTCAAAACCAGTTACCACGTCCACCTCAAATATTCCTGTTTGCAGCCACACCAGCAAGGATCTGACATATAGAAGTCATTTGTCATCAAACAAGCAATATGTGTATTGCTTTGGGGAAATTCCTTGTTGGTGTGAGGAAAGGGAGAGAGGAGGCGGTAAGGAAATAAACTGCTTTAAATTCAGTGGAAGGACAGTACTGGGATGACATGACATGTGACACAATCTGGGTTTTTCATTGAGGAGGTAATATTTGATTTGTTTAAATAATTTAAGATATTAAAAGAAAAGATGTGGCATGCATTAGGATCAAGCATACATTGACTAATAGGGCAATTCCCTGTCACTTGTGTTTGTAGAGTCCTCCTCATGTATTTCAAAGCTGAGTTCCACATGCAGCATGGGGAAGGATATGGATGCAAGTATGGCTAATTTAAAATAAACAGCTTTAACTATGGACACCATTGTAGCTTTTGATGGGTTGTTAAAGATGTTTTTTGCCACCATCATCTCCTCAACACTCTGTCAAGATGATATGCTCACTGGCAAAAAGCCTGTGTTCAGGGCTTTTTTACAAGATCTACATCTGTAGTGGGACTGAAGGTATACAGAATCACAGAATCATTCAGGTTGGAACAGACCCTTGGGATCATCGAGTCCAACCATCAGCCCTACTCTACAAAGTTCTCCCCTACACCATATCCCCCAGCATCTCATCTAAACGACCCTTAAACACATCCAGGGATGGTGACTCCACCACCTCCCTGGGCAGCCTATTCCACTGTCTGACCACTCTTTCTGGGAAACATTTTTTCCTAATGTCCAGTCTGAACATCCCCTGTTGCAGTTTAAAGCCATTCCCTCTTGTTCTGTCACTAATTACCTGTGAGAAGAGACCAGAACCAACCTCTCTACAATGTCCTTTCAGGTAGTTGTTGAGAGTGACAAGGTCTCCCCTCAACCTTCTCCTCCTCAAGCTAAACAGTCCCAGCTCCTTCAATCACTCCTCATAGGATCTGTTCTCCAGGCCCTTCACCAGCTTCGTTGCCCTCCTCTGCACTCGCTCCAGCACCTCAATATCTCTCTCGTATTGAGGTGCCCAAAACTGGTCACAATACTCCAGGTGTGGCCTCACCAGTGCAGAGTACAGGGGGACTGTCACCTCCCTACTTCTGCTGGTCACACTATTGCTGATACAAGCCAGGATGCCATTGGCTTTCTTGGCCACCTGGGCACACTGCTGGCTCATGTTCAGCTGCTTGTCAGTTAGAACTCCCAGACCCTTCTCTTCCACACGGCTCTCCAGCCACACCTCCCCAAGCCTGTAGCCCTGCAGGGGGTTGTTGTGGCCCAAGGGCAGGACCTGGCACTTGGCCTTGTTGAAGCTCATCCCGTTGACGTTGTCCCACCGATCCAATCTATCCAAGTCTCTCTGTAGAGCCTCCCTATCCTCATGCAGATCGACACTCCCGCTTAACTTGGTGTCATCTGTGAATTCACTGATGATACACTCTATGTTCTTGTCAAGATCATCAATAAAGATGTTAAACAGAAATGGTCCCAACACCGAGCCCTGAGGAACACCACTTGTGACCGGCTGCCAGCTGGATTTAGCTCCATTGACCACCACTCTCTGGGACCATCCCTCCAGACAGTGCTTGACCCAGCAGACCGTTCGCTCATCCAGGCCATGGGCAGCCAGTTTTTTTATGAGAATTCTATGGGGAACTGTGTCGAATGCTTTTTGAAAATCCAGGTAGACAATATTCACAGCCTTTCCCTCATCCAATAGTCGGGTCATCTTGTCATAGAAGGAGATTAGGTTTGTCAGGCAGGACCTGCCTTTCATAAACCCATGCTGACTAGGCCTGATCCCCTGGTTGTCCATTATATGACTTTTAATGGCACTCGAGATGACCTGCTCCATGATCTTCCCTGGCACCGAGGTCAGACTGACAGGTCTATAGTTTCCTGGATCCTCCTTTCTGCCTCTCTTGTAGATGGGTGTCACATTTGCCACCCTCCAATGGGACCTCCCCAGTTAGCCATTACTTCAGATAAATCATGGAAAGCAGCTTGGCGAGCACATCTGTCAACTCTTTCAGCACCCTTGGGTGTAACCTATCTGGTCCCACGGACTTGTGTGCATCCAAGTGGTGTAGCAGGTTTCTGACCACTTCCTCTTTAATCATGCTGACCTCATTCTGCTTTCCTTTCCCATCTCCCAGCTCATGAGGTTGGGTGTCCAGGGAACAGCCAGTTCCACTGTTAAAGACTGAGGCAAAGTAAGCTTGAGCACCTCAGCCTTTTCCTCATCCTTTGTTACTCTGTTTCCCTCTGTATCCAATAAAGGAGGGAGATTTTCCCTAATCCTCCTTTTGTTGTTAATGAATTTATAGAAACATTTTTCATTATCTTTAACAGCTGTAGCCAGGTTGAGCTCTAGCTGCGCTTTGGCTCTCCTAATGTTCTCCCTGCATAGGTTCACTACATCTTTATAGTCTTCATGAGAGACCTGGCCCCTCTTCCAAAGGTCATAGATTCTCCTTTTGTTCTTGAGATCCAGCCAAAGGTCCCTGTTTAGCCAGGCCGGTCTCCTTCCCCTCCTGCTTGTTTTTCGGCACGCGGGAACAGCCTGCTCCTGTGCCTTTAAGACCTCTCTTGCAGTATGTCCAGCCTTCCTGGACTCCCATATTCTTCAAGGCAGCCTCCCAAGGGATTTTGTTAATCAGTCTTTTGAATAGGTCAAAGTTTGCCGTCCAGACGTCTAAGGTGACAGTTTTACTAACCCCTCTCTTTGTTTCTCCAAGGATCGAAAACTCAATCATCTCATGACCACTGCACCCTAGACAGCCTCCAACCTTTACCTCCCCCACAAGCTCTTCCCTGTTCACAAGAAGCAGGTCCAGAAGGGCACCTTCCCTGGTCGGCTCACTCACCAGCTGTGTGAGGAAGTTATCCTCCACACATTCCAGGAACCTCCTGGATTGTTCCCTCTCTGCTGTGCTGTGATCCCAGCAGATACCTGGGAGGTTAAAGTCCCCCACAAGAACAACGGCAAGTGACCACGAGATTTCTCCCAACTGTTTATAGAAAGCTTCATCCACCTCACTGCTTTGGTTGGGAGGTCTGTAGCAGACTCCCACAGCAAGATCCTCTTTATTGGCCCTTAACCTAATCCAAACACTCTCAACCCCGTTATCACTATACTTGATTTCTGAGCTCTCATAGCATTCTCTGACATACAGGGCCACTCCACTGCCTCTCCTTCCCTGTCTATCCCTCCTTATAGTCATCGATTGCAGCACTCCATATGTATGTCTTGCGCTGGTCATCTTCACTAGTCCAGATCAATCCAATTATATTTGTTTTCTTACCTCATGTGAAGGCACACCTTGCACACTTTATTTCAGAGAAATTATAAGGCCCTCAAGGTCATGTGCTTTCAGGTAATGCCTACTCCCAAAGCACAGGACTAATCACTCCAGCAAAGCTTGCCCCTGATGCTCTGAACAGCTTCAAACCCTGCACTAACACAAGAAGTCACCCCCTAGAGAAGGAGCTTCTCCTCACATTATACAACCATCCATGGTATATTAAACCAATTGTTTAAATGCGATGAACCACAAGCAAACAGAAACCTCCTGAGGCAACATAAGACATAGGACCAAGAAAACAAAGGACACAGGTGTACTACAGATTAAGAGGAGACTCACTGGAGTTAGAGAGATTTACTAGAAGGACCTATTCTACAGAAGGAACTATTCTACACCTGTTTTAAACTGAGTGAATCATAACAGTTGATATTATTTTTAGCAGTAAGATAAATAGCTTTACAAATAAACACATGGAGGGACATGCCTAAAATTACAGTCTTTGAGAAAAGGCACCATCTTGCTAGCTAAATTTATTGAACAAAAATGGACTTCAGTTGCACGCATTAACTGAAAAGCAGTATATTACATTTCTAAGTTCTGACAGTGTGAGCATATTAAGTAAAATTACTAAAGAAAAGAGAAAAAGCATCCAATGGTTGGTTCCAGTCCTCCAGAAATTCAGAACTCAGCTACAAGAGGCATCCAGATATTAAGTACCTTCAGATGGAACATAGTCTTAACTAAAACAATACAGATTACCAAAAACAGTCTTCTTTCCTCCTATTGGTGTTAACGTTTGAGGAAACTCATGTATGATTCTTTCTTTTTCCTTCTTTCCCTCCCTCCATCTCTCCAGAAGCAGCAAATCTATTTGGAGTAATAATAAAGCAGCAAATCTAGACTCCTGTGAACACTCACATAATTCTGCATCAAGTCTGGGTGGTTTCTTTCGATGCCATCATCCAGGATGGTGACCACAACGTTCTTTCCAGTGTAACCTCTCTTCCAAGCACCTACTATATTCATATCTGATTGGCAATGGTGGGTGTTATCACTGCAGTGCTGGGGAGAGAAGAGGAGATAAAGATGTTGGATGTTGCAGATCAGTGAGCAGTGTGGGGTTGAGATATCTTACTTAACATTAACATTAACATTTAAATCAGCACATGAGCATATTGATTTGAATAGCAACTATGCAAGATCAACACCTTCAGACAGAAAATAATTTTAAAAGAAATGCCAAATTAAATTAAAATTGCTAGTCCTGCTTATTTCTCTGATTTTGTGCTAAGCAATAGGAAAGAGAAGTGTCCAGCCACATTGAACCACTAGAAGCCATGTGTAAAACAAAGCAACTCTTCCTGGCTATTAAGCACGTTCATTTGAAATGTACATTTGAATTATTTGAATTTTTTCAGAAAAACAAACCATATGTGGATAAAAGTAGACAAATGTCTGTGCAGAAATGGTCATGGAAAAAAATCCTTGCTTTTTGGAGCTTGTGATGTACAATTTCTTGACAGAATGTCTGGAAACTAATCCAGATTCATTTTTATCTACAAAAAAGACTTTTGGCAGGTTTTGTGCAATATCAGCAGGAGATGAGCAGCAGTTAAGAACCTGTAACCAAAACAATACCCTGAAAAACTTGCAGCTTAGGGTGTCTGATGAATTGTATATAGTTAGATTGAGAGCAGGCTGGGGTACAGCTTTCAGAGCAACCAGGTCCAGTGTGGTGGAGAAATTTTAGGATATATTAAAACTAAAAACCTCTTCCTTGATATCAATGCAGCCAGCTCATGTGAAGAAATCTGGCTTGCCATGGCAATGAGACACAACCCTCAGGCATCAGTATGCCCCATTAGCGGCTCTCTAACCCAGTGGTTCTCAACTTGTGGTCCGTGGACCCCTGAGGAGCTGCGACATTGTCACAAGGGGGCTGCAAAGGCTTAAAGCAGGGGTGGGGAACTTCCAGCCCGGAAACAATCCAGCCCGGAAACAATCCAGCCCAGAACTTCCAGCCCGGAAAACTGGGCCTCCTTTTCCACAGCCCCCTCCCCTCAATGTTCCTCTCATACTCAAGCACTGCCCCCCACCTGTCCTGACACACTAGTATATGCTGTGCTAGTATGGTTGATGGGACCCACTTTAACTAGGTGGTTTTTCTCTTAAAGACATTTTCTTAACCCAATGGCCACTCTTTAGGGCCACAACAGGTCTGAAGTCTGTTCCTCCAAGTGGTGGCCTTGGACCCGTAAACAAAAATATTTGAAGACTGAACACAGACAAACAAGGGGGGAAGTGAGAATAATTGTAAAAACTTTTCATCAAATTTTAATGTAAAAATTGGCATCAAATTCGGGATTAGCACGTTAAAATACCATAAAATGGGCCATTTGTGCAAGAAGAGTGTTGATGATATTATTTTAAATTCATACGGAATCATTACAATATATTATAATAGGAGTGTGTGCATTAACAGATTTACTTATTTACCCTTCTCTCCAAATTTGAAGACCCTGTATGAGAAAATTGAAATAAACATTTGATGCAGTCTAGTGCTTTAAATCTTAAATTAAATCTTGGTGGTCCGCAGCCACAAAAGGTATTTAAAGGGGGTCTGTGGTGATGGAAAGGTTGAGAACCCCCCCTCTAACCTATACGCAGAGCCCTGCCTTGCAAAGTGAGTTCAACAAGCCCCTCATTGGTACTGCTTTCCTTTAGCTCCTCCAAGTTCAGACAGAGCAACAGGCAAAAAAGTAAAAACGAGCAAGTGAAGGAAAGTGCAAAAGTAAAAGGTGGGAGGAAGGAAAAACAAATTAAAAAAGAAACTTGTATCATGCGAGCATGGTCCACCTCACGCCCTGCCCCACTGCCTCATGTCCCTACTTCAGCCTCATGTTTTGTCACTCTGCAATTTGTAAGGAGTATAAATACAGAGGGATGCACTCCACCTTAACTTAGTCCATCCCTCTCCTCCTGAATGTAAGCACACTTAAGAAATGTTAGCCATATTGGGTGCAAACTGACATGAGATTACTATTAAATCATAATTTTCCTCCTTCTTTTTCTCCAGTTTACCTCCCTGTACTGTAATACACAAACCAGAGGATTTAAGTGGGATAATTTGCTATGATGAAAGAAAAAATATATTATTAGGCTCTGTATATATGTACATAGTATGAAGTCTCTCTCATGGTCTTTCCCTTGTGTCTGCAAATATCTGTCTCTCTCTCTCTCTCCCCCTGTCTATCCATCCACACACAAAGGAGCTTGAAGGACTTCAGGGACCAGTTCCAAGGAATGTATAAAGCAGGCTTAATGCCTTTGTTCTATATATTGCTTGAAAATGGTCATACTGCTGGCTTTATGAAATTAATTACAATCCAAACTTGTCATCTGTACACTGAATGTAATGGTCGTACACATGAGGCTTTCTAATGTACAAACAAGGGGGTTAAAAGTGTGTAATGCTTCCAGATGCCTTTGCATTTTTCCAAAGTATTACTGAATTAAGCATCAGAAAATGCCTGCAAAAGCTATTAATATCGTCATTCACATTTTGCTGATGTGAAGACAAGGAGACAAAAAGGTGGAAGCACCAACCTCCAGTCACAGAGTAAATAAACCCAAGAGAGAGCTGAAATGGGCAATCAGGATTTCTGGCTCTGACCTCCAGTCAAATTTACTGGGTCATTACACTGCACTTTTATCACCTTCTCTGAAATGCCATATGACCCTTTGGCTGCTTTGCTGACTGTCTTGTCCTCTCTTCCTACAGGATGAGCTTGTTGTTTTGCTTCCATGCCAGTCAAACCACTCAGGCTGAGCAAGCATATGGGTTTTTAATCCCCAGTCCCTTGCAAGCTGTTTGGTTCTGTGCCAGAAGATCACTGCTTTTTCCCTTAATGATGTTGGCACAGTCAGTTGCCCTCACTTACCTTACCTGAACTTCTGTTTTTGTGGTGGTGGCTGAAGGGAGGTAATTCATCAGCTGCTTTGCTACATGCATGCAGATAAACACAAGACAAGAGACATTTCTTGCTCTACTGTGTGCTCTGATGATTCTCTCAAGACACGTGCCAGGTCAAATTGATACTCAAATTATCTTGCTCTGCTCCAAGACTGGGCAGAAAGCTAGTCTAAACAAAATCCTTCTGCATAAAAGAAATTCCAGGGGTAAAGCAGGCATAACTGCGTGCTCACTTATAACTTTGGATCACAGCATATGTAATATATGGATATGAAATCCAAAGGCAGCAAAGAAGCATCCAAGCAGGACAAGTTCAGCAGCAGACGAAGGGTTCAGTTCTTATGGTTACAAAATACAATTTATTCTCAAGTCCTATTAAAAATAGCATCTTTGTTTTCTGTTCCCCTCTATTCCTTACTCTTCCTTCTCCTCTCAATTCTTTATCTATGCTTTTGTCTCCTTGCTCCTAGCCTTGTTCTTCTCTTCCAATACTGTCTTTTACCACTTAAATTCCAGTTTTGTTTGGTTCAACATCTCATCTCAGATTCCCATATTTTAACGACAAACTACACCTTTCCCCAGATTTGTGTATAATTTTCTCCAGATGAATCTGATTGTGCACTTCTCTCTCAAAGCAGTCAGATTTGGCTTTTATCAGGAACACTTTAAATCTTGATGAGCAATTACTCTTCAAATACTACATAATAAGGTATAGATAGGCTGTTCCACATTGATCATTGTCTAAGATGCCATCTATGGCTTGGTTTCACTTGCACTCTTCCCTGTTCCTTTAAATTTCTCCTTCCATCAAAAACATTTCTTCTAAGGAATTTTCCATTAGTGGGTTCCATTATATAATTTTTCTTTAACCATGTCCTGCTTCTTTACCACCTATCCAAATGACATTGTCAGCTTCTTAGGAAAGGGCTGGTTTTTAATTAATTTGGAAACACTGTTTCAATTTACAGTGTTACTCAAAAATAATAAAACATCTGTCATGATAATAAAAACTACGTGATCCAGAGTGATGGAATTTTATATCAATGGGCAAGTAGAGAATTTTATCACTCATTTTCAATCTATTTCTCTTGTTCTCTTTTTTTTAGAATAAAAACAAACTTCATCATGATAACATACAAAAACTGTGTCCTTGCAAGATTTTATTAGATCTGTTAATCTTTGAACTGTTGTTTTCTGAACAGGTTAGTCTACAGATTTTTCCCCCTCTCCAAGCAGATAAAGTAATTCAGAAATTTGCTGCATTCGTACCATGACTAGACAACTGCAGTAAGCCAGCACTATTTCAACATACATTGTTTTCATCTATTGCCTGGAGGATACCATCAAAAGGAATAAACAACCTCTCACCCAGTTACATAGAGTAATTTTATTGAGATTTTTAAAAGGCATTCAAATATGATGTTTTTCTTTGGACTGTTTAATTGGAAAATGTTAATGATACCACCATTAGTATTTAATAGAAACCATCTGCAAGGTTGAGAGACTCTTGAAGTACACATAGGGAGGAAGAGGATTATAGTAAGAAAAATTTCAGATATTGAACTTTTCTCATACTTGAAATTTAATGTTTATGACCATAAAAAGGCAAAAGAATCACTCAGACATCTTTGGACAGACAACTTGGAAGCCTGCCTTTGTGCAATTAACAAGTAGACATAACATTAGAAAGATTTTCTGTTTTGATGTTTGCATGATGCTTTCAGTATCAGACATGGGCCTGGATTCTCTTAGCTATTTTGTGAATTTCTCTGTAAAAACTCACTTATGATCATTATCATTATCTCAATGTTTCTTGTCTGCTGCACTATTTTTGTGGTCAGAGGCTTCGTGTATGCAGTTAGGGATCAATAACAAAATTGAATAGTTAAACTAGAAATCAAGAATCATATCAATGGTCAAAATCTTCTGGAATTCCAGAGACCAGAAGCAAATTAAAAGATCAATTACTATAAAATTCTATTTTGTTCTTCACAATGCCTGTTAGTCTGTAAAAATAGACTAGAAACAGAAGCTTCTAATCCTGTCACATGCAGTCTCTCAGAAATGGCATACTGTGCCTTCTGTAAGTCTTCATGAGGTACCTTGCAGTGGTTTCCTGTAGTTTTTGAGTTACAAGGAGTTACAAGGAGTTCTTTGACAAGATCTTGTCAATATCTATGGGGATATAGAGAAACACAACATGATAATTAGAATTTGAAAGACCAGTTGTGAGTTGGCAGGTCTTGGATCTCATTTAGTGGAACATTACATATGTTTCTGATCCCAGAAAAACTCTGAAATACTAGTTCCCAGACAGAGATAAGAAAATACAGACTCTTTTAGTATTGAGAAGAAAAACAAGTAGAAGAAGAAGAGGAAGAACAAGAAGACAGTCTTGTAGTAATTAAGTAGTAGTAATTAAACTGTCTTTGGCACAGACAGAAACAATCAGACTACAGTCACATTCTCTACATCAGGGGGTTTTGTCAGCTACTAACCTGAGAGCATGGACAGGACAGGAGAAGTTGTCCAAGATCGCACATAGAGGAAGAAGGGCAGTCAAGGACCTAGGCACTGACCTTGATCAACACAAGGAGGGAGAAGGGGACACACAAGGCTGAGGAATGGATCCTGGCATTTTGTGGAGCTATCAGAAAACAGAGACCATCTACCTGTTCTGTGAAGGAAATGTAATGTGGGGCACTGGCAATCTTAGCTGGTCCAGGCAAATGCACAGGCAGCAAAGTTTATCAGCTTTTAACTTTAGTAGAGGAAACATCCTGATGCTACATTCAGCTTTCTGAGGTACAGTTTCGTGCAGTGTTCTAAGTTAAAACTTGCCAATTGTTCTCTCTTTTCCTTCAAAAACTACAAATACTCTATTTTCTTTATGCTCTTGATGTGATGCAGTTTTTAAGTGGAATGAAAGAAGTAAGCAGGGAGGTTATCAGGAGAGTTGGAAAGGTAGGTTCCTTATTAAAATGGTGCATGTAATGTAGTAGAAATCATGACAATAGGGTTTGAAAAGCATCATAACCTGTAAAGCTAATGTGATCTACTGAAATGATTTTTTGGCTTCTCTAGAGCAAGCACTTGATAGCTACATTTTCTAAGAAGACTACTAAAATAATGTTTCTTTTTAAAAGTATTTCTCACATTTTTTAATGTTTCTTTCATCACAATAAACAGAAAGTGAAACAAAGGTTTTTAGAAAGAGAAGGTGGTATATGTGCAGATTTTTTAAAAAATTTTTCTCAGACATAACCTGGTATTTAGTGCATGATACACAGCAATTGTTAACTGCATAGGAAATTATTTCCTTCTGACTTTCATCTTTAAATGATTTCTGATTATTGCTGCACAAAAGATTTTTAAGCTCTAGCAGAAGCAGACAGATAATATAAAGTCTGATTCATCTCAAATATGAGATTTTTTTGCATTAAATACTGTCCAACTTCTGGAGTCATGCTTTACTGAATTGCTACTTATTTTAATCTGTGTCTGTATCCAGAGAAATATTTCAAGAGTGTACCATATTAAATATTTAACACCAATCTATTGCTTGTGCAACTTCAGAGGGTTTGTTAATTTACTTCAGAGATGAATTCGGTTCTTAAGCTTTATTGATTCTTTAAGTTAACAAACAAAAATACACTTAGAGGCCAATAAGAACAATCACGGACATACATTATTTTATGCCTCTTTAAGCAATGAAGGAGATCAGGAAATCAATACAACAGGGCTTCTTGTATTCATAGGAGTATCTGGTGGCTGTAGTGAGACACAAATAATTTGCAAGCCTATATATATAGGTTTTTGCAGTGAAAAATAAGGAGCTCATAAATCTTCTTTGGCTGTAATTACATTGCTATTCTTTCCAAAAATAGAATAATTCATAATGTGTTAAATTTGTATTCAAGACAATTCCATTGCTTTTCCATCACCTGCACTTTTTTAAAGTCAACACTGGTTATTTTTCTGTAACCTGTGTGCTGACTTAAACATGAGTTAATTCAGGGAAGACCTGTATGTCCATGTTGCACAGGCTGACTACAGCGAGCCTTTTTAGGAGTCGGAAACTTTCCCCCTTCTTTTAGGTCTACAGACAGCAAAGTTTCTCTCCTAGCTGCAAGTTCTGGAACATGCAAAGGCACAGAAATAATCTGCCTCTAATATCACCTCTTCTTTCTACATGGGGCATGACCTGTGGCTCCATTAGGATGTCTGCCTCTAGTCCTGTTTCCTTCCCATGTGGTGGCAACACAAGAGACTCCTTCAAGGCAAAGAAAGAAATGTAGCTAAAAATGCCTTGGGGAGGCAGCAAGGGACAGAGAGGGAAGAAAAGAAATAATTTCCACAGCCTGTGGCTACTTCTAAGAAATGCAGGAAGGAAAGAAGCATGCATGGAAATATATCTCTATATGTGGCTGCATTCTCTCAAGATTATGATGACTGTTACCACTGTTGCTGCTGTTACTACTGATAGTACCACTACTATATAAATAGCCTACATAGCAACAAAAGGCCAGCAAGGTAGATCAAAAGTTAATGCATTTTTACCTGCCTGAAGTCCTGTCTAGGGAAAAAAAGTATGGCAATTCTTTTATTAATTAGGGACAATATGTGAAAAGAACAGCTGCTCCCTGGACTCAGCTGTGCACCATCAATCCTGGAGATCAAGTATTCACGAAGGATGAATAATTCCTCAGAGAGACAATTCTTTCCATTCTACCATTTCTTGTGGTCTCTGCCTCATATTTGTATTTGACCTCTCTTAAGTCCCCAAAAGGAAAGAAAAATAGGACAGTTTTACAGAATGTCCCAAGTTGCTTTTTTTTTTTTTAATGCATCAGTTCATAGAGTCACACTTATCTAGTCAGACCAAGTTTCTCCCTCTCTCTCTCTCAAATTAGACTTGATGTTTTACATTATTTCTAAGATAACAATTAAACAGAGAGATGGTAAGTCTTGCTTGAAAATAGTTTATATAAGTTTCTAAGGATTCCTTCTGCAATACTGAAGACAGGCTCTTCACAATTTAATTTTTAAGTTGTTTCAAGTCAAAGACCATTACTTCTACCTCAAGTTGTTAAGAAGCATGGGAGAGGAAGGTGATTTTATTTAGACTTTGTGTGAACATATGTGACAGAATTGAACAAACCACATGGACAGAAGTCTCTGAGCAGATGGCTTCAATTAATCATTAACCTTCCCAGAGACTGGTAAGAGTGGGAGGAGGCCAAGGTATATACAAACCCACTTCCCTCCCCTTCCCCTATCTTTTCATTTTACAGGGAAGAGACAAATGATGTTTTAAGAAGGATATGCTGTTATGGGAATGCTGGGGGTGGGGGTGAACAGGGAGCTGACTTAGGATGGACCAGGGAACTTGTTTTTCTAAGAATATTATGAACTTCTAGGAATAAGAGGAGTTGTGAGGAGACAGATGAAGAGATGTCAGCTCTGAATGCTCATAAGCAAATTTTAAGGACTGTTGCGCTACTGTAGTTCTTTTTTCTCTATTTTATGTTGTGGTCTAGTCCCTCTGATCCATGAGACAACAGCCTGTTGACATCTGGTGTTAATGGTGAGATGTCCTGGGGGAAAGAAGGAAGGGAGAAAGGGAGGGATGTGAGACAGCAGTACTTGTTCAGGAGGCTGAAGGGAAGATACATGTCCCTACTCTTCCTCAAGGACAAAACTGGGTAGGAATAGCAGGGCACATGTAGGTCAAAATATGATGACAATCCCATACTCCACTATTAGTAATAGAGAAAGAGTTTTTTCCTGTTTCCTTGTAGGCAAACATGGAGCTCCTGAGGCTGGAACTGTTTTACAGTGCTTCTACTTAAGCAATAAACATCTAGGCTACTTGATACCTAGAAGCCTTTTCCCTAAGAACCATAAAAAGCCATCAGGTTACTGTACCCTTGGTCCTGTTATTTGCTTAGCTAGTATGTCAGAGGAGATTATAACTTGCCAGAGGACAAACTTTAAGCCCATGAAACTATTCTCTTGAGACAGAAGTATAAAAATCACTCCATACCCTCCTTAGACAGCCTTACAGAAATGTTTAATCTAACACTGAAATGCATGCTGTGAGAATTCATTAACAGTACAGGATCAGAATAAGATGAATGGCTGCTATTTTAGTTTGCCTATAGGGGAAATAAGTGCCCTAGGCACCAGTGGGCTTTTCACCATTTGAACATGCTATGGTTGATGAATGCAAGGCCCACTGTGTATTATAAGAGAAACCTGGGTAGATAAGGCCAAACCACTAGAGGGAGTGGCTAGTTATATTTTGCAGATGAGATCATCTGGCAGAAATGAGAGAACTAGCCCAGAGAAATCTAGGGAGGCCTGGGAAGGAAAACGAAAGGCTATTCAAGAACAAAACAAAACAAAAGTTTTGCATAAGGCAAAAAAGTACCACACAGTTACTCTTTTTACTGTGTCAGGAAGTTTGACCCAGCTGATTAAATGTTAAAGTCTTTCTGAAGTGCTGAAGAAGGTTAGTCCAGAGATGTATGACACAGCTGTGCATGAAAGACTGTGCAAAACAGGCAATGAATGTAAAAATGTTGTGAAAATTGCAAAGGGTCTTAAAGGACATCTCAGCAACGTGTCAGGATTCAAGTTATCTCAAAAAATACAGACACTGCAGAAATGATCTGGAAAAGTCAAATATATTTGCAAACACTGTTTTTATGGAGAACTGGATATTGACCAAGCTTTCTAGTAACAGAACTTTAAGGGACTTGGGGTGCTGCTGCTAAACTAAACCCCAACTTTATCACTACAGACACCTAGATTGTGTTCACTGCAGCAGTACTATGAAGGAACTTTCCCCAGTTGCAAATAAAGTAATTGAATATGTGGAACTGGTCTGAGAAAATAATTTTGAACTGATACTAGAGGAATATATTCCTGTAGACAGACAGAATACACAACCTCAGTATAAGCACCTTTTATGCACATCAAAGACTTGATAATGTGTCTAACTGGGACTAGGAAGAAAATCACATTCATGGCTGCAGGCTTATATAGAGTCTGTGCGTAGGGCAGTCTCAACTTTTAAATGATACTTATTAATGATAACTGCCTCAGCAGTGTATCTTAAAGCCCACAGGAAATCAGCAGATGAGACACCCAGAGAAAGTACCATAGAAAGCTATGATCAGAGCTTTGTCAGAAGGGAAAGCTATACACAGCCAGAAATAAAGGTAAGAGTTCTTAATTTTATGATTGTTGACAAGTCCTCTGAGTCCACTGCTTTTCCTGGTACTACAGCTATAAGATACTCCTTGTGGCTCCTCTTTTCTGAGGTCTGCATTCTTCCTTGTCATTCCTACTGTCTCTATCCTTCTATTCTGTGACTCCTGTCAGCTGACCTTCTGACTTTCAGCTTTCTCCATTATCAAATCTCAGCTGTAAAAGGATCTTCCCTTCCCTGTTTGTTTTGTCTCTCCTACTGGCTTTGCTGTTTAACTGAAAATACTATTTTAACTTGAATGTGTGCCAAAAACACACTGCAAAGTTAAAAAGGGTCTTTCAATTAAAAGAGGGAATTCTCAGGGAAACAATGTACCTCCAGTAAACTAATTGGTTATTTTCAACTGTTACATTCTAACATGTAAATACATCAGGCAGTTACAAAAACATTTTTATTTACTTAAAAACCGTAATGAGATATTTGGATCCATTAGAGACATAGTATGAATCTGTAAGCAATTAATAACATAGCCACTAATAAAGAACCTAACAGAGGATTTGACATGTCAGTTTGTACTTTGAAGCCATTATGATGGCTTAACAGATACAGTAAGGAAACTTTACCGAGCATGTGCAATTATTAAGCCTCAAATCTTAAGAGGCTACAATGTTTCCTTGTAGTTCCGGAAAGTTAAAATTACATTTTCCTACAGCACACTCAAATCTGATGACACAGAAATTAGTGGAGTGGGAAGTAATGATGGCAATAGAGACAGAGTGATCTTGATCACTTATGAAGGTGAACCTATTTAAGTGGTGTGTTTGTAATATAATTTTATATAAAATTATACACAAAATTATGCACATAGGACTGAGAGTGAAAGGCATAAAATGAGAGAAAGTGTCCAGAAACACTGTAATGGTGAAAAGGATTTAAGATGTAAGGTAGACAGTCATCCACAACCTCTATGAAGCCATGTATTATTCTTTGATAGTTAAGCAGTGGGATAGCCAGAAAAGTGGGTTAACACACTTTTTTTTAATGACAGCAATGACACTATTCCTGCAATGACATGTGCATGTGCCTAGTACCAATGTTTCAAAAAGGGTGCTCTTGGAAAATGACAATGAGTCCTTGCTGCTTGTCTTCTCAACCAAATGCTAGAAACACAATTTACAGAGATTCTTAACAAGCTCAAAGAATTAATTTTTTCTAAGAGAGGGTGAAGGCATGACTTGATTGCAGCATGCAAGTAACATAGATGATATTTTTGAAGGGGAAACATTTCTTTAATCTAGTAGAGAATGGCCCAACAAAGTAGGTACAGAGCAAGATAAACATGCCACTACAAGGTATAAGATTTTTAATAGTTAATCATTAAGACAATTCTCTTTAGATATCACTCTCTTACAAATCTGATCTTTAATATATGTATGTCTTACTGCATCTTAATTAGAAATTCTGGGCTTGTGATTGCAGATTACCAGTTGTACTGATTGTTGGTCAAATGAAATGATCATACAATGCTCTGTCATATCTGTGGAATGAATCAACCAAAGGAATTCAGATCCTGATGCTGGCTTCTGTGAGATGAAAGCAGCTCTGTATCAGGAACTCCACAGTAGCCTCAGTAAGAAGTATTATCTGGGAGAAGTAAACTTTTTTCAGTCATTTAACTGCCTTCAAATAATTTTAGAGAGGGAGTTTTGGAGTCTGCAGTTAGGTGTTGCTTTAAATATAAGCATATCCTGAATAACTCCTCTCTAAATATGCACAGAAACATAATTACTATGAATAAAACTCAAATATGCAAAGCACTAATGTCAGAGGGAATTGATATGAAACATTCAAATGAGGTGCTATTTTGAGTCTTTTCCCCCTTTGACCTTTACATTTAGGAATGGGTGAAAATAATTATTGAAAAAAAAATTATTACTTCTGGAGCAAAATATAGAAATTTTAACTGAAGAGCATCTCTGCATAAGTATGGATTGTTTCAAAAGAGAAAAATACAAGTTTATGTGGTTGCTGTGCTATCTGTACGAAAGATAAAGATCTTTCAAGAAAAAAGGTTTATAGGAAAAGCAAGAAGAAAGTTGGTTTTGTTTTTATGACCTTGGCATGTATAAAACAAATAAGGCTTTTGTATTGATTCATCTGAAGATCCATTTCAAATCGTTGTTACAGACAACCTAATCAATTCCTGTATGGATCTAGAGCTTGACATAAAACAATCCTCAAAACCAACTAAAAAGTAATCACAATATAATAACAGGCTTATTTAAACACAAAATTTAGGCCAATTAGCAGCCAAATAATGTTGGTAAGTACACACTAAAGTTTAGGAATATGCTTAAATCTATCCTTGATCTGCAAAGCTTTCAGGTGGATGACTAATTTCATTGCGGTGCTTGAGACCTGATCAGGTGCCTGTATACTTTGTTGCACAGCATTTCATTAACAGCATCATTGCAAGCAGCCACTTTATTATTAAAGATTTCTCTGGTTTTCTTATGAACAGCCAAAAAAGGTTGGTTTTTTTTTCCTGTTCAACCACTTTCTCCTAGTTGACCTATCATCCTTTGACTTACGGACACCAGGACTTAACATGGATACAAAGGGGAAAAAAAGAATCTAGGTGAGAGCTTTTCAATTCACACTAAATATTTTGATTGATCTGTATTTTTCTCTCTCCCCCAAAACCAACACATGAATCAAATGAACAATTTCATGCAGTGTACTATAATCACAAGGTTGCTACAGAAAGGAAAAATGGGGGAAACCTGCTCAATGTTGGCATTGTGTGCTTTACTTTTAATTTGAACTTTCCTATGTGTATTAATTTCCTAGTAGCATCCATATTCAAAACTGCCTAGCAGAAAAATGGTGATGACTTAGAATTTATCTAAACACATATAGAGACATGTAAATTGTTCCTGTCCCTCCTCATACAACATAACTGCATCAGAAGATCTCTGTTGCTTAGTGCCTTCCTGGAGGCAATGTGCATCATAACCTCTGTTTCATTCAGTCACACTCATACCTACAACTTCTACCTGTTGAACGGCAAAAAGAGATCCATGGCTCAGCCTCACGTTTATTTTTCCTATTAGATTGCGGGATAAATCTTGTGTGTGAGTCTTTCAAATGTTGAGACAAACTAAGACTTCTTCTAGGGCTTGGCAAAGTAACAAACCAAGCTTACGAAGTAGTTTTAGCCACCCTTTTAGATCCATTCATTGGCTGAATTAGCCCTCAGATTGTTTCAGTGGTAATAGTTTACACAATGTATAACACAGTCTCAGGCTATCAGCATGTCTGAAGTCCCAAAAGAGATCAAAGCTGCTTCATCTAGTGTAGTCAATACTTGAAACCTTCTAATACTGGAGAAGAAGCAGCAGACAGACATAGTGAAATCAGACTGCATCCCCCATGTGGGCTTAAAAGACAGGAACCTCTCAGATTTTTGTTCTCTCATGGGTCAGTATCACACAACTTCCCTATTAAGCAAAAAATGGGTCATTGTTATGGTGGGTTTGGACAACCATTTTCAAAGGACAGACATAAAATAGAAGAATGCTTTCACTTTCACAATACTTTTATCCTCTTATGTAGTAGTTCATCACCAATCTGGAGTGGAAGGACAGAAACTCCAGGAGACAATGTTTTAAAAAGGAAAACCATATGAGGGTAGCAAACACATCTAATGAAATCAAAACTAAGAGAGTAGACACCCAAAACTGTCAAAATCCTCAGGAAAGCTGAACCAAGATAACTTCTCAGGGTTGTCAGAAAATTTAATCTTGCCCCTTCTTCCTTTTTTGTGTTTTGGTTGGTTTTGTTTTGTTTTTGTTTTTTTTTTTTTTTGTCTCTGTTGTTCAGGTAGTCATAAGAGATGATGCAAGCGATGGGGACAGGATTGAGAAGCTGGGGGCAAAGATACTGTAGGTCGTAGGATGTGACACACAGAACCTCGAGCTTGTCTTTGGTGTCTTGGGAAACTTCATCATTAGATGAGGGCTCCGAGGAAGTCCTGAAACACAAATTCAGTGGGCTACAAGAATTCAGGGATTTTTACCAGAATCATGTTTTCTGTGAGCAGACAACTGCTTACCAAGATGTAAGGGCTGTAACACTTTCTAAGTAGGCTGTATTAATTCCTCTAGCCACATTTCAATTCATGTAGATGGGGACCTAGTTAATCAAGGATATATGGATTTCAGTGTTTCAGCAGCTGGTATAACATAAAGCCCATTCAAACACTGCGTCTGAAAGCTTGCACTTAACAAACTTTCCTCAACAGCCTACTTGCAGCCAGACCAGGAGACTTGTAAGGAAAAAAGTCTCCTCCTGATTCAACATTAATCCTGGATGTGAAAGAGTACATGGAAATTGAACAAAGGAAAAGTTATTCAACCTTTTTCTAACTTCAGAAACATTTTTTCTTTGCCTAACTTGTCTTTATTTTTTTCTAAACAGGATTTCTGGCTTCCAAATGTAATTTTGTAACCAGCAGCTGATATTCATAAAAACCAAAACACTATCTCCCAAGCAGTAGTTTAGTGTTTATTAAGAAACTATTTTATCTGAAAGACACAGAAGAGGAAAACCCCACTACATACTTAATGTTTAGTCTCTTATGTATATCTGCCTCTTCTTAGGCTTCTGTGCTTACACTGCTTGGGTTTAATATAGTTTTGATTTGTTTTCAAAACTCAAAATGATTTGTTCTGTTAGGAATTCACATAAAACCGGATAAAGACAGGACAATTATATGCTTAAATGGCATGGTACTCATGGATTAGTGGACTCTAATGCAATAGAAAGGGTAAGACAAAAGTGATATCAATACTGTAAAAGATTCGCACTTGCACCTCCTGGGGGAGTCTGAGACTCTTCCCTCCCACGCACTTCCTCCCTCTGATCACCATGCATTTCTGCTGTTTGCTGGGAATTAGTTTATTTTGAAACCTCTAGTGTTTAAGTTTTTGCAGAATTTATAACCTCCACAGCAGAAGAGCAAGCGCAGATGTTGCTGGTGTTGCTCCACACCTTAGAATTGGTATATTTACAAAAAAACCCTCCTGCTTCTCTTCGAGGAGACTTGGGGTCTTGTGCTGACAGTCTCCTGTATTCAAAGACTGAATTAAAAATGACCACATAATTTATTTAGGTTAATTTTCATTGAAACTGTATTTAAAAGTCATGCAGATGTGCAAACACTTGCTGGATTTCTCTCCAAAATGGCACTGATAGAGTTTGCTACACTTGTAGTCTCCTATGCTGTTTCTTGTCTGGGTAGAAGAAAATCCTCTTCACAGGGCTTGAGCAGCAGATGTAACTCACAGCAGAGATTTCATGACATTAGAAGCAGCTACAAGCAATGTCAAAGATGAAGGGATGACCTGCATCTAATGAAGTGGTGCAGAACACACTTTATTGAAGTCTCCATCCTCCCTATCTTTGCTTCTTCTGTTTTTGTTGGGGTCTTTTTTGTTTGTTTGTTTTTTGGTTTTTTGGGGGGTTTTGTGTTGTTGTTTTTGTTTTTGGTGTTTTGTTATTATTTGGGCGGGGGGGGGGGGTGTTCAAACATGGTTGAAAAAGGAGCACAAATTAAGGTCAAAAAAGGGTCAGCGAGAACTAAGGTCCTCTGTGTACTTGTAGTTTTAGTCACAACATTTGCACCTGTGATATACAGAAAGATGTGTTAGAGCATGGATGCAGGAATCAGGAAACCTAGTGTTTTGATGTCCCCATTCTCATGGTATCGTATGTCACAGGATAAGAGAGTAAAGAGAGGCAAAATGACATTTAAAGACTGGCACGACCTAACATCCTAGAGCTAAATAGTGGTTCTCCTCTGCAAAGGACACTACACGACCAGGCTCTCCTCTGTACAGAACAGTTAAAAAATTGCCTTATGGGAGCACACTAATCTTTGCTCCATGACTGGAAAGTAATATAGCTATTGTTTGTATCAGAAATTATATAAGTCTCATAGGTTATGGGTCTGCTTCTGATGAGGGCAAACTGAACATGCCACACCAGTTCATTCTTTAACAATCAGACCACAAGGCAGGCAAACTTCAGAATGGATTCTTCTGTACTGTGGCTGTGCACTTCTGGTCATTTCATTGTTCCTGATATTTGTATGGTGTTCTCTGTGTGGAAAAAGCTATAAAATATTTGTTAAGTAGATATAATATTCAGCAATCTCTTTCCCAAAGAATCTGCAATTTTAGTATGCAAACAATAGCAAAAAAATACAGTGTTTGAAACAAAGCAGTATTTTTTACAATTAATTAAATTATCTCTTCCTTTTTTTCAGTAACATTGATAAAATGCACAGTATTGAACAACAAAATAAATTGTTTTGCTACTTGATTTTGATTTAAAAAATTCTGAAAAGTGGGTAGCTAACTAAGCAGTTGCTCTTGGAAAACTACTCTTAGAAGATAATGATTGGCAAATTCCTTCTCCTTTGGAAAGAGAAAAAGTGTACTTCTAGAGAAGTATGTACTTCTGTGTATATGTGAATAATTTTCCTGAAAAAGTGCTATGAGAGGTAGCTCCAGGATGGCACACTTTATAATTGTTAATATTAGTGATTTTATATCAATTTATATTCCATAATTTATTGTTAGCTGTTTATTTTGAACTAAAGCTAAAGACAGATATTTAACATACCTCATCAGAAAGTCAGCAAAGATTTTGTGGCACTATCATTCCCTTATTAATTGCAGAAACTAGTCAGAAAAAGGCAGTTCAGAAAAACACAGTATTATACACAAATGATATTTCACAAATGACATTAAACAGAAAAGTACCTGCAGTTTCTTAATGTGACTCAGTTGTTGCCCAGAAAAAAAAAAAATCCAATTTTAAATAAATTTTTGAAAGATAAAAGTAGATACACTCCCTCTGAAGATAAAATCACTGTAGTAAATAGGCAGAGGAACGTGTGCTATTGCTGTATGATTTATTTCCAAATCTTTGACACTCAGGAAAATCTTTCCCAAAGCAAGTTTGGAAATGATTTCAGTATTGCTGCTTCTTGGTTCAGTGAAAATGCTGGCACAACCCCTGAACAGTGCTGGCTTCCATTTTGTGTTTCCTGGGACTTCCAGGGCTGCTTAACCAGAACTGAATGTCCCAGAGGAACAGATGAAGTAACCTATCTGGTCGTTCTGTCTTTAAACTATTTGTTAATCTTGTTAAACTAGTTGCACTAATAAACTCTTTTCAGTAGATGAGGATAAATCCACTTCTATAGGTTTTTGATTACTTAAAGTATGACATCATCTTCCAACAGGAAATGAATTTAGGTCAAGTTGTATATTACCTGACCTTATGTTACTATGTTATGTCCACAGAGAACAAGAGGTGTATTTCCACACACAGATTTGCAAGGTAATGATTTTACAGGCAGCTTTATTCTTTCTAGCAGCACTTCCACTGAAGTTAAGTCACAGACCATCTGAAGTTCCTAAACCATCAAAAACTTGACCTTCTCATGCAATAAAAACCACAAATACAAAAAGTGCGTGCAAAACCCAAACCAAATTACAACATATGCAAAGCACTTACAAGCATGCTATGCCACCTCAGAAAGAACAATGATTTGGCTTCCACTGCACAAATGGAAAGAGAGAAAGAACAATTCTTGGGAGGACAATGAAAAGAGAGTGAGGGTTTTCCTTAGCTGCCAATGCCTGACATAGGTGGGTTAGAAATAAATTTTTAGGGGGTCATAAAGGAGGATGACACGTATTCATTTGCTGTGGTGTTAGCATGTGGCAAGTGAAATTCTGTCCCAGATTCTGTCCCCCCTGTACCTGGGCTTGCATTCGGACCCAGTGTGACATCTACTCTGCCCTCCGCCTCTCTACAGCCTGGTCCATCAGGTGTCTGTCACTCCTTTGTCCCTGCTGTCTCATTCCACAGTCCCACTTGCCTTAGCTGACCTCATTAAGGGCCAGGCCAGGGATGTAAAGCCCTTTTCTCTGTTTTGCCATTCACACTTGGAGTTGGAAGAGAGGCACAAGATAAGCCAACTCTCCACAGACCTCATCAGTGGCATAAAGGAGGCAACTGGCCTGTCTAAGTCTTTACCTCCACCCTATTTCACGGCTATAGGATCTTAGGAGACTCACGTAACTCACTGCCGATAAAGGCTTATTAGCCCCATTCTGCCGTCCAGAATCAGCTATACCGTGTCACAACAGGAGCGTCTGTCCCTCCCTGTGAGTGCTAGTATAGCTCACATGGGAGCTCACAAATGTAACTGGAGAGCACTATGTAACATACTGGAAGAGTTTTCTGAAGAAACAAAGTAAGCCGGATTCTCCAGATCCTTCACCAAAGCTCAAAGCAATGCTGACTTCACAGTCCTTACTGAAAGCGAAAAGTAAGCAAATTTTCCTGGGTTTTGGTTTCAGCATCAGAGCTCAAGGTAGCCAACTCTAGATGCAACTAATTCAGATCTCATCCATCTGCATGGACTGTATAAATTATATTTCATCTGTCTATACAACAAATCTTACAGTGCAAATATAAAAGTATGACTGATAAATATTGGCTGATTAATTAAGCTTTCCAGCAAGTCTTTTATCTTCATCAGCTTTCTAAAAATCTCACTAACATCACACTACATCTATAATTGTGCAACAATATTATATAGCTGTCTCATCCAAGTAATTCACCAAGTATTTTTCACCAAGTAATTTGTAAATGTTAGTTTCCACTGTGGCTCAGTCACCTAGTTTTACTGTGCCCAGCTGGCACTGCTATAATCCTTTTCCACCTTGAATCCCCTAAAACACTTTGAATTGTGCAAATGCTTGTCCTTTCAGTCCAGCTTTAGAAATCGAGAATGTTCTTTCAAAAGTTCCCAGAGCTAAGTCATAATATAAGTAGTTGTAGAAACAGCACAGCCAGGGATTGTGTCTTTTCTTAGGTTTACAGATTTCTATTAGAATATCTTTTCAGAAGTTTTGTAAGAAAATGTGAGTTTTTCAGCAAGTGAGATGCATTATATTTACCTAATACATTTTTCTTATTTTTAAAAAGACTACGTAAAAACAGTCCTCTTCTATTATATTGCAACCTCTCAGAGAAAACTAACAGTCTATGGAGAGGTACAATGCCCTTTTTTTAGGTTCCAAACAAGACTGTGAAGTTGTCTGCTTAGCACTCCTTCAAATGCATTTTGACTCCCAAAGCACGGTTTATGTCTAGAAAGAAGAAATAACAAGGAATAAATGTGAAGAGAAAATAACAAAGGTTGAGAAAAGGAAGGACATTCTGAAAAAGTAAAATAATTTTCAAAACATGAAGTACTTCGTTCATAGCTGTCAACAACAAAAACACACCTTAAAATGATTTAAGACAGAAGTTGAGCTGACATCACTGTGGACCCAAGATACATGTAAAACAAAATGAAAGTTTTACTTCAGTGAGACTTTTAATTATAATTTTTGTTGGTGTGGGATGTGTTAAACAATGGCAATTAAAAGACAGTGTTTTCTTTAGATATGTAGTAAGTGGTGTCCTTCTTCCTCCATCCCAAGCAGCTTATGAATGTGACTATCTCACCCATTTTCTATCTGAGAAGCTGACAGTAAAGTTCCCATGTTTTACTTCTTGCTATGGTTTACAACTTTAGTGATATTGTCAGCTATCTCCCTATGTTCTCAGGTAAGTTTCACTGCTATAAAAATTTTCAGGATGACTCCCAAGTATGCATTTTAGAAATGCTGGCTAGCTACTTCTCCGCGTATAACACCATTTTTAAAGTTACATTATTTATTTTTGTGGGTTGCTCTGTTATTTCATGATGTAGTTTTTCATAGGAATACCATCTCACCCCAGTGATTTACTGCAATGGAAGTTCCAGCTTTCTCCTCTTTCCCTCTGACAGTGCCATACCTTCTCCTGCTATAAGGAGTAGCCTCTGGATACACATTTCCTCTTTCTCTCATGAAGTGGCATACAGTGATAACAAAACACTTGGCTTATACACTTGAACCATCATATATTTATTCTTAGGTACTCAAACAGAACAGTGCCTCTGCCTCCAGCTTCACATATCCAAACATCATACTCCTCCTTTAGTAAATTCTCAGTCCCACAGAAGTATCCTATGATATGTTTGATTGCTGCCCAGCAGTACCTAGGCCTTGCAGAGCGGGAAGAACCTGGTAGGAAGTGGAAACTTCTGCAAATTAGAGAACCCTGTCAGCACTAGTAATTATTATTAACAATAGAACGAATGATAGCAGTACTGGAGAGGATTACCCTTGATCAGTGTCAAAAAAGACTTGTGCCTGTCCGAACTGATTGCAAAGACATAGTCAGCATCTTTGTTAATGGTTTGTTAAAAAATAAACAACGGCTAAATTAATTTCTTGCAGTTACATTCTATTTTGAAAAAATATGCAATGGAGCCCAGCATCACAGAAGAGCTAGATTACAGCTGCAGAAAGGTGTGCTTGTGTGCCTGTGTGATTCCAGTTTCAGTTGACTACTACAAAGCTCTTCAGAAGTGGGGAGCAAAACAAAATGGTCAGCAAGGAGAGTCTTGTGATTGAAGTCTATTAAGTCAAAGTTAGTTACATTAACCACATCTCTGCATATATTTTTACTTTTTTTGTATTTACCTCCTCTAGTTTTTATGACCATTTTTCCAGGCAGGCAAGGTGCAGGAAACTCATTAAAGCAGCTGACAGGTACAGTGAAATTGGTTAGACACAAAGTCCCCTTAGTCATTCCAAAGACACTGTTTGTTATTACTACAAGTTAAGTAAAACAGTTTCAGATAGCAGTAGGACTTCAGGGTTGACTTTGACCTCTTTCAGTTATGCAAACTGATTGTATATAGTTCATCCATTATTGACAAACAGGTTATTTTGTCAGCATCAATGAAAAAGAAGAAATTTATTAGATATAACATGATGATACAAAGACAGCTGAGTTCTGGGGATGGCATACAGGACTTACCTCTCTCCTGACTCAGAATCTGGAAGGGGATATTAACTAGAGACCTTCTTTCCCTTTGATTTTATTCCTTTGATATCAGCTCATTCTGAGCAAGTTGGACCCAATTCTGTAGGTCAGTTTCAAATAATAGCTGAACAGATGAAGTTTCACATGTTACTTAAATCTATAAAAATATTCTATTTTACTCTTAAGCACAGATGCCTAGGTTTCAGAGGTCATCATAAAGTGGTTGGTTTCTTTCCAACTTTCCTTGCTTGAGGGAGGGAAGTCAGAAGAAAATCGCCTTTTCCTTACCAGAAAGCATGTGAAGCTGTAATTTCTCAATAGATAATCCCCTGGTAATGAAAAGTACAAGTATACTTGTTCAGGTGATGAGTGGCTCTGGAAGCTCTGTCTGCTTTGGCTTCCACAGAACTATAAAGTGCTAAATACCTATATTCCTAATCTCTCTGCTCTTTCTAGGAGTGTGCTTACCTTGAATGGAAAAAAACAGAGCAATTAAAAAAAAGACCTTTTAATTTGTTCACTGAACAGTTTTTGAGAGATACTTTTAAACTTTGTGACGGCCCAAAAGAGAAAGAAGACCTGAATTCCGCTTGTAACTTCCTGACATGGATACCACGCAAATGAAAATGGATTATTTGTTGCCCAGACAATTAAAATTACAAGGGGTGGTACTTGTGAAGAAAAAGCTGGGGAAGGAAAAACATAAATCAGATATTCCTTGACAAAGTCTTTGAATAAAAGAACTTGTGTCAACAAATCTGAACTACATTTATGGCCCTGTTAGAGATTATGCCAGTTCAACGGCCAAAGGTATCGTTCTTAACCCACAACGAAGTTACTTATTAACCCAAGTGCAAACCTGTACATGATAATACTTTATAACTTTCTCAATAACACATCTGCAGCCAGCAACTTAAAAACCTCTTTCTGACATAGCAATGATTGAAACCATTAACTAACCTCAAATTCCTTTTTTTTTTTTCCCCCTTCAACTTATAAAGGTAAATAAGATTAACAAAAGTAGTTGTAGTTATAATCACAAATACAGTCATATGAGCATATCTGGTGATGGCCCAAGTCAGTCCTGAACTCAACCCATTCACATATTTTTAGCTATTCTCTCTGCTGAAATAGTGTACTTGCTAATACTTTACTGATCTCTCTCAACAAAATGTCATCAAAACACTACTACTAAAGATCCTGCAAAAACAGAGAGTTATTCAGTAGAGATAAATACAATCAGCTGGGAATAGCCTCTTCCCAGAGGGTCTGCAAGTGAGGACTTTCTTCCACAGGTATAGAAATGACAATATTCTGAAAATTGTACAAGACAAACAATAAAGTCCGTTTGCTGCCCTAAAGTGCTTTCTGTATTCGAGTGGCAGTGGTGGGGCAGCTGTGAAACAGTGTGGCTAGGCAGCACAACTGATTTATAAATAGGAGACTGCTACCTTCCTAAACAAAATTAGAGGCAAGTGCTATAAGCATCTATTATCAGTTAAAAAACACCCCACTAATCTACTTCCAGCAAAAAGCTATGTTGGCACTAAAAGTCCTGTCTACAAATCTAGGAGCACAAAGGAAAAATTACATAAGCTTCCCTACATGATATATAGTGGGCTTTTGCTTGACTACTACTATTATTCTCTTGAAATTTGGCCTCCTGCTTTTTAGTCTAACACAGAGCTGAAAGTCTGTAGCAATAACAGCAGACTACCTAAAGGTAAATCACTGTTATTTCCTAGTTTCAATCAAAAATGCTGAAATTTTTTTTTTTTTTTTTTTTTTTTAAATAAGAACTGACAGGACACAGTATCATGATCTACTGCCATTTATTTGAATCTGTCTGTCACCTTATGAACATTTTTGTAGGACAGGCAGACTAAATAAACATACATATTAAAGGAGACAAAAAAATACAAACATTTCAATAAACTGGGAAAAAGACCTGCCATGATCCCATGACCCAAAATAATACAAAAGAACTACATTTTGGATAAAATCTGTTTTCAAAGTGGAACTGCTGGAAAACCCCCTTAGCTACATCAACCCAGTAGTGTGATTAAACTGAAATGAAACAGATTTCTACTGTATGAGGAGAGTTACTACCTGAAAGACATAGATCTCTAATAGCTCAGAAAGAGTAATATGAAACAATATTTCCATCAGAAAAGAAGAGTCAGTAGTACAGTTCTTTAATAAAAATAAGAGAAATTTTGGAATTAAAGTTGTTACTTATCCTCTCATTAAAATACAAGAATTCAGGAATTGAGTAGCAAAGCTACTAGACTTTCTGACTGATGACATACTCATATGACCTATCTGTGAAGACAAGGACTTCTGACTGAGTTTACTAACAGGAACTGTTTACTGTTAGTTACAAATTACCTGTGACATTTTTTTGTTTTTCAGGGTATGCAACAATGAATTACAAGCCAGAATGAAATGAATAAAACCTTAAAAATATTTTTAAAAGTGTGTTAGGACAATCTTGTTCATCCACTACTAAACTAATGCTTTGAAAGTAAAAAAATACCTGAAAAGACAGTATCTACTTACAGGAAAATTATCTTACATATTGTTGCCAGAAAGGCATATTCTCCTCCCTATCTGAAGCAATTCATATTCTCTTCCCTATCTGAAGCAATTCAATCTATCAAGATATAAAACCTTCTGAGTGTCTTACTGTCAGCAACACAGGTGATGTAGTGAGAAAACAACATGTGGAGATTTAGAAGTAAATCAACAGGACAGTAGTGAAAGAGAGTAAGTCTTTTATCAGTCAAAATGGAGACATGTCAGCTGGAGTCAATTGCTACTAAATACAACTTTTCATTGTACTGGTGGATGAAAAACTGGACATGAGCCGGCAATGTGCACTCACAGCCCAGAAAGCCGACTGCATCCTGGGCTGCATAAAAAGAAGCGTGGCCAGATCAATGGAGGTGATTCTCCCCCTCTACTCTGCTCTCATATGTCCCCACCTGGAGTACTGTGTTTAGCTCTGGAGTCCTCAGTACAGGGAAGACATGGACCTGTTGGACTGGGTCCAGAGGAGGGCCACAAAAATTATCAGAGGGCTGCAACACCTCTCCTGTGAGGAAAGGCTGAGAGTTGGGGTTCTTCAATCTAAAGAAAAGAAGGCTCCAGGGAGACCTTATTGTCACCTTTCAATACTTAAAGGGGGCTTATAAGAAAGAAGGGGACAAACTTTTTTGTAGGGCCTGTTGTGGTAGGACAAGGGGTAATGGGTTTAAACTAAAAGAAGGTAGATTCAGACCAGATACAAGGAAGACATTTTTTATGATGAGGGTGGTGAAACACTGGAAGAGGTTGCTCAGAGAGGCGGTAGATGCCGCATCCCTGGAAACATTCAAGGTCAGTTTGGTCAGCACTCTGAGCAACCCCATCTAGTTGAAGATGACCTTTAAAAGTCCCTTCCAACCCAAACTATTCTATGCTTCTATGATTTGCACCTTCCTAGGCAAAATGAGGACATTTTTAAAACACAGTGAATACAAAAGTTTTACTCCAGGCTTTAACTGTGACAATCAGGCCAAAAAATCCACCATTTTGCTCAGAAAACATGCAACTCATGTCTGACACGAAACAGCACAATCCATTTATTTCAACAATATAATTGTTCATGACGAATGGGAGTGTATTTATAACACTGAACAGTCAGTGATCGAGGCTCTTTTCTCCTGTTTCAGGACACAAGACATTTATATCACATTGATGTTTGAGACAGTGAATTAGGCACATTGAAAACAAGTGGTTTCACTGCTCTCACAGACTGTGGCTAAGTTCCCTCCCTTCCCATTGCTGAAAGTTTATCCTCTAACAAGTAATTCCCAAGACATCTTGCAATAGGAAGCATTCATGAATGAAAGCATTAATAAATGTTTCCTATTGCAGGGCCCACTAGGAATTCTTTATTATACTTGTAAGGAGTTTACAGACCTTCATTAGTTACATAAAAAAACCAAAATTTGCTTTTTCTTAACATACTATTCTGCCCCTTTTCAAAATATCACAGCAGACAACTAAACACTAGCATGAAACAGAGTAAATGACCCTGTATGTACTTACCATGTACCACATGCTTGGCCACTTGGGATCATTGAAATAAGTGGATTGGGTACCACCAGGTTTATAATCCCTCTTTATCCTTCTTTTAACCACCTGCTGTTGTATCCACTCCACCTGCCAACCAGGAAAACATATGGGAAGTGTTAGGGTTCTGTGGAGATTATCAAGAAATGTGTGAAATCTTGGGAAGTTTCCCATTACCATAGTCCAAGACATATTTCATGTTAAAGAGTTCATTTTGGCAGTGGAAAAGCACAGCTCACCTTGGCATACTGTTCACGAAGGAATATGTCCAATTTAGTTAGTGTTACAAATCTCCCTGAACAACTACTTAAATCCCCTGCTAGAAGGACTTCATTGGCTATCATCTTTTGAATGTTATTATTTTATAGTTTTTCATTATTAGATTAGTGTCTCTTTCAAATTTATAAAACCAGTTATTTTTACAAAATGTAACTGTATATTACAATGAGAAATTAATTAAATTTATGACAGTGTGTGGGTTTTTTGCTGTTTTGGTTTCTTTTTTTATTTTTATTTAAATCTATTCCTAAACCCAAAAACGTTCAGAAAAATATTCAAGTGTTTTGTTGAACCAATATCTAAACCACCTTCACCACTTGGAGTGAAAAAACAAAATTAAACTGTATTTTTAGCAAAGTGTCTCTTTGCCAAGATTCTCTCAGCCAGGCACTCTGGAACTTTATTTTATACTAAGTTCTCAGCAGGGAGAAACAGCTGGGTACTGAGCAACAGGTCAAATTACAACAACAACCACCACCAAAAAACACCTTGAAACAGGAAAATAAACATAAGCGTTAAAAATCTAGTTCTGAAAGTTATATTCTTGCCTGTCTGACACATCTACAAAGATTCATGTCACATCCAGAAAGGGTGACACCAACAGTGACATCAACCTTAGAGCAGACAGGACTCTGAAGTTATTTCTGCATTAGCTATTCTAAATGGGAGCTAGTTTCTCTAAATGTAAATAATATAAACTATACACAGAGAAACCCAAGTTATATTTACACACATCTAGCTTCCTGACAGTTCATATTTCTGCTGAATTGTTTCATGAGATATAACTACAAAATTCAATTCACCCCTCCGAGCAAGACAGCCATTTCATACTAGCAGGCAACTCTGAACCTTTTATTTGTGCTGCTTATGAGTATCTGTGTATGCACATAAACTGCAAGTATATAAAATAAGTTTACTTTCAGCTCATGTATTTCTTTGTCACTTGTCAGAGATGGTATTAATGTTTTCCCTTAGCAGGATAATCCCTCTGCTGTGGATCCATTCAAATTCTAGACAGATATAGGTCCATTGACATTACAGAAATTTTGCTTGAGATCCATACCATGATTATCTCTTCCACCTCTAGAATACCACTCTGGCCTCTACTTCTTGGTCAGATGAAAATACAAGAAGACATCCCTGAATTCAGCATGAGAGGATTTCTAGGACACTCATAGAGGTTGGCAAGGCCTCATGGTTTTCTTTATAAAGAAGAAAAGAGTTTTCCCCCTTCCCAATTATTAACTTCAGAGTCAAGAGTATTATTCTAGAGGATAAATTATGCAGATTAAGAATACAGACTATCAGGTAGTGTTCACACTGAAATCCATTTCTCTGTTAAATCTTCTAGGAAGAGTCATAGATCCCTTTCCACTTCTACAAGAATAGAGAAATTTGATAGTGTGCCTTTCTCTCCTGGTTACTGTGCTCCTGTTTCAGCTCAGGCTGAAACCCATTTTGATGCACACCCTTTCAAGAAGTCAAGAGCTGACTGCCCCCTTCAGATTTTACAGGATCCAGAGGTTCCTTCAGCAGGAGCAGACAGCTAATCAGTCTTAGGCACCATTTGATGTAACAAAGTCTGGAGGCCTGTAAGATACAGAGTGTATCTAGGCAAAGGCCAAACAAGGGAAAGCCACAAGACTTTGGTAACACTAAGCCTTATGGCTGCTTTAAAGTGGGATCAACAATCCTCTTAACTAGATCTCTTGTCCATGAAAAAGGCTGATTTATAACTGACTTATGATGAACGCTAATACCTTGTCACTTGCTGCTAATATATGTTTTCTTTTCTAGACTCTCACAACAGATTTTCTTCAAAGTTTCTTTCCTTGCAGGTAGTCCAGACCTCTCAACACATCTGAAGCCAACTGAAAGGCATCCTATGTACCATTTGACCTCTGACTCCGCAGCTGCCTGAATAGCCATAGGTCATGGACCTCACTTCTATTACTATTATTTAGCAACCAATAATAAAAAAGCTTCAACAGGTCTGAATAAGCAATCATGGTCATCAGGGCTTATGCAGATCCACCTTCTAAGCCTTATTACGACATTTGGGTCTCAGTGCCACAACCATTTTCAACTGAGTGAAGGATCTCAGTCTTCCATGCTGCAAGAGTATTTACTGTCATCTTGACTCATCCTTAGCTGCAGGAATTAATCACGTGAGTATGTTACCACGTTGAGAAATTTCAACACTGCACAGGCCAAGAGCACACAGAGCACATCATGACATGCATGGTAACTCATTACAAAAACAGATTCATATCTTGAGTCTGCAGGGAAGAGTTACAAATGCCTACCACCAACAAAATCTGAAAATTTGATGGTGTCATAAAAGTGTCCACAAAGAAAAAACAATGAGATAGACGCTGTAGAAGAGGATTTCTACCAATGATACCTCTGATTTAGATGCATGAACATTAATGGAAGAAGGTAGTCACAAACACTACTCTTGCCTAGAAAAGCTGTGAATCAGAGACCCAGGGCATATAATTTACCATTAAGGACTCCTGTGCATCAAAGCCTCTATAAGAACTATCATCAGCAACTGTGAGTTTTTGAAAAACACCTTTCTTTTGTAAATGGAGCCAGAGGAGCGTAAAATATTCCAGGAGCCCATGCAACACACAAGTTTAAGCAGAACTTCAACAACCTAATACCATTTCTATATGGATAAATGAAAGGGGTTTTCCTGACAAGGCAAATTGCAAAACTCTACTATCCACTGTGAAAATATGTTGCCTTCATTTATTTACTGCTTATTCAGCTGCAAATATCTGACTGAAACATAAAGGCAGCATAGTACTTGTGGAGACTGACACATGCATACATTGATGCCTCAAAAAAACACCCAGTTAATTCCTTTTCTCTGTTTTCTTTATTGCAGACATTTCTGAGAACACTTATCAGACAGTTTTTTAGTCTATGCAACATTAACACTGTGTCACTCTACAATTCCAGTTTACTGGAACAATAATTTGACACATAAAGAATTTTGTATATATGTGGGTATTTATGTACATGCATATATTTGTACAAGAGTTTGTATCAACTGAGTTAATCTGCAAGCCTGTAGTATAGTAGGTGGTAAGATTTTAGTGAGTTATGGATAAATATTTTTCCGTATCTTATCTACCACCTTTTAACAAAAAAAGTAAGTGACTGTACTCCAGATTATGTATCTGTTGCAGGGCCTGCCCCTATTACAAGCTGGATGTTGTTCATAACTCCTATTTCCTCAGCTCCTAGCAAAGTTAGGGAAAACATACAGAATCACAGAATCACAGAATTATTCAGGTTGGAAAAAGACCCTTGGGATCATCAAGTCCAGCCATCAGCCCTACTCTACAAAGTTCTCCCCTATACCATATCCTCCAACATCTCATTTAAATGACCCTTAAACACATCCAGGGATGGTGACTCCACCACCTCCCTGGGCAGCCTATATGAAAGAGTAATTTTGCAGAAGGGCTGTGCAGCTTGCATGATCAGACCCAAAGCCAGAAAAAGAAACATAACCTCTTGTCTTCCCATAAAACCTAGTGACAACTTTATGTATGCATATAATTGCTGTAAGTAAAATACCCATTTGATTTCATACAGAGTGGGGTAAATTACATCCTTGCCTGAGTATGCATATGGGAAGATAGTGCAGGTAGCTCTCTAATGATGGAATGGGATAGAATGGGATAGAATGGGATAGAATGGGATAGAATGGGATAGAATGGGATAGAATGGGATGGGATAGAGTAGAATAGAATAGAATAGAATAGAATAGAATAGAATAGAATAGAATAGAATAGAATAGAATAGAATAGAATAGAATAGAATAGAATAGAATAGAATAGAATAGAATAGAATAGAATAGAATAGAATAGAATAGAATAGAATAGAATAGAATAGAATAGAATTTCAGTTGGAAGGGACCTACAACAATCATCTAGTCCAGCTGCCACAGCTGACCAGTAGTTAAAGCCTATTATTGAGGGCTGTGTCTACATACCTCTTAAACACTGACAGGCATGGGGCATTGACCACCTCTCTAGTAAGCCTGTTCCAGTTTTGACCACTCTCTTGGTGGTGTACCGTCTAAACCTTCCTTGGTGCAGCTTTAAGCCATTCCCATGCATCCTGTTGCTGGATCCCAGGGATAAGAGATAGGCACCTCCCTCTCCACCTTGCCTCCTCAGGAAGCTGTAGAGAGCAATGAGGTTGCCCCTCAGTCTCCTCTTCTCCAAACTAGACAAACCTGGTGTAAAACATTAGGATTCACTTTGAGCACCACAGATACCCACATCAGTGAAAGGGAGAAGTCAAAATGATCATTCCTAGGCTATGACTGTGCACTGCTATGAGGATGCTAAACAGAGCAACCTAAAATATCACAACATGCTTGATCACGGTCCTGATTATAGCCTGGTCTGGCAGATTTTTAGCAAACACCTTATGTTGAGATCTACTTACTAATTGTTTTTATTCTGAGGATGTTCTGATACAGCCATCTAGAATATAGTTAAAAATGGCACAGGAAGACAATTTTCTCATCTGAAAAGACAGTGCATAAAATTTAGTTTACAGAAAATACCATTGCTATATAAATAGAATAGCTTACTCCACTGAACCATAGGGTTTGGGTTTTTTCTCTAATAAGTGAACAGGAAAACTTGACAGTTTTAAGTTAAACTGTACAATCACTGGGTTATATTAAGGAACACAAGGTCAAGACTCAGCAGTTATGTTCGTGTTCTGACATATATTTCCTTTGAGTATTTTATGGGTATTCATCCACATGTCACTGTCAAATGCCTGGTATATCTTGGATTTGTTTGATTCCATACGAAAAGAACTCATTTGTATAAAAATATTTTCTTTTAGAAAATATCCACACTTACTAACCCAAAGCCCTTGAAGGAAAATCTCTGGAGTAATTGATTATACAGATTCCCATTTCTTGCCAGAAGGAGACTGTATGCAAACAATGAGGTGCATTTTAACATTTCCATAAAGTCACACTTACTGAGGGGGAACAGTGCACATTTTCCCATTGACTTCAGCATCAAAAGTTCCATTTCCTGAATGTCTAGAAATCTAAGCCAAGCCAGATTGGAAACCAAACTATTTTTTTAAAAAATCGCCATTTCCAGTCTCCTCACTTCACTCCTCACAAGGTTGTTCTGTGCACAATGCAGTTCTTCTTCACAGACCTGCATGGAACAGTGCTATGGCATAAAAGCTGCTGAGCTAATTCAAGCATACCACTCTCTTTAAATGCTAAAGATTATACTGAAATGTTATCTCTGTGTGAAACAAAACTACTTTCTACCATTTTCACTCTCATTGATTCAATAGCATTCTAGGGAAAGGAGTCCCATGTAAGTATGCTGCAGTAAGACCTCCTCCAGTGTAATAAACTCTGGAAAAAAATTTCAAAAAATGGAAAAAAAATTAACACGCGGAAAAAAAAATCCACTAATTTATTAAAGCAGTGTGATTTTTAATGTACAAACACTAGACACTCTTGTGAAAGAGTACTTTTTCAAACATATACAGATTTTGTATATTTTGTATATAAAAAATATATGTATATATATGTATATAAAAATATACAGCTCAGAGAGGGTCTGCTTGAATGTATTTTTTCAAATTGATTAAAAATACATCAAGTCCAATATGTGAAAATGGCATTACTATAAAGCAGAAGTTACCAGCAAGCTGAAGGTGTAATCATTTCCACTTTGAGGAAAACATGCAAGGGGTAGAAAACCACCCTAACTCTGAAGTAGGTTACACATTCCATACAAGAAGTTATAATTTTGATGTTGCAGAAATAAACATGAAGGTGTGGGTCTTCAGTCTGTGAAGAAAAGTGGCTGAAGATGCCACTCCCAAATGTAATAGTGGCTTTATCCCTTGTACTGCCATCATTCACCTCAATCTGTCCTATGCCTGTAAGAAGGAAATTAGAAATTCCTGCTCAGATAACAAGAAAGTGGGTGCCACAGGAACACTATAGATTAAAGAGGAAAAGAGAGAGAAAACTCAGATAGGGGATGTGGAAAGTATTACCAAGCAAGCAGTGAATCTGTATGGAGCCAGGACGGATCAGCAAAAGGGGCAACACTCATCATGTGGAAAGCTGGCACTGAACAGCATTGCAGCACTTTTACTTGGAGTTTGTTTCCAGAGGAATTGCTCTGGGCAAGCATCCTCCCTCACCGTGAGGACAGTCTCACGCTGCACCTGGCACACTTCGTTCTTCACTTACCTAAAGACTCATATACACATGAGGTCTGATAGACCTGGCTGGAAAAGGACAGGAGTGAGGCTGGCACTCTCAGAGATAGAACATGAGACTGTTCTTCACCCAGAATAGGCCATAACACAAAAACTGTTCTTCAGTTCCTATTCTAGAGGAAAGGGACACAATCCAGAGGGACCTTGACAGACTACAGAGGTGGGTCTGTGCAAACCACATGATCAACAAGGCCAAACATAAGGTCCTGCACATGGGTCAGGGCAATTCCAAACATGGATACAGGCTGGGGGATTAGTGGATTGAGAGCAGCCCTGCGGAGAAGGACTTGGGGGTATTGGTGGATGAAAAACTGAATATGAGCCAGCAAGGTGTGCTCACAGCCCAGAAAGCCAACTGTATCCTGGGCTGCATCAAGAGAATAGTGGCCAGCAGGTCGAGGGAGGGGATTCTCCCCCTCTACTCCACTCTCATGAGACCACACCTGGAGTACTGCATCCAGCTTTGGAGTCCTGAGCACAGGAAAGACATGGACCTCCTCGAGCAGGTCCAGAGGAGGGCCATGAAGATGACTGGAGGGATGAAACACCTGCCCTATGAAGACAGGGTGAGAGAGTTGGGGTTCTTCAGCCTGGAGAAGAGAAGTCTCCAGGGAGACGTTATAGAGGCCTTCCAGTACTTAAACAGGGCCTACAGGAAAGATGTGGAAGGACTCTTTACCAGGAAGTATAGAGATAGGATGAGGAGTAACAGTTTTCAACTGAAAGAGGGTTGATTTAGATTAGATATTAGGAAGAAATTCTTTACTGTGAGGGTGGTGAGACACTGGAACAGGTTGTCCAGAGAAGCTGTGGATACCCCCTCCCTGGAAGTGTTAAAGGTCAGGTTGGATGGGGCTTTGAGAAACCTGATGTAGTGCAAGGTGTCTCTGCCCATGGCAGGGGGTTGGAACTAGATGATTCCAACTCAAACCATTCTATGATTCTAACAAAAACACTATGTACCTTAGTTGTTCTGTCATGAAATTTTCTGTGACACAAGCTCTACTTAAGCATATAATTTGACAACACTCTTTTTGCATTTCACATTGTAATGAAAAAAAAAGTCAATAAATTTAGGATTAAAGTGTGTAGGATGATATACCAATATCCATGGGCCATATCCTGGTTACTGAACAACTGAGATCCAAGCCATTGTTCAGGAATGCAGGAGGGGTTACTAAGACTGTTGGTGCACCTCCTGCTGTCCATGTGCAGAGTCACAAAGGTGAGACCCCCAAAAGTTGTACTGTTCAGGTTAAAAAGAATTTTGTGGGTTTTTGAATTATAATTAAATACCCAGCTATTTTCCTAACCTATTGGTATTCTCTGACTCACAGTAGCAGCAGCCAGATTTGCACCATAAAAATAGATGAAGACAGTTGGGTAAAGTAGTTGTTGACGTAGATCAAGAGCATGGAAAATTATTGCAGATACCATTTCACAAACTGTAGGGGTCTAAAGTTGGATAAAAAGACAATGAATCCAGCAGCACGAAGTGATGCATTCTTGCTGATCGACAAAATGCTTCTTCAGCAAGGATCAGTGACAACCCACAATCAAAGCAGTTGTCATAATTATGCTACACATTCTGAAAAAAGCAAGATTAAAAAAGAAACAGATTTTAGGACAGGCTGGGGACAGAAAAGAAAAGCAGAGAAGGAAAGAAGGCAGCAGAGAATGCTTGAAATTACCACTTAAGTCCAAAGAAACATATCTTGTATAACAGCAGGCCAAGCTACTGCAGTCTCACCCATGGAACAAGCTGAAATTCAGTGCACATTTTTCCACCTCATAGCCACAGAAAAGTGAGTCAGTCCTGATATGAATTAAGTGTTTGCCACCTACTTTGCTACATACAAGTAATCCATTGTAGCACTATAGCCATACTTTCACATCCATGAAGTGCAATGAACCATAGCTGTGCCTTTTAACATATCTGAAACATCTTTTGCCTTTCCTCTACACCCTTCCTACCCCAGAGCTCAGAGCTCTTCACAAATATCAATATGTATCAGCCTACAGCTGTGCATGGCAGCAAAGTCTTCATGCTTTAGGAGCAAGACTGTAGAGGAATAAGTTGGCAAGAGAAAAGGGCACAGAGGCTTGCTAGTGGTGGAGATGCAGAGCCTCTGTCCCAAGCCAGTTTATTAGCGGCCAATGTTGCTGGGAAGGACAAGCATCACACTGAAATGCTGGAGAAGCTCAGTGTGTCTTCTGCTGGACCGGACTCATGTCCCACTGGAAAAGCAGGAAACAACGAAAGGCAAAAAGACCCACATTCTCCTTGGTGAAGCCTTGGCAGGTTTCCTATTCATAGGTGCAACTGTAGCAACTGCTGAGTGAACGTGGCCCACGGCCTCTGCCTAACCTCCCCTCTTGCATGCTGCACCACAGCAGACCACAGAGCGGTTCAAAATTAGAGGATGAAAACCACACAGCAGCTTTGTGGCAGAGCTGAGAACAAGTTCCAGGAAGTCCGGGCTCCTGCCTGGTGGCTTCCAGCAGCATCAGCCCCAGCCTCAGCTGTCATAGGCAAAATGTGTCTCAAGCAGTTGGGGATTTTTCCCTTCCTCAGATCCGAAGTACCCTAACCAGCTCGGATGCTCTGGTTCATTTTCTGAAATAACTCTTGTTTTGGAAAAGTGAGGAAAAATCTTTACTGCACCACCTTAAAAGCAACACTTATATCCATACAAGATACTTTATCATTTATAGTCACAGGTTATACAACTCACCTGAGATACAAGGCAACACAATTTAAAAGGACCTTTAATTGGTAAGTCTTCTTGGTACAGTACCTAAAGCTCTGCTTACACCATTACATACAACATTAGTATATCTAGTCTTGGGATGGTATAATCATCTAGAATTTCAATACGCCATGAAGATTAGTATTATTATCACTCCAAACACAAACTGCTATGTTATAACTCCATCTAACTTAGGCCTAAAATTGCATCTTCTTAATAAACTGAAAGGCTGATGCTAAATACAGTATTCACTAAGGGATGAAACTTTAAGCCCTCTAAACTTAATTAGCTTTGGAGTCTAACATCTGGCAGTTGAAATATCTTGGTGTTTATGCTTATATCACTGTAGCAATGATGATATTTATTAAAAAAAAACTGTAGAAATTTCTGATAGATTTTTTTTCTTTCCTTAAGCTAGTCCTACAACTCTTGTCATAAATCATTGAAGTCCTTTAGACATCTCCATGTGCAAATTTAAGATGGCCTTAAATGAGCCACTAAATGACTTCTTCAGAAGACAAATCTCTCCCACAGGGTCAAATTCAAATGTCAAAAATACCAGTGTAATTCCAAAGGTGTTGATTCAGTCAAGGGTTTGCTATGGCTTTTACTGCTGTAGATATCCATGGCAGTTCAGCAAATCCACTGATAATTAGTGAGACAATAAAAGTATTCCATAATTAAGTGATATGTAATATCCAACAGTGGTATACTGGTCTTGCCAAAGCAAATACTTCACCTGAGTAGTTTCTTCACTGACGAAAAACCCCTTGAAATTGTCCTCGTACAATATTGTTGCTCTCTACAATGGAAGAAACTATCACCTACTACTCAGTGTATTTCCAGCACTTCTGTTTAATGATGCTTTGCTAACAAGGAAATTTTTGACATAAATCACAAAATTTTTGACATTCAGTCACAAAGCGTTTATTAAATATCAAATCAAGCAGTTTTCTGATCAGAGTACTTTAAACCACAAGAAAAGTTGATCCCATTTGGGGTTTTTTGACTGTGCCTATATCACTACTGTTTAGTATATCCCTAATCATAAGAAAAGGATCAATTTCTTCTTCCAAACCTACCCTGTTTATATCATATTCTTAGAAGAAGGTATTTAAAATTCAGAATTGAGCCAGAAGTGCTTACATCAAGCTTTTGGTTTTAGAGTTTTGAAATATTAAAAATAATTGGGTTTTGCTCTTCATGGAAGTATCAGTGGCGTATTTTACACGACCCCATTTCACTAGTTTTTTTTCATTTTAAATGCCTTTGTAGCACAACTTGATAAATACTCCTATTTCTTTCATGGCTAGCATGTTTGTCTCCGATCTATCACTTCAAATCAAGAGAGGGAAATCATCATCATTGTCTCCTCTGACACAAACTTTAATGGAAAAAAAAAATCAAAACCAAACAAAGACAGAAAAGGGAAACATCCTGTGTCCTTTTAAATCATTGCTGACTTAATCTCTCTGTTCCTCAGCCTGTGATCCAAGTTCGAGCATACATACCTCTTTCTGTCCTGAACTCATCTCACAGCTGTCAGTGAAGTTTGCTGCTATTAAAATATTGATGGCTGCAGCTCCTAAACATCATTATCATTACCATCTGAAATAATGTGCAGACAGCTACCTGTGAAAGACATATGCAGCCAGTCTGAGGAAACACTGCAGTCCAACCCCCAAGCAAATGGAAGAGGACTTAAGTTTCTTTTCCTACATTCAGTAGGCTGAAGAAAAGCAAATGCTTTTTCAACTGAAGTACTATTCCCACACCTCACAAATTGCTGACAGTCCTTCCAGTGAGGCGGTATCTCTCAATTTCTGCAAGTCAGACCACATAAAAGCTGGAGTGATGCTTGATTAATGGACCTGCTGGTTACTGCTTTTATTTATTTTAAAGCCCTGGCTGAAACAAGGGCAACATCTCAGCTTTGCAACTCCTGGATGGTCCCTGTGCACATTCAGACATTAGAAATGTTCCAAGAACAGTCACTTAGTCATGGATTCATTTCTCCATGTTCATAATTCACAACACTCATCATATTATAAACTGAGAAAAAGAAAATAAAGAGCATTATTTCCATGGCTATCATTTATGAGATAGACTTTTCAGTTGCCTTTACTAAAGCTTTTCAGTCTCCAATCAGACCACTTATATGAGGTTGCAGTGTGGTCGCTACAGTCTTGCCAAAATTTCTGTTATCTATGTTTATGTCATTTGATAACAATCTTTATGAGCTATTTGTACTTCGCCTTCTGTTGGGATAAAAAGACTTTGAAATGGCCTAATATAAATGTGATTCTTTATATGATTACTGGCTGTGTATGAATACTCTCTGTACTAATAAAACCTTTTTTCTTCTGACCAAGACAATCTTCAAAAGTGCAAACAAGTACCTTCTGAAGTATACAAACATAAGCTTTGTTTGATATAATCTGGGATGTGCTACAAAAGATGTCTGCTCTTGCCAGGGAAGACATTTCAGGAGCTTCAAAAACTATAACAGCTTTCATAAACTTTCTCATTAGTAGTACTATTATATCTCTAATCATCTGTCCAGTTCCTTTACCAGCTGATAGGAGGGACTGAGAGATAAAACTGGACTCTGGTGGATTAACAACACATGTATTATCATCAGATAACAGCTTAAAACCCACTGATTGAATTTCTGCTATTTTCCAGGATAATGTAAAAGTCAAAAGAGATGGTAAGAAATCTCAGTCTCTCACAAAGGTGACAGTTTTAAACTACCTAAATGCCTTCTTCAGACTATGTCATCAAAATGTATTTGGGCTCATAAAATGACAAGTAAGTTTACCATACATCTGCACTGAGCAGGGCTGCAAATCTCACTGCTAGCTTCCTGCATCCAAGGCCAGGGAAGCATGCTGACACAGCAAGGACCCAGGAAAGAAGCCCAAAAATGATGAAAAGATGAGAAAAACAGATCCACAAGGAAGTGGTTCTAGGAGGTGTTCTTAGCTGAGGAAAGGGAAGTTTATGGGCATTTAGGTCACAGTGTCCAAACACATATACTGGTCATCAAACTGCTATAAAGGAGTATTCTTCAAACTCACAGACAGTTATAGGAATATGAAATGGCTAGAAGTTGAAGCTAGATAACCTCAGATAAAGCAAAAATAGAACATCTGTAAAACTTCTGGAAACTCTCCATTGCTGGCAGTGTTTTAATTAAAATTGGAAGATTTCTAAAACCTACACTCTGATTCAAATAGAAATTAATTCTGGTGAGCCATATGACATCTGGTCAAAGATGGTTTGACTGGATGACCACAATGTTTCCTTTTGGTCTTACAGACTATAAGTCTATTGGCAAATGTGTTTTGGAGAAATAGTTTCATAGGAACACCGTGGAAAACAGAAAACTGTTTAGAAATCAGAAATTTTGGTTTTATTATACAATTAGACAAAGTTTTTATATCAGCTACTGATGAAACAGTGGATTAAGTCTCAGTTTGGGAAACATACTTAAAAAGTAATTTTTAATTTGGATCCTTTTCAAAAGCAAAGATAATCTGGCCTTTATATTTATTTAGAACTTCAGCATCAATGGGAGTGACAGCATTTACTCTCCCTCAAAAAGGGGAAAAAATAATGTCAAACAATAATCTAGGTTAAACACAGCTTATGTAAACAACAGTCAACAACACCAACAGATATGATTGCTTTAAGTGGATTATATGGAAAGGATTTAGAATGAGTCTTTTATTTTACTAAAGTGTTGTTTGTATTCATAAAATGCTCTGTGTGACAAGAGAAATAAAATTCCACAGAATACATAGTACTTGCTGCACATTTGCCATTTGCAGAAGCTTTTATTCAACTGTCAGCATTGTTCCCGTTTCACAGGTAAGGAGTCAGAAGCATGAAGGAGTGAAGTGGCATGAGGAAGGCCACAAAAATTCAAGCAGCACAGCTGTGAACAGGACGTAGCTGCTTGGCACCTCTGAGCCGTTTTAAAACTTGCAGCTCGAAGGATGGTTAGGATCTGCTAGAGTGAAACAGATCAGCCAAGGAAAATGAGCAGCTTTCCAGTGACACTGACTTTTTTTAATGATCCTAAAAGAAATGAGGTTGTACACACAAAAATATGGGCAGGGGGGAGATTCTTTTGCTTTGTTTTGCAGAGGGATGTCTTTCCAGCTCCCTGTCCCTGCCTTTAATTACCTGCTAACAATGTTAGATATAACAAATTATCTATGTGTATCATGATTTCTTGCTGTTCACCATTTAGAGTGAGATAACAACTAGAATTAAACATTATTATCTTGCCTGTGAGAAGTAGTCAGACAGATGCATGAAAACATTGATGCATTACATCAGGAACAGGCATTGCTGTCAGAAAGTTTTCCAAATGCAAGAGAGGGAGAAAAAAAAAAAAAAAATCTTTAATCCATTTCTCTATGAATACCCTGCACTATAACCAATATCATCAGTATCAGATGAAGCTGGATCCCCTCAGGAAATGGCATGTAGAAGCTGTTCTGTCACATTCCTAGACAGTCTGTTCTGAGATGTTCCTTTCCAAAATGTGTTGTCTTTCAATCTCTTTTCCTCCTGATATTCTGGCATTTGGCTCTTCAGGATCAGCTTCTTCCAGAATGGTGCATCGTTCCCTGGTTCAAAACTAGGATCTCTCCACTTTCTCCTCTTCTGACTCTTTCTGCTATCCAGCAATTTTATAGCCCAGTAGCCAAGACAGCAATTTGTTATCTCTCTGCCACTAGCAATGCAAACTCATGCTAATAACAGCAAAAGCACACTTAGTAGAACACGAGACCATGGAAGCTGTCAGAGCTGCTGTCTTTCCTGGCAAGCTCTTAGAACACAGGTTAGAAATGAAATGACTAATTCTCCTTACGTTTTTTTAAACACTTAATCACCATATTATTTTTCAACTATAACTCACTTTGCTGCTAAAAAACACAGGAGCATGCTTTACTGGAACTGTAAAGAAACTCAAACGTTGTTAACACCTACTAGCATCCATGTTCTAAAGATTGCCAAGCTCTTTCCTTCATAGCCCTTTGCTTTTACATGTTTATAACTGCTATGATGGAAGAGTCATCTTATGGGTTTAGATTTCCCTCACACAGATTTACCCAAAGTGCTTTTGTGACCGTTAAGCCTGAGCAAAATCCTTCGGCAGCTCCTGAATTGTGAGAGGAATGTAACAGCCTTTTCCTTTTTAGGGTGCAAATAGATTTTCCTTGGTTTTTTTTAACATAATATTTGCACGTTACAAAGTAAAGCTGCACAAGCCTGTGCGATCTGGCTGTATATGCATTGTATACCCCTCATTAACGGTCTCACTTTGAAGGAGGATGAGCATTCACAGCTTGCAGGGAGAGAGCCAGTCAGGCAGATGTGCCATTAAGCAAGAAAGCACAGCCAGTGTTTAGAAACTCTGACAGAGAGGTGATGAGAAAATCTTATCCTAGAATGGAGAGATTTTGGAAAGCATTTAGATAACTCAAGGTACACAAGATGGACCCAGTGACGCCTAGTGAAGTTAGCTACACAGCATGCTGCATATACCCTTTACACTCTCAGCAAAAGTGGCTGCAACCTCTACTAGTCCCTGCTCAAATCAATTGCCAGCTGAAGACTCCCATAGCATGCTGCACCATACTGGAGTGAATGCCACCCAAATAATTTCTCCAACCTTCACCTTCATGGTTGTGATGCTGAAGGGTCCTCTGATGAAGCAATGAATGGACAGAGGGTTTTTTCCTCCTTGTTTTTTTTATTTCATTAATGTACAGTCATCTTTGCAATTATGATATTCTGCACTGTTTTAATACCTACAGAATATAAGGTAGGAACAAAACCATGTATTCACAACTAATTACCTATATCCTAAGTACGTTTGTTTTCATAAGAAAGACAACAAATGCTAAAGCCAATGTTAAATTTGCAGTTAGGTCTAGTAAAACACTTTTCTGAATTTATTCATTGCTGGGATTAGCACTGCAGGTCCAGTAAAGGTCTGGCTGCACAAGAAAACTGTAACAACTATCATATATGAACAGGCTAGATTTAGGCTTTAAGATACCTATTTTTTTGTTAAGGTTCCACTAGTGGCAGTGAAGGAAAAACATGTACAAAACTCTTTTCCCTAATTTGTCCTCAAATTCAAGAAACTTACCTTAAATTGTGAATGTAGCACTGTATAACATTCACTTTCAGAAATATTTGTTCCCTGGAGTTTTCCTCTCCATCACTGCTAAAGAACATTTCTATGTATTTTTGAAGGTTCCAAACCAAATTTCTATAACAAGATCTAGACTTCAGTCACAAATGTTGCCACTGATCTCAACTTCTGCTCAACATGTTATTGGAAAGAGAATATTTTAACAGCAGAACACACACTGTGAAGAAAAGTCAGGGAGTCCTGTTGGCATGACCCCCAAATTCACCAAGAGGTAGAGAGGTCAAAGAACACGATTTCTCAAAAGAAAAATCCCCCATTTTTAAAGAGCTCCAAGCTAAAATCCAGGTACAATCCAGCTAATTTTTGGAAGTCTTTAAGACTTATTATGTTCAAGACACATGCTGCTCTGCAAAATTCAGAAAGGGTTACTTTTTTTTTCCCCCCTCTCTTGTGAGGCAGTGAGTCCCTTGCAAAGCCCCAGTCCACTGTATATATGTAGGGTCTTTTGCTTTTGCTTCTCCAAAACCAGAAGGCTCCAAATAAATCAAACTCAAGAGACCAATGATATCTACCTCATTTTGAATATTCTTGTCTCAGAAGATTTAGCTACTTCTCTGAGAGATGGCTGAGTCATTGCCTGCCTCTTTAGAGCCAGCCAACACCTTTCTCACTGACCATGAAGTCCAGAGACCATAACAGCAGCTCTGCTGCAATCCCTATAAATTGTTGAGTGCTAGAATGGGATATCTGACAGCTAGTGTGATACTAGGCTTCTGTGATGTTGCGAATACTTGATAAAAATAGTGAAGCACTGAAGTTTTTCACAGCATACTACTGGTCAAAATCTTGACTCAACTCCTTGCCATGCTGTGGTCTTTCAATTTCCCTGCCCATCTCACTATCAGATTAAGAAAATGATATGAAAATAGCAAGAGAATGCAATTCTGCTGAATAATTTTTTTTTCATTCCTCAATCCATTTGCTACACTTATTAGGAAGTGAGCCAGTTAAAACCTCTTGACTAATCTCCAATTCTTGCCCAAAAGTTAACAGTGAGATTGTCATTGCCAAGGAGTTCTGTAAAGTGACAGATTGGACTGTTCTGAAATCTAGTATTTCTTTTTAATGCACATGCAATTAGCAATATCAAGGGCACAAAACCCCTTTAAGGCAGGTGCTAACAATTGGGATAATCATGATGAAATAGAAATGTAAGTGTAGATAATGAAACACAATAACTTATTTAAAGAAACACTTCCATATTCCCTGACAGTAGACATTTTTGTTTTCTAAAATTATATTACACTGAATTCTTACTGGCCATTTTTCTGCTTTCAATAGAAAACATCAAAAGGTAATTCCACTAGGAAGCTTCACTGATTATTTTTTGAGGGTTTCTTTAAGTACTAATAGAAAAGTCCGCTCTCTCATTAATGTAGTAGCAGAATTAGACCTTAACAAAGCTTTTATTCTTCACAAATAAACCTCAGTCCCACTAGTGTTGCAATTAATTTCATTAAATATTTGTACCTATTGTAGATAAATGAAGAGAAATTACCATTATATGACAAAATTTGCTGCCTGAAGAACTGTTATCTCCTGTTACAGAAGCACTGGATTCGGCCAGTACAGTACAAGAGGAAGGCCACATACATTCACATGATACTGTCTGAACATGCTCTGGATTAAGTTCTTCACCTTTGGTTATGGTCACCCAAGGTTCAGCTTTGAGCTGGTTTTGTATCAACCACAGACTGAACACTGTTCCATGTACTGAAAAAGACCACCAAACTTTAGGTTGCTACTCCTCAGAACAATTAGACATTTCACCCTACCTTCTCAAGTGTTTCAGGTATTGGGTAGGTGCAGACAAGGGAGAAACCTGTTACAAAACGTGGCTGCAATTCCACTCCATTATTGCTCTATTCACTAGGTTTATCACTATGGTTTTCCTCTACGTCTAGGTATACTGTGAACTGCAGTCCAGTCCATACTGGGTCACAAATGAAAATAAGTCTGATGCAGCCTCAACAAGGTAAAATTATTCTTGATTCCTGCTGAAGCAACAGACTTCTCAGTCATTTTTGCTGATGGAGAATGCAGTTTAAACTAAAACTAATATACCAGGCACCCCTATAAGCACAGATTTCAATCACCATTAAACAAACAAAATACCATCCAACTTGTGCAAACTTTACAACAACACGAGAAGCAGTTAGGACAACACTAATTACAACAGGATGTAATGCAGTTCTTTGTCTGTGAATAGCAACTTCATATCTCAAAAAGCCCTGACAAAAGATCCAGGTTGTAGGACTATTTGCTCATGTTTACATGAAACTTTTTAATACTCCAGAGGCAGGTGCTAAAGGGAGATGTTGCTATGCCCTTTCACATATTGTGATTCAGTTCGTGTTCTAAATCACCCAGCAACAGGCTCCTTGGAAATAACAAGTCTGATTCTTGATGGAAGATGGAAGGATTGCTCATGTAAAAGCTTTTTGAGCCAATTAAACAAAGGGTCCACAGTGGTAAATGTTGCATTACTTAATAACTAACTTAAACCTCCAGTCAAACTCTGAACATGGAAACCAGCATGACAGTTCCTATTATTTTGCAACCAAGTAGAGCAGTATTGATTCTTTGCCCTCTGAGTCCTTGTACAGATTATGGCTACCCAGGCAGACATCAATAACTCACCTGGTCCCAGAGTTTAACTGTTGTGTTATTCTATTCAGCTAACAAAATCTTTTTGTTCACTAATGAGGTTTAACAACTTAACACCTAGCATTGCCAATATGAAGCAAGCCTTACCCATAACAACATTTTCATCTGAATTTTTCTAAACTCTAAGTCCACAATACTGGTTTTAAAAGTCCATGCTTTTAGCACTGTAATAATGTTCTTCATTACTGCTGAATTTTGTGCTCATTAAATCCAAATTGTTCAAAGCTTTATTTTCTCCTTACTCAACATCATACTGCACTCTTTGAACATTTAAGTTCATAAATAATTCGAAAACACAACTTGACAATGATCTTAGCAGTGAAAACTTAATCCTCCTCTCTATTTGTGATGAATAGTCTGATCCAGAGTGATCGAAAGTATGTTTCCCAAAGGCATGTTCCACATGCAGTGGCATACTCCTTGCTGAAGCAAGACTATAACCTTGTGGTGAAATCCTTCTTTTCCCCTACTCCTTAGACAGCTATCTCCATATCAACAGGTATAACTACACAGCAACATTGGTTTAGGAAAGGCAGGTCCTACTTGACAAACTGATCTCCTTCTACGACAGGGCAACCTGCTTATTGGATGAGGGAAAGGCTGTGGATGCTGTTTACCTTGACTTTAGTAAGGCCTTTGACACCGTTTCCCACAGCATTCTCCTGGCAAAACTGGCTGCTCGCGGCTTGGATGGGCACACGTTTTGCTGGGTAAAAAACTGGCTGGATGGCCGGGCCCAAAGAGTTGTGGTGAACGGAGTTAAATCCAGTTGGCAGCCGGTCACGAGTGGTGTCCCCCAGGGCTCGGTTTTGGGGCCACTCCTGTTTAACATCTTTATTGATGATCTAGACGAGGGGATCGAGTGCACCCTCAGTAAGTTTGCAGATGACACCAAGTTGGGTGGGAGTGTTGATCTGCTCGAGGGTAGGGAGGCTCTGCAGAGAGACCTGGACAGGCTGGAGCGATGGGCTGAGGCCAGCTGTAGGAGTTACAATAAGGCCCAATGCCGGGTGCTGCACTTGGGCCACAACAACCCCCAGCAGCGCTACAGGCTTGGGGAGCAGTGGCTGGAGAGCTGCCAGTCAGAGAGGGACCTGGGGGTGTTGATTGACAGCTGGCTGAACATGAGCCAGCAGTGTGCCCAGGTGGCCAAGAAGGCCAATGCCATCCTGGCTTGTATCAGCAATAGCGTGGCCAGCAGGGACAGGGAAGTGATCTTACCCCTGGACTCGGCACTAGTGAGGCCACACCTCAATTACTGTGTCCAGTTTTGGGCCCCTCACTACAAAAAGGACATTGAATGACTCGAGCGTGTCCAGAGAAGGGCAACGAAGCTGATGAAGGGTCTGGAGCACAGGTCGTACGAGGAGCAGCTGAGGGAACTGGGGTTGTTTAGTCTGAAGGAGAGGAGGCTGAGGGGAGACCTCATCACTCTCTACAACTACCTGTAAGGAGGTTGCAGAGAGCTGGGGATGAGTCTCTTTAACCAAGTAATAAGCGATAGAACAAGAGGTAATGGCCTCAAGTTGCACCAGGGAAGGTTTAGACTGGATATTAGGAAGCACTTCTTTACAGAACGGGTTGTTAGGTGTTAGAATGTGCTGCCCAGGGAGGTGGTGGAGTCCCCATCCCTGGAGGTGTTTAAAAGTAGAGTCGACATAGCGCTGAGGGATATGGTGTAGTTGGGAACTGTTAATGTTGGGTTGATGGTTGGACTGGATGATCTTCAAGGTCTTTTCCAACGTAGACAATTCTGTGATTCTGTGATTCTGTGAAACATTTACTTGTGGCTGCTACAATTCTGTTCTCCTCTGCCCTCTCATGAACATCCAAAATGTCCTACCAGTAATAAGGACAGGATTCTGGCATTATTCTCCTATCCCCTGAAGACAGCCCAGATCATTTGGTGCTGTCTCAATCAAAGACATACTTCCCAGCATTTTACATGATGCTATCACCAGTTCCATTCAGCTGGTCATGGCAAAGGTAAGAATCCCTTCCCCCACCCTGGGACTAACATTTTTTTATCAGCAGGTCATAGAGATCTGGTTAGGTCAGGCTGGGTAAAATGTAACTGTCTGGAGTAATGTTTCCCCAGGTATTCTGATCCTGGAGCAGAAGTGACAAATCATGACACTTCTGCAAAATCCTGTTCAAACACGGTATCTCATTGAAATTAGGTAGCGTTACTTCTTATTTCAGTGGAAGTGAGACTGGAAATATTTCTATTTCTAAAAGATGAGTGAATGTAACCCATCAACCAGGAGTTCAAACCTCAAATAAACCTACTTGAAATCAATTAAAATGAAAAAAAGGAGATGACATTTTAGTTGAGATTGATAAACAAACACTAATGCTGTAAAATGTTTTCCCCATTAGTAAATGTGACGCTTTACAGGAACACGAATTATTAATTTCATATTTTTGAGCACTGCTGTGGGCCACATGTCTTTTTCTCTGTTGTGATGCAAAGCACTGGGGACCTCATGAGCAAAATGGAACAAACTTCAGTTGGTATGTATATCAATTTGAACATATTATCAGTCTTAAAGCTGCCTTTTATTACCTTAAGAATTGTGTTCTTCTAGGATTATTGCTTTGTCATTTATGCTACTTGATTCTGTGGGATATTTTTCACCATGAGTCACAAATTTCATTATCACAGCCCTTCACTACAAACACTTCATTTCACATTAACAGTTCAGTATAAAAAGACAGCTTTCTCATCTATATTGTCCATTTAACTTCTATGTATTATTGTCATGCGTAAGCACTTCAACTCTGACATTTCATTGGAACTGCAATTTCATCAGTGACAGAAAAGCTCCAACTGATTTTCCTTATGCTTGTACCGATGTAACATCTGACTTAAGATACTGAGGTTGCAATCATTCTTTGCAATTTTTTTCACTCTGTGAGTCTTCATTTCACCGCTGCAGCAAACCCCCAGAGGTGCACCACAGCTCTGTATTCCCACCCCTGGAAGTGCTGTAATAGTTTGATTTCAATAGAGGGCCTTCCAGCCCTCTATTGAATAGTTGAATCAAGAGCTTCATGATTCATTTCAGCTGTGGACTGATTCTGTCCCTCTTCCTACTTCCTTTTCACTCCTGTTCCCATTGTTTCATACACTGTAGTGTCACCAAAATAATTTTGCTGAGCAAACTCTATGAAGCTAAAAAAAGGCTCTCAGTTCATGGTATGGTGCTTTCATTGACCCTTGCCAAAGGCCAACCACAAGTAGCACATCAGCTGAAGAGACTGGAAACTTCTGTAATAGATTTCATTCAACAATTAGCTTTGATGCATAGTACTAATCTCTGTTTTGAATCCACAAACTTCTCTCACTTATTTGTTTTTCTATCAACACATAGGAAACACCATGTAACTATACACAGGCATAGAAGAGTTGCTGTGGATAAAGCTATGTTTCAAATCTTCTATATGACAATCTATGTTGGGGACATTAAAGCCTCATTTGGGCATCTCTTTCTAAAACTACTTAATCCATTTCATCTCTAAATGACAACATGTAGCATTGCTAGGCAAGGATGTGGATGATAATGGACAAAATTGTGTTACACTACATATCCTTTATCTTTTCATCTAAATAGAGAGTAATATTTGGTTAATGCTGAAAAAATGATCAAAATGTGTAATCCACATGTCTTCAGTTTATGTTCCCTGTTGGATCTATTCATATTGTTTATAACTGTGTCAAGAGGCTTTCTCAGAAGAAAAAAAAAAATCAAGCTAAAGATCTTCAAACCAATTCATTAATTGAATAGCAAGATTTTATATTACCTATTTATCTTTCCCTGTGCATTCACACAGTGAAATCAAACACTATCCACACAAGTAGTTTAGAAATACCAGATTTCATAATGGTTCTTCCATTATATGAAGGTTATTTACATAATGAATTACCACTCAATAAAAATTCCATCATTTAAAATTTCATAAATGAGCATATTAGTGATCCACATCTGAAGCAAGCACAGATCAAGTTAATTGTGTGTGCATGTTACACAGAGAGCATTTTAAGCATTAAGTAAACTACCATTAAATGATTTGGAAAGTAAATAAATCTTGGTGTTCCTTTGTTCACAAATACACATGCCATCTAATCTGCTGCAAATATTGGCATAAGATAGAGTCACACTCATAAATATAATAGCATATAGTAGTGGTCCTTTAAAAATCGCACAACCGTGCAATGTGCCTTATTTAATATTAAACCTTGTTTTTAAAAGGTCCAGTTTTTTAATTATAATACAATTAAGTTTCCAGTCTGCTTATTAATCATTAAATGTTATACACACTGAGGACAAACTCTTAGACACACTGAGGACAAACTGGCCTTTATTCTACAAATACATGTCAGTATATTGACATGTCTGCAGCCACACAAGAATTCCCAAGCCCAGGTTCAGTGGAGTAGTCACAAAGTCAATTACAAACACTTCTGCCATATCTAGGTATTAGACAGACAGCTTCCCTTTGGGTACAGAATCATTAACAGCAATAATTTAAATATTAAAGCAATATTTAACAATGATTTAGAAATTCAGAAATTCTGTACCAGCAGCAGCACAGATTGGGGACAAGACCTAGATGGTGTAACATGGAAAGTGCTGGAAAAAAAATGATGGTTCTGATTTTCTGCTGTGCTCTGCCTTAGAGTATCCCATGATTCTGGCCACAGTAGTCTGGGCTGGCTGCCAGAGGTGCAGAAGGGGTATCTGGAAGCTGGCTGTAACACCAGTTTATGGTGGTACGTGCATGCGAACTTGTGCATTTGTGTGTAAATCGCTCCACCTCTGTGCACACAGGAAAGAGCGTGGACTGATGAAGATGTGAACGCTTTCCCTTCTTTTTGCAGTATTACCTATTCTAAGTGCAGTGCTTGTAGTTTGAATGGTGAGTCTCAGCACTCACAGGAACAGAAATTTGGACCCTGATCATTTTCATACTAATCCCCAAAATACACTGCTCAGCAGAGCTGCTGATACTCTTAAAGGGTTAACCAGTACAGCCCTATCAACATAGGGGTGAACACGCTTTGTGTGCACCTTCCTAGTCTTGTCCTATCCTGAACAGGAACTTCAGCCCTAAATACAGCTTTCCAGACTGCAGAAGTATTCCTGTATGATGCTCAACTTCTACACTGTACATCTACATTATTCAAACTGTCTTTTACAGATAACTTACTTTTCATAAATTGTCAGGTAGAACATGACAAACCCCTCCCAGACAACAGTCATCATCCATGGACTTAAAAAAAGCTTGACTCTGTTACCACCACTGAAAAACACCAGGGACTTGGGGGTTTGTTGCCAAGAACGGGTTTCATGGACAGCATAAAAAAGACAATAGGATCTTCTCCAAATTTCTTTTCCAAAAGAAAATCAGAGGAGTCCCAATTCTACGGTCAGTGATGAAGCCACTAAGCACTGAAATGGAAGGATTAAAACACAAGTGTGTCTTGGGTACACATACAAGACAATATTATACTTAACTATAAATCAGTAATTAAATTATGTTGACAGTTACCTATTATATTATATACTCCAAAGGTATGAAACCATTTTGCAAACAGATCTTAAAATTAAGATCAGTAGGAACTACCAGAAGTACCACAGAAAAGAGCATTCTTATTTTAATCCTGCACACACCAAGTCCAGAAAAAGATCAGAAAAAGAAAGAGAAACTTTCTTCTGAACATTGTACCATCCCACATTGGTCATCTTCATTCCAAAAGCTGGTTGATTTACAGAAGGAGATCTGCAGACCTAAATGTTACACATGTGGTTTTGCAGGGAAGCACAGTACAGTGATTACTGCATTAACAAAATTCCTGTACTCCTCCATGAATAATGTTGGACCTTATGTTCCAAGAATAGCACAGACTTAATAGCATGCTATTGTCTTCTCCCTGTTTTAATGAGAAGCGGAACCTTAGTGAACAGATAGTGTGTCAGTTCTTGTAATGCTATATGCCATTCAGGTGAATGTCCTCTGGTATGATATTTCATATAAAAAATGCAAAGGCTTTTGCCTCAGACACATACGTGGATTTTCTTACCTTTGGTTCCATTGAAATGAAGCTGTGGGTACCTCTACTTGAGAGAACTGACCTTTTAATTGTTTTACTATGGTAGAAGTGGTAGTAATCCTTCAGTGTTCCAATCTGTAAGGGGACAGAAGAAAAAAAGAGAGGGAGATTTAATTTATGAAAACCAGTTGTCTGTTTTTCATTTCTAAAAGCCTATAAATTATGCAATTTCCTCTGTGCTGAAATGTTACTTGAACCCACTGATCATCTTTCAAAAGAAGGACATATGATATGAAATGGATGGAGTGTCCTTGAGGCAGTAACTGCATAACCAAAGATTATAATTGAAGCTGCTTAGTCTGGCTGTATCTACCTTTTTAATGCTTAATTTATATGCAGCACTTTAAGTAATTCTATATCAATCTATATCCAAACTGTCCTCAAACGGCAAGTATAAAAATCATCAAATGGCTATATGGTTATTAAAAAGCATTCCATCTAGTTTGCTTAAGGAAATGTACTGTAAAATGCACTAGATTTGGTTATTTATATAATTAAATTGATAAAAAGGACGTTCACAGCATCAGCCTATACCACAGGAAGAGGCTTCTCTTTCTGCCAGATGTGGTCAAGAAAGAAGTAGAAGAAAGTTGCAAATGGTAATCTCACAGGATAATGAGTAGCTTGAAGTACAAAACCAATTAATGCAAAACTGCAAATTTCACAATGGTATGATAAAAGTACTTCTTATCCACCCCATCAGTACACAGTAGCAATGCAAATATTGAACTAAGACAGCCTTCACAATTTGACAATGAAATTTTCCTTTCCAGAGTAATTAATATCTAAACATTCATAACTTGAAACTTTAGTTTCACACACTTATAAAAAACCATTCAACTTCCTTGTCTTTAGGGAGAATGTCTCTCCAACTCACTTGGAATTTGACCTTCTATTGCACTACAAATCTTATAAGACACTTAATAATTTAGTTAAAAGTTCCTTAATGATGAGCAAAAAAGGGACAATTGGGCTTACTGTCATTTCAAGTTGAAATTCAAAGTGACCTCAGAAAACAGGCTCGGTTTTGCAAATAAATCTGAATGAAATCACCAGAGAGGATGGAGCAACACTCAAAACCAGTAATCTAAAAAAACACCAGCATTCTGAATTTGCATCTATAAGAATACACATGCAGGAAACTTGAGAGTTCAACAGGTTCAAAGAGAACTGGAAATAAGTCACTGAAAAACTCCAAGAATATGCTTTTAGAATGCTAGAAAACAAAAATGTTGAGAAAATATCAAAGTAGACTAAGAAGAAATATTGATAGAAAATTATTATTCTCAAGGAGTACTTGCAATATTTTGCCTTAAAATTTAAAGATGCAAACAGCACAGGGGAATGAGGGAGAATCTTTATGGGGAAAAAAAATAAAATCAACAAATTAAATGAATTCACCTAATGGGGAATACTGCAACAGGGTCTCAGATATTAATCCCAGACTGTGCAGTTGGTCCATCAATATCTTCCTTTCAGGAAGAATGACTTTAGATTAAGTCAAACACTGAAATATTCAGTTAAAGCTAGTTAGTTTATCATAAATTAAATAGGAATTGGTTTGGCTAAGCCTAACTAAAGTATGTTAGCACTGTGATAATAATTTTCATGTCTGAAACTGTTTGAAACACAACTCCAGCTGAAGTGGTGCAACACTGTAGCATGAATGAACCCAGTCTCACATCTCCACATGCATGCCCATGAATAAACTCTCCTTAAACATATATGAGGAAGCCTTCTTGCAGACATCTCAAAGAGCTGCAGGAGCCTGGGCCTTCTGGGGAGGTCCCTAGTGACTGGAAGCTAGCCAATGTTATTCCAATCTACAGAAGGGGCAAGCAGGAAGACCAAGGAAGCTGCAGACCTGTTAGTCTAACCTCAGTTCCTGGAAAAATTATGGAGAAGATTATCCTGGGTACTTTTGAATGGCATTTAAAGGAAAATACAATCATCAGGCACAGTCAACATGGGTTCACAAAGGAATAGTCCTGGTTAACTAATCTGATATCCTTCTATGATAAGGTCACCTGCCTAGTGGATGAAGGGGAGGAGGTGGATGTAGTTTTCTGGTTTTTAGTTAGGCTTTTGATACTGTCCCTCAGAGCACTATTCTGGACAAGTAGTCCAACTGTGGGATTAGTGGGTTCACAGTGCACCGGGTGAAGAATTGGCTGAAGGGGCAAAGATCAAAGGGTTGTAGTGAATGGGGCTACATCTAGCTGACGACCAGTCACCAGCGGTGTGCCTCAGGGCTCAATTCTAGGGCCAGTTCTGTTCAATATATTTATCAATGATCTGGATGAAGGAGCTGAATGCTCCATTAACAAGTTTGCTGATGATACGGAGTTGGGAGGTGTTGTCTCTTGAGGAACAAGAGGCCGTGCAAAGCAATCTAGATAGACTGGAGCACTAGGCTATGATTAATGGGATAAAATTTAAAAAGTTGCAATGCTGGATTCCGCACCTAGGAGGATGTAATGTCAGCCATATAAACTGAGAGAGGATTGCATCAAACACAGTATAAGCAGCTAGTCAAAAGAGCCAATTACCCCACTGTATTCAGCACTGGTGTAGCTTCACTGTGAATACTGTGTGCAGTGGGCCCCACAATTTAAGAAGGATGTGAAGGTCCTGAATACATCCAGAGGAGGGCAACAAAGCAGGTGGAAGGGCTGGAAGGCATGTCCTGTGAGGAGCAGCTGAGGATTCTAGGTTTGTCTAGTTTGGAGAAAAGGAGGCTGAGGAGTGACATCATTGCCCTCTACAGCTTTCTGAGGAGGGCAAGTGGAGAGGGAGGTGCTGGTCTCTTCTCCCTGGGATCCATTGATAGACTGCATGGGAATGGTTCAAAGCTGCACCAGGGGTGGTTTGGACTGGACACTAGGAAGCATTTCTTTACTGCGAGGGTGTTCAAACACTAGAACAGGCTTCCCTAGAGAGGTGGTCAGTGTCCCATGCCTGTTAGTGTAGGCTAATAATAGGCTTTAACTTTTGGTCAGCCCTGAAGTCAGGCAGTTGGACTAGATGATCACTGTAAGTCTCTTCCAACTGAAATTATTCTATTCTATTTTATTCTATTCTATTCTATTCTATTCTATTCTATTCTATTCTATTCTATTCTATTCTATTCTATTCTATTATATTTTCTATTTCTATTTCTATTTCATTGCATCACTTTTGACTGCATTAACTAGAGTTCATTCTGAGTTTAACAGCCTGTAGCACATTGAATGTCCCTCAGCATCAGGCTACTGTTGCAACCTTTTTGAATTATTATCAACCATTGAAATTTGGTGCCAGGGTTAGCACCAGTGCAGGTGATGGCATGCTTCCCTGAGACAAATGGGTGTAATCAGTCACTTCTGGGACATTCCCTGGACTCATGAGTAGCCTCAAACAGGCTGAAGTCCTAACTACTGGTAAATGATGCTACTCTTGCTCCTTAAGTTCTCAGAGACCAGTAAAGTACATATTCACCATACCAGAGTACTCTACAAAGGTTACAGACCTTTTATGGACCTTGTTGCCTTCAGAAGGAATTAGAAACCTACTGCTCTCTGTGTGTGTGTATGTCTACACAAGCACACACATTATTGAAAAGACACAGCTCAAGCAGGTAACTGTATTTTACCACTGCACAGAACTGCATAAATAGAAAGGTCATATTTTAGAGAAAATAAACATCTGTCCTGTTTTGTGCTACACAGATTGTAATATCACCCAGTTCTCTGTGTCTTGTCTCGCACTAGTTTGAAGATTTTATTTACTTATTTACTAAAAATAAACTCTAGCTGTCTCCTCTGAGGGCATCCAAAGCAGCAAATTTAGGAGATGACCCAATTGCACTCCTGGAGGTCCTATAGTTTAGCAGCAGTAGAGACCCAGAGAAGAGACTGAAGGGATCGGCATGCTCTACCTTCCAGCCAAAGGGGGACAGCCTGAGGCTTTGTAATGCTTGACAGCTATACTCCCTCTGAGACTTGAGGCTGAGGAGACAGAACTAAGCCCTTAGAATTAAGTGTGGTAATTGTAATGCCATGTCTTCCAGGCACCATCAGTTTTCAGATAATAACAATTATTAATTAAAGAGGTGAGATTTACAGCTTTAGTTCATAACTGTCAAAGACATTAAAGGATCCCAAATATTTTAAATTGAATTTAATTCATATTCACTAACTGCCCATGCCTCTCACAGTAAGGTAACACCAGCGTTATTAAAAATTTTATTGCCCTCTTTTCCCTTAAAGGGAACTTACTTATACCTTCCAAAGCCTTGGACCACTTGGAGAACAGTTAAACCATGGAAATATAACACAATAAAACTTATCATTATGGATGTTCTTGTTAAATTGGTTTTTATACTTCTAACTACCAGGTCTTAGAGGCACTCTCAGAAGAAAAGCAATTCAAAGACAGAAACTCCAGACTGCAGAGCTAGCTACCTTAAAGACTGATGGCAATTTAACTGTTTTATCTTTGGGAAATCTTTGTAATCTCCTTTTTGACCTGGAGGACCTGATTTCTTAAAAAAAAAATAGAGAAACATTCCCAAGGAATTTCCTGGCCAAAACCAAGGTGAATGGATGGTGCAGGCAGGGGACACTTACTCTCTTTAGAAGTATTCTTCATCACTGAACATTTGAAATAGATACATACATACATTTTAATAGCACCATAATATATTTATTCAAGGATGAAATAATTCCTGGAAGTAACAATCCTACAATATCACAGTGGAATAACAGAAAACCAAAGCACCTGCATATTTACATTAATTTTATATTTATTAGGTCTTATTTTCTATTTAAAGTTGAGAAAATGTGTTAATTTTAAAGATAATATGAAACAAGAGCCAAAGATTCTAAGCTTGTCCTTGGAAAATACTTCTTCCATATGTAGTTTTACAGTCTGATGCAATATTAAGATAATTTAGGACATAACTACTGAATGAATTAATGTACATCTGCATTGTGTCCTCATAAACTCTGTAAGGAAATACAAATGCTAAAACTGTCTGTTAAAGATACATTACATATATATATGATCACCAAACTGACATATCCAAGTAAGCTCTGAAACTACAAGTGAAGCTTCTATGTAGCAGAACATGAGCATGGCAGTCATTCAAGCTAATGGGAAGGAACCCAAGAGATGCCTTCCCAACAATTTCTTATCTCTAAATAAACTATTTTTAAGAGACGAATCATCTAGACATCTAGCTGCAAAGTAAACTTCTCTCAGTGGGCCGAATGGAAAACAGTATGCTGTTGAGTTGGTGAAGAGGTGGATATACTGTAAGGCTCCCTGTTTCTCCAATCTCTGATGACTTTGGTGCTAAGTAGATTGGGAAAGCAAGACAGATCAGGTCCAAATCTGGTTCTGAACTTTATAAAGTGCTAGAAGAGCCAAAGAAGCACAGATCTGCTAGCCCTGTGCAGACCCGGAACATAAACCATTATAAACAGGTACAGCAATGTATTTCACATGGGACTGAAGATCTGACCCTTCACTTCTTTCAGAATTGCACAAATTTCCAAAGTGCTAAAGTCCTTGACAGAAGGAAATACGAACAGAGAGATGAAGAAAGTTTATCAGGTTTACTATCATAATCTCATTTTGACAACATCACTTCAACTATATTTCAAACTTTAAAATGTTGTGACATTATACCAAGTACACTGGAAATTATGTGTTAGAGAAAAACCAAAAACATTTCAGCCAGAGAAAGTTGTGTTGCTATTAGCAGAGCTTTCTTCCCTGCGTTAAATGCCAGTGAAGCCAACCTAGTATCACAAAGCATTTTGACAGAACCAAATGTTCACACAGGTTGCAATACCACTTAACTCCTTCAGTACACACCACTTTGTTACAAAAATGAAGGGGGTGAGCCCATAGCCCTCAATTCTGATCCCTGTTGGCCCCTTGTTATCCTCAGGTGAAGACAGGTTCATTGACATTTCAGAAAACTGCTGCTCCTTCCTGTGTCCCTACAGACTTAGGAAGTATTGAACATCTTAAAACCAGGGTCCTTTCTTTAGGGGAAAGAAAGCCCTGCAGAGGCTGTTAGTTCTTCACTGACTTACTCAGAGTAAAGCACCCATATCTGGAAAGGGCATGTTCATCCCAGATCTGAAACCTGAACTTGACTTGTATTCCAAGCAGCAAAACCCTGTACTGAGTTTTTTGAGGGGTGGTGTGGGGTTTTTTTTCCATAAGATACTGCAGTAGTGACCACACTTTCCTAACCTCCAGCCCTCTTGTCCAAAACCCCACTGTTGGGTCAGCACTGAATGATCTCCATCTCGCTGAGGCTGGAGGAGCAACCACCATGAGGACAGCTGCAGAGCTGCTCCTCCATCTGACTTGCAGACTGAGATGGGGCTCTTTCTCTCACAAGTATGCCCTCTAATCAAAAGCTCTTTTATTGTTTTTTTGTCATCAGAATGGGGAATTTCACCATGTGTCATTCACAAGAAATAATAGTAAGGTTTGCCCATATATGGCAAACCACAGTGAAGTGAAAGATTGGATGACTTTCAATTTTGGACAATTTGGGGCTCTCACAAAGATCAGTTTATGAAATATTTAGGAGAGAGAAGCGCAGGCTCTCCAGACCGTACTCAGCCTAAAACCTAAAATCCAACCCTTAAGAAGATGCCTCTACCCAAATATTTAAGGTCTCTGCTAGTCCCCTGTTGGGCTGATAGGCTACACTACACTGCATGAGCTAAAATAGCTTCCTGGATTACTACCGGCAGATAATATTTTAAAAAAAGCCAAAACCACCAGCACTAATGAATACTATGGTTCTGTCTCTAGCTGCAGCAGCAAGATAATACTGCTCAGATGACTAGTGTAAAGGATGGAAATAATGCTATTTAGACTCTCTTTTACAGAGATTCTGAATTTCTACATTACAGGAATATCTGCTGGGTGGGGGAAAAAGTGCACTTTTAATGTGCCCAAAGTTAGTTAACTAAAACAATTTGAAGCCACAGCAGAACCAAGGTGATGTGGGTATGAACACAGATTGTCACCTCAGAGGCAACCCAGACTACTATGAAAGCTTGAATTCCAGCTATGCTCAAATGCCCAAGTAACCCAGTTCTCAGCTCTATTTTAAGCCCAATTAACTAACAGAAATTCAACAGCCCAAGTTGTGAAAACATCTCTGTATGCACTCAAGGTAGGAATAGCCTAATTTGCCAGTTCATATCTTTGCTTTTCTCACATTCCTTTCTCTTCAGGTTTGTTCTAAAGGGAACTGATGTGTCTGCAGAGCATTGCTGTTCCTGAATAGTGACACTCTGAACGAGTTTGCCTTGGTCTTAAATGCACCCCTCCTTCTTGAAACATCTTTTGAGTCTCCTAGATGGAAAAAAACCTATACTGTAATCAAGAGTTCTTGCTCAGTTTCTTAAATCTTTGGTCTGGAGGATGGCACAGTTCAACCAGAAAAAGGAGATTCCCTTCTGATCCACCTGCATATGAAAAATAAACAAAAACCCAAAACAGGCAAATAAATTAAACTACATGGCTATTACAGCAGAAATATTACAATTTTCACAGAAATAAATCAGGTTCTATCTCTTCACATGGTAGAAACATGCTAACACCTTACCACTTTACCCATGACATTCCCTCTCCTTCTGTTTAAATGGGGAGAAAAACATATCACCTTACTGAATTTACATATGCCACTCTAGACTTCCTTTGTATTTTTCCTCTGTGTTTCAGCTATTTGAATGGAGAAATTTTGTCCAGGCATTACCTTGAGCTAGGAGAGTACAGTTTGGTTTTTTAAACAGTTGATCTCAAAAATGAGTAAGAGAGCCATTAAAATAAAGTAGTTCTGCATTATGTTCTTTCAGATAACGTCACTGCTGTTGCTTACATGCTGTTGTATTTGGCTTTAAAAATAAAGTAGCATGTTAACTCTTACACTGGAAAAATAAACAAGCTTTCTAGTCTTTTAAGTTTCCATGTACCTTTGTTAGTAGGATAAAAAGTAACAATATCCTGAGGTCAATTATAATTCTTGATATCATTCTAACTTGGTATCAAGGCTGAGATTTTTTTCAAAGTCACTTCATAAATTTTAATGTGAATTTGAATTTTTATGTATCTATTAGGAAGCTTTAAAATTCGCAGAAAATACTACTGTAGCTAATTTAAGTAAAAATGCAGATTAAAAATAACACAAAAAGAACATTTCAATTTGCAGTATAAATTCTTGACATGACTTGGTATATTTAATTGTGGATTACCTCTATAAAAATACTTTTTCTAATAGGTTTTCTTTTCAAGGCTTTCAACTGTGTTCCAGAATATTTAGACATATTTAGAGTCTCAATTCTAAACTATAATTAAAATCTAATTATTAAAATTAAAATCTAAATTGCTAGTTAGATTTATTCTAAAATATTTTCAGAATTCCAAAATTTTACTTTTCTAAATAGAGAAATGTTCTATTCTAAATATATTATAAAATATACTTAGCAATAGAAAACAAATTAAGTTTCCTCTGAGACTGATAACTGGCCCACAACTTTCATAAAGTTCAGGTAAATTGGAAAAAGCTTCCTAGATCATACCTTCTGCATACAGGTTACTTTGTACAGTTGAATTTTAAAACAAATATTGCCAAATGAAATTCTGCTTTTTGAGATTCCAGTATTTTAGTGCTCTCTTGATAACCTTATTTAACATGTAGAATTACTTGGGATAAAAATGTGAAAAAACCTAACAACCAAATAGCAACATAAAATGTTTTGCTTCACCAAAAAAATAAATGTTTCAACATGTAACACAACATGCAACAACTATCTTGCAAGAATTGGAAAGCATTAAGCCATAAAAGAGGTCACAGGTCTCAAGAGGTAATATGAATTTAGATATTAGAAAGATATAAATTAGAACTGTATCACAGCTTTATTCTAATACATGTTAAATCATACTAAGATTTATTAATTTAATCTACCCTGCTATACAGGATGAACAATCCTTCCAAAGAGGATTGTGGCATCTTTTTTGGATTATATATTCATATAAATCCTGTGGGTTTTTGGAATGAAGATCTTTCTGACTTATTAAGTTCTGAAAGGAGGGAGAGGTTAGCTGATTTTCTTTGGATAAAAATACACTTTGATCATATTTAATTACAAACAATGCTACTTCTCAAAGTGCAGGAAAAAAAGAATACTCAAACCACATCATAAAAAGAGAAATCACGAAGACACCCTTCAGGTAAATGACGCCAGCAAAAAGCTGCCTGAATAAAAACCAGGTGAAAATGATGTTTGGGTCTTACATGGATGAGCAGTAAAGAGAATTGTGCCTTATATGCCACAGGTCACACGAGACCCCAGTAAATACATATTCCTTCCAAAAATTATGACAGAAGCAGAGCCTGAGTCTGGCCCCTACCTTTCCCTGTTGCAGCTCAGAGAACAAGAACATGCATCAATCCTTATGGTATGACAAGAGCTGGCAGCCCTTCTTGAATCTGAGCATGCTGTGCATTGGTAGCCTCTGAACACTTGCTATGTGGTACCACTTCCCAAGCATGCCCTCAGTGAAGTTAAGAATAAACAAAACGTGAGAAGTGGAAGATAGCTGGACACTATGTTCATTGTTCAAATATTACATTGAAAGAAATCTCACTCTAGCACTTGAAATCTTTCTTTTAAAGTCAGTAAGGAAGAGTTTCATCCACCTCCTCTCTAGGATGGATAAACGGGTTGTGACTATTAGAACAATGTTCAAAAAAGTAGCCAAAAATCAATGAACACAGAGTCCTTAATTACTGGGGGGGCACAGGGAGGAGGGAAGGTTTTTGTATTAAGTGCAGGTTTGGTCTTCTAACAGATATATTAGCCCAAAACAGCTGGTGAGAGATGGCAAAGGAAGCCATTTCCACATCTGTCACGTAAAATGTTAAGATTCAAGTACAACAATGGGCATTAATAATTGCAAACCCAGTGTCACTGCAAACTTTGCCTAAAGAGGCATCACAGCAATTGGCAAGTTCATGTCCTTATCAAATAAAGCAATGAAAGGTTGCTCAGCAACCTGTGACCATGGGTTTGCAGTTCCAGGACAACATTACACATTTCATGAAAATCAATTACTGCCTTCATTCCCATTAAGCTTTTCTATTATTTCTTTTCAATACAGAAAGCAGTGCAATGTAAACTGGTAGTTCATGCCCCCTTTTGTGATGCCCAGTGCGTCACCACCTTATTTCTGCAAGTAAAAATGAGTGCAACAAAGTGTATTTATTTTCTGCTGTAGAAACAAACTTAACCTCTGCAATATTTCAAGTGACTTCGACACAGTCATCACGCACTGCAAGTTCAAGCCATAGCAAACATTGTTTCTATCTGCAAAGAACCTGTTAGGCAATATGGTAACGTTTGTTTCAGTAAACAGACCCCATAATGAAGCCATCCAATAGGAAACAAATACCTTTAACATTTGGAGGGGTCAACTAAATTGCCACTGTTTTCTGAAATAATTTTTACCCTTTCCTAACTTGCTACTCTGTAATTTAAAATATCTAAATGATACACTCCATCACTTGAAATGAGCTCTGTCACTATTTTATTGACTTCCAATCCTATTTCATGTTGTATCACCAAACAAATGTAAAATGATGAGAGAATGAGGATGGATATTCATGCAGTATCATGAATGTTTATTTAAGTAGCAAGCAGAACTGCCATATTCCGTACATTATTAGCTACTCCAGACTCTTAATGATTATTGTTTCTTCGTAATCTCGTTTCTTCATAAATTGTACTCTCTAATATGAAATTATAATCAAGCATAAGAATGAGGCTTGATAAAGTTCTGACACTCCTACTTCAATCATGCAAACAGTATAAAGGTTAGTTAAGAAACAGTTTTATTTTTTTAACAAACTACAGCAAGAAAAGTTTCACAGCAAAGAATGTTCATATTCATTTCCTTGTAAATCTTGATCATGAAATATTTAATAACCATCATCCGTGTCCTAGAACTTGTAAACATCTACCCAGTCCCAGTGGGATCAAGTCTCTTCTCATTTACAAAACCATAAATCAGAAATAACTCTGTTGAAGCTAATGGAATTTAAGAGGCATAAATCAAGGGCAATCAAATCTAATGGGGTTACTTGCATAAGTAAAGGATTTAAGAACTGGGCACCAAGTTAGATATACTGTTATATCTCCATCCAGTTATTTAAACATCAGTATAAAACTCTTAAGCACATTAATAGCAAGGCAGTTTATAACATTCAAAATGACTAATGCAGTGGCCTACAGTAGTCATACTGTTTCCAGTGAACATTTATACTGCCAGCAATAAACCTTCTCATGCTGTACTTTGTCTTACAAATCTGAATTCAGCTCTTATTGGTCATAGTAAATACAATGTTCTCATTTAACTGACTTTCTCATGAGACTTGATTTAAGCAATTTCCTCCTCTATCACAAATATAATTTACTGAAGAGTAATAAGAAGTGACTCATGCGAGTATCTAGGACTGTGTTAAGTTCATCTGAGTGGTATGTGCAGGCACTAAATCCAACACTCTTTTACAGTGAACCAAATGATACATCTTCAACTTTGTACTGTATCAAAGTCTGATGATCTTCTACTCTGTACAACAATCTTAACTGAATACAGAGAAGCATGCAATTTGTCCAGAACTAGGCATGATGCTGATACATTCACTTATCTTATTTGGTTAATGCTAGAGTTGTGCAAAAATTTATACTTCTTTGTGTAAAAGTAAGGTTTGCCAGTATCCGTGATTTTGATATGACAACTTGAGCAACAATTATTCATATGAGTAAGTTTCTGGAGAGGATCTTACAGTGTCCGAAGTTTAATAGTATGAAAACAAAAAAATGCCTGTTTGACAGGATCTAAAGATACATGTAAAGACAAAGTAACTAAGTAAGCAAATAAGACCAAAATAATCTCCAAAATGATTGCATTATGTAGCATTCAAACCTAGTAAGAAAGAAAACTTCACCATCATCATAACTAATGTTTAGTGAGGATATCAAAAAATATTACAGCACACAAAGGGACTGTTAATTCTAGCATAATCATATAATATTCCACTTGAAGCTATCTGCAATCACCCCAACAAAAAAGTGATGTACTAATTCAGATATGCTCAGGTCTCTCCTGCTCTACCAACATCCATAGTGCTGGAAGAGTGATTAAGGTTCAATGCAGCATTCACTGGAATCAGTGGGATCTTCCACTGTATTTAATGGGAGCTGCAATAAGCACTTAATGAAGAAGCACTTAATTTTTTTTTAATCCAGACCTCACTGAGGCCTACATTTTAGATTAAGTTAGCTTCTAAATTACTTCAGACTACAGAGAAGGGTCAAGGAGAACTGATATCCAATTCAAGTTGAAGTATTTAAATTTACTAAAATCAATGAAAAACAGGTCACAGCTTTCATACACTGTCTGTTTCACACATATAAGAACAGTCCTTGGTGGCCTTCTTGTTTGGAGAGCAGAATCTTACAACCTGAGGGCTCAGTGAATGCTTAGCTGTGTACCTGAAAGTAGATTTTCTTGGAGAAAAATGTTTTTACTGTATATCTGTTTAATATGTTGGTATTAAATGTATAATACCAAAATACTGAAATAGGGAAAATCTGGTCAGTTAGAATGGCAGCAATGAATTGGATAAAACCATGTATTCTTCTTGATAAATGGATTTGTGTTTCGATTTTGAAACATTTCTTTTCATGTCAGATGAGTCCTATAAAATCAGAAACATCAGTAGATCAGCACAGATTCCAGCCACTACTAGAATTGCTCACTGTGCCATTAAACGTATCAGATTAGTATTTTTAATTGCCAGCAAGAAAAGAAAATCAGTCAAATTTCGCAAGATGGAATGGTATTTATCTACAAGAAAGCTTCCAAAACAGCAATGTGTTGCAATGGTAGAACATTTATCATAAGAACGGTGATGCCAACACAGTCCAGAGCCCCTTTAGGTCACAGGATGGTTAACTCTTTTAGAAAGCAAGGTTCAGTGACCCTGTTTAATTACAGTTATCATTTTTCCCAGGTGATGGCTTTGTAATTTGTCAGTTGGCCATGATCATCATGCACTGGTCTAAGAATTATCAGGAGGAGTCCATTCACTGACAATGGATATTTAAACTTCTGTGAGCTGAAGCAAAGGTATAATTTGATCACACAGGCATACAGGAGTAATGACAGTAATGCAGAGATGGGCATGTGTCAAGAGTGTCAGGGAAATCCCAGATATTGTCATACATGTCCTCTCTGGAAATGACCTTGTATTTCAAATAGGTTTGAGTAAAATCCTACTAAAGTTGTGCTTTCGACCCAAGGAATGGGAATGATTTGGCTTACAATGGAGCAAAAGGGAATCTTTCAAGAGGAAAACTAAGAACAATATCATAGTTAATACTGTCATGCTAGTTAGGGCTAGAGCTCTTGTGTGGCAGTGATGGGACACATCTGGGTCAGACTTTCTGATACAATTGGGATATTCACCAATGCATTTCTAAAAACTGCAACTGAATACTTTGTTGACCTAAATTTCAGAGACTGTCTTTGAGGTCCAGTGAGAGAAGCGGTTTTTAAAAGCAGGAAAAGCTAACCTGAGCTGTAAGACCACTGCTCAGGTATCTGCATTGGCTTCACTCCATTCCCAATTGGTAAAACTACTGCTCCTCATGCAGGACAGGGCTTGGCAGCTCAAGAAAAAGCAGAGCTTATTCTGCAGTCCATTCCTACAGAGAAGCGGCACTACTGATTTCCAAGAGGGGTAGGGAAACTTCCTCAGCCTAAAGCCCATTGCTGTTCATTCATTCTTGGCTCACTGGAGTCCAGCATATTCACAAAGCATTGATTTTTTTTTTTTTCCAAAGTTTAGCATTTGATTGATTTGCTTCAGTTCAGCTTAGATGGGTTACTCATGATACGATACTTCAAGAACAAATATTCTGCAGTCCAGAATGTGGAAGGTATATGGGTGAAATAGCTGAATAAAAACACTCAGAAAATTAAAGTAATTGAAAGCAACAGGAGCAGTGGCATGAAATCTCTCACTTAAAAAACAGTTTTCACATTTCGGGATAACTGGGTGACAAATGTGATAGCAATTTTTAAAAGGAGATCTGAAGCACTATGAACTTGCAAATCACTACTAGGCAAATGAGTAGAAACTAAGAAATAAGATAATTAATGGACACTTGGATAAAAAAATGACCACTTTGGAAGTAGTTAAAACAGAGGAAAAATCTGCCTTACAGATTTAGTAGTGTTCTCAGAAGAGGTCAAGCATACAGATAAAGATGGGTAGATAGACATACTCTGGTTGGACTTCCAGAAGTCTTTTGACAATGTTCTCCACCACCAGCTTTTAAGAATTTAAGAAGTCACGGCATAAGGTCTTTGCAGAAGCAAGCAATCAGTTAAAAGACTGAAAATAAAGCTTAGGAGTAATTAGTTATTAATTATTAATTAATTAATGTTTATTAAAAAGCAATTAGATTCTGACAGTGGGCAGTGGTCCCTGCTGGAGTTCTGCTGAGGTCCATGGTAGAACTTCTTCTCGAACCTACACTATTTCATAAAAAAAAAATTACATGAAAACAGGAGTGAGCAATAAGGTGTAGATGTCAGCTACTGTTATCACAGATATAAAGACTATGGCTGACTGTGCATGAGCTGCAGAAGGACCCTGCAAAACTAAGTGACGACAGTAAAATGGCAAATGAAATCCAATGCAGACAAATGTAGATGAACTGATGTACAAACCCAACATCACACTAAAATGAACTATTTTGAGCTGCCCAGTACCACTGAGGAGTGATGATCTCAGGGTCATGGTAGACTAATGCCTGGCAACAGCTCAGTAGAAGTCCCAACAGCAAATGACATACTAGACATGATCGATAGAAGTATGGAGAATAAAGCAACTAACATGGCACTGTAAGAATAATCCAAGGTTTTGCCAGACTTTAAGTACTGTGTGCAGTTCTAGTCACCTCTATTCAAAGAAAACATAGTAGAGCTGGAAAAATTTTCAAGCGGGAGAAGAAGGATGGACAAAGATATGGTACACCCTCCATATGGGGAATAGCTAAGTAAGCTAAGACTCTTCAGTGTAGATACAACACAATTTAGGGGAAAATATTAGAATCTAAAAAATCATGTATGGCATAAGAACGGACAGAGATCAACTTTCACTGTCTCTTTCAGTAGCCATCAAACAAAGCTAGTAAGTAACAAGCAAGAAAGGTGGTTCTTCATGCAGTGAAGCAGCACACTTTTAAAATTCTTGCCAAAGGATATTGTGTATGCTCAAAGTTTACTTTTATTTGAAAGACTGGACAAGTGTCTAAACAAAAAACATCAAGAATTTCTAAGTACACAGAAACCATATCCAGCTCAGTCTCCTGAGCTGAAAACAACTGAAGGGAGTGTAGGGAGAAGCACTGGACGCTTGTTTTGTTCATCTTCTTCCACAGACCGTAACTTAACACCACTGCCATAGTCAGGCAGGCTGGATAGATCTTCTAACTGACCCAGAATGGCCTTGCATCCTTATGGGTCTATTTGAATAAAGGCTGTTCACAAGAAACAAAAATGTTATAGGAACTACTTCTCTACACCCTAGAAGTCATACTACTGGCTTTAGAGGTGCGACACAGGGTGCATTTTCTTTCCTGTTTGTTTTTAAGACCTCAGGTTACTGTGTTAATAAGCTCTACAAAGAAAAGCTCAATAAAAGCAAAAAAAAATGTTCTCTAGATTTATCCAGAGGGGAGGCTACATGCTACCATTGATTGGTAGGAGAATATTATCCAATTCTAGGCTTGAATTTCAGCCACACAGCACTACTCAGTAACATCTTCACTACCCACTAAGCACCCTTGCACAAAACCTGGTGGTTTTATTCCAGCTTGAACACAAATGAGTAAGAGAAAAGATTTAATTGTGACTTGTAACTTCCCTGTAATTTCAGTTTGGCCCTGAAAAACAAACATAAATGAGGCCTATTCCCTGCTGCCACAAAAACATCTCTATTTTAAGCTGATAACTTATGCAAATTAAAAACTGTATCTATCTCCAAGTACTACTTCATTAACAGTCTCCTTCAAATTCCTGAATTTGGGCACAAAACTAAACTATGGGATAGTAGATCAAAACTATGTTAGTAACATTGATATATCTATTTATTACAGCAGGCCAGCAAATGACTACCTGCCACAGTTCCTTTAGAAACTGTTTTGGTCAATACTTCAACTAGTGACCTGACTACTGGCATTGGAAAGACACCTATTAAACACAATACACATGAAGAAGCAGAGAGGATCTGCAAGCACGTTGAGGGGCACGAACAGAATTCAAAACAAACTGAAACTGTAAAATGAGGTCCGGAAAAACAAGGCAAGATTCAGCAAAGGCATATGCAAAGTACTAAATCTAATCAATAATAATCTACTGGACAAATTCAGGCTGGAAAACAATGGGCTAGGAATTTGGCAGAATCAATCTGTGAACCATAGCAGATCACAAGTTGAACTAAGTCAACAATGTCATAACAGCCACGGGACAGACAAATACAATAATGAGCTACATAAATAGAAGTGCTGTGCTGAAGACAACTAAAGGAATCCTTACGCTGTACTCAGCTGTAATGCTCTAGCAGCTCCTTGCTCAAGAAGATGAGCATCACTTAGAAAGACCAGAGTCAAACAGCAAAACTTGATCAGTGAAAGCCTGACCTGTGTGAAACAAAGGAAAGGACTGGGCTTAGATGAAAAAGGATGAAAGTGGGTGGCAGGAAGAATGGAATGCTACAACTTTTCTGATGCTGATTTGTTCATAAAGAAACAAGAAATGCTGGTTTTGAACTGCAGGAAGACAGGTACAACTTAGACTTCACTGGGGCAAAGAGGATAATGAGACACTAGAATCGACCATGACCAGGCACTGTGGAGCATCCTTACTGAAAACCTTTGAAAACTGATTAAATATCTGTCAGGAAAGATGAGGGCACAGCTGATCCTCCTCAAGGGCATTGCAATGGATAAACTAATCTATAGAGATATACCCCCTACCCTTCACTTCTACAACTGTCAGCCATTCTCAGCCAGAGGTCACATCATACCAGACATGACCACTGTCATACAAGAGGTATGACACACTACTGATTTACTCAATATGTTTTACAGATTTCTTCTGGTTCTTCCATTTTAATCTAGCCTGGTCCACTTCTTATGTATTTTGTCTGAGAAGAGCAGTCCCACAAACATTGCCATTTGTAAACTGGGCTTGCAACTAATTGTTATTCTTAAAAGTATAATTTAGCATGTGTTTGCCTAAGGGCTTTAAATAAAAAATCATCACATAATTTGTAGTTTGACTATGCTGTTAAATGAGATTCTCACATTCTCTCATTTTGTGACAACATACAAGGACTATTAGGTTGCCTCTATCACCAGAACCCATTTGGCACACTCTTTTCTTCATCCTACTCCTAATGAAAGCTCACATTTAGTAGTAGTAAGCTCTGCTCTCTCTCCCTCCTCACTCTCATTTTTAACTGCACAGACACAGAACTACTGCTAAGTATGAAGTAATTAGCCATGGCATACGCTTTGTATTATCCAATATGTGCTGATTTTCTGGTTTTGTGGCATATGAACATTTGCAAGAATATTGTTTCAGTGCTTACATTTTCCAAAGATCTTTCTACCTGGTGGTTATTCTCTACCAGTCCCTAAACGTACTTTTTTCTGCCAGCAATAGAGAAAATTCAATTTTCCTTGATGTATCTGTGTAACCCCACTACATCTGCATGTGAACACAGTTTAGAGTACAGCTAGCTTTGATTCTTTTAATACTGTAGTGCTGGTACTTGCATCTTTAAAACTCAGGACTTCATTACATTTACCCCAGGTATTACATTTTAGTAAGAGTATACCCTGTGTCAATGCTGTGACCACACAGGCTATTAAGGGGCACGTGCCTTTTATTAACTGTCTGTATTATTATTATGGGGTAGCTGAACTTCTTTGCACACAGGCCTACTATCCTGCTTTTTTAAGTCATCCATGTAAGGTGGTGGAGATTATGGTAGCAAACTTCTTCCTTTGCTGAAGACAAAGTTACTTTAGGGTCTTTATCTTAAAATAAGCTCTCTTTTCTCTTAACTGAATGATTTTTTTCTAGTCTTTCAATTTCAGCTACTTAGTTTGCAAAACTTCCTTTTGCCTCCCATCAGGAATAGATTTGGAAAATGGAAAACAGCCATTCCTCCCATTCTTTCTGATCAATTGATCTTGTTACACAACATCTTCTCTGTGCCATCACTGGGACTTCAGGTTTGAAATGAACTAATATTTATTAACTCTTTCTGTGATTTGCTGGCTTTAAATCTCTAAACTCCCAATAAAAACAAACAAACCAGCCAACAAAAAACCCCACAACCTTTTGGCAAATCACATCAGCATTTACAGTACCTAAAAAAATCAAATCTGTATATCTAACAGTGACTCCTGGGTCACACCTCAAGCTTAGAACACTTACGTGTCTTTTGGTTAACACTGTGTATTCCTCGCAGGAAGAAAATTGGAGGGAAAGGGTAGTCTGTCACTTGCCAAGGATGGGGAGTAGGCCACTAGACCCTGGAGGAGATCAGGAAAGAAGTACTGGAAGAATACAATTAGGAGAGGAAAGATATGATCTGGAAAAGTGCTGACCCATCCTCAGCCCCTGCCTAGAAGAAAGAAAGAAAAAGAAACAGTAGGATCTAAAGTTTACTCCTATACTAATTAATGAAGCATTTCTCTCCCTTGTTGCAGCCACAGATAAGATACCTTTATCTCTTCCATTCTTACATCACCTTTGGGGTATCAGCTGTTTGTTTCTCCTGCTCTCCTGCACCTTCAAGAAAAGTCCCCTGCCTGAATGAGAAACTCCTGGCACCTGATGACAGCAATCTGAAACTGATGAGGCACCACTTTCTAGAAAAGCACAAACATAGAAAACCTTCCTTATTTTGAAGCCCACAAATTTCAAATTAAAATAAAAACTCATGTGCCCAGAGTCAGTTACTGAACATTCTCCTCTTTTATGTATATAAACGAAGATGTAAGGGGAAAAAGCTTAAGTGAGTAGCACAAAAGCCTTCAGCAGTAGAACCTGCAGTAGCATTCCCAACTTCTCAGATGCTTCATAAGTCAGCCGGTGTTCCTTTCTCCAGTCTGTTGAGAATATTTTAGCACCAAATCACAAATTTATATCCAGTGAGAATCTGTGTTTAGAAGAAACAAGGAAATTCATGGGAATCAAGATGACCTATTAGTATACCTTAATTTTCATGGCTGTATCAAAAGAAAGCTTTCTTTTTCCACTGTATAGTAAGGAACCCCCACACTATCAACACTGTCATAATATTTATGCCAATTGTACGAAATGCTACACAGACTATATGTTTAATCCTCAGCAGCTGCCAACAGTGAAAGAAACTTTCCCAAAAGACAGATACTTTGCTCTTAGAGAAAGATCTGCTTAGTACAGCCACTGAAAGATAGAAGCGATAGCACAGAGCTGCTGGGGGATGCATTATACCCCAAATTGCTCCATCCAGTGTGTAACTTAGAAAAAGGCCTTGGCTGCTTTGCATTATACTACCTTATCACAGTCCCAGAGGGCTTGCTAGTCCAGACCATTTTATTAAAAGACTCAGGCCAAAAGAATAGAAGCAATTCTTTAACATGAGACAAGGATTTGTTTGCTGGAGGAACTACTAATTGCACTTCAAGGGTAGGCCAGAAATGTCTGCAGTACATGGGAAAAGAAAAAAAAAAAAAAAGTCAACTCTATGCATTTAAGTCTTGACATTACATGTTTGTGCTATTTTAAAGCACAATGAAACACAGGACACCTTGGGCCAATTCTTTTGTACATTGATGCTTCACTGCATTTACTTCATCACCTCTAATGCAGCTGTGGCTATGTCACAGAAATTACATTACCAGTAACCAAGTACTCAAGTCTAAAGTTATGGACAGGCCTTTAGCAGGCCTTAAATATAGGTCTATTAATTTGAGTGTCAGCTCAGGTGGGCCCTACTGTCCAAATCAGAAGCTCCAAACTGGTGGCACTAACTGCAGCAATCAAAATCACTGACTTCGCAAAGGATATCCTGCCCACTTGTGTCAGTCAGTAAGGGGATCTGCTGCCTCTGTTTCTGTGATACGTAACCTTCGTTCAGTCCTGTGGGGAAAAGAGTTTCCTAACAGAAGCTAATAGTCGATACAATGATAGGTCTAAGTTGCTGCTCTATGATTTTCCAAGCCATAGGTGAAGAAAATTAATGACAATCCTACTAGATTCACTGCAAGAATTCAAGTAACTTGAAGAACAAGCTTCTGTGTCTACTGTCAACTTCACATTGGTAACAGGAAGGAAACACAGGGTAAATGAACAGTATGTTGGAGCAATTTGTAGGAAACAAGAACCAGAACATATAACCTGGAAAAACACAGAGTAAAAGAAGACTCTTTCTCTGTTGCATTGTGTCCCCTAAAAAATTAATGGAAAACTCTTTTCAATAAGCAGAGAAGCTAAAGCTTCAAACTGCTGTAACAAGAGATGGAGACACAGAAGTTTGAGAGCAACAGGAGTTTACCAGAAGCTCTGAGATAAAGGAGTTCTTAATTGCTCACCAGTAGGTGATCTCAAGGCCTCTTTTAACATCCCTTTCTGTCATCTGATTCATCCATCATTCTGGTAGGCTTGGTAGATTTCCTGTCATCACCATGGCAATGAAAATGGACTTAAGAGGTTATTTCAAGACTCAACTGGATATTCTTCAGATCACGAGCACCAAAAAATGGGAAAGCTAAATTCCACCTGTTACCAGGAATGCACCAAATAACAAAAACTGGGAGAAGGGATGTTGTCTGATGTTTACAGTTTACAACCTTCCTGGGTCTACCATCTTGTCTCCACTGATCAACTTCATGTATCTTTCAATGCCATTTTTCCACAAACACAACCCAAATATTGCCTACACTTAACTGTTTTACTCCTAACCTACCCTAAACTCTCCCTATTTCATAGCACCTTGCATCTCCACTCATGCAAAATTAACAGGGTGGCTGGTAAGAGTAAGGCCTTCAGAACCCCTCTGTTTTCCACTATTCCCTTCAGCTCTAATCATGCAATTAACTGTTGCCAAAATACTCCTGGGTTTGCAACTTTGCAACTGCACCTACTTGACTTTCATTTTTTGTACACAGTTTCACCACCTCTTATCTTGAATATTTTAATTCCATTATTTTTCTGGGTCATTTGTACAGAGTCAGTTCTTTGGGCCAGTAGTGGGATTTGGATTTAGCTTTTTGCACTTTCTTCTTAAAGGTGAGCTCAGAAATTTAATTTAACCAAAAATATTATACTTAATGCACTACATTAAGTTTTTTTGATCTATTTCAGATTATTTTTGGATGTGTATTTTTTTAGAGATTTGTAATTACCTTCTTCAAGCAGAAGTAAACAGCTTAGCTCTTACTGATGCAGCTTTAATTATAATATTTCCGCTTACCAAGAAGAGATGTTATCTGCAAAACCAAAGTTTAATTGCCTGGCCATAGCCACTACAATATGCAGACATTAAGCACGTGAAGTCCTGCCTCTAACAGAATTCTGCTTACAGGATATCTCTTTCAGTGTTTTCATAGTATATTCAACTAAGAGAATGTCTTTCAACATCTCACACTAAATACAGATTTTTAAATCGCTTGCAATTGTCTCTCAACAATAAACAGTAGATTCTTACCCCATTCTCATATTCTTTTGCAATTCCTGTTCTGTGTCAAGTATCTTCCTGCTTTTCCAAATCTATGCAGAAAGCCCATTACAGGCAAATCTAACTCATCAGTCCAGACCATTCGACTTCCTTTCTCTAAAAATTAACACCTTACTCCTTTTACCCATCTTTATCAAGTGATACAGTCTACAAAGAATGATCGATAAGCTTCACAGAAAATGATGCATATGTTTTTGTATTTTTAAGAAATAGAGTCACAGAATTATTGTACATGGGCTTCGAGCAATATATACATGTTAAACTATGTATGGTCAGATAACAGCCATCTGTATTATTTTATGGACTCTGAATTCTCAAATTATAAATTCTACCTAGCAGCCAGGTCAGACTGATGAAAGTTGTATAAGCATTAGCTGTGAATAAGAGAACAGACATTAGACTGACCACCAACATACTTCTGAATGTGCTGTCACAGAAATACCATTTGGGGATGATTTTGCAAGAAAGTATCAGAAACTTAACACTCACTGGCCATAGTAAAAAGATACCCATGAAAGGGAATTCTGCATAAGAATTTTTGCAAATGCACAATGCTTCTTAGGGCATGTAGCTGTAACAGTAGAGTGCTGAGCTCTACATTGGCACAGCACAATGACATCTAGCATCTAGTTACTTCAACCCAAAGTACATACAGGAAGCTCTCTGGAATTTCTTCACATACACCCACTGCCTGCTTCTTGTTCTTAAAGGCTGGTTATAGCCAGAAGATGAGGAATCACCCATCAGTCTAGTTCACATTATTACTGAAGTTTTATTTCTCCTGTACCCATCATTTAACATTCTTATATTCATCTTCTACTTGCACTCTCCCTATAACTAAATAATGGTATTGGCTCCTTCACATATGCTCTCTTTTCATCTGCATACCCAGTAATGTATCTTCCAGTTTTTCATTATTTATAGTCCCTATTTTCTCTCATTCCCATCTGTGTACCTGATCAGTAATGTATCTATTATTAATATCTCATAGGTGTATACATGGCATTTTCACTGACACATAAGAAGCAATAGTAGCTTACTACATTCTTTCCTTAATTCATCATGATGTTTGGATGTTCAAGGTATAAAAAAGGAGGCTCTGAGTTAGCCAGCTGGCTTGACAAAAGACAAAAGGGGAAGAAGTGCATCCTCCAACCAACTAAATGTTGCTCATTTTGGTGCTGTGAAGGCCCAGATATGAACACAGAGAAAGACCTTGAGCAAAGGAGGTGTGCAAGACAAAAAAGAAAAGCATCGATGCAAAAAACTTTGTGCTTGAGTTCCTAAATGGCAGTTTCAAGGTGGGGGTTCAATTTTGACATGGAAGCTTCCTCCCAAATTTCTGTGCCTCCAACTGGGAATAACATTGCCTACCTGTCCAAGTGCTCCAAAAGTACTGTTTTACTGCATCTTTACACACCCTCTTTGGTGCTACTCAGTGTCATTTTCCAGCCTTTCTTATGTCAATTATTTATCCTAATAGACTGCACACCTGTCTTATTCAGGCTTGCAATGATTGGGAAAGGTTGAGATGCACACTTCAAACTTTTGAGTCAGTGATGCAGTAAGTGGTAACTTACTCTACAACACAAATTGTGTTGTGTAGATCTTTGATCTGTTTGATGCAGAAGGCCTGTTGTGCAAATGCAGCTACAGTGTTGTGAATCTCATGTATAAGATGAAGCTTTCTGTACCTGTAAATGCTCATTTCTAAACCTTCAATTCATACAGTATAAACTATTGTCTAGAAAGACTGTGCTTGGATGTTCGTACCCAAGCGTGCAACGGAATTATTTTTTAAGCACTCACCTTGCTTAATCCTACACAGGCAACTCATATTCTGACGATAATTGTAAGGAAAGCCAAGGATACTGGGCACAAACTCAGAAAAAAATTATGTTAGGACACTTTAAACAGTAACCGTGCCTAGCTGTAGCAGGGGTGGGGGTATTTTTCAGCGTGATGGGATCCAGCGAGAACCAGGTGTTTCCTCACTTGCAGTTCCTGGACCTGGCTGGATCCAAGAATCTTCTCGCGGGGTGATCTCCGGATCTCGCCAGTCCAGGTGTTTTCCAGCGAAACATCTGTGGGCTCCGCTGCGCCCAGGTGCTGCCCGACCGGCCGGGCGCGGGCCGGGGCAGCTCTGCCTACAGCGCCGGCATCCAAGAGCCGACCTCTTCTCTCCCCTCCTTTCACAAGAGACCCGGCGGAAAGCGAGCGGGCTGCGGGACAGCAGTGCGGGCCGCGGCGGCGGGCGAGCGGGCCGGCCGGCTCCCACCCTGGGGCAGCCCCGGCCCCCTCGGCCGCGCTCCCCTTCCCCGCGGGACCGCGGAGGCCGCCGCACGCCGGCCAGCCGCCCCGGGGCAACGAGGCCACCCCTGTCACCTTCTCCTTTCGCCCGCCCCTCCAGAAGGGGGGTCGGGACACCCCCCGCGGCGGGCCGGCGACCGCAGCTGCCACGTCCTGGCTGCCGGGGCGACGGGCGCTCGCCGCAGGACGAGTTCCTCTTGCATTGGCGTTTTTGCCTTTGCAAGGGGGGCAGGAAGCTGCTCGCCGCGGAGCGCAAAGTTCAGCCGCCGCGGAGGCAGCGCGGCGGCGGGTAGAGCCCCGCGGAGTCCCTCGCGCCCCGCCCCCCGCCCCCCCCCAGCGGCTCGGCGGCGTGCGTCCCGCTCCGCACCTGGCTGCGGAGGGGGTCCCGCAGCCGCGGCCCCGACCCCTCCGGCGGGGCCCCAGCGTACCTGTCCCCGCGCATCCCCTCCGCCGGCCCGCGGCGGGAGGCCGGGGTGGGGGGCGGGGGGGCTGCGCTTTGCAGGCCGCCCCGCGGCGGCGGGGCCCGCGGCGGGGCCGGGGTCGTACGGCGGCCGCGGAGCCGCCCGTCCCTTGCCCTTGCCCCTGCCCCGGCAGCGGCGCAGGGCGGCGGCAGCGGACCCTGCCCGCCGGCCGCGCCGCCGACGCCCGCTTCGAAGTAGTTGTAAGGAGCGTTACCTGTCCTATATTGACGTATCCGTACTTGCTAGCTATCCTGTTGGCCTCCGGGAGCCCCCCAGCTATCCGCACAGCCCAGTGGTTGGTGTACAGGCGCGTCCTGCAGGCGGGCAGCAGGAACCCCAGCACCAGGGTGAGCCGACAGAGAAGGTCCCCGCCGCCTCCGCCTCCCCAGCAGCAGCGGCGCTTCCAGCCCATCTTCTCCTCCTCCGCACACAACCCCCACAAAACTTCTCTTTCCTTCTTCCGAGGTTCTTCTCCTCACCTCCGGGCGGCACCGGCGGCGCGTCCTCCGAAGTTACCCCGAGGAGGAAACTAGGAAGAGCTTGGAGTAGTGCATTGAACCACCCGGGTGTTAAATGATGAGGGGTTGGGAATAATGGCTATGATCGGTGATTACTGTTGTCCCCTCCTCCCGCCGCTCTTCGGGGATTAAGTAACTTGCTTGGAAAGCTTCTCTCACAGTTTCTGAGCGCCAGCTTCTCGCTCTGTCCCCAGCTGCATGGGAAGTCGTCTCTCCACGGGGAGGAGGGCTCCTTCTCCCTTCTTTCCGCGCTTCCCTCCTTTCTGACTTCCTTCTCCCTGCCAGCAATTTTCTGCCTCCTCTCCCGCGTCTGGCTTTTCCTCGCCTTCCCTCTCTCCCTCCTGCCCGGAGTCCCGGAGCAGCGCGGCGGCGGCGGCAGGCGGTGTGTGAGTGTTAGCAGCTGAGCGCCTCAGTTCACTCCGGCTCAGCCACCTCCCTCTCCTCTCCCCTCCCTCCCCCCTACTCCTCCTCCTCCGCCCGCCCTCGCTTGCTCCCGCCCGGCGGCGCCGAGGGCCAGGGGAAATGGCAGCCGCGCTGGCCCCGCGCTCCGCCGCCTCCCGCGCTCCCGGGCCCGCGGCGACCACCGGCCCCTGCCGCCGCCCCCGAGGGCTGCCCCCTCACCCGGCCGAGCTGGGAGGCCGCCGCCCCGCTGGCGGGGCTGCGGGAACCGCGGCGCAGTGCGAGGCCTGCGGCAAGGCCCGGTGCCCGGCACCGGCTGCGGGCCCCCAGTCCTGCCCCCGCGGGCGCGGAGGGGCCCTGGGGGAGCCCCGTCCGCCCCGCTCGGCCAGGCCCGCCCTGCCGGCCCCGGGGAAGCGGGCCGGGGGACCGGGCGGGACACAAGCAGCCCCAGAGCTGCCTCACTGGCATTCGCCGGCTCTGCCTCACGGGGGTCTGCGGGCCGGTATTTTATAAACGTTGGTCAGCGTCATTTAACGTTGAACTGGCCTCCAAAGCCCGGTGGTGGTCACCACGCTCAGAAAGAAGAGCGAGCAGCGGCTGCTTCAGCTGAGAAGCGGTGGTCAGGACAAGGAGCACGGCCTCCTCGGCGTTCCTTCATCCCCGTGCAGCGTGGCCGTGGCTCCCACCACCTTGCTGGGGAGTGCTGCTGGCCGCGGAGAGCCTGCGGCCTAGGGACGGTGCGGCGTGGCTGGGCCTGGTCGTGCAGAGGCCCGGTCCTGTGGAGGCCCAGGCATAACGGGGGAGTGGAGGTGCCAGGGTGGAGTGCGAGGAAACGTGTGTCCACCCATGCCCAAACTGTTGCTTACCAGACTAAACCTGAGAGCCACCACCATGGCTTTGGACAGCCTATGGGTCTTATTTGAAAGAATAAGTGCCTATAAAATTCAGTCTAACAGACCTACTGTGAGGATCCATTACAGGTTGTGAAGGAATTTGAACAGGAGATGTACTAATGTAAATGTTGTGGGCTTTTTTCTCTAAGGAACCTGAAGTGTCCTACAAAGTCAGGCAGCCATCATTCTCTTTTTCATGGGGATGTGAAGTATGAGAACCTAAATGCTTTACAAAAAGTCATACTGTAACATGGAGTTCCTTTTTGCCTCCCCTAAGACCCGTGCTCCTACCTTTAAAACCACAGCTTTCCTAATAAAGTAGAAACAGTAAAGTGCAGACAGCCAAAACCACATGTTCCACTTTAAACCATTCTCTGCCTTAATTCATTTTTTCCTTAAACATCAGTATTATATTAATGGCTAATGTCTTCCCACATCCTCTGATTGCTTTTAAAAGGGGATAAAAGGGGGAAATCCATTCTCTACCTCCCTGTTTGTTCTATGTCTCCAAAAATTTATTTGCCAGTGATTAGCTTTTCCCTGTCAGTATTTTTTCCTGTAGTTTACGTTATCTTTGCTCAGTGTATTACAACATACTGTTTACTCCTGTTTGTAGATTCAAGACCTTGACGTGGCTCACCTTCCTTGGGATTTCACAGATGATGGCTCACTCTTTAGCAAATAGTTCTACTGAAACCACAATCAACAATCCCATTGGATTCAGCAGGAGCAGCGTTAGGCCTGGATGGTTACATCTAGAAGCTAATATTCATAAATACACATTCACTGAATATGACATTACATCTCCTCTAGCAATAGCCCTACTTATTGATTGGTTCAATGAATTACACAAGTCAGCTCTCTTCCTATATCTGGAGTGCTTAAAGTATGTTTAAGCATGAACTGCCACCTTACTGAAGTACGTAGTAATCAATGGGTCACAAAACCTGAACCTTGTGCAGTCTCAGTTTGTTTTTCTGAAGAGGATAAATTAAAAATCTATTTTCTGATCTTTTCTCAGTGAATTTTACTGTTGTTTTGACCACCTTATTTCTTGCTATAGATGGTGAGGGTTTTTTTCTGACACATAAGGCACAAACTACAAGCAAAAAGTAAAGCTGTGATGTAATATATCTACTTCCAACTTGGCTTACATGACAGTGTTTTATACAGAGGTACAAAAGCCACTAGGAATTGGTAGATTTGACAAATACATCATTGTCCCCAAGTATCTTTTCCTAATGCTACATTGCATCATGTAGCCTAACAAAAATGTTCTGAAAGTCACGCTATACCAAAAAAAAGCCTCTGAAAAAGGAGGGATGTAGTCCCCAGAGGCATTTTTTTCTGTGATTATAAAGTGCTCTTTGCTGAGGCCAGATGGCAATCATAGCTAGTTTGGGAGCATTTGGACGTGTTTCAGTGTGAACCCCAAACTGCAAAATTTTGCTGAGTACCTCATCACAGCCACATCCTTAGGGGGACTGCACTGTCACACACACCCCCCCCCCCCCCCCAAAAAAAAAAGAAAAAAAAAAAAAAAGACGAGAACTCCTGCATTCCTAACCCATGCCATGTTCTAATTGAAGCTGTTTCTTTCTGACACAGCTAGCAAGTAAGTATACTGGGTGCCAGGTGAGCGGAGAGACCAGTGAGGGGAGTGTCAGCAGTAGTGTAGTTTATTCAGCGTACCTACTCTATGTGGACTGCTTGTAGCTGCTAGCTGAGGTTGCTTCTGTACTTTCTTGGAGGCCAGATAGCTTGTCTATACACACCACGCTCTGGGGAAAGTCTCTTCTCTGAGCAAGGGCACTAAATTGGTCTGTTTCATCACTGTTGTCACAACCTGTGACTTTTATCTCTTCCCCCTGCCCCCCGCCCCTACATTCTTACCCCTCTGCTATGATAAAAATCAGTATCTGGCTGACTGCTCAAAATGCAAGTTTTCATGTGTCTCTGTCTTGTCCTTTACTTATTGATACTAATCACTGAATCCCTCCTCTATTGTTAGTTCCAATTGATTGTGATCCAGGATCTGACCTTGGTTTCTGTTCTCACTTTCCTCCTATTTCATCTAATTGCCTCTCTTCTCACTATTTTGCCTACCTAGTCCCAAAATTATGATTTCCTTTCTAGTCCTTTCCCAGCCTGAAAGTCCCTCTGCCTCACTAGCTCTGGCAGCTTCTCTACTGTGCTGTGCTTCATTTCAACTTTCCAGCATTCTTCAATAGGAGTTTCGCAGATCAGTGCTCCAGAGATGTGCTGGGCACCCTGGGGTCATAATTCAGGAGGAAACCACAGAGGGCATATATATTCAAAGGAAGCGGCAGCTTCCAGGAAGTCCTGCAAGTGGATGTGCTGGCCGCTGAAGACCTTCTGGAACAGAGAACGTTTTCAGAAGGAACTGGGGGTACATGTTCATCAGTTTTTGGAGTGGAAGTGTCTGGAACATAGTAGATGAAAGAATACTCTTCAGGGAAGAGAAATCTTCAAAGAATGGAGGTTATGTCAGGGAGTCATTCAGAGGTTGCCTTAGAAAGATGGATAGTTTTGGAATCCAGAGGAGTATTCAGATTTCCTTAGTTTTAAGCACAACTTTTTTATAAACAGTGCAGCTAGGTCACTTGACACCAACCACCATACGATCCAACTTGCTGGTACACAGTTCTTTGATCTGCAGTTTTCCATGCTTGAGGCTTGCCTCTGGTTTTATTTACTTTTATCTTCAACTGCTTTTAAAAAGAATAAAATTGTTGATTTTTTTAAAATAAAACACTGGTTTTGCACATGATCAATTATGTTAGCAGTTTCGTCCTTAGCAAATACCTGCCTCATTATGCATTGAAACAGGATGTGATCCCTGTTTTGAGTACATTGCTGTTCTCACAAAAAGCCACCTATGCGTGTCCAAATTTTGAGTGACAGTATTCACCTGTACATTAGACACTTTTTTGCCTTCAGCAGCAATACCTTGAGATTGCTTATCCTCACTCAGCATGCTTCTCACTGTTCCTAGTGTATAGACTATAGGGTCTGTACCCCTAACCCTGTGGGCAGTCCACAGCAAAGCATGACTTTTATGCAGCAATTACTGTTCCCACTTCTTGTCAGTCACTGTAGGAGTGAGCACAATAATTGACAGCAGTCTTTAATGAGCCTTTTGGCAATGCAGAGGAGGAAAGCCTTCTGCCCTGAATGTAGAGAAGACAAGAAAAAAGGCGGTGGAAGTACTCAACTGGGATAAAGAGTCTGGGGCAGAAGAAAGGAACAGAAAGAAATTGGGACAGGTATTTGGTAGAGCAGTCCTCTGCCCAGGGTGTGCTCCTGCCCAAGCCTTGCATTTCCCGTGCGCGGTTTAATGGCAGGAGTTCAGTGATTCACGTAAGGAAATAAAAGAACCTGTCTGTTGGTAGTGAAGAAATAGAATTTTGGTCTGGAACTTGGAATAGGCCTGAGTCTGGGCTTTTCCTGATCACGGATAATTGGTTTGATACTGCCTCATTCAGTTACCATGTGGATTTCATTTTGTTTTTATGAATAAGGCTGCACTGCATATTCTTCTGTTCTGTTCACCCTGTGCTTTCTCTTACCTTTCCTTCTTTGATTGTGTTTGTTGTCTTTTTTGAAGCATTGGCTCCCACCTCATTATAGTTCTGACCATACTGGCAGGCATAATTTGAAAAGAGGATAGCATTAGTTGGAAAACTATCTGTGGAGACTCCCACTGCTTGTACTGATGCCTGTGCCAGCATGACTGTTTGCCATCTTCCCATTTGTGCAGATGCGTCTCTTTGATTGGGCTGAAATCTAAACCATGTCATTAAAATAGTGGTAACTTACATCTTTATTTTTTTCTTACTTTTTAATTTATTTTTTTTTAATTTCAGAGATCTATTTGACAGTGCAAATAGCTGTACTAACTTTACTGGCAACCCACAGTGCATAGCTATCGTGAATGGCTAAGGTATGGAGAGAAAAGAAGGGTGGTGAAAGTAGCAGTCCTTTTTAGCTGGCTTCAGTGCCTGACCTGGCACCCTGTGACTCTAAATCCTAAGTTCTTTTGAAAAGAACAACTGCACATTTTCTCTCTCCAAATTCTCATTGGATTGTAAAGTTTCAGTTATAGAATCTCAAATACATGCAGAAAGTAAGCATCAAAATGACATTTCTAGTGTTTAGCTATGAATTTTAGCTAGGGAAATTGTCTTGAGCCCCTTCGGTACAATGGTGGAAAAATCATTTATCTGAAATGACTCATCTGAGTGAATTCCACATGGAAGAAGTTGTTTTTTTTCACCCAAGTTCACTTGAGTTAACATTCCAGTTAACTTGTTTCTCAGTCATCCCCTGAGTCAGAATTATTATAGCTACCCTTTTCTGTAGAACTGACTCAGCTATACGGAAAGTAGCTATAGGATTTTCCTTTCCTATTACAGTTTCATAGAAACCATCAAATGCAAAAGCACTGTTTATTTCACTGTTCTTTTCTTAGGCCATTATGTTGTTGTTAGCATATGGCTGAGATGATACTCTTGCTAAAAAGAGTGGTCCAGTGGCAAGTGAGAATCCAACCCACTTTTCAAACTATAAATATAATTTAAATATAGTAGCCAAATGTCCTTACCTGAAGAGAGAAAATGTAGTTCCGCATCTTCCAGCATGGCCCACCCTTGTTTCATGAGCTCTAGCTGGGCTAGTTCCATTTGTTCCCAAACTCCTCTCAGAGATTACTTCAGACCCTTCACTAGGAGAGCTGATATTCAGCTGCTTCTCATGTTCACTACCTCCTTTAGATGTGGGATTGTCTTCTCAGTTCTCGTTCCTTTAACTTTGTTCAGGTGCTTCCATGAGACATATCTTGTCATGATATTCATGTACAAGCCTAAGAAATGATGATAGGGTCATTATGCTTAATCTTCTTTGCCCTCTTCTTGTTGTGTGAGGAAGTAGAAGTTATGTCTTTAATCTGTGAGAGAACCTGAGCACCTTTTTCCACTGAATAATGTGTAAAAATAATAGCTTTAGAGCAAGTTTTAGTTTTAGAACTTGGGGTTCTCCACTGCTCCCGGTACAGCTCCTGTGAATTATATGCCTGACATTTCTTTCCACAGAACTTGTTCAGTGCAATTTGTTGGGCCTAGAAATGAAAAAGATCTTCTTCACTACACCTGTGTCTAACAGAATGTATGACCTGGAAGTGGTGAGTTTATTAATGGGGAAGAAGGCTGAAAGAACACTAACCTATCACTTAGGAAGTATGACAGGTTTTTGAACACTTGATGTTCCAGACAAGGCAGAAGTTGGGAAGGGGTATTTTAGGACATATAACCTCTATTTGTTTGTGATTGAATAAGAAATAATTCTGTTATAATTCTGTAATAATTCTCTCTTCAGGGAGTTCAAGGTCACAGCTGTGGAACATCCTTTTCTCCTAAGATACCATTCACAAATTTTCTTGAAACCTTCCACAAAGTCAAAGGATTTGCCAAACAGAAGGATAGTGTGACCATGGGTAGAACTGTATGTGCTCTTCCCTGTTGCCCTGTTGTAGTAGTAATTAAACCAATGTCAAGAGTGCAAAAATGGAAGTTCCATTCATTGTTTATTAGTTTTAAACAAAAATGGAAAAAGATTCAGCTATGTCTGATACATCCTGGCAGATTTTGTCTCAAAGAAGATGGAGGGCAGAAACACAGACAGCCAGTAAGAATGGCCCCACTATGAAGAAAGATACTGTGAGTGCAAAGTGTTTTATTCCAAGGGGATGACCCTGATCTCTTACCTCAGAAACTCATTTTGCTGTGTCTGTTAATTAAGGAGAAAATTCTGGCTTTTCTGTTACAGTGGATAGAGAAAATGCACATCTCTGCAGATGCCTCTCTGCTCTGCCTACTGAAGAGCAGAGGTGCACTGGCAGTTTCTGTCAGAGCCTCTTTAGTGTTCTTTGATTTGGCAGAAAGGACAAAGTAATCCATTGATGAGAGCTCTTTCCTCTCCTAGATTCTCTCCTTTGTACCCTTTTCTTCAGATTTTTTTTTTTTTTCCTTTCTGTAGTCTATCTGCCTTTCCTTCTCTGCTCATCTTTCCGCTGCTGGGAAGATTTTTCTCTTCCTTCTTTGTCCATCCTGTCATTCCTCTTCTTTATTCTCACCAAGGCATCTATTATGTATGTTCTACTCATGGGATGTTATTCTCTGTGCCCACCTCATTGTATCATGAAAAACAAAGGACATCATAGCTGAAAATTTTCATGAATGATAATGACTATGATGATCTGTATCTAGTACAACATTGCTGAGAGATCCTTGCTAAGATATCATATCTTCATGATAGATAATAGCCTAGTGCTCTGTAACTGGTAGTCTCATGTTCAAAGTGTAGAGTTCTACAGTGGTGATTAATGGTAACTGAATCAGAAGTTATAGCACTGGTGCATCTTCAGCACGGTGATCTGTAAACCAGCACTGGAGGAAGTAACCTCTGAGGGAAGAAGAGGGATCTGGAAGTGTTTAGCTGCTCACTAATTCAGACAACTCATTTCTCCCAGAAAGTTCTGGGAAGGTTGCATTTTACATAAGCCTCCTATGTGTCCAGTCATGCTCACCTGTGCATTTATTGTCTGAAATGTAGTGTCTGGAGAATGATGATAAATAACAAGTGAAATGAATACACCTATAGCCACAAAGCGTCATCTGAGTCTTAAGTTTAGCTAAGTTCTTAGTTGTTTATCTACAGATCATTTTTAGATGGACTTTTGATTATGTTATATTGTGTTATATAACACGAGTAAGAAAGAAGGGCACAGGTGAGAGAAAAGATAAGGAAGAAATGAAAGAAGGAATTAATAAAGAAAATAATTAATTACCAAAACGAGGCTAGAAATGTTAAGACCCTGGTTAGAATTAAGGCTGAGATGGACATTTTTTTATAACTGATAAGAATACTGTGCATATTTACTATGTGGGTAATATATGATTTACGATTTCCTTAAATATTCATTTCTTTGCTGTTAAATGCATTATTTGTAAATAATGTGATACTGACAATGAAGTACATTTTCTAGGGGGCTTAACTGTTTTTTAAAATGAACATGATTTTGGTTTGGATTTATATTGTGGGTGATGCAAAAGACAGTTTTTGCCACCTTTCTCTGCTGTTAGGAAATTAAACTCCCACAGTTATGGGGAAATTAGATTGCTCCCAGAAAAGTTTCACTCATTCTGAAAGAAATGTAAAACACTGGTTCTAAATTTCATCAAGTTCTTCTGCACCCATAAGCACTTCACTCTTTCTTCCCTTCTGTGTCAGCTTTACTTCCCCTTTGTCTCTTCTGTGTTGATTCTTCAGTTGGATAATTCAGAGCCAAATATTTGTATTTTAAAATTTTTGATTCAGCAACTGAGCAATTACAGAGCAAACAAAGTAAGTGAGAACATTTGCCAACATACCTGTTAAAATTCTGACACTTTTCTGTGGCCCTTTGCATTTACACTGGTTTTCTTCATGCTGTAAAATGCAGATTATTCCATGAACTAAAGATGATGCAGGGACCTGTTTAATGTACAGAATGCATATTTGTGATAGTTAGCAGTTCCAAAACACCACTGCCAAAATCATCATTAAAAAGAAAAGAGCATCTATGGAGAGCCACCCTGAAAGTGATGTTATTTGCATGTTGGAAAGCTTTAACCTTCTTGTATTCCGAAGAATTTTTTCCTCAGTGAGAGGTATTTACATTACCATGTAACTATTTGCTGAAATGCCAGAAATAATTTGGTTTTGTCAGTTCTGTGGGTCATAACCCTAAACTTGAATATTCACAGTGTAAGAAGTTTATCTGTACTATATAGATTATCACCACCATTGATATACCAGCTCATTAAGTTCACTGGACCTTTCATGAGAATCTCATGAATGCAACAAAATCATGCTCACAGATACAGACACGATGTGAATGTGACATTTAAAAGTTACATTTTGGAGTTCTACCCAGCAAATAAATCTTATAATCATCAACTTTTTTTTTTCTGGGAATGGTGCCTGTGTGACCCTGAGAGACAGCAGCTTAAAAAGTTCAATCCACGCTAGCTCTCCCTGAGAGATAAAAAAGACTGGGCTGTCTGCCTTCTGACCAGAAGACTCACATGTGTCATTTACATGATCAGTTAGAACTTGCCAACAAAGATGGATTTGAGTATATCCTGTGTCACTTAGTTCACTTTTTATCTATCCATCCATGAAGTAAGCAAAACCCGAGAAAATATAATCACTCTCAGCACTAAAATAATGAATAAGAAATGACAATTTTTGATGGACATTCAATAAAAAGTAAAAGGAACTAAATCCTCAGTCTTGTGACTTCTAGTGTGGCAGAGGAATCCAGCAACATGCATCATACTCCCAAGCACGGTGTCCTGTGCTCACTTAGTCATTTGTGTTCTGAGTTGCTTGGTCAGCTCTAGTTCTGGCCAGTTTTCTGATCAGCTCCATAGCTGTGTATCACTCTCGGTTGTCATGAGAAGAAATTCTTCAGCTTTACATTAGTGTAACAGTGAACAGGATCCGTCTCACTGAATCAGGGTGATGTGTTTCCGGCATATCTGGCGGAGGGCACTGATTCAGGTGATGTAAGTGTACAGTGCTGCCTGACTATCTCCAAAGTGGGTCCAAATGTGTATTTATTCCTGATTCGGGTTGTCTCCATGCACAGACAAATTTTGTTTACTTGGCTGTGAGATGGTCTCAAGATGACAAAGATGATGCAACCATTTCTGAATAATATTGTTACTGTTACTTCAGCTACAGGAAATGATGCTTGAACACTGTTGCATGCATTAGGAGAACAAAAATTCCTCCTCCAACAGAACATGCTTTGTTTAGCACCAGTAATACCACAGGTGAGGACCAAACAGAAAACTTTTCAACATAAACAGAGAAAACAATATAACACAACTGGCAAACTTTTCATCTCTAGTGTCACACGGAGATGCTGTCAGGATGAGAAGTTAACACATGGAAGCCAGCTGTAGCAACTAAATGTCTCAAGGAAACTTGTTCTTAGATAATGAAATCCATTCACAAGGAGTATCACAGAAAGTTGGAGTGACCTGATAAAACTCAGAAGAGATTACAAGATTTATTCTTGGAAAGGCAAGAAAGTGAAGCTTAAAGCCTGACAGACTCTAAAAATGATGAAAATGTGACTGTTAATTCAAAAGTTTTATCTCCAGATGTTCAAAGAAGATTGTTTAAAGATAGCATGTTGCATAATATGTTGGAATACCACCTGCAAGTGTATGTTAAACAAACTAAGGCAAAATCAGAAAACTAGTTACATTCAGAAATACAGCTGGAAATTTCATAAAGAAACTGCTAAAATTTTCTGAGCAGAATTCTGGCTTTACCATGAACTCATTATTAAGAAAACCAGGCTGCTATGCTGCCCCTGGAGCAGCCAGGGAAACTAATTTGAGGAATTGGTAACTTACAGAAAAATTTTACTATACTGGGTTTATACCAAGCGCAGCATATAGCAAGTACCTCATTGAAGCAGCACAGCTAAATACAAGACATACTTGATGTGTGCTATGACATGGCTTCTTGCTCTTTCCCTTCTGTGTGCGTTAGGAAGAGACCATGGAAATGACAAAGGGCAACTTGAGGTCATCTCATAACTCTGTATTTATTAGAGGAGCAACTTCTCATACCTATCATGCTTGCCTATGTGAAACTGTATATTGCAAACATAACAAAGATTCTCTTGCTGCTGCAGACCTTCTAGTTGTTATAATACATTGGAAGCTCCAGGTAACATTATTAATTTTGTTTGTCTGAGTAGCTAGAAGCTACAATTCGATGAAGAGCTTCTTGTGCTTCAGATGTGACCAGTTAAAAGCTTACACTACCCTTTTCAAACATTTACAGTAAACTGATGTCCTTAATTGTCAAAGTAGCATAAATGTTTAAATCATTTAAAGCCCTTAATAAAGCCTAATTAAAGGTAAAATCATTGTTCTATGCATTTTACATGGGCTTTTGCTATAGATCAAGTAAAATCAAGATTTGAACTCAAACTTTTAGGAAGTCCTTAATAAAATCAGTCTCATTCATGTCAAACTGCTTGATTAGGGACCTGATTAAAAGCCATTTGAAATTAATGAGAATCATTTTATTAAAAGCTTTTAAAATCAGTCCCATATACAGATGCAGGCCAAGTTAAGAAAATCTGTATATGTGTATGTAATGTCTATGAATCCAGTCCTATTCATGCAGTTGGTCTGCATAGCTCACAGAACAGGAAGATAGGGAGACATACAGAAGATTGCTTACAGCTCACCTTTAAACTCTGCTGATTTTACTGCAAACCTCCTTAAATTTTTTCCCTGCTTTATCTTATGCTAGTTGCAAATTCTCTCAAAAGACAGATGCAGGTCCCCAAGTTGTCAAGATGTAAAACTGTCTATATTACACATTTCTTACTACAGTCTCACAAGGAGAATGAACAGTGAAATTTGAACCTCCTTGGATCTGTTTCTTCCAGCAAGAAAATACAAAAGGGCTGTACTGTGCTGGAGGTTTGGACAATGTGAGTGCAGCAGCTCATTGTCAGACCTTCATGATTAGAATATTCTTTTCACATTTGGATGTGGAAGTATTCCCTGTCTGCGAGCTATGCTGGGAGGGTAGCAGAGGGGATAAAAGGCTACATAACACACATACATGTAAGAAATATATTTTTGCACTCCTAAAACTAATAAATAATAAAACCTCATAGATATCTCCACCTTCTCCTGATCTCTACAGGCAAAACCCCATATATCCAAAAGACAAAATTTTCAAAGTTTTACTCTTACTATATTGAATTGTTGTCTAAAATGCTTTGCAAACTTATGTGTAATATTTGCTGCTAATTGAGCTCTCACATGAAGCCAAGTAGTCCACATGGAAGATAAAATATCTGTGCCATCAGGTTTGCTGTAAGGGTATGTTTGGTTTGTTTTGAAAGTTTGACTGGAATTAAAAAATGCAACTGATATGCCAATAGTTCCTTGTCATGTTACTGTGTGATCTTTTTCAGGGGTGGAGAGTTATCTGATTCCATTTTCTTTGTGTGTTTAGAAGATGTTACAGAGTAACTTACTCATTTGTAAAGTTATCTGTATAATTTTGAAGCCTGGACATGATACTTTTCTTTGCTTCACAGGCAATTTGAGATATTTTCTTGATAGTAAATTTGAAAAAGCAGGACTAGAAGGCATTGTTGACAAGGCAATAAATCATGTTACAGATGACTCTCAGTATCTTTAATTTTCCTTTCAGTTCATCATTTAAGGGCAATATTCAGATTTTTAGGCTTTTAAGTGTTTCTGGGTCTGGGGGACCAGAATTATGCTCATAACAATACCTTGCATTACAGTGGTTTCTTACTTTGTTCACACTGTTCTTTGAAGGTCAGAATCTCACATGCATAAAGCTATCTATCAAGTGTGACTAAGGACAGATTTTTGAAGGATGATCTGTAAGCCCATGGTTCTTACTGAAGTCAATATGCTCTTTCAGTAAGGAAAACAGATCATATTGTGCTGTATACCTTAATTAGTGATTTATTTTTTCTTTGTGAGGCAGGGGCTGGATAAACAGGTATCTGAGACTAAGATCTTTTTCTTTCTGCAACTTTTACAATGCAGGCTACTCTATATTTGCTATTTTGTGTTGGTTCCTCTCTGATTCATAGTCTGGTTCAGTTATCAACTACAAACCACTTTGCAGAGAACAGACGTATATCAGTGTTTGCAGAGTGTGCCATCCCCTTCCTGCCTGGGAAGCAGGAACAGAGCACGGGGTGCTGTTGTGATGATGACCTTTGGCAAGCTGAGATGCAAAGCACCCTGCAGGAATTTCCGCTCGTACAAAGGTTTTTAACAAATTCTCCAATTCCATGGTGGGACCTAGTCAGTAGGTGGTCCACTTGTCTGTCTGTCTGTCTTTCCTTATCCTCCTCTTTGGCTTAGCGAAGCTGTGGTACGAGGAAAAAAAAAAAAAAAAAGAAGGAAAAAAGAAAGAAAAAAGAAAAAAGAAAAACAAAACAAAAAAACAGCTATTAAACTGGAAAGATATGTGATCTGCATAATTGCTCTAATTGCAGCTAGTTCTGCAGTGAATAGTCCTGCTGTCAAATTCAACGACTTAGGGGAAAAAAATATCTCCAAGTCCTTTACTATAACATGAAAGACATGAAGAAACTCTTACCATCATTGCCATTCAGTTTAAAGACCCAGTGACTAATTAAGGGGGAGGGGAAACAGTGCCATTGTTGAATCATTACAGAAAGGATTAAATTGGCAAGCATAAATAAACAAAATTAAACTATGCACCTCTCTGGCCTTTTTGAGTAGCACAAATTGGTCTATCAGTCATACATGACAGAGGTAGTGGTTCATCATCAGTAGGGAATTTTAGCATCTTTGTAGCTAATGTTGTCTCAAACATAGACAGCTCAAAATGTCCTGCTATCTCAGGATTCCCAAACAAACAAAGAAGTAAAACCACATGCACTATTGGCAGAAGCAGAATGTCATCCATAGACCTGAAGGCAGGGTTCAGAGAAAGGAAAACCAGCCAGCCCAGATTCTGACACCAACTCTGGCCTTCCATAGATCGCTCCATGTCTCTTTCTTGATTTCCTTTCTTTAAAATGAGATAATAAAACAGACTTACCTGTCTCATTCTTGTGTTATGAAACTTAGTTACTGTCTGAATAGTGCATTTGCTATAGAGGAGCAAAAGATTTATAGGCCTCTTTTAAAATTTGTTCTTGAGACATGAGCAGTGGTAAAATGTCTGTACATATTTAGGAAGCCCAGTTTTACAGAGTGGAAACCTAATCAGGCTATCCAAATCTAGTGCCTAGTAATACAGAAGTAGCACCTGAGACAAATGTTTTTTATGTGCTTAAGTGTGACCAAGGAGTATGGTCCCTGAACATACCCTGGCTTGAAAAATGAAGAGTATTTTTCCTGTTTCATTTCTATCTTAATTTGATCGAATTAGCACAGAAAATATTTTCCTTTCTTGTCTTTGAAAAATTATATGCTTTCCTCTTTGTGCTGGGTTGACTCTAATCAGAAATTAAGCACCCACCAGCTGCATTGGGATGGGGGAGAGGATTGGAAGAGCAAATGGGAGAAGAACCTCATGGGTCAAGATATAGACAGTTTAGTAAGTGAAGGGGAAAAAAGAAAAAAAAAAAACCAAACAAGTGATGCAAAGGCAGTCACTCATTACCTCTGACAAGCAGTTTCTGAGCAATGGCTACTTTGGAAAGAGTCCCCTCCCCCAAGTCTTTATTGCTGAGCATGATCTTCTATGGCATGGGACATCCCTTTGGTCAGTTGGGATCATCTGTCCCAGCTATGTCCTCTCCCAGCCTCTTGCCCATCCCCAACCTTCTTGATCATAGCAGACAGAGTGAGAAACAGAGAAGGCCTTGACACTGTGCAAGCACTGCTCAGCAGTACCTAAAACACAAGTGAGTTGTCAGCAGTGTTTTGGACACAAAGCACAGCACCGTACCGGCTGCTGTGAAGAAGTTTAACTACATCTCAGTCAGACCCAGTACACTGTTGCATCATCTAAAGTGTTTTTTCCTGGGGCTTGGGCTCATTCTAAAATTCTAAAGTCTTCTCATTCTGTGTGTGTACATTGGACTGAGATGCCTCTAAGTCTAGTTCCAAGCACCTCAAACTTTGAAATACAAGATTCATACCAGAGGTTATTTCTACCCAGCCTGACCAAAATCCTTAGATTCAGACATACCCAAAATTAGGAATGTTAAGATCTGCGTGTGAGCTTTGTGCCTTCGGACTATCTTTTGTAGGGAAGATGGGTAAAGTAAAGGAAAACAAACTCAAAGTCATACCCAAGATGCACTGGGAGCAGCCCTCTTTGAAAGGTTGAAAACACTCTGCTAATTATTTTTAAACTCTATTTTTGTGCATTTTTGTACTTCCTTGTTCTTTCCATGGTAGAAAGCTAAAGAGCCTGTTCTGGTGAAATATCTGGCCTGCCTGGAAGCAGGAAGTACTGTAAATGGCTTAAGAAAGTTTGTACTCATGACATTTCCTGTCCAGTTTTGCTGACTATATAGTAGACTGCAATCATGTTCAAAATGTCAACTGACTTTCCCTTGTTCATGCCTGTCATCACATCCCTTTTCACACCCTTTGCCTCTTGCTTCCTGTCTATTTGTAGGGTACATCTTGGTGCCTGTGTAGTGCCTTCTTGCAGAAACAGTATTCTCTAGAAAGGATATCTTCTCTTTTTTTTCATGATCAGGTGAGCATGGCTACTCAGAATTACTGAGCAGAATGGCTTTCAATAGTGGATACTGGTATAGAGTCACATTATCATAAGACTAAATGTGGAACAGGCTGGCTATTATTAGGTATTGTTTCTGTCTGTTAATATTTTATGCTGTGTGATATGTATTAGCCTTCCTTCCCCACTGTTGGTACTAATCAGTGCCCTAATAGCAGTCTGACCTGTGAGGCTGAGTGCTTTACATTGGTGTTGGCCACCCTCTCCTCACTTATGGCATCTTTCCTCAGTTCTCCAGAATAAATGAGCAGCTGTGGAAGACAGGCAGAGAGACCAGCTTCAAGAATGAGGTTGCGGATGTTTCATGCACTTGCAAACTCCATATGAAAGCTCCATAAACTGCAGGCTTTAGAGTCTGAAGCAGGGTGAAACTCAATACTACTCCACCTTCCAGGTCCTGCTGATGACGTTTGCCATCCTTCTCTTTTGCCGGATGTGGCTGCTTCTGTCTGGCCCCTGCTGATGGAGTGTTCCTCTATCTTCATTTGGCACTTCAAGCTGGATCTGGACACCAAATAAAATAGATGTTCTGCAAAAACTGCTGCCTCTGGGGAAAACTGAAACCTGAATGTACCACAAAGGAAACAAATCTGCAAAAAGAGCTGAGTGGAATGAAGGAACTTTAGAACCACCTCACACCTTAAATTCTCTGTGAGTAAAGGGGATAACCAAAGAAGATTTAAGCTGTACTTCATTCTATTTAATTTTGATTACGTTGCAAATAAAGGAAGCAGCAAAGAAGAAGACAAAAGCTCCCATTATCTCTGGGAATAGAGGGGTGTAATAATTCTGAGTTTAATCATTTCTTTAGGCAGAACAGAATATTGGGAAAACTTAATTCTATCTGAAGAATGATACACTCCATGGGAAGTTGAAAAAATATATGAATGGCATGATTTTAAACAAGAGCATCAGACAGGAGATAAAATAACAGGAGAGTTCACAATTTCTCCTTGTAAGGCAGACTCAAAAATAATTGATTTTGAAATTTTGGATTCTGAGTCCCCAAGGACTCCAAACTTAAAACACTAGACTGCTGGCAAGACTTTAGGAAGATATCTGGAATTTGTAAAAGAAGACATTTCCCCATATTCTGATGAAAATTTATGGAAAGTAGTCAATATTCCAGTAAAGTGGAGAACACAAAAATTCTTACACAAAAAAACATTTAAAGAAACACAGAGGACTGCATGTACTGCAGATCTAGAGTCCAGCATAGCAGCATGGGGCTGTATGAGCTGTGACTCGGCAATCATTTGCATTAGTGCTGGAGTGTATGCATACGGAGCACACCACAGACACAGAAAGTAACAACAGCACCATTAATTCAGAGGATTTTCTCCAGGAGTGTTGAGCAATATGGGAAATGATTGGACTATTAATTTGAAAGCAATTAGAGCATCTATTAAATTACTTTGGACATTGTTTCTGGCAACAAATTACACAAAAAGCAGTTTTGTTTACACTGAAGAAAAGCCAGTACCTCTGGAAGTAAACAATTAAACTGTAGGTTTCCACTTCTTCTCACTGCAGGCACAGAAGAATAAAATGTTTGGATAGGCAGGAATTTGCTGTGGTACCCTGTGCTGAGCCCTGGAGCTCGTCAGTAGATTCAGGACCCCAGAACAACTCAGGAAGGAGTTGAGGACCTCTTACAGAACACTCTGCTTAGAACTGAGAAAACAGAAAACAATACATGTTGCATGATTTGGCTGCTAGAAATCCCCCGCAACTTTAGGTGGAAGATTAAAAGAGGATTTAGCTAGTTTTATTGTGCTGGGGCTATGGTTCTGTGTTCAGAAATACCAGAGCTGTACACCACCAGATCACCTCCTATTACAGATTTGGACTGGATCAGGCCTGAGTGTATGACTGCATTTCTGTCAAATTAGCTAGAACACACAGTATGCTATTTATTCTGGCTTCATGCTCACTGCAGGAGGACAGGTGATATGTGATCTGGCAGAAAATATGCCAGGACAAAGTTACCCTTTAAATACTTCTTTTTGAACAAACTTGGATCCACAGAGTGAGTTTGTACTCACTGAACTTTTTTTTCTTATGAGTCTACAGCATTTGGATCCAGCATATGTGCCCTAATCCATCCATTTTCTCATGAAGGCATGGCTGAGGAATCACAGGGTCAGGAAAAGAGAGTGGGTAAAAAGGTGGATCTCCTTCACTTGAGTATAAATCTCATTCACCAAAGAATAAGTAAGTAGGAAACAGAATGTAATACATTACCACTAGGTAGATAGGTGTGTCTTCTTCCTTTTTGGAAGAGGAGATACACCATATTTGAGAGTTTGCCCAGATAGGCAATACCTGTCACAGGCTGAGGATCCCAAGGCTTTGCACAATCAGATACTTACTCCCAGAAGTATTGCTAGCATTTGAGAGAAGATCTGTGATTCCTGTCTACATTTTGGGGAACTGAAGTCAATGAAAGTGTGGGTTTTTAAGTTCAGTTAGTAGTATGAATAGTTGTATACATGCTTTCTTTACGCTCTCTGCCAGTTAGTTATATTCCAGAAAACAAAACAAAGCAAAACAAAACAAAGCAAAACAAAACAAACAATAACTGTGGTTTTGTCTTTTAATGATTTAGCCAGAAGTGAACCTTTCCTGGAGAAGCTGGGTGCAATAGCCAGTGTACTTGTGACAGAATCTTCCCTCAAAGCTTGTTAGATCAGTATGACTAAGTGGGAGAAAATAGCTTTTGCGTAAGACACTCTTCTGTTTCCTCTGTGGCCTTTGGGTGCAATTTCACTGTATCCTTAATCAGATTTAGGTGCAGGCTGACACTGAGTGCACTTCTTCCCAGTCCACATCACCTTCACCTTCCCATCCTTGCACCAGTTTTGATATTACATGTTTGCAGGGTGCACACTGGGGAGCGAATGGGACTACTGAAGATGACCTCATGTATGCCATGGCCACACACTCATGAGATCCAGCGAGACAAGGGAGAGACATTTGTGAAGAGTACAGGACTACCCTATTTGGTGGTATCCCACAGTCAGATTTGATTTAATATGACATGAAACATCATCCTTTGATATCTTAATTCCACAAGTAATGTAAGCCAACATGAACTGGCAAAAAAAAGTGTGTGCTCTCTTCTCACCAGGATTAATTGGTTCTTCCCCTCTTCCTCCTCCTGAAGGTGTTAAAGCTGTACTTTCTCTCTTTATTTTTTCTTTTCCCCCCTTTCTCTACTTTGCTGAGTTAATTTTAACCTGGATCAGTTTCCCAATCCATTTCACTTCACAACAGCTTATGCTGTCAGGACCTATTTTGGGGCATTACGATTGGTTTGTGCTGATTTAAACTATGTAACTGAGTTAAAGTACCTATCTCAGCTAGGGACAGAGAGAGAGAAAAAGAAGCCCAAAGAGACTTAATTGTCACCTTTCAGTTATCAGTAATTAACATGCTCATCTTAAAATGGTCTCTGTTTCTCACTGATAGGTTGTTCTCAGATAAGCACATAATGCACAGATGGTGTTAAGTGCATACCTGTACCATACTGTAAACCTGACTACAATATGCAACTATAAACTATTTGTGTGTCTACATGTAAGGAGCAGTTTGTATGCTTATGAGGTTGATGTAAACCTGTCTGTTCATTGTGTACATTTTTAAGTGTTATTCTCTTAGCTTCAAGAGACAACTGTGGCACTGTGGACTGTGCCTTTAAGGGCTGGGATTCCCAGGCAGAGATTGTGTGTAGGGGGCTGTGAGGCCCTTTTTGTTATTATGTGCAGCCAATTAAAACCAAATAGAAAATAAAGCAGATCCTCTGCAAGAACCTTAACACCCTGAATGATCACCGCAGGTGTCATCCATCATTTTCTAAAGAACTTGTAGTCTTAAGCGACGGCAGGAGGCACCGGAAGGGGACAGAGACTAAGTAGGTTAGTTTACCAAAATAAGACCAAGCTGTGATACAAGACGCACTAGAAAGAGCAGAAACATTTTCTAAAGTGCTTGAGCTCTACTCTTTCCTGTGTAAACTGAATCTGATGCAGGAACTTCCCTTTCCTGAGCCTGACTGTCTGGAGTTGGCTTTGTAGTGATGGCAGCAACAAGCATCTGCAGTGAGAGGGATCATGTATAGATACTTGGTCCATCACTTTGCTTGACAGGACACTTCTGTTTTGTTTCTCCTTTTGTTTTCTTTGAAGAGACAGCAGCTGCATGTGTGCAATTGTGCTGGGTGCTCCACAGATTTTTCAGTGGACATGAATAGCTACATATGGCCTCCTTAAAAACAGTATATTATTGTGAGGTTTTTTTTCATTCTGTGTAATAGGAAAATTTATTTATGTGGGTTCCGGGGAGGAGAAATGGGAGAATTAAGAGCAAGCCCGTTCGCTTAGCTGAAATAATGGAGGTTAAATGAAAATTGCTTCACTGCCTTCTTAAAAGCAGATGAGAAGTCAGTGGACTGAAATGATACTCTTAATCTGATTTCCAATATTTTCTCCCTAGGCATTCACATATGGTCAGCAGTGAAGACAGGATGAGTAGGCTAGAAAAACCTTTTGTCCAACTTGAAATGACAGATCTTATGTTCCCTGTGCCTGAGAGATGTGAGAGTTTGGAGAATGAACCCTGTGATGGTTTAGCCCCTGCCGGGGTCTGAGATCACGCGGCTACTACCCCTCCCCCACAAAGGGAGTGAAATACAAAGCCCCAAGACTGAAATAAGGAAAGGTTTAATACAACAGTGCAATAGCAACACAACAAGCAACAACAATAACAATGACAGTAATAGTGATAGCAATGAACAGAGCAAAATAGCTACCAAATACAGCAGTGAGAAGCACGATGTACAAAACCACGAGTGCACCATGCTCCCGCGCCAGGAAAAATGTGACCTGCCAGGATGTGAGGTCCGAATGGTATCTGAATAACCCGGCTAGAGCTCCCCCCCCACTGCTGGGGAAACTTAACCCTATCCTGGTTAAACCAGGACAAACCCAGAGTAGCTCAGTTGTGGCTTGGTGAGTTAATGTAGGTCCTGGAGGACCAGAAACGTGCTAGAGTTGGTGCTAGTGCCACCAGCTATGGTCAGCTAGGAGAGAGAGGTCTCTGTGACACAGCCATCAACATGCTACAGTCTTTGCTGATAGAGTGTACCCTCAGTAAGTTTGCAGATGACACCAAGTTGGGTGGGAGTGTTGATCTGCTCGAGGGTAGGGAGGCTCTGCAGAGAGACCTGGACAGGCTGGAGCGATGGGCTAAGGACAACTGTAGGAGTTTCAATAAGGCCCAATGCCAGGTGCTGCACTTGGGCCACGACAACCCCCAGCAGCGCTACAGGCTTGGGGAGGAGTGGCTGGAGAGCTGCCAGTCAGAGAGGGACCTGGGGGTGTTGATTGACAGCTGGCTGAACATGAGCCAGCAGTGTGCCCAGGTGGCCAAGAAGGCCAGTGCCATCCTGGCCTGTATCAGCAATAGCGTGGCCAGCAGGGACAGGGAAGTGATCTTGCCCCTGTACTTGGCACTGGTGAGGCCGCACCTCGATGACTGTGTTCAGTTTTGGGCCCCTCACTACAAAAAGGACATTGAATTACTCGAGCATGTCCAGAGAAGGGCAACGAAGCTGATGAAGGGTCTGGAGCACAGGTCGTATGAGGAGCGGCTGAGGGAACTGGGGTTGTTTAGTCTGGAGAAGAGGAGGCTGAGGGGAGACCTCATCACCCTCTACAACTACCTGAAAGGAGGTTGCAGAGAGCTGGGGATGAGTCTCTTTAACGAAGTAACAAGCGATAGGACAAGAGGGAATGGCCTCAAGTTGCACCAGGGAAGGTTTAGACTGGATATTAGGAAGCATTTCTTTACAGAATGGGTTGTTAGGTGTTAGAATGTGCTGCCCAGGGAGGTGGTGGAGTCCCCATCCCTGGAGGTGTTTAAGAGTAGAGTCAACATAGCGCTGAGGGATATGGTGTAGTTGGGAACTGTCAATGTTGGGTTGATGGTTTGACTGGATGATCGTCAAGGTCTTTTCCAACCTAGACATTTCTGTGATTCTGTGATGGGCTGCTGTTGTTTGTACACCTGTGCTATCCTCTGTATGCTCTCTACTTATTGCACTTGTACTTGGGGTACTGACAACTGATACAGCAGGCCATCTAAAATAACTGCCCTCAGAGTTTATAAAATAAACTGCAGAGCAATGATGTTTCTAATAAGAGATATTACTTGACCCTATAAGGCCCCACTATCTCCTGTTCCAAATCACCTGTAAGAATTTTAATGCTTAAGAAATAGAGGGTACATTCTTGGGTTTTATTGTTCATTCTCTAATTCTCCTCTAGAAAAAATATAAATTTCAAGATTGTCAGATAGATTTCTTCTTCTGTCTTCTTGGTTTCATTGAGAACAATGAAAGACTGATCATACTGAAGACTACTAAATTTTTCTTCTATTTTACACAAAAATTTGATGGCAATATACCTGTGGATTGAAGAGGGTGAGTGCATAACTCACAAGCAGAAAGATACTGCAAAGTCACATTTTGAATCTGCAAACCAGGATGTTGCAAGAAGGTAGGAGCTGGGATTATGGAATAATGAACCTCTTCTATTTCTGTCTGTGTGCATCTTCTGCTGGCAAGACATTCCATGCCTAAACAGATGCAGAGATAAAAAGAAAATCTTTTAAGAGTGAAGCAACAGTATTAATTTTTAGTTTAACAGCAGTAACAGTTTGATTTAACCATTGTTTCAGTTCTTTCAGTGAGTTAAGACATGTAAGAATGTTGGTCATCGAAGTTGTGATCTTTAACTTTCTTCCAGTCACTTACCTTAAAGTTATCTGGGCCTGCCAGTAGACCTGAAGAGCAAAATCAAAGTCCATTCACCCTCATTTAAAACACACACTCTGCATCAGTTCAAAGTTTGTGCTTGCCTAGCTGTATCAGATTAGACATGCTAATGTTTCAGCTGTTGTGCCTTCATCAGGACATGTCTTGAACCAACCCTTCACAGCAGTTTGGAACAGATTTTCACATGTCGAGTCAGTTAGAAATGCTTTGGCAGTCATGCCATGTTTCCTGTCATGACGGTTTTTTGTTGGGCTTTTTTTTTGATAGCTCACTGCTGTCTAAATAAAATCTGTTATCTTAGGAACAGGAATTTTATTGGTTGCTTCCTTGTTGTCTCCCTACCTTAAATACTTTTACAGACATTTGTCTGCTAATTATTATTCAAATTAAAAAAAAAAAATGTTGATGACAAAGGAAAAAAGGGGAGGGTGTGTATGAATGCTACCAGACTGTCTAGATGATCAGATAGTAGTACTGAGTGAATCAGTGGCTTTCCAATACATTACACTCTTACAGAGACTGACAGAATGTAATCACTGAGAATTTCTGCAACTTGGATGTATCTGAGATTGGGAGAGAAACAGACAATAGACCAGGACTGAACGTTCCCAAAATTATGATACTCTCGCTCCAGATAGGGATTTAATTTTTCAAAGTATTTGTCCCAGGAAACATAAATCACAGAATACAGGTCAACTTAGCTCTGACAGTAATAATAGCACAGCAGTCTGCCAAAGGCCATCACATTTTGAAGAAGTAGTCAAACTGCTTGAAATGTAAGTCTTGTCCATGAACTGGAATTTTTTATGGTGTAGCTATTTCCTCTAAAGAACCAAGTCTTTCTTCATTATTTACTGTGGGAACGCTCTGAGTTATTTCAATTTATCTTTTCCAAAAGTCCAATAGTTCTTACACAAAATGCTACTTTATGAATGATCCAAGGACATCTTTATGTTGCAAGTATGGTTTATGGTGCTCAATCCCGACAGCTCTCTCAGACTTCCCTGAGGAACACAGACATTCAGTACTTTGCAGGATCAGACTATAACTAAATCTATTAAGGAAAAGCTCAAACAATACAGAAATATTTGATTAAAGTTTCTGAAGGAATGACCCTCGCATCTACTTTAGATACCATTTTTCTCTCTCTTCATAAGTCTCTCAGAAACTGAGTTTGTTTTCCTTTAATAGAAATTGTTTATTAAATTAACACAAAAAAGAGTGGGGCTTTTGAACACTTGCACCCAATCACTAATCAGTCAGCAGCCTTATAGAGAATAAGAATTGAAACTACTAGGAGTGAGCAAGCCTCCACCCAGGACTGCAGTGCCTCCCTGGAGTTTTGCAAGGTAATTTGCAACATTAAGCAGAAGCAGGATGAGTCAAAGGGTATGTCAGAGACTCGCCTGCTGATCTTGCTGGTTTCTTCCAGAGGGGAACTGTCCAGCAAAATCACGGCAAAGTTACAAAACAAAATGGTATCCTTTCCTGGAGAAAAAGATAAAAAATACTGACTACATTGAAAAGCAGCTGTGCTCAAGAACCAGGCAGTTTTCCTTCTTATTTTCTTTCAGAAATTCTGAGAAGAACAAGTGGCTAATTGTTAGTAAACGCAGATCCTCCATGCAGGGCTAATCACCCCCTACTCTGGATGTGCTTCATTGCTGATGGAAGGCATCTGGTGCTGGAGCTGTGATACGGAAAGGTTTACTGCTGGCTGCTTGTGACATATCATCAAATTGCTGCTTGTGTCCTTTATTTCTGCCCCAGAGTAAAGGAGGGAAGAAACTGTGCTTTTCATAGGACACTTAGTGCATCTCTTTATGCAGAACCTGTGGCAAGCCACAGCTGAATTCTTAATATGCCCTAAAAATTCTCTGTTTAATGAAAAAGTTATGTACTGATTGTATGCTAGTTGCTTTCTGAGCCACAAAAGGAATGATATTTAATGATTAAATGCACACCATGCATTTGTGATATCCTATTGTGTAGTCTTGAAAATCTGAATAGTAGATTTCAATTAGCTATCAAACTTGTAGTTTCCTTATGAGCTGCAAGATCTTTCTTTTAGCCTTGCTTTGAAAACTCTACTTCAGAAATTTCACCCGTACTAAGATGTGATGTGTTGTGTCAAATCTCTTGCAACAACCATCACTTTCTGTTACCATACAATTCCTTTTTAAGATGTGCTTGATGTATATATACAGTCCAACGAACAAGGGTGATAAATGCCTTACAGGTTCATCAGATGTTTCCATATCTTCCCAGAAGCAGTATTTCAAAGAGAACAAATCATCCTTATAACGTATGTGTGTGACTGTGTACTATTTTTTAAAGAGCTACTTCATTTAATCCATGAATGTTTAAAGTCATAAACAAAACATAATTCCAGGTAACTTTGGGTTTCCATTCAGATTTGAAATGTGAATTTAGTTTATAGCTGAGATAGACTTTGATTACTGGAAGCTTTTCCAGTGTTTTGAGAGTTTTTAGGAGAAATGGATAAAACCAAATTTAGTTTTTTCCCAACATTTCACAATACTACTGCAAGTTGCCCAAGCAGTAACATGACATATCAATGCAGATGGGATCTGTCATATCTGATTCTTCCTTCCTCTGCCCTCATCTGCCTCTGTTGCTCTCATCTGCCATTCTTTTGATTCTCCTTCCTATCCTGTCAGTAATCCTGGCTCTCCCTCCCTCCAGTCAAGCTGAGGGGACTGCATCTTCCGCAGTGAAGGTCCTTGTCACTTCATGGTGTCACACCTACCCTCCATTGCAGTCTCTTGGGGTCATCGCCTGTACAGACCCATGCTCTTAGCCAGGCACTGTGATTTCTTCTTACTGCAGCATTTCAATGAATCACTTTCTTCTGACCCTCTTAACTTGTTCACATTCATTTTTTAGCTCTTCTTAGCTCTTATGCCTGATCTCTCCTTCACTGTTCCTTTTTGCTTTTGCTTCCTTGGGGTTCTTTTAAAAGGTATGCTTCTTTGCATTTTTTTACTATTCAATCTTTCATTGATTTTGCTCTACTTTAATGTCACCATGCCTTGCTGAAGAAAGGTACTGTGAGCATCATGGAGTTTTCAATTCCACAAAAGATTTTCTCTTTCCTTATCCATTTCTCTGTCCCTTGACCAATATCTTTATTTTTCTTTTCTCTTAAACTAGCATGACCTTTGTCCCTTCAATTCTTTGCTATTTCTGAATTTCTTCTAAAACCTCCTGCTCTGTTCCTATCTCCTCTGCCAAGCATTTTCTGCCAAATTGTCAAGCTCTTTAAAGGACTGAAAAAAAAGTCATTGCTTTCACTCAGGAACCTTTCCCTTTGCTCCACCTGGCACTCTTCTCTTTTTCTTATTTTGCCTTTCTCCTTCCTCTCACCTTAAAGCATTCCCTCTCAGTTCGTTCTTTCACCTGTATTCCTCCTTTATTATCTCCATTTCATTTTTTTTGTTCATTTCTTTGTCCTGAAAAAACCCTCACTTTTATTTCCTATTCTTTGTTTTTCCTCTTTATTTTAAACATCTCTTTTTCTGAGTCAGTGGACCCTGAATTTTGCTTTTTATACGTCAATGAGCTATACATTCTACTTTTCCAAAACTCATCAATGTTTCCCAAACTTCCTGCCTTTTTATATAGCTGAACTTGTATTTTGCCTGCGTAGTAATCTTTTCCATGAGGTGATTGGTCAGTTATCAGCAGAGGAGGGGTTCTTTTCACTTTCCTCTCTGTCCTCATTCATGGAAGCCAAAGACATTATTTTGTATACTGTTTAGAAGGTTACACAATTTTGATTGGTACAATCAGTTGATACAAGCTTTTCTATAAATCATAAAGTTGCCATTTTAGGGTTCAGCATTCCAAAATCTTTCCAACATGGGAAAGAAAAGTTTCTGGAAATGGCTCAGTAGCCTTATATATCCTGGAATTGACTGAATAGTTGGAAGAAGGGTGAGGCTAAGGACTACAAGTATACTTGTTTACCTGTATTTCCACTGCTTATCACAGAGCTCTCACTACCAGGCCTTTATTTGATTTTAATGAACAGTTATCTAACAGTTGATAGTGTTAATTGATCATAGGCTTTTTTCCTTCATTTAGTTATATCACATTGCATATGACAAATGTCCTTTTAATTAAAATACAGAAATACTATCACTGTTTCAAAACTGCATGGTGTCCTTGCCATTGCTGATATTTGAAATGGATGCACTTCACCCTCTTCTGTGAAAATGAGCATTTAAATTCCATTTGTTTAGTTAGGTGGATGGCACTGATTCAGCCTTTCCCCACAATGCTGCAGAAGATGTAAATTCAGAATGATACCCCAGTAGGGTCACATTGAGTTATGCCCTAGTCTCATGCAAATAAAAATCTTAGTGAAATGTCAAATCAGAGAAATCAGAATACATCTCTGTGTAGCACTGGCAAATGCCTTTTCGTGGGGAAAAAAACCCACCCTTTTTTCAATACATATATCCTTTGCATAAAAAGAAATCAAGTTGGAAATGTCAGTGAGGCAGGGCCAAGATAGAAATGCAAATCCAACTGCTTTCAATGGAAAAGCATTGCATTCAAACTGGAAACCTGATCTTGCAAACCTTACACATAAGGGAGATCTCTGTATATGCATGTGAAGGGTTTGCAGGATTCAGCCCTGTGATTTGAACTTAATGTGAAGAATTCTTGCTCAGGCAGTGGCATTTACATACTGAGAAGGGATGCCAGGTTGCTGGCAAAGAAAACATGCACTGAGGTGGTAAAGGTCACAGTGGGAATCGCTCTAAGAATTTTAAGGGAAGTTAGGGCAAGAGATATGTTATTTGGAAAGAAAGGCTACACAGAAATAGAGACATCTAAATAATGGATAAGTGCAAGGAATACATATACTGAGTGTTGAACATAAATGTATCAACAGGGGGTATAACTAGAAGCTCACTTTTGAAAGCGAGAATGTGAATCTTCATGAAGAAAAGAATTTGTGAGTATTAGTGTGGCTGTATCAGGGCCAGAGAAAAACTGATGACCCCATTTCTCTTTTTCTCTTCTTTCAGTTGCTAACTGCTTACTGTTTTCTTCTGTAGTTATCTTCTACTTCCACACTTCTTTGGAACTGCTCTATTGAGCATCCCAGGAACACTGAACACACAGAAAGTTAGCAATGTATCATGGCTTTTTTGTTATATCTAAAGAATAAATGATCCTTTATCCAGAAGGATCAGATGATGAGACTAATTTGCAAAGGTGAACCTCAGTTTGCTCCTCTATTTTTAGTATGCTGTGGTGACACATCATATCCTAGTACAGGAATGCAAACATTTTGAATGTTGTGGAATACACACACACATTTTTGAAAATATGTATTTTATTCCATTCCTTCCAGGCTTGTAAGCAGAAATAGATCTCAAAATGTTTATAATCTAACATCTGAGTTTATTTTTTTAAATTTCAAATTGCTTTTATTAAAAGAAAGATTTGTGCCAAAGTTGTGAAGTGCTTTTTGCAATTGGTCCGTTCACGTTTTGCTGATCAGGGATGTCAATTAAACTCAGACACCAGAGTGAAAAGAGCAGGTGTATTTTACTAGAAATAACTAAATAATATAACAGAATAATACAGAAAACATACAGTAAGAAAAGACAGAACAGTGCACTTAAACAAATAGGAAAATACAGGGTAATGCATCAAATCATTACTACCTGAGAGAGAGAACAGTGATTAAGAAAGATCCATCACCACTTGCATACGTTACCATCATCCAGATCCGCAGTCGCTGGGGAGCCCTGGTTACAGCGAGGATTTGGAGAACCTTTCCTGGCAAGTGGGAAATCCTACGCGGTGCGTCCACCCGTAGGTGAGGCTTCCAAAGTCGCTGTGAGCGGGTCCAGCCTTATACACTAAAAATCAGCAAACCAGAATAGCTGGCACCTTTGTTTTAAGTGGAAATATCTGGTTTAAATCTCACATTAGGTTCCCCCCAGACCCTGGCCAGGGCTCAAGGAAGAAGCTAAGGAAGTTTCCCTGCTTATCTGATCAGATTATGCGCAAGGTCTCACATCAGGCCTCGAGGACAGGCACCTGTCTCCATGACTCTGTTACTCTATTCATATACAAAGGAAGGGAAAGATACATTCATCATAACTACATCCTCCATGCATATTTCATTAATGATTACATATTGAGTTAACAGTTTTGGTTCAGGGCCTGTTGCTCAGGCTTCAACACTTCCACCTTTTACATCAGACTAGGTGGTTTATTACAGCTTAGCACAATACATACTAGCACAATGGTTATCAGTTATAAAGGATTCATCTATAGGTCAACTCTGGCTTGGGCCTATTGTCCAAGCCTTGGCACTTCAGTTCAAAAGTGTGAACTGTTGTAAGTCTACAGTTTATTTGGTTTATTTATAGTTCTTGCCACGTTGTTTGATGAGGAGCAGAAGGGTTAATATATACAGGTTTGTGGAGCAGCAAAAGTGCTTGTGTTTTTTGTATTAGAGAAATAATACCTCACAGAACAGTTCCAATGGAATGATCCTGATACAGCAGTGCGTAGTCTACGAGTAATATATATGTAGCAAACAGAAATTACTTCAGCTAGCTGAAAGCCAAAAAGCAAACTAAGCCTTTCCAAACTTTCTATCTTCTCACTTTATCCCAGATTACCTGTCAACATGACCAGTGCGGTTTGCATTAGGTAACAAATCCAATCTCTAATTGACATAACATCCTCTGTGGGAAAGACTGAGACTAGGAAGCCATGCTGTCTGTTTTGAACACTCCTTTTAAAACATTACACATGTTCAGATTAAAGAACATCCAGACAGAGATAAGTTTTATAGGCAGAACAGATGACAGTGAGGAAAGGAATAAAATGTTTGAGGATGATATTTTCCTTCTGTTCAAATTTTCACCTGTTCTAGAGAGAGAATTTAAGGATAATAAATCCTGTGAGCTTATGAATAAGATTTCTGCTCTCCAAAATATGGCATTCTTGGTGGCTTTTTATAACTAATTTAAGTGTTAGATGGTAGTTACATCCCTTGCTATTCAAAGAGGTTAAATCCAACACAATAACCAGCTGTTCAGTATCCACATCTTCACTGAGCTTCACTCTTCCAGTCACAGCATTTTGGCTCAGTTTAAATTGAAAGAAAAGTAGGAGGGATCATGAGAATACCCCTTCTAATGACTAATTTGCACTGTGCTTATGATATAGTCTTTCCCCTCACTACTGCCTCTCTTACCCTATCTGGGTTTGTCTCTCTTACCCAACCCAAGGTAAGAGAAGCCCTTTTTATTGCGATGTTATTGTTTTAAAAGTGGGGAGCATTTCTATAGGTTTTTTTCTGTTTACAAACCAGTTATACACAGGATCTCTAACTGAGCTCAGTTATAGTTTGTAGTGGAAGGTGAAGTATCTTGTTTTCCTAAAGAATCAGTGGGCCTGATTCTTTTAAAGCACAGTCCAGGGATTATGGGATCTCTTCAGGCACTAGAACTGAGCAGAACATATTAAAAATCTAAGTAAAGGAAAACATTAAGTCCCAGTGCCAAAAGCAGGAGGAAATCTCCCTTCTTATCTCTAGTAGCAGTAATCTTTCTTTGCTTTTCAAATTATTCTAGTTGCTAACCATTTCTATCTCCATTTCCCTCTTCCAAAAGCACCTTTCAAACTTACAGAAGCTTTCTTTTCTCTCTGTTGCTCATAGCATAGATTTGAGGATGATATAAATAATTTCCAAAACAGATAGATTTTGTGATTAAGAGAAAAGGTTCATTTCCTCTTGGAGAACTTCTCTGAATCCTGATCTAAGTATCTCACTAAACTGCACCGGCAATGCAGTGAACTCCCGAACAAGTACCTCTGAACTACTGCAGGATGTAAAGGACTCTATAAACTGTATCTGACCCAGAAAAGCAGCATGGGTTGCAACTTTCTTTGACTTCTTCAAACATTATGTCATTGTGAATTATGGGATGTGGCTTGCTAATGTATGGAAAACACTTTTAGATCAACAAATGGAAGGATAATAACAATACTTTGCACTTACATTGTTTTGTATTACAACTGTAATTGGAACCTGTTTTTGATGGTGTTGATTAATATAGTAACACAAACTTATTGCAGTGTAAGCTCACAGCAATAATGTCTATGGTGAAGTGATAGTGAAATGGCTGCTTCCCCGGTGAAAGTGTTGTCAGAAGCCTAGCATTCTCTCCTGTGTATCTTAACTGGTTTCAGCAATAAAGCGTAAAATAGAAAAAGGCTATTTTGCACTGTTTCTTCCACAATAATATTTAATGTGGCAACCTAGTTATGAAATAAAAGGCAAGAAGGTGGCTTCAGCTTCTTGTTTGACTTATTTTCTGTCCGGATTTAGCATGCTAGCATTTAACTCTGGTTATACCTTGCTTTTCTCTTTTGCTTTGGAGCAATAAAAAGGTATGAGCTGTAATCATTTGCCTCCAAGTCAGTTATAAAGTCTTACCAATCAAGGGAAAACACCACTTACATAATTGAAAGAAAAGGTATGTGTGTGATATTATTTCTACCCAGAAGGGATGTTTTAAAAGTAAAAGTATACAGCAGTTTACTGCCTGTGTTAGATGGCAGATGCAGTGATGGACTTGAGCCAAGGTCTCAGTTATATAATTTTGTGGTTTCTAGAGGTGGGGAAAGGTAAATTCTTCCACTGGCCCTCCGTATAAAGAGTTGACCCAGAAATTTGAATACAAATGCTCCTTTGCAGTTTTTGAAATCTGTACTGTATCCTTTATCTTGAGACTAGCTGTAACTCAGTGGTGTCAGGAAACAAATGAAAAAAAATTTATGTAACAAAACAGAGTGTGGATCTTGTGTGTGGATGGATGAAAGCACTCTATCATCACTGCACAATTAATGAACAATCAATGATTATAGCACTGGTTTTGAAGTATTTTGCATCAGTCCATTTTCTTGTTTCACATAGTCAGCAACTATTTCGGAACACTGTTAAAGTCAGGGGGAGCAATTTAATAAGGATTATTAATGTGATTCTCTAACAAAATGCCTGTGATACACCATCCATCCCCTGAAAAAAACTTTTTTATCCATTGGCCAGTTCTCATCCAAGACAGTGATGCTGCTGAATATTTCAAGGGAATTGCTGGCTTGACAAAGGATAAAGATCCAAACTAATGTCCTTAGGCAGTCAGTATATTCATAATATTTTTAGCTATTCCTGAGGTCTCTTTTGCCCAATAGTTGTTTTGAGGGCATGAAGAACAGTGGATAGCCAAAGGGTCTAGGAACTTGTAGAAAGTGCAGCCAAATATAAGAACTGCAAGTAAAGTTATATTTAAAATTAGTACTCAGTGAAAAGAGTGGGCAGAAATAGTTGGATCCAGCAAAAGTAGCAAGCATTAGCATGGTAACATTCTACGCTACTTCAGCATAAACAGTGCAAGTTTCATGCAGAATCAAACTGTAGTGATGCACAGTTACAGACCACAGCACAAGCTGTAAGCAGAAAAGCAAACAAAAGGACAACCTGTACTTACTTAGATGGCTCACAGCCTAAATTCAGGTCATGTCCTCTGGGTTATACTGAAATAGAGAACCTGGGAGAGCCCATTGCTAACTGGAACATGAGATAGGGAGATGGCAGCTCCCTTCTGCCCAGTGACCCACAGAGCAGGCTGGCATGCACGACTGGGTCAAGCTAAGTCTGTGGGAGGTTGCAGGGGATGCTGATGCCATCAGACAGCAGTTTTGGTTAGTCATGAACACTTTTTCTTCTTTGCTTGCTGCTTCCTCCATGCTTCTCTCAATCTTTCACTGTTTCTCACAAAACTTCTTTTTTGATCTCTCAGATTTCTCTATGTCCTTTGACCTTTTCCTGTTTCTTCTTTTCTGCCACTCCTTTTTTCTTCCTTTTTCCCTCCTTTTTCCCTTGTTTGTTGCTCCTTTTAATGTAAGTCACATTTATTTTGTTCCATGCTACTTTCATTTGTAAAAAATACATAAAACAAATATTTTAAGATATAGGCTGGTCTTTCTGACTGAGCCCTTAACTAAGCCATCCAGGAGATCTTTGTCAGGCTGCCATATGGGAGAGGAAAACTATACTGATTCTATATTGGTTCTGAATACTGTCTAGGCCATGAGCTGCAGCTGTCTCTTTTGCCTTAGAGTTTCTGTCATGCTTTCTAGAAGCACCATGCTTCTGCAAAAAGGGGAATTTGCATTTGGATTACACTGCACTCTAAAGACCCATACAGACTCTACAGTTTTCCAATGGTTTATGCTTTCTCAGATCTGAAGAAGCTTTCTGGGTTTACACTTGGAATAACTAGTAAAAAAAGAAATAGACAAAATAAGAAGTACCTGCTTGCTCATTCATACCTCATTTTATCCACACCTATGAACCACTTAAGCAATGTCAGAATGAACCAGCTGTGTCTAGGATTCATGCAGCTTTTCCAGCAAATCAGAGCATGACCTTTATTATAGGAAATTTTTTAAACTTTTCCTTCTACTCCTGGTCTCTTCTCTTTCATCCTCCAGTGTATACCTGTACAAGGAAAAAAAGATACCTTGCTTTCTTACTACTCAAATTGGTGTTTAGATGCTATTTCTTTTTTATCATCCATATCTGTTCATCAAGTGGTCCTGATCCATTTCATGTGTTTTCATCCTATCCAAACTATCCCACTAGCTAATCTGTTGTTTGGTTTTGCTGTTTAGTTACCACCCCTCTCCAGATCTGAAAAACTCATTTATTCCAGGTGATAACCATCTCTTTGTCAAAGTTTGTTTCATTAAAACTAACATGGAGCTGTGTCATTTCAAGCAGATACATAAACAGCTCCCAATACAATTGGGAGTTAAAGACTCCCTTTAGAGAAAAGGCAGTCACAGACCTCTAGGTTGTGGTAATTTTCCAATCTCTCTGCATCTGTTTAGGTTGAGATTTGTGTCAGTCACTGAGTTCCACCTGTCTCCACCCATTTTGCAGTTCTGTCCCCACATCTCATGCCACGATTTGCACCCATGAAACCCTCCTCAACCCTCCAGGCTGATTTTATTCACTGTTCCAGTTTGGTTTAATGAACAGGTGTTTTAAAGCATTTGTAAATCAGCTTGTGGAACAAGGCAAGTGCCAGTAAAGCACAGCAAGGGTTAGGAAGAAGGAAGAGCCAAGAACTTGTTCAGTGAGTTCAGCCTTCTTGTGTAACTTCAGTCTGTCCAATTATATGCCACTGCAACCTGGATCGCAATAAAATTGGGATACTTAACTATAATGGTTTTAATTGATAAGTCAGCTCATTCAGGTGCAGCCATGTGCTCATGGCAGACTCTGCCATCTAAGCTGCAGAAGGCAGCTCTGTTAGGGTATGCTGATTCACAAGCAGAGAGGAAATTTGTCACTGCTATATACAAACTACTTACAGGTTCCACCTTCCTATTTGCACACTTTTAATTTCATAGTTCTGCTTTATTGAGGATCACTTCTGTCTCTTACCCAGCTTCTCCTCTGGTCCTCCTGGGTATAACTTCAGGGGACTCTTTAAGTCCTGTAGAATTACTTATTACCAAGGTGGAGAGACAACCAATATCTCTCCCTGAATGTGCAGAATAATCCCTCCAGTTAGAGCTAGAGTGTATGAATCAGCATGGGGTTGGTCTGTATTCATCCTACATCTGTTTGAAGGAAAATCAAGTTTCTGTCACTTATCCAAGTTAAAAATTCATAACCACATGTAAGCACAGACTGAACGCATATGAAACAGATAAAAGCAGTGTTTCCAAACAGGTAGGCTGAACTTGTCTTGTACAAAGCAAAAGACAATATACTTCCTAATAACCACTTGATATGTGGGGCCATATCAAACACACAATTAGTGCCTTATGTGCTGTTGGTTGCAGACATCACCTACCTCAGAATAAAAAAAGTGAAGACATGACCCTATAAGTGCAAAGTTGTGTCCAAGTCTAACAGAGAAGGTAAGCAAAACTCAAACCAGCACCAAGACTGTAATTCTGAGCTCTCAAATGCCTTGCAAGAAACTTATCAGAGGTGTTAACTGCACCATTTGTGTTAAAGAGAGTCAAACCGTGCCAATTCCTGTGCTAACAGTAACTGTTTCTTCTCTAACTATTTTAACAAGTAGGTAATTATAATAATAATAACAGAGAAGCTGCTAGTGATCTCTAACACCTTCTATGACAAAAGATCCCTGGGACCTTTTTAAAGTTATGCTGACTTCCTTGTTTGCAGCAGGTTTGAAAGGTGGCAAGGGAAGCATCCTAGGGCTAAAGAAATGTAGTTTCTTTCTCTCATGGGGTCCGGTTCAACAACTTGAGAACTAAAACAATAGGGACAGGTTTATGTGACAGTATGCTATTATATTAAAGAGCAGAGAGTGAACTGCAAAGAGTGAACTGCAAGAGTTATACTGCTGTTCTCATGTCCAATATAGAAAAAGAAACTTACTTCTTTAATCTCTCTGTATTTTCCACAGATCTTTACTGCTATGGAGTATCCCAGCATGGAGAGGTCTTGCTGTAGACCGAGACTGCACGTGCTGTGCATGCACTGGGGACCTATTCATAAAGTGTGTCCAAAGCTAAATGAAGCTTACACTGTACAGCACTTCTTATGGTCTTCTCTTCTGCATCATCTGGCAACAAACCCTCTCCAATGCTAGGGACTTCCTTTTACCTTCAGCATAAACTAGTGAGATAAAAGCAAGCTAATAAGCTGCAATAAATAACTGTGAGTGCTCTGTGGGCAGTATGTGCAGTTTGTGACAGCCATGTGAATAGTGTAAGCTGTTTATTTTTTTTGTACAAGCATGGTGTCACAACTGAAATCAACTCTAAAGGTGGTAGTGGTCAGGAAAATGGCTTCTTATTTTATTTTCCCTTTGCACCATCTAAATATGGGGTTGTTCTATTTCATAGCAACATAAAAAATTAGTTGGGCTTCTTAGCCTTCCCAAAGAAGGCATAGGGCAGTTAAGAGAACAAAGGGTACTGATCAGCCAGCTGAGGGAAAAAGGGAATGCTATCAGTATTATGCTCAGCTGAGAGATTTAGGCTCTTTCAATATGATGAAATATGCATCTTTATTAAGGTCCAATTAATAAATAAAAGAACAGGCTATATAAGAAAAAAGAAAGGGAAGGGGAGGGGGAGGGAAGGGGAAACTGAAGATGCCTTCAGAGGCCAAACGTTGGCACAAGTGTCACATCAGTCATCATCAGAGTCATCTGTGGCTTCATCATCAGTTGCACCTGAGACACACTTCGGCAGCCCTCCAGGGTGTGCAGCATGAGCAAAGACACTGCAGTTAACTTTGATTGATGTCAGTCTTTCAGCATTTCTGCCAGCAAACTCCTTCATTGTTCAGTGGCAGCATTATCCTCAGCACTAAATAATTTTTTGGGATTATCATGTGATGTTTTGCAGAATGTTGGTATGAGACTTCTGCTCTCAGGCCTCTACTTGAAAGGTGTAAATCTTTCCCCTCATATATCTTATGACCTTAATTTATTATCTTTTCCACCTTCCTTGCATTTTTAAGTGTTTTCCTGAATTGCTTATGAAAGCAAAAGGCTGATAGCACTTGCTGTACATAGGCATGCTAAAGCAGGTAGGCACTGTGTGTTATTTCTGTATGTCATTTTACTGATAAGCCTCAGAAAAGATCCATGCCTCATATAGTAACAGTACAAGACTGGAATTCTGTATGAAGATTTTACCTGATGTGAAAGGAATTGACGTTCTAAGGAACACAGATTGTCAAACATACTGTGGCCAGGGATGTCTTCTGAATCCAGTTTTTGTGTGTTTGTAATTGTCCTATATTACTCCTCCTGTGTATGGTATTTCAGGTGTCAAGATTTTTCAGTCACACTGCAGGAGTGCATACCAGGTGGGCAGCAAAAATAGTTTGATCTCATGTGAACTGCTCTTAAGAAGAACAAAATCCATAAAACTAGTTAGATATCTAAATCCCTCTCATGTCAGTGAAAGGCACCCGGATTAGATTTTATTCACCAGCAGAAGTTCTGTGCATTTGTGCTCCATCAATCAAGTACTTAAATTATTCCCTGACAGAGCAATTTTAAGTGATACTTATTATCTACAGGAAGTTTTTTTATGTGTGTGTTTTTTAATTTGAGGACAATTTGACCATATGTCAAGACTCATTTATGCTGAAGATATTCCTGGGTAAAAAGAAACGAAATTAATATTGGAGTTCAGCTAAGGAAAACTAACTTTCCTGCCTGAAACATGTTTTAATGACAATATTAAGGCTTTGTTTTCACTGAAAATGATAATTCTCTGCAAATAAAAAATGTTGTAGTTTAATTTCTTTTTTAACCAGCCTTACCAACCATGCAGTTTATCAAATGTCTGTAAATCAGGGACAAGGTAAGTGGACTCAGACAACATCTGTATAACTTAATGCATAACTTGGAAGCTGTGCATCAACAGAATAACAGGCACAAATTACACAATGTGTTCTTTCAGACTGGAGAGAGGAAGAACATGTCTCTCTCCTGCATTACTTTCCCCTATTGGCAAGTTACCATTATAACTATGATCTGTTTTAAATACTGGTACCCTCTAGTGTTCACTCACAATAAAACTTGTAAAATACATTCGTGGAAGCTGATTTTCTGCTTTTAAATGGTATTTTTTTTTTTCTGCAATGCATGTCTACATCAGAATATTCTTTTATGAGATACATGATTTTTCTTTGTCTCTGTTGGAGACTTTCCAATTAATGTCTCCACCCATATATCAAGACTATTGCAATGTAGGCATAAGGAATTACAGCACCAAGACAGCTGGTGCTGTTTCTGCTACAGTGTGAGTTAATGGAATGCAAAAGGAATTGATTGCTGAGGATGTTTCCTTCTTCTTCTGGACTGTGGTTGATACTGGGAACATGCATTCTCCTGGAAGATGTACCTGCATTCAAAGGAGTGAAGTAAAGGTAATTTTACAGACCTAGTTTAGATCATCACTCCATGGCCATGGTAATCAGCCCAAGACAAACCCAAATTTGTTCAATAATGATAGGTCAAGGAAATGATTTTAATTATTTGATTTTGTTTGTGATCACAGAAAATAGTTAGGTGCCATAACTTGTCCCTCTTCTCTTCTTCAATAGACCCTGATTAACTCCAGAGGTTTTACAGGTGTAATCAAATGCATTCCTAGAGATTAAATTCTTAGTATCTTCTTAAGTCACAGATAAATGGCATCTGAAATTAATTGCCCAGTAAAATCACAGCAGTAAACATAGAAGTGGGTTGTTCTGTGCTGCATGGGTGCTTTTTAAGGGTTACTTCCTTGGGCTTGGGGTTTTTTTGACAGGAAGCTTTGGGAAAGAACAAAGCTCTCACCTTTTCACTGATGACATCCAGTTGCCGTGAGTAGAAAGATTAATTTGCAACAGTGTTGGTGGTGTGAATTATGACACCTTTGTAAGATGAAGTAGAAATGTAGAGAGTAAACAGCAGTAATATAAATATCCACGTGGAAGAAGTAGGGAAATGATGTGAGAAAGTGAATTTTAAAAGTTGCAACAAAGTTAACACTAACTATCAAAATGTATGTCTTTGTGATAATTTCAAATAGATGAAGTGTTTCTCAGTAAGAAACTGTCACTTATAATAGCAGTTGTTGGCCAGCTCTAAACTTCTGTTTGTCAGTGTGAGTTCTCTCTGCAGTGGACATCTAAAGTGGATGTTCAGTAAAGCCTGGAAGTGCTGGTTGCAGAAAATATGCCAATCTACTCCTTAAATGTTGGTTTGATATTGTAACCAGAATTTCAAACTTTATCTCTTCTGTGGTTAGTGACTTCCTTTCTGCAGAAAGGAAACTGTTTAGTTGCACAGGGCTGTTGTAACATTGCACTGTCCTTTGGTTGGGGCAGGACAAGTGACATGGACTAAGGCTTTTGAGGCTTCGGGTTGCTTCAGGCATTTGTATTTTCTAAGGACATTCATATAATTTGATTTTATGCTAGTAGCTTTCAGGTGCCTTAATTAGCGCAATAAGAACATTGATCAACCAACCATCCACAATAGACTATGCAAAAATCTAAGTAAGATGCCTGCCTTGTCCATTTAACATGTAGGGATACAAAAGTTACACAGGGAGAAAGATCATAGCACTGGAGGGCTGCAAGTGCCATGTGGTGAGCTAGGTTTCCTTCATCTCATGATCTGAGTTTAAGATTTTAATAGTTCTGATCTCCTTTCAAGAGATCTTGAGACAGGTTTTGCTTATGTCTTTCAAATGATTTCTGAAAGATTTAGTGAGTACTCATAAAATAAAAAACAAACCCAAAAACCTTTAGTTACCTGGCTTTGCTTTTGTGGTCGAACTTAGGTTTAATTCAGCAAGTATTCCCTTTATTATTTAGTAGTAATATTGTTGAGTGCTTTTCAGTTTGAGTGAGTAAAGACTGAGGGGAGCTGAGGCACAGAAAGATGTGGTTTAATCAAGGGGCTGCAATAAGATGGGAAATTAATTTACATCTCCCATGCCCAAAGGTACCACACAGAGATAGTCTGTCCCTCTTTGGTGATTCCCAGTCTAAGACTATGTGATCTTTAAAATTTATATAGACGTATGAAAGTTATACCATACAAATCATGTATAGTGATGAATTGCCTTTCTTCGTTCGTTAGTGGCTGGAGTTACGATATTTTAGAACAAAGTATTAAAATAAAAGAGAATCAGTGAACTGATGATTAAATAAATGTTCCTGGTCCAGCTTCATTTGTAGCACAATTCATGTGACACATACATGCTCCTTTTTAACACTTATGAAGTCCTTTGGTGTGGCAGTATATTGCAAATCTACCCCGAGAATCTACATGTTATTTAAAAATATTTTATTAATATTTGAAAGCGGTGGGTTTTTGAATACTTTGTGCTTTTGTTGTCAAATGTTTATCTGCAAAACAATAGGGGTTTTTTTTACCTGTTTCCTGGGTGGGAGGGGAAAATTCAACCTTTGTATTACCAGTTACTAGATCTCTGCTTGACATAAAATAAAGTACAGCTTCTTTGCAATAAGAGAACTATGTGTTAGAAAGACCCTATTTAATAACACTGAATATGCAAAGCAGTGGTTGCCTCCTATTTCCACTGACCCTGGGGATTTGCTCCTGCAAACTGCTTTATATAAAGTCGTATTCTGCTGGCTGGGATTTGTATCAGCAGTGCAGATAATAATAATAACTCACTGGTTTACATACTGCAACAAGAAATCCTGCTCTCATGCATTGCTGTACTTTATGGGTACAGTCTCAATGGATTTGTACACATTCTCCTCCTTGTTGGTTTTGGGGGAAAACATAGTATAGGCACAAACCTACCTAAAATCAGTGAGGAGACGACATTATTTCTATTATATACAAACTCAGATCTTGAAGAAGAACAACTGGCAGAAGAGGTAAGCCTGCCTTTCTTTAGATTTTATAGGAGAATTAAGACAATGTGATGTTTTCCAAAGCTCTTGGCAAAGAGGGCTGCCTGTTTATGAAAAGTTCATACAGTAACAGGAGTGGACAAGACAAAGGATTTTAGTAGTTGTGTAGAGAATAGTGACTGGTTGAGCTTTTGGGCTGGTTTAATTGCAAGTTACATCTCTGTAAAATACCACACTATGCTGCAGGAAAATTAATCCATCCTTTGGACAGAAGAGGTGTTAGCCTACTGATATGTTTGTAGGTCTGCATTTTCAACCCATTCTGGAGGAGTTCATAGAGAAAATTCTTGGCTCTCTGTGGAAGACCTCCTTTTCTTTGCATCAATGGTCAAACACTGGTTATCCCACAGCGAGGTAGCTTTACAATTCATTTCTTCTGGGTCTGAAATCCACTGGTTCACTGATTCCTGGCTCTTCTGCAGACAGGGACATTACTGTGGCTGGAATTTGTTCACACTTAGATATTTCAGATAAGCACATCAAAAGAGTTGATAGGGATATCAGGAAGATGATTGTGCCAACATTTCTCTTGGGAGACCTGGATTTTGGTGACTTTGGATGGCATGTCATAGTCTTTGTGTCTGAAGGATATGCCATGTTTTTTTCCTCAGCATATGCCAAGAGAACACATCGGTCCAGAGCAGACACACTGACTGCAATGTTTTGCTGAGTGGATATACAAAGATTGAGGCTGCACATTAGTGAAGAGATGTGCATCCAGGGAACAGTTTCTGGGCAGTGAGTCTGGTTTGTGTGGTCCTGTTCCAGCATCTGAACTGGCACATCAAAATGGTAGCCAAACCTGAAAATGTCATTGCAGATATAGCCTGCAGACTGTTTTTTGCCACTGTTTTGTTCCTCTGGAGTCTCACCTACTAGTGCTGCCTTTCTGAAGGACTTTTGCTTTGTAGCACCCAGGAAAAACAACAAATACAGATTTGATTTTTCTGTGTGATTAAAAGTGACAAATGTAAGGTTGTTTCCTTTTAATTTTCTGAATCACAGCAAAAGAAAAGATACAATTTTTGTCTCCTTGATCTTCATTCTTCTCTGCCTCTTCTTTGCTTAGGGTGTACCATTACAAAGGATTTGCCTTATGTTTCAAAGTATATATAAAAATATATATTTTTAAACCAGTTTAATGTACCAGGTGTCTAATGGATGTAGCTGTGGTAGTACAACAGTATCAGTGATAGCTTTGAAGTTGGAAGATTGGAAACTACATGAAAATCTAGATGGAGAGAACAGAGGATGAGTTATCTGGGTCTAATTCTGGTTGAAACTGCTCATGTGGGACAGGGAGTTGTTTCATCATCAGCTCAATGATGGGCAGATTACTGGTCAGGTCAGGTAAGTAAACCAAAAGAGCAGCAAGAGTAAGTCTGCCAGGAGAAGTGACAGATCATTTGAACTTTCTATTGCATAAGAAATTTTCCAACATCCATGGTGGACCAAAATTCAGGCTATTAAAATGGTATGCTTCAATTATGATGCAGCAGCATAAAGTCCTACCATTGTGATTTGTACAAACCGCAGTGTCCTTCCAGCAGAGGTAGCTCAATACAAGATCTTCACTTCTGTTAGCTTAGAAAGTGTCAAGACATAGTATTTCTATGGACAGGGCAGTGGATTTATTCTCACTGATGTAAAAGCTGTGAAACATTGCAACGTTTTGGATACCTCTAATGGGTTACTGTCTATTCCCATGTTTGGATAACTTACACTGACACATGGGTGCTCTGGAGTCTATTAAGTGGCATGAAGAAAGCAGGTAGGCCTCTTCCAATACAAGACAGTAGCAATCAAATGAAATTAGCACCTCTGTTTCCATGCATCACACGGGAGACTGGAGTTATTGCCCGAGGCCATTACAAACACCAAAAATTCACCTTCATACCCGGAGAGACTGGATGGGTTCTCTGGGAGAGAGATCACAGGGTCTTGCTGAAAAGGCAGGCCACTTCAGATTTGCCATGTCCCTTGAGCTGGAAATAAGAAGCCAACAGAGTTTCAGGGGGTAAATGACATTGATGCTGGCCCTCTTACTCTGCTTATAGCTGCTGTAGGAGACAAGCCAGAAGGCCTGGTCTGTATTGGTTTTTTACATAATACTGAGCTGTTCTTATATTCTAATAAGCTTCACCACCCAGCTAGGATCAGTCTTGTCAAGCCCATCCATATAAGGTAGTTGACTGAAAGAGGAAAAGGAGCAAAGGAATTACGATTCTTGTAATTTTGAATGTCACTGATAGTGGAACTGGTTATAAAACCTAAAGTTCAGCAAGCAGTGTGTGCTACAGTTATAAAAATTAGTGCTAACCTGACAGCGATGTTACAACCTGTGAGGGTTTTCCCATTTTGTTCTCTGGTTTCTGCTCAATCTGTTTATCAATGCTTTTAATGGGAAAAAGTTGGTTATGGAAGCTCTGATCCCTCTCCCTCCACATGCATTTTACTTGGACCTTTTCATGTGTGTATGCAAACTACCAGGATAGTTTTGCCACACCTGGATTGATCTGCCAGTGTCCAAATTAAACTTAATAAAAACTCTTGTACTTTCAGGCTTAGCTG